>NC_090861.1:425000-1025000 GCF_024217435.2 Syngnathus scovelli
TCAATTCTTTTTCAATAAAAACAAAAAAGTGGGGAGACATGTTTAAATAATGAAATAAATAGGTTTGGTATCTACAAAGTGCGCTCCGTTGAATAAATAATAATGAATGGATGGTCATACTTGATTGTCAAAGCATCATTGTGGTGAGAGCTTTTTACAGTGCCTCCTCCTTCTACTGTGAATCCACCATCCAAAAACAAAAGAATGTTTTTTTTTGTGAGCGTGTGTTAGATCACCATGAACACTTTGAGGGCGTGTGTGTGCGTGTAGTAATGAGGTAGACACACAGCCACGACACAACAGTGTGTTGCTTCTTCTTATTGCGATGCGTTCGTCGCGCTGGGAAGTTCCAAAACTTTGCCCTCCGTCCATTTAAAAAAACAAAACAAAAAAAACATGCTTCTTTTTTTTTGCGCTGTCTCTCTCTCTTTTTTTTTTTTTTTTACATTATCATCAAAAATAATCAACAAAAACAATTCAATCCATTGGTGCAGCCTATTCACACAATATGTACAACAATAAATATAAAAAAGGGAGTCATTTGTATTTTTTTTATACAATAATTGCCGTATGAATGAAGAAGTCCCAGCACGGTGCCTTCACTCGTTGTTATCCACATCCTCGAGTCCCTTATCCGTTTTTTTTTTCCCCATTTGAAAACATCTCAACAAGACACATCATCACCCTAAAAAAAAAAAATTGCATTCGCCTCAAATCGCTCCTGTAGCTGACAGAAATGATGATAAATACGGTGATGGCTGGGGAATATCTTGCTTCTCCTAAATGTATCTTCATCCGTTTTGCTGCTGTCCCTGGAACCCAACCACCTTCTGACTATTTGATTAGCCTGTATCTTTTGTCAAATGACTTAATAATAAATAAAATAAATAAAATAAAATAGATCAAGTAAACATGGAAGTCCCTACAATGCCGAACTATTTAGTTACTTCCCAGAACAGTAATGTCGTTTCAACAAAACAATGAAGTTGTGACGTCATCCGCTAAGATTGACCAAAGTAGAAGTACACAGATGTGTTTTCAAATAAGGACGGTCCAAAAACAATTAAGTGCAGTTGCCAGGAAATCTACTTCAGCACAGTAACTTGATATTTCGTTAAGAGCCACAAACATGGCAGCCAGGCCATCGTTTGTCTCCTAAAAACAAAAAGTAACGGGCAAGTTGTTTATTTTCAAAGAAGCTATTTTGCTAAAGTACTGGGTGTTCACGTACAAGTAGCAGGAAAAAATTGCAGAACAGATAGCTACCTGAAGGATCTGCTCAAGTCGAGTAACGAAGTATTCGGTTACCTCCCACATTACTCGAGGTGATGAAATGTCTCGTCGAGGCACGAACATAGCAGCCGCTCCATGATTTGTCTTTCCAAAGTGAAAGGGGCCTTGCTTTTGCTTTTGCTTTTTCTTGTCCTTCTCATCCCCTCTCTCCCTCCCTCCCTCCCTCCCTCCCAGTCGCCCGTCTTTTCTCTTGGCCGGTTGTTTTTAGTGCGTGGCCGAAAACTTCATGCGCTTCTGTTTCTGCCTCTGGTTGCAGAACCAGACGCGCACCACGTTCTTTTTGAGGTCCAGCTTCTCGGCGATGGCGGCGATCTTCTCGGAGGAGGGCCGCGGCTGCACGGCGAAGTAGGCCTCGAGCGAGCGCTTCTCCGGCGCCGCGATGGACGTGCGCTTGCGCTTCTTGTCGCCGCCGCTGAAGATCTCCGGCTTGGCCATCTTCTCCCGCTGCGCCCGCTCCGCCTCCTCCAGCCAGGCCTCCAGGATGGGCTTGAGCGCCACCATGTTGTTGTGCGACAGCGTCAGCGACTCGAACCTGCAGATGGTGCTCTGGCTCAGGCAGCCCACGCCGGGGATCTTCAGGTTGGCCAGCGCCGCACCCACGTCCGCCTGCGTCACGCCCAGCTTGATGCGTCGCTGCTTGAAGCGCTCGGCGAACGACTCCAGCTCCCGGGGATCGGGCTCCGCGTCTCCGCCGCCCGCCGGCCCGCCTCCGCCCACGACCACCCCCGCGGCGGCGGCGGCCGCGGCGGCGGCGCTCCCCAGGGAGCCGTGCGAGGCCAGGCCGTGCGCGTGCATGTTCATGGACTGCGGGTGGTGCGGGTGGTGATGGTGGTGGTGGTGGTGCTGCATGTGGTTGATGGCGCTCATGTGGGACGCCGTCGAACACACGTCCGAGCCGGTCATGGCGCCCAGGGAAAGGCCGGGCGTCAGGTGCTCCAGCAGGTCGCCCTCCAGGCCCTGCGCCGGCTGGTGGTGGTGGTGGTGCGCCGCAGCCGCCGCCGCCGGGTGGTGGTGGTGCGAGGTGAGCACGGACGGGTGGTGCAGGTGCGCCGCCGACGACGACGTGGGCGTGCACGTCATGCTGGTCATGGTGGTCATGGTGTGGTAGGTGGCGTCTGGCTTGAACGGGTGGCTCTTCTGGCTTACGATGTCCACGGCGGCCAGCGCCTCCGCCCGCTGCAGGAGCGTCTCGTCGAAGCCGGCGAAGATGTTGCCCTGCAGCTGCCGGCCAAAGCGGGCACAAGCGCGCACGGTTAATAATCACAACCAACAGTTCCGTTCGTTCCTGACGCGCAATTGGCAGGCCCGTCATTGAAAGAGAGAAAAAAAGCTATTATTTAGTGACCGAGAGTGCATGGCTGGAAATAGAAATGGCATGCAAATGATGCGTTCACGCCACTTAATTCATCCCTTGAGAGTGAAAAGAACTCCATGCATATGCCAGCAAATTAAAATGAAATGAAATGAAATCGTCATCTCAGAACGAAGAAAATCAGCATAGACAAACGCTTGAGTAATATTTGTAGGAAAGTGTGCAAAATGAGCATCACTTGCCCATCCATACATTGTAATTGTCTTCACACAGTGACCGGAAGTGCGTGAACATTTAATGACATGCTTCCGTAGTCATTTCCAATCATTTGTTTGTGTTTTTAGCATCTTTTTTTTTTTTTTGTTGTTGTTCAAAAAAAAATACGGATTCAATTTTGACATCACCATATCCGGTCTTTTTCATGTTTTAATGTAGCTACACAGAGGCTGGAAGTGTCTAAAAACGGACCAATCAATTCTAACGACGTGCCTGTCATAACACTTCATTCCAATTATAATAATAACAGAATCCATACATTTTGGTATGTGTCTGGGGACTAACATAAATCAAGGAGTCCATTTAGCTGTTAAGTGAAGGTAACTGAATTTACTCAGTGACCGTGAATAAAGTCAATTACATTCTTTAGTGTCATCGCGCCCGCCCGTATATGCTCATTTTGTCGTTTAATTGCATTTGCACGATGACACCAACTGTAAATTAAGAGTCATTTTTTTGTAGCCCACTTTATTTGTGAAATTCCACTCAACAAAACGCGTACATATTTCTAAAGGCATTGGCTAGATTTATAGATGATTACATTTATCGGATTGATTTTTATTACAGTGTGATTTAAATTTGTATTGAAGCACTGTTTGAAAATGAAGACCTCCAATTTATTTTCGTTGTATAGAAAAGCGGAGTCGGTCACAAACTGTCCAGTTGTGCACCAAAAGTGTTACATAAAAACTGATCTCTGCCGAATGTCGCATTTACCTAATTAAAACCAAATTCATCCTGCATTTACTTTCCTCCTCACTCCAAAGAAATGAAACGGACATTTTCGTCGTTTGCGTGGCATGTTCCGCAAAGTGTGCCAGCAGCGTGGATTGACATTCATCTAAAATTAATCCTTACAACGCCCCCCCCCCACACACACACACACTTCCTTTTGAATAATTTGTGCCTATACAAATAAACGAGACAGGCGCGTATTTATCAATGATTCCTGAATATAAAATCATGCTGCTGTGTATTTAGTTTGCAATATTGACAGTGGTGTAACGATACGCGCTTAAGTGTAAGAAATATGTACAGTCAATTATTATTATTATTGGGACTATTTTGGTTCGTTTAAAGTTGATTTATTCTTCCGTTTGAGTGTGTCTTTTTTATTTATTTTTTTCTCCCACGCAGCGTTGGACTCACCGACGGCGTGGGCAAGCATGCCCGGCGGATGGCCTCGGAGCTGCTGTGCAGCGGCGTATACTTGGGTTCGTGCAGGATGGGGTGCATGCTGAACGGCTGCTTGCTGTTCATCGACATCATGATGACGCAGGTGAGGGAGGGAGGCAGGCAGGTAGGCAGGTTGGGCGGGCAGGCAGGCAGGCAGGCAGCTGTCCGTCGTCCTCTTTTCACAAATATGGAATGAAAAAAAAATACCACACACACACTTTGAAAAGTTGTCAAACGTATTGAAAGGGGAGAAAAACGTCCTCCAATCCTCGCGATGAGCGATGAAGACGAAACTTGGCCCTCCCTTCCAGATAGTTTTATAAGGAGAGCGCTCGGAACCAACCACGCCCCGAGAAGGCTTCTCAGCCAATCAGAGCACGCGCGTCTGAGTTTAGCCACGCCCATTCGCGTGCCTCTTTCGTCGGTCTTGCTGAGAGAGAGAGAGAGAGAGAGAGAGAGAGAGAGAGAGAGCGAGCGCGGGCCAGGCCGGGTGGCCCGTTGCAAAAAATAACCTCGTCTTCAACTATACAAAATAAAAAAGTAATTCCATCACACTCCCGAAGAGATAAGCGACACAGACTAAAATTAAAAAAAAAAAAAGAGTTATGGTGACTATAAATCGTAAAACAACAGAACGCAAAAAAACAAAAACGTGGGCTCTGGCTCATTCATACTTGATATTAAATACATATGATATAGACGTACGTATGTCAACAAACAATTGATTCCGGTCTCTCGACAGATTTGAATCATTTAGCAGGAGTGCATCTAGTAATTAGACTATGTGTTGATTTAGAAAAGAAAAAAATGCTCATTTTATTTTGCAACACTACCATTTTATTGATATTCATAACTAAATCAAATTGAGCTAACTGCTAAGCAAATTGCGCAAAAATGATTTAACTGTAGAGATTCAATCCACTGATAACAGTCGATTAATCACTAGATCCCCAATTAATAAACAATGTGACGACACACACACGCTCAGAGTTATTTATTCAGCTCGGGATTATTAATTGATGTGAGGCGCGCAGGAATTTCCTCCTGCTTGTCTGCGCGAACCACATTCACTTTCATGGCAATTAATGCATTAATTAATCATGTTTCATTTACTTTGCGGGTGTCGTGGATTGGAGGGGGGGGGGGGGTCCAAAAAAAAATCCTAAATCAAACATACACACGCGGCGATAAAGATTGAATATAGACAAGTGGCTCGCTCCTTGTGCAATTCATAAAAAGAATTCTGCTCATTTACCATTAACTGCTGGGTGGAAGTATTTGTCTTTTTGTTTATTTATTTATTTATTTATTTATTTCATTGTCATCTTTTAACTTTTATGAAGGAGAAGTTAAAAAAAAAGGTTATATGGGTGCACAGGAAATGTCAGGAAAAGCTTACTAGAACATCTGAATTGAATATTTTGGCTGAACTTTGTATTGGGCACATCACAAAGACCTGGTAATTGAACAGGGGTGTGTAGACTTTTCAGACCCACCATCGTTGCCGTGAATTTAATGCGTAGTGCACAATTACTGAACAAGACTAATAAGAGTAAAGATGGGAGATGTGTCATTGAAAATATGAATCCCATGAATAATTGAGCCTTTGACCTTTTAATATGTGCTGAACATCACATTTAAATGATGACTATCAAGTTGACAGGTTCCAATGTATGAAAATGTGACACATCAATTTTCATTTCCAGTGTTTTTCACTTCTTTTTTTACAACAGTTTCTATTTGCAGGTGCCTAGTATAGATTTTTTATCATACGTATAATAATGATAATGTTGACATTCTTTTGTTGTTGGGTACAGGTTTGCAAGCAGTGGCTTGCAAAAAGAAAAAAAAAGAGCAACGCGGCACTGCGTAACCCGAGCGAGGTGGCCATTGTCCCCGATGCGTGCGGCCCCTCTCCAGAGGGTCCCCGGGACCCGCTCATCAAATATGCATCAGCCGCCGTCCTCCGGGACCCGAGCAGGCAGGCAGGCAGGCGGGCAGGACGCTCCTGCGGGAAGGCGACACCGGCGTGGAGTCCAGCTGTGAGGAGGAGGAGGAGGAGGAGGCCGACAGCAACCCAGCCAGGTAGGCGCTTGCAATTAAGGCTGCTGACCTCATTTCACTTCAATTGGTTGTGGGGCGGGGCCATGTGCTGATTCAGGTCCGCTAGTTACTGTTGTGAGGCCTTGGCGGAAGTCCTATCCTCTCCGTATGCAAATGCCGCACGTAGAAACAAAAGAAAATATTTTTTAGCGTCTGATGTCACACCACTTTGTTATACCCTGTTAAGAAAATCTGATGAGCCAGAGAAAAAAGGCACATTCGGAATTGATGCAAAAAAAAAACGAATCGACAAAAGACATTTTGTAAAACTGTGTTGACATCTATTTGATAAAAAAAACATTTTTAGTGCCCATGAAGTGCTTGGACGCCTTCTCGTGGCACAATAGGCAGTCAATAGCACAACTTCACCCCATGCTAAAATGTTTGCGCCATATTTAGGAAATGACTTCCCAGTTTCTCCTTGTCCCGTTTGCACCTTGCATGATTCATGGCGGGTCAAATGTGCCGTTGTAAACTTTGCCACGGGCGGGGCGGGGCGGGGCGGGGCCTGGCCAAAGGCGAGGCTGTGTCTAACCACACGCTCTTAATGTAATTGCAAGCATGTAGGGGTCCTAGTGAATATTTCATTGTCTGCCAGTACAAATTAAAGACACCAGCGCTTCTCTGAGGAGCAGAGATCCTCTCTCTTTGCACTTTACCTGTAAATTTGTCCAAGCCGGATGGGAAATGGAGACCGTGTTCCTTCCGCTTGAAATGATGACAAGCCCGCACTCGTCCTCGTGTCGACAAGACCACCAGCCGCCTGCTCCTAATGCAGTGGTTCATGTCGCGCTAGTTGTTGTTGATGACTTGGCAGTAGGAGTGCTTGCGTTGTTGTTTTTTATTGTAGCCTCTAGTTTGTTGCTGTTAACATTAGAAGAGGAGCGATGACAAAAGGTGAGCGAGGCTGCCGAAGACACAAGACATATTTTGGATCAATGGATTAACTGAGTGCTCATGTATTATGCAACGTAGCCCTGCAGCACTTGCACGCAAAGTTGGCCGATTGGCGTGTAAAAGCCTCCGCCGGGCCCGGCCAGGCCCGGCCAGGCCCGGCCAGGCCCGGCCCGGCCCGGCCTGTTTACTCGCTGCACGGTGGCCGGCCCCAAAATTGGCCAAGATTTCAGGCGGGACTTTTTTTAAAGCGGCAGAAGCCGACATTGGCCCCTAGCGGTTCGATCCACCGAGGAACGGGCATCAAACGACCCCCCCTCATCAGAAAGCCGCCATGGCTCATTAACATGCAAGCAAAATCCTGCACGCTGTACTACAACAATAGCTCGCTGTCAAACAAAAGGAGCAAACAAGCGAGGGACATGTCGCGCATCGCAAATGAATTTTCCGTCAACGTGCGTCTCTGATGTTTGCCGCCGCAGGGAGCAGCAGATCGAGACTCTCGCTCGCGAGATGAATCCAAGCTATTTTCAAATTACGACCCGAGACGAACGATCCGGAAATGCCGACGGCAGATTTTGACACCGAGGAGCATCCAAACAAAAACTGGCTGCTGCGGTGGCTAGTTTTGGAGAACTGAAATTTGAACCAGTATGACGAGGAAAAAAAAAGTTTGTAATATTTTTTGAAATAACATTCCATAACGTTAGCATTTCATGCTAGCCTATTTACTTTTGTGCACGGGCAGACGTGTGAGTGTGATTTGTTATTTTCATGCACGGTTATATGTGTGGCTACAGACATCCAGCTGGTGTGGCCCAAGGGGGGTCTTTGTGTCAGTCATTCATAGACCCCGCCCCCCTCCGTCCTCAGGGCATTGACTCCCCAGCAGCTCACACTAACAGGATTAGAGGACGGAAGGACCTGGCGACGTATGTGAATATAGAGGTGCTCCATGTGTCAAAAGGGGTTGGGGGGGGGAGTGTCGTCCCTCAAAGGCTCTGAGGCCCCGAGGGACATGAGACGCAAAAATTCACCCATGTGACCAGGTGTCCAAGCATGTGCAATACAATGGAGCCAATGATGTCACGATGTTTACTCACACTCATCTGACGTCTCCATGCTACATTTGTTGCTTGTAATTGCACGAGGAGTTGTCATTGTTGTAAGTCACTGTATCAAATCCCGCTTTGTCAGGTGCGAGAATTTGCCTCGGTAGGCCGCCGCCGCCGCCGCCGCCTCACCTGTAGCATCAGGGAGCGAGCGAGCAGCGGCGGCGCGCTCTCATTACGCCGACGATGAAATAATGATGATGGGAATATCCATTGTATTATTTATTCATCCCGTCCCCCGGGCTCAGGGGGAGCCAGGACGCGTATAAACTTCGCCGCCCGGCCCTGACGCCACTCACTCGCCGAGCGGAGGCTCAGGGACGCGCTGGCTCGCTCTTCTTCTTCTTCTTCTTCTTCTTCTTTTTCTTTTTCTTTGGATACCCTCCGGCCATGCCAGCCTTTGCGTTACTTTTTCATACGCTGTTGTCTAACACGGACGCCATTAGCTGGATGATTCAAAGACTCGGAACGGTGCAACCGGTCAAAGGGTACGGTGGCCTGTAGTCGGGGGGGTGGGGGTGGGGGGGGGACAATGGAACCCATTGAA
Source organism: Syngnathus scovelli (assembly GCF_024217435.2). Lineage (NCBI taxonomy): Eukaryota > Metazoa > Chordata > Actinopteri > Syngnathiformes > Syngnathidae > Syngnathus > Syngnathus scovelli. The sequence goes on from NC_090861.1 coordinate 433,714, forward strand.
GGTGCCTCGCAGGGCTGACATGACAGCTGCGTGACAGGCCGGAGGCGAGGCAGCGGCGCCTCGGGGGCACAACAGGTGAGTGATGCTCAAGTCGCGCTGACTAATGATCGCTCGCACATAGATCCTTTAACGGAGGCTACTGTTGCTCCGCAGTACGAGTAAAGCAATCGCATGGAGCGATCCTGTCAGCCTGTGTGACTTTATTGAGCGGCTTGACTTGTTCGAATTTGGCACACATTTGGGAAACAGGCCTATTCCCATCTGCAGTTAAGTGCAAGTTAATATTGCCCCTGAGCGAAGACGTTTGTACGCGGCAAACAGGTGATTGGCGGGTGGGGGTTGGACAAAATGGCCGCCGACGCTCACCTTGCACAGGTCTTATTTCACCTGCTGCCAAAACTCAGGAAGGAAGCACATAGGAGCAGTGAAAAGCAAATATTTGTCACTTTCACTTGAAGTCTTCTGTCAAACTGACACAAGCCACACATATCCCCCCCCCCCGTGCAAGTTCGCTAGCTCAACGCAAACACGCAAAGCAAAATGCTATTGTTTTGTACAATGTGTCTTCAATGTGACTTTCTCGCTGACATTTCCAAATGTAGCGACAATCACACGAAGCATTCCATCTACAATATTAGCGGCGCATTAGCGTGCCAACCCGGCGGCCCCTGCCGGAGAAGGCTTTTGGGTGCGCGCCATCAATAATGCAGCACGTTTCCGCGGTAACTGCCCCGGCAACCGCCCACCGGGAAGCCCGGGCAATGACGACGGGGAGTGAAAGACGCACAATCGTATTGTAATCGCTCAGAGACAAGTTTGAGCTCATTGGATTTTTTTATGTCGTTGGCTTTGAGAGTTTGGATGGAATGTTCCAGCAGCATTTAACAAGTCAAATTGAAAACAACTTCTCCCCTTCTGATGTTAACGTTGATTTAAATGATTTAACATCCATCCCGTTTGCCAATTGTGCCACCCACCGATTCTCCTTTTCCGCATTTTCGACTGACATTCTGGTCGAGCTGTTGAAATCCACGTTTGGCGCCTGCCAGTGCGCGGCGCCCGAGCTCGACGTCCTAACATAGATCCCGTGTCGTCTCTGATAAATACTTGATGTGGCGGCGGCGGCGGCGGCGGCTATCTGGCTCACACTTTTTCCAGGCGGAGGTTGTGCAACTTTGTCAGGGGCGGTGGCGTTATTGATTGGCGGCAGCGGCGGTGCGACGAGTGAGAGGTGCAACAATCATCATAAATAATTCTCCTGAAGAGGAAATGCATTTTTTATGTTTTTACTTGACCTTAATTTAAGGCGGACAAGCGTGATGTCTTATTTACGAGCTCTGCAACAGATGGGCAAAACCATTTAGGACACTTAATACACTTTGCTACTATTGCTACTACTACTGTGTGTGTGTGTGTGTGTGTGTGTGTGTGTGTGCGTGCGTGCGTGCGTGCGTGTGTGCGCGAGTGAGACACTGTATTTGAGAAGCTCTCATGCTACTGCAGTCAATTGATTTGTTATTAATTTTTGTGGTCAATTTCTAGGGAACTCAGTATTTTTTGGGGAGGTCAGATTCAGGTGTTCTTTCCTTTGAACGGCACTGCCATGCGCCCAGAATTCGACACTACGTGGCATCATGTGTTCAAAAGGCAGAAGAAAGAAACAAGATCAGAGGTTCAAATATGAGACAAGCTCGGATAAAAGCGTCCGTAAGCGTTTTCCCCGCTTGTGAAGTGTGTCGCTCAGCCTTCCGGGATTCGCTGCCGCCGCCGCCGCCGCCGGTTATCAGCCTTCGGAGACGGCCTCATCCATATTGCATGTTCGTTAGCATCGCCCGTGATGAGGACTTTGAATGGGATGGGAACAGTGGCAAGAAGGTCCCACAAGTGGAGGCGCCTGGGGGGCTTTTGCAAGTGTGTGTGTGTGTGTGTTCACTCTCTGAACTGTTATTTCAATCTAAGGTTGGAGGTCTTGTCACAAGATATACACTCCAACATCTGAAGTGGTGGAACATCAGAGCCCCCAAATTGGGTCCTACCCAACTTTTTGGGATATTTTTATTTTGGGTTATCAGTCCAATGAGCAGTGATAAGAACAAATTGTATCTTGCATCATTTGGACTCGCAGTCAAACAAGAGGTTTTGAAATGTTCCCTTTGATTGACTCCTTCTTGCTACAGTGCAAAGTGCATTCATAATCAGAAGGAGTTGCTAGTGGTTTAGATTGTTGGGCTGGTGGGGTGGGGGGGGGGGGGGGGGGGGTGCTCCGCTGAGGATAATGGGAGCAGCCCAGCCCAGCCAGGCGGCATATGGCCAGGCTGGGCTGCCTGCTGGTGCACCAGCTGTGGAACTGGTGGCTGAGATCACACAGCCACTAAAGAGGCCATCATCATCATCATCATCATCATCATCATCGTCAGCATCGCCCCAAACTGCCACACAATCCCATCTAGTCTTTCTCACGGCGCTGCGCTAATGCTAAGCAGTTAGCTAGACAGTGTCAATGTCAAGTGGATTCAGTCGACTGTACACGTTGGACCTCGTCCTCATCTATTGACCCGAAAAAAGGCTTTTGTTTTCACGCCTTTCTCAATTGCATGGAGATTTTTCAAGAAAATCAAACAAAAGAAAATGATGTCATTTTCTTTTTTTTATTTGACCAGTTCCGATGGCCTTTTAAAGTGCAGTGATGTGCCGTGCAGTGCAGTGCAGTGCAGTGCTGCCCGCCCGCCCCTCCCCTCCCCTCCCCTCCCCTCCCCTCTCTGACTTTAGCCTCAAGGCTTTTCTCATAGTCTTGGAGTGCTTTTAGCCTCAGTGCACTAGCCCACCACCACCACCACGGCCACCCTGTGTACCCCTAACCCCCCCCCCCCCCCCCCTCGCTCAGGCCAGTGGGACGCTTTGGGTCGGCTACAGTTTCACACAAGTCTCACTGCTGTCACTTTTCGACTGCGTAAAGTTGACAATCAGTAATCATTGCACCCGGCGCTGGATTGTGAAAAGGTTTTCCATTGCGCCTCTCCCTGTCCTGCACTAAGTCACTATTTCGTTTGCAGCGAGAAGTAGCTTTTCTAGCTATTTGACATGTTGCTTTGGTAACAGCAGGAGAAATCAGATGTTGTTGTAATGCGCTTCAAGTTTCGGTTGGGATGTTTTGCTAGGTTGCTAATGCTAACACACACACATACACACACACACACACACACACACACACACAGAATATGTCACTACAATATTCACTTGTCTCTTGGGCAGCTTCTCATCTTTATAGAAACACACGCACACACACAGTGTGAGACTCCCAATGCTAATAAATATTTCAAAGGCGGAAAGTTTAGTAAACAAAGGTGCACGATTGTGTGTGTGTGCATGTTGTGTGTGTGTGTGTGTGTGTGCGTGTGCGCACAGATGAGGTGTCATATTTGCCTTCAGGATTCTTCTCTTCTTCCTGGTCGAAACTCGACGCGGTAGTTGTGCTGTTTGCGGCAAACAGATAGACACAATACACAAAATACACGACACGATGACCGCCAGAGTTTTGCGAGCCGAATGAACGAGGGGAAGGAATTGACCCGAAAAGCGCAACTCCATGTATCGGGTGCACATGCGATCGCTTCAATAGCGATACGCACCATGTTCATTTAGTGGCTAGTTTGCGATTGTGTGCCGGATACGGGTAAATGTCACATTTTTCTTTGGTGCTGGATGCGCTTCATTATTTGTAATCATGCTGCATAAAATTCCATGTAAAATTCCTGTGCTACAATATCCATGCATGATGGTGATTAGCTTCATCACATGAACTCATGTTATTTTTCTCACGTGCTACATCTTTTTTCGACTTGCATGCCACAAGGACACCAGATTCGGCGTGAAGCAACGTCAGCGCGCTCGCTCATTTCCCATTTTCAAGGTTTTTCCGCCTCTTGATGCTCATTGGACGAGCAAACGCGGAGTAAAGCGTCGGCGCGCCTCATAAATCTTTAAGCGAGCTTTGTTTTGCCCCGGCGAACGTAATTAATACATAATTAATATTTAAAGATCGACTCGTTTATCAAATTTAATTTAGGCGCTGCGACAGAAGCAAAACAAACAAAGGGAGGAAGCCTCGCTTGTTTTTGGGGGGGGGGGAAGAAGAAAGGACGGAAAAGCAAAGCAAGGAGGGCAAGCCTAATTAGCGCTAATGAGGCACAAATGAGGCGGCGACCTAATTAAGCGGCCAAGTCCCTCAGGTAAACATGGTACGTCTACCTGCTTGTGTTTTTCCAACTAAGACGTAACAGTCTGCTTGACAGTTGGCGCAGAATGGAGACAAGAGAGTCGACAATGATTAGCAATTTACTTTCATTGCATTTCATATTTTATTCATTTGTAGCATTTAGCTAAATGGGAAAAATGATGCAAATTTCAGGTGGCCATGCTCGGGCACTCAGGTCTTTTTTTTATATCCGTACGTATATTTTAAAATTGTACCCAATGTTGAGTACAAACGTTTGCTAAACTGTGAGTGGATACAAGTGCAAGTGTTTTGTGTTTATTTGTATTTCTTGAAGTGACCGCTTGACATTTATGAAGCGGGCCTCTCTCTCTGGTTGTCGCCCGGCCCCCAGCCCCCCTTCCTTCCTTCCTTCCCCCGGGGGAGCGCTGTTAAGTAGGACCACTTTACGCTGTCAATACATTCGATACCATGCTCGCAGCGGGAAAATGAGACGGCAGGACAACTGACTGAGGAAAGAAACATTTCGAAAGAAAATATTTAACGTACGTCCACGTTGACTTAACGTTTGACTTTGGAATGAGCCTTATCGATGAAGCTGTTCAAATACGTAAGACACTTTTTCCGAGATTTCTCTCGGTACTCTTCAAAACTCTTTTTCAAAATCTCGCTTCCGTTGACGTGCTTCATCGATAGATATTGGAAGATGGATGGACAGACTGCACGCACGCACGCACGCACAAACACACACACACACACACATACACACACACACACGCACGAGCAGAGTGATGAAAGCATCTCTGGGCTAATGGCTTCATTTCATTCCACTGCTCTCTTCCATGTTGAAGACAATTAGTCCGGAATGGCGTTGTTAATTTTTAATGACCAAGAAGAAAAGGTAGGACGAGAGTGAGGAAGCAGGAAACCAGCATCCAGGATGGAAAATTATGGATGGATGGATGGATGGATGGATGGATGGATGGATGGATGGATGGATGGATGGATGGATGGATGGATGGATGGATGGATGGATGGATGGATGGATGGATGGATGGATGGATGGATGGATGGATGGATGGATGGATGGATGGATGGATGGATGGATGGATGGATGGATGGATAGATAGATAGATAGATAGATAGATAGATAGATAGATAGATAGATAGATAGATAGATAGATAGATAGATAGATAGATAGATAGATAGATAGATAGATAGATAGATAGATAGATAGATAGATAGATAGATAGATAGATAGATAGATAGATAGATAGATAGATAGATAGATAGATAGATAGATAGATAGATCCCTCACCTGCAAACTGGTGACCAATCAATAGTTTTCCCCATCCAGCAAGCTTTCCATTCCACCTACCCATCAGCGTCCAATCAATCAATCCTCCTCTTTGTCATGGAGCCCATGAATAATTCAGACTTTTGATTGGCCGATGAGGATCAATTGGCCAATTAATGAGCCTCTTTCTTTTTTCTTTTTTTTTTGGTTGCTTTTGTTTCTGCTGTTCCAAACGAAGAACGTGCGAACGGCTCGGGTGATTGGCAGGCGCCGACCGCTCGTCACCTCGGGGCACGGCGGAGCGGCTGTCAATCATCCATCTGGCATGCAGTCTAATTGTGACTGGACGGCTGCACGGGTCAGACGGAAGGCTCGTAAATAAGAGCAACATCAGCGCACACACGCCAACCCTCTGGAGGAGGTCCGCTCCATTCTCTCATCTCGTTCAACTTCTTTGCAGTCCAACTTTTACACTTGTCTCGCAGAAAAGTTTGGATCCAGTTCAAATCATCGATCTTTTCAAAGTAATGGTAGAACAGTGACAGAGTACTGACTCTTCATGACCGTACCGAAGACGGTGACTTTGCTTTGAGTCTTCGTTTTCCCCGGCTACTTTATAGTATGTACCTGAGAATGGATATCTGTGCTCAGAAAGATTGAACCAAACCAATCAATCCGTCGTAAAGAAACAAACATTGAGATAACGCGCTTCCCTTTACAGCGGCCCAATGGAAATGCAAATTGCAAATCCGGGATTAAGAGTGGGGGGGGGGGGGGGGGGGGGGCGCAGGCGGCAACAGAGCACTGCTTGTCAGGTTAAGCTTCACCTGGAGCCAGCGGCACGATGAAGCAGCATATGGCACACGGGGCTCGGGATCAGCTATGCAAAGCGCTCCACGCTCTCCTGTTTCCCAGAGAACAGCTGTTGCTCTTGAACGCCACACGGCACACAAAACAACTATGCTGGTGGCCATATAAAAGACCTCGTCAGAAAAAGGAAAAAAAATAGATATATACGTATATACGGTACATAGTCTACATCTCTCTATACGCAGACAGACTATTTTTTGCCCTCCCTATTCAAGCAATAGCCTCAAAGAAGATAGATAAGCTACGAGACAAGGCGCTGTATGTTTTTGCGCCAGTTTCCCCAGTGGGACAAAATGAAGTGCAGCGGCGTAATGCACTTTATTGATATGTGCACATGTCAAAACAACAAATTAGCCAGCCTCCTGCCGTCTGCCCGAGATTTCATCCATACATCACCTTGCACTCATGGCAGCATTAATGCATTTTGTTGATATCAGCGACTCTTTGGCCATTAAGAGAATGTCGATACACGTATACGCGCATACGCACGTCCCAGCTAGAGATGCTGGCACGCTTAAAGACGCTGCTGCTTTTCATTAGCATTAGGCTAGCTCTGCATCTACTAACTGTACGTGTACAATTCACTCATCTGTTTGAACTCGTTCTCACTCGTTCAAACAGATGACGTCCTTTCGTGTGCCCAATTAGGCCGCAACAAATGATCACGTCCTACGTGTGCGGCGAGGCCGACGCTAAGCGGATCCGACGTGGACGGATGACCACGTGGTTGCCCCCCCCACCAGGGTGACCTGTTGACTGCAAGCTTGTGTAATGAACAGGAGCCATTCATTATACATCACACACACACACACACACACACACACACACACACACACAAACATCATTTATTCATCTGTCTGTAAACATGACTGAGATTTACAATGTGTGCGTGCGCGTACATGATGGAATATTTCCACATTTCCAGAGTTGGAACGTCAGGTCAAAGCGGCCATTTTTTTTCCGTTAGCAACGTTATCGTCCGTCTGTTGCTTCAATTGGCCGTTTTTCCAGTCAAACTCAATGCATAAAGTTCTTTTCTTGCTCTTATCAGGTATTGTTGGTCCAAACAAAAGCCAGCAAATCCAGGCTTTGTTTTTTCTGTGGCGTGTGCCGTCGCTCGCCATTGTCATCGGGCGGGATCGCCGGAGGGGAACGTATCGGGTTCGTCGGCGGGAGGTTTGAACATGTCGTGTTCCTTGTCCAATCAAATGTCGGCAGGTGCTTAAGTAAGCGTGTCCTTTCTCGTGTGATGATAAACGAGCGGCATCCTCCGCGTGGCAGCGGCCGTGATGGATCATTCCAAAGGGCGCGCCGTGGCTAATTATCCCGGCCGTGGCCGGGCCCTCTCGTGTCAACACCCCTAATAGCCTGATGGAGAGTTGCGTTGGGGTCACGCGTGTGCGAGCGGTCGGTCGGTCGGTCGATGAGGAAATGGCGGGGCCATTGCCAATAGATGGGCTGACTAATTTGCAGTTGAATGGGAAGAGACCAAATCAAGCGATACTATCAATAAATGCTTGGTGTTTTGAATCCATCTTAGCGCAGCGCCGTGAATGAAGTCAGACGGTGGCGCCTCCGTGGACTGTTGTCCCCGCCCGCCGATCGGGACATTGGCGTGGCGGGCGCCAAACGGGCTTGGCGTCAAGTCAAGATGGATGGGGACGTGTTGGCCTTCTTGTTCAATGCTTGCTCCGCATTACCTGGATCACAGAGCACACGCTCCCTCTGGGCCGCCGCGCCGCGCTACGCCGCGCCGCGCACACACATTTCCATCCGCATTGCCACGGCATTGCGACATCTAATCAATAGACAACACTCACTTTGTCCTTCATTCTTACGTTTTTCATCTCCACTTAGTATTGATGGCAAACACGTGCGCGGGGGCCACAGTACAATGGCATACAAAACGATAGCATGTAATCATATGATCTCATGTGGAATATTTACAAAGATAAGATCAAGATACTAAGAACAGATGAAACTGCTGTTCAGCAAGACACATTGGTAAAGGTCTGGGCTGGTTTGTTTGTTTGTTTCTTTCTTTCTTTCTTTCTCTGCAGTGAAGTGTCAGAGCACTGCTACGCCGGTTGCCGCCTCGTTGTGTCAGGCGACTCCATCGACGCCTCCGGCGGGCACCAACGGCGCGGCCGCCGCGCCGCGTCTCCGGCCTCGTCCAGTCGGCCCGAGGCTGACACCCTTCAACCTACTTTTTTTCCCCCGACCGCTTCGCCGTCATCAACTCTGAACTTTGGAGGCCTGAGCTGGTCGTGAGTGAAAGCAGTGTCACTTTAATATTTCATCTTTTTTGCCCCTTTAATGGACCACGCTGATGACTGACACATACATACATAGCACCACATGAAACTTTAAACAACGCAAGCACGCGCCCACACACACGCGTACACACAAAAAGCAAATCATTTCAGAGTAGAATGTCAAAAAAAAAGTATGTTTAAAAAAACTTTGAACATAATTGAAGTAAGGCATTTTTCAGACCAAGAGGGTTCACTTCCTGTCCTGTCCTGTCCTGGCCTGTCCTGTTTTGTTTTTTTGTTAGCTGAAATAGCAGCCAGGTCGATGCTAAGAGGCCAAGCTTCAAGAGGGAATTTTGGTAGCTGCACGCTGACTTATCACTGCACGGGGGGGGGGCCCTCGGAGGTGCAGTAAAATTCAACCCCTGAGCCGGCGGTCCGGAGGAAGCGGCCTTAATGGTCTAATGGCGCTCTAATGGCAGTCGGTGAGCCTTGGCCGACCGGCCGACCGACCGGCCGGCCGGTCGGCAATTACGACAGGAAAGAGAGCAAAAAACCAGCGTTTTGCTGGCACTCATGAACGTCAATGATTAGGAAAAACAACCCCACAAGCTCGGACGTCCAAGACGCTTTACGGGGCCCGACGTGAGCGGGACCCTCCCTCACTCACACTTTTTTTACAAACAAAGCGGCACATCTTGTGATAGCAACCTCACCTTTGATTCTACTTGAAGTAGGCGTGACGCGGTTAAAGGAACAGCAGTTGTGAATTGCGAGCCAGCAGTCGGCGTCAGCTGCCGTTTGGTTGGCGGAAAAGCTTTTGACACTTGCGTTGACTTTCATTACAGCTCCGGATGCAATTTTAATGAAGCCTTTTCATAAAGCTTCATACTAATCAACGGAGAGGCAAAAGCAGAAAGTCTGCCGGCGCCTGCCTGCCTGCCTGCGTGGCTGCCTGCCTGCCTGCCTGCCTGCGTGGTTGCCTGCCTGCCTGCCTGCCTGCCCGCGTGGCTGCCTGCCTGCCTGCCTGCCTGCCTGCCCGCCTGCTTGGAAATTGCACATTCGCTGCATTTGACTTGAAAAGGGGGTGCGCCGTGGGACTGTGGCGGATGCACCCAAATGGCCTCCAGGGGGTGGGTGCACCAAATTCAAAGCAAAGTCGTTCATGATGGAGGTAGCAAGCCCTTTGTTAATTTGTGAGCTGATGTTTTGATTAGAAAGCTTGTTGAGCTCATTAGCACGTGCGTGAGCGTGTGTGCATTTCTATGCAAATGCTGGCGTCTTAATTATGAAGGCAGAGAGTTTGCTGTCCCAGGAGCATCTTCATTAAAAGAACATCAGGTGCTAATTAGCCCAGACTTACATGTCCCTCATATCAACTCGTCTCTCTCTTGGCTTGCAGCAGTAGCACTTTCTGCAAGGTCTGTCCTTTGGCGCCCCCTGGTGGTGAATTGAAGTATTCTTGAATTCTTTCTTCGTCTCTGCTACGTCTGGGACCCCCAACTGCGACTTCGCCGTTTGGAAACAATCATTTGCTAAGGGGCAGCAAAATCCCAATTTAGAATTGCGCACCTTCGGCGTAGTACCGTCTTGTGCCACAACATGCTGAGTAGCACTGTGTGCATGTGGAAGAAGACACGCAACGCAATTGCTCTCTCCCTCTGTCTGTGTTCAAGTAGCAATTGTTTGAAAGTAAAGACTCAGTCAAAGACCATCAAATATGGTGTGAAGACAATAAGGTGAAAGTAATATGAAGTGAAAAGTAAGATATCATTTTATGTGATGCCGGTATGGTATGATATGATATGATATGATATGATATGATATGATATGATACGATACGATATATGATATGATACATTGAGACAAAATATGTTACGTAAACATACAAAGGACACACACGCACCAGACCGAGCGCACGCCCCCAGACAGCCAAACTGAAGTGAGACAAGGCGGCCGGGTGCTTCTCAATGTCCCCCCTGAGGTGACAGGGATTAAGCCGGCCGGCCGGCCGTCCGTCCGGCCGACCGGGGTCTCTCTGGAGGGGTCATTAGGGCGGCTATGATTAGCTCTGATCCGCAAATGCACACACTCACACAAACACACGCATTGATCTTTCCTGGTTGGCTCACATGTGCTTAGCATAGGACCTTGAAGGCGGTAATGTGACACCTCATCAGCACTTCAACCAGAGTGCGTGCAGGCGTGTGCGTGTGTTTCAGATCAAGTCTGCTGCTTGGAAGAACCAACTGATCAATGTTCTTCTCTTTTTGTCCACTAGAGGTCAGTGCGAACCTCGGAAATGTAGTGCATGTACCTGAAAACCAGCTGGAATCCGCATCTTAAGAGTTCTGGTTGGTGTGAAAAGTTCTGCTTTTGGAGTAAGGATTGGTGTTGAGCTGATGTCAATTAAGATGTAGACATTTCACCTTTCGGGGTTGGTGTGACCGTTTCAGCTCGGCGTTAGAGTTCGGATGAAGAGTTGGACCCAAGTTGTAGTAAGATCTCCAAAATAAAGAACGATTTGTTATATAGTCATTGCAATACACGAGCTTGATATTTGGGTGTGTCCTGGTTCACGTGTTGGACAAAGTTTGAGTGTGATGGAGTTCCGCACTCTCTCAGGCTTGAGTGTTTGAACACTCGTCCATTCATCATGTTCTCATACAGTAAGTGTCACAATGGTGCCGGTCAAAGGTTGCGCTATAGCCAGTCTTTTTTTGTGTGTGTGTGGCAGTAATCTTAAAGTAAACACCACCATACAGGCCACCACAAAGCTGCTGTCATTGCAGCTATATGACTCAAAAGTACGTATCCATCCGCCTGTTGCAGGGGGACGTTGAAGCCGATGGAAAGCTGGAGGAAGAGCCTGCCTGGCCGGTCGGCTAGCTGCCAGATTTGGCAAGGGGTACAATGTACAGACATTTACTGTAGTCCTTTGAGTAAGAAGAAGAAATAGTAAAGGTAACTGCAAATGACGATACCCTTGTACTTGGTTGCTCCTCCCTAGCAATGTTGTAGGCTGCCAAGAAAATTGTGTCTCATCCAGAGCTATAATTAATATACTTAACGGCCTGAGTTGTGTTTGCTGTAGTAACCGTGTTTTGTTTTCCGCCAAGACGAATCTTTTGTTCTCGGCTCCTCAAACAAATGTCAGCGGTGCAGATTGTGTAAAACGCCGCTTTGTGCGTGTGCAGGCTTTTGCAGGCACATTGTCAAGTGTGACTCAGCACACCTACGGATTCACAAGTAAAACGAAGGACGTCACGGATGTCGTTGGCGGACGTCAAACTCCGTGTCAAATGTCTTCCTGAAACGATATTTTTAAAAATGGTTTGTTGCACACAAACATTTCAAAACACGGTCTCCGGTCCACGGTCTTGGATTCGTGGTCCCTGATCCATAGTTGAGCGTGTCTATCTTGTCCTCTTTTGTACCTTTATCCACCTTGAACTTGAAAGAACAAGGTGATAAAACCACAAATGGATGTTGAGCCAGCCGTACAGCTTCATCTGCCCCGCGGCCATCACGCTGGAAGTCCTCTACTGTTGGACTCCCCCGCCGTCTGAGCCTGGAATGTTGCATTTGACGCAACAGTCAAGGAAGTCAAGTCATTTTGCGTTTGTTCAGACACGTCCAAATCATCATCCGGTCGTGGGTCGGTCAGCCTTGAATGTGGAGCAACTTTTATTGCGTGCGTGCGCTGTTGTAAAATGGGACCGTCGGATCAAATACTCCATCGAGGAAGTCCGAGTCAGACTTATCCATCTGACAAGCGATTATAAAGCAATGAGCGTCGGCATCAGTTTCACCAGTCACCGTGAAATGGGCTGGACCAGTCAATGGTGATCAGACATCTCACCCCATTAGGTTTGAAGCAGCCACATTTTTGTATTGGGACTCCGTCGCGGCCGACTTGGATTTTGCCGTGTGTTGGTTGCAAACGGCGTTAGCTCGTTTATAATTCACGGCGGCTAATTCATCATCACACGACAGCGAGCGAGGCGGACGTAACGGGCCTGCCGACGCGACGGCAAGTATTATGTGTCGCTAGCCTGGGAGCGCGTGTGCCAAGACGGCCGGCGTTGAGGCCAACGAGATGCGCGCGCGCGTACGTACGTATCTATCATATCGCGTTCCACTGGATGCCGCATCGGTTTACTATTGTTAACACGCCAAGTGTAAGGTGGTGTTAGGTGACACACGAGCTGATGCTGATGCTGGTCGGTCGATCACACGGCGCATTGGGAATCTCCCTGGGAATGTTGTCAACTCCAATTTCGTGCCAGGCTCGCTCTTTTTTTGATGGGCTTTGGGCCCCACCAATTCTGCCTAGCAACAAGACATTGCCGACTTGCTAAAAACGGCCTTTTTGTTCTTGAACAAACTACGACGTGAGAAACGTTGCATCCGTAGGAACTGTTCAAAGGATACGAGCGTTACGATGTTTACGTTTTCCCCGTTTGACACGGAAACAATGAATCATGAGCGTCCGTCCCCCGTGGTGACATGGTAGGGCAAGAGATTTCCATCTTTGGAGGAACGTTTGGCCGACCTGTTGCTGAGTTCCCGTGTTTTCAAGGTGGCGTCATCTCAGAAGGGATTCCAGGGACTTCCTTGCGCCCAAATATGGTCACGGCTGGTGATGGTGAAATATAGCAGCTTCTTGGCTTGCTGTCATGTCACACGCAACCAATTGTGCATTTTTCACCTTGACTTCCTTCACCATAATTGACATAATTAGCAGGAATTTTTCCTTCCATTTGACAATTGTTTCTTCTCTCACAATCTGCGTGTTGTGCAATGTACCGGCGACATATACAGCCCTGACGCGGAGTCATAAAGTGTATTCCTTTTCCTACTGATAAGACAATTGTGCCTCCTCTCATGTTAATGATTTCTTAAAACTTCTCAAGTTCCACTCTTGCAAATGTCGCAGAAGTCAGTCGACTGTAGCTGCCTGCTACGTATTTTGTGCAATTGACCAATCGTTTGATTTTGTTATCTGAAATTTGCAAGAATCGATTATTTATTTGAATGAGTCATTCTTTTGGGCGCTGGGGACTTTACGTAAAGCCATGAACAGGCAAGGCTGTAAAACGTCTGACGGCCGGCGGCTATAAAATCATAACGACGGTGATCTGAGGCTGCGTCACATCTGAGTTGCTACAAGAATTTGGAGTCATTTGTTTTGGTGACAGGAAGTTGGAAGGGGCAGGACAGAAGAATGACTTTGCAACAAATCTAATACATATCTCTGAAGTAAGTAGGAAGGGGCAGGACAGAAGAATGACTTTGCAACAAATCTAATACATATCTCTGAAGTAAGTAGGAAGGGGCAGGACAGAAGATTCAAGAGTTTTTTATTCGCCATGTTTGAGCGTGCCAATTTGACTTCGGTAAATCACAGCCTCTGTTCAACATTTAGGTGACTAACAACAACACTCAGGAAGAATGGCTTTGCAACAAATCTCATATCTGTGAAGTCGGATGATGTTCCACCGTCAGCTGAATATCAATACATAACATTTTGATTTGAGATACGTATATGCAGTCTATACAGCGTATGCTAACGAGATACAAATGCAGTCTACACGGCGTATGCTAACGAGATACAGAACGTGATTTATATGAAACAAATGTGATTGATGAAAATGAATAGAGTTGATCATATACAGGTGTTGGTTGACCGTGTCACTTCTTCACTGTTCTCCTGGTTTATTTGGACCCTCTTGACATTTTTTCGTCTTGAACTTGACAAAGCGGCACCAAAGTGGATCAATGCCTCAGCCGTGGCGTGGCGTGGCCTTAAAGGAAGGCAAACAGGAGGCGTCATTCCTGAGAACAATCGCAAACTGTTCGCCGTTTCCGCCCTCGGTCAATACGAGGCCGGCCGGGCAACCAATTGCGCCGCTTGTCTTCAACACACCCACTGACACGCCGCATATGTCATGTTATTTAATACTGTGATTTACAACTGGGCAGTAGCATTTGTAACATAATAGTAACATTTTAGTCATCTATTTTTTCATTTCAAATGTCTACGCGGATGACCACGGGCTTTATCCACGGACAGTAGCTCGGCTTCACGTTGGTAGCATAATATTTGGCTAATGCGCAAACGACAGCGTGCCGTCATTTTAGCTTTCGTGTTGCCAACCCCGGAGCTTCATCCAAGGATAGTAACTTGGGCTCCCGTTAGCATTTCGGCTAACCAGCTTGACCAACCTACTGTCATTGCGCTCGCTAGAATCTACCAAAACTATCTGGAAAATGAATAAATGTTTGCTCATTCGCCAAACTGCTAACACAATGGTGTTGCCTGGTTACTATTTGTGTCCCCAAACTCAATAAAGGGCGTTAGCCTGCCCATGTGTTTTGATGGATCCCCATTAAGAAAAGGTCGCCATTAGGGAGGAATCAGACTATTCCGGTTCTAATCTCATGGCTCTTTTGATGTTGCCGCTTAGATGGAGACAGAAGAAATGTGTATTTAGTCCCTTTTTGCCTGGAAATCTTGACACCGTTCAGACCTGCAGGAAAAACTTAATTGGGCAACGCTAGTTTTTAGCCACAAATGTTGACTCGGATCCATCGTCTTGTTTCTTGCTGACGTAAATCCACTGAACTTCTTTTTTCATTCTAAACCATTGTGCAATTATGTCATTTGGCAGCAATTAAATGAAAATGAAAAGGGCAAAGGGAACCTCCCAGTGTTATTACTGTTAAAGACTTCAAGAGCAGTGTAGATTTTTTTTCCCACGTGATCTTTACATGCCAAGCAGAGTGCGAACGAGAAAGGCAACCTTCCTTATTTTTCTTATTCAATGTATAACTTTTGTCAAAAAGCGACTCTATATTTCTTTATTCTGCATTGAACACCGTTATTTTGTAGTAAAGCAACATAAGTAATATACACATGCAAGTAACGTGCTGTTTCTTTCACTGTGCAGACTCAAGGAATGAGAAAAGTGAAAATATGATTTATTCGTGTTGATGACATGAGGCTTGCACCTCGCTTCCTGCTCACGCTCAGGTGTGTCCCGCCCTCCTCGCAGCCGATTGGCCAGCGAGCCCCGTGCCCTCATCTGATTGGTAGTTGGAATCTCTACTTGAGCTCAGGTAAAAGATCACACAGGTAAGAAGAGCGCGGAAGACTTTGCTGGACTTACTGTGTCGCTTCTTTCAGCTGCGGTAAATATAACCCACCCCCCCAAAAACAATACATGTGTTTTTAAAACAAGAATTTCACCTTAAGTGAACCTTTTGAAATGGCAGCGAGTGTAGGGCCGGTCATGAATACGCCGCAGGGGAGCGACGAGCGGGTGGTTTTCACGCAGCTAAAGCCGGTGAGGATGTCGGGAGCAGCGGACGGTGCCGAGGACTCATCCGTGTTTGAAGACGTTAAGCCCGGGGTGAGAGTCTCCGCCGACCCGTCGATGTGAAGCGGAGCGGAGCTCCTCTCCTCGCTCAGTGTGTGTGTGTGTGTGTGTGTGTGTGCGTGTGTGTGTGTGCGTGTGCGTGTGAGTGTTTACTCTTGTCACACACGCGCGCTCACCTGCGCGGGTTAAAGTCCTGCTTGACGTCTTCTAAAGATAATATATAGGTGTTGGAAAGAGACAAAAAGCGGACGTTTAAAGAGAGCCGAACTCCCGCATGTATTCATTCTCATGGAACATCGTGCGTTCGTCATGCGATGTCATGATTGGCGGCGAGTTGAATTAGCCAGGCAGGAATGATGTGGAGATCCCGTCCGCCCGCCCGCCCGCCGGTCAGGCCGCCCGCCGGTCCGGCTGCACCGCACCGCGCCGCGCCGCGCCTGAAAGTTGGTGGCCAGTAGCTTGCAAATAGTGCAGGCAGGGCTAAGCTTCTGCTGCAAGAAACCTTTTGACGGCAACTGCGCTAATTGAACTTAAGACACTCAGTGGCGGAAAAAGACCTTGTTGCTTGTCGCCAAAATGCAATTTGGCATCAAAAGACATGACAAGATGAGATGTTGTCAAACGTGTAGATGAGAACTGTGGTTAAAAGACGTTTCATTGGCATCAAACAGGCAGAGCTGCAAAGTCAAAGGTCATTGTTGTTGATTGTCATTAGACGTGACGATGCAAATTGAATTGTTTTCAAAATGCGCCAATTGTGGTAGAAGACGTTGATTGTCACAAAAATACGTCAGTGTTGTAAAAAGAAAATTGTTGTAATATTTGTTAAAGATGCATAGAGCTGCATATCTTTGCTAAAAGACATCAGTCCTTATTATCATACATTTTTTTACAAGAAAATCATACATTTGTGGTTTAATTGTTCTGTTCAAAAGTAGAATTTGCACAGCGGATCATTTTAAAAGCTCCTGTGGGGCCATTCCATGACCCACTTACCTCACCACTTAAACTGTAAATGCTAACTGTAAACCTGCTCAGTTTTTTTTTTTTTTGGTGCTATCTCCATTTGATCTTTTCCAGACCTTTTTTTTTCTTCTCATTTCTATTCCTTTTTTTTGTGGTTTGAAGTGAGCGTCTAGTCAGTGTCGTGACAGCAGTATGTGGTCCGACCTGTCTGAGCAGGGCCCGCATCTCCATAAGCCGCCTCGAGGCACCGCCGTCAAAGGCCCACCGCCATGAGAAAGTCAAGTGTGCGCGTGTGTGTGTGTGTGGATGTGGAGGGGGGGGGGGTCATACAGGTTTACCTGTTATGTGCTTGCTTTTGTTCGGCCGCATGGTTCTTATATTTGCGTCTCCGAGTGAACTCTGATCTTTTCGACGGGAGATTTTCAGCGTGCCTTCCTCGCTTTTTTGAATGTAGTCCCGTACATTTGTTTGTTTGTCTTTGACGTTGAAGTAAAACACGAGCTATTGCGTGACGACCTCAGAAAGGGCTCTTGTGTTTTTACACAGCGCCACATTGCACGAGCCTAATGTTGCTTTGATGAAGATGTCCCTTCACGGCATGAACGTCTTTGGTGTCCTGCCAGCCATAACCGCAGAATGAGTAACCCATATGAAAGCACTCACGGGATTCTTTAGCCCTTCTATCAGCGGCCGTAAGACGACGGCGCCGGTTACACAGTAACCTGACGGTCACGCCTAATGATCCCCTGCAGATCAATATTCGGATACGGCGTAACTATGTTGGGAGGGGAAACGTTTCTTTCGGGGGTATTCTCATTGCGCCGCTCTTTCTTCTTCCTCGACAACACGCGAGGAGTATTTGCATGTACGCAAAGCAGCCATGCAGAAATCCGTCACACTCTGGCGGCATCCTTGGAAAGGATTGTGGCCATTGTTCTTGCTTAGTCTTTGGCTGATAAAAGATTGAGATCTCCAAGTGACCATCAAGGGTGCGAGGGAAAAAAATCCAAGCAATTCAGTTGATCTAGATTTGTCGCTCAAGAGTTTCATGGTGAGTCGGCGAATATTTCTCGTCGCCGATTAGCATGTTTAGCTACCTGCGGGTAATGGCTCTCACGTTTAGCGCAGTGTGGTTATGCTAACATTCTTTTGTGTTTGACTACTTTGCTAGGGTTAGGGCTGAAGCTAATGGCTAAGCGTCGAGCGTCTCATATTCTTAGCATGTTCGCCTAACACATTTTGGAAGGTGGCTCCCTCTCAAGAGCTCATCAAATATGACCAAATCGCACAATTCTGTGCTAGTGTACAAATCATTTCAAATATAATTCAAATCTATTCATCCAAAGCTCACAAATGACCTTTTTGTTGGTTTTTTTTTGATGGATGCTTTTGCCACTTGCATTTCAGATTTGAACGCCAATACTACAAGAAAGTGAAACTCGCTTGTTTTTTCCAACACGACTTATCGCTTGCTCCATCAGGAAGTCTTAAAACTAAGAACCGAGTCAATGTTTTCGATGTTAGCAAAGCAGTTTCCTGGTAGTAGCTTGAGTCATGTTCATTTTGGAGTGAAATCAGAATGCGAGGAAGCGATGGAGAATAATAGTAATTCAAAACAAGCCTTGTTATCGCTCACTGCGTCATAAAATATCAGCGCAGTCTCAAAGGTTTTGATGCTGATATAAAGTTGGGATCAGCCATTGAACAAGACCAGACAAGACACGGTTTTAATGAAAGAAATAAAAGGTGTTTTCCTCTGTTTGAATAGCTCGTAATCCGGAGTCGCTGGCGTAAGAAGCAAAACATGAATCCTGTAACGCGCATGTCAGCTAGACAGACACCAAATGAAAAATCCTCTCCACACGGGTGTGTCGTCGGTGGAAGCCAACGGACTCAGACAAGCCAAAAACAAAGGCCGGAGGGAGGGAGGGAGGGAGGGAGAGAGGGAGAGGGAGGCATGCAAGCCATGCAGTGAAACGTAAAAATAGACACAAAGAAGAAGGTCTGAGAAAATTGACAAATAAAAACAAAAGACTCCCCCCCCCCCCCCCCTAAAAAATCACCTTTGGAATGAAGATGAGCCATTTACCAGGAAGCTAATCTGACTAAGACATCGCAAGAAACATTTTCTCACTCTCATGATGCTTGAAAAATGTCTGCTTACTCATATCTTGCATCTGATATCCATTCATAGTAGACATAACCTGCTGAGCTAACACCGTTTGAAACAATGGACTGCCAACAAACAGATGGAAAAATGCTTTGATGGTCGCGTTAGTGCTAACACACAGATGATTAGCATGTTTAGCTAACGTTTATGGCACAACAGTTTCAACGTAGATCGACCGGTTAATCGAGAGCTTTGCCTTTAGGCTCAGCTCCTTCTTGACCGCACCGCACCGCACCGGTACAAAGTCTGCATCACAGCAGATGCTGCACAGTTAAGAATGTTTTGGACAAACACAGTACAGGACAAGCGCAAGAAATCCAAAGCCTTCTCGCTCAGGTTTGAACAATGTCTCCAGGCATCAACAGTCAGTCGGTTGGTTAATAATTGGAGAAGGCGCTTGACTGATCCCGCTATGAATCCTGGCGTCCGATGATAACAAAACAGTAAGAGTCTCTTATCAGCTCCCTTTTTGACTTTATTGGACGAGAAGGGGGAGTTTCCGTACTTCCGGCCCATCTCACAGTTGATCCTTAGCTCACCCGCCGCAACTTTGTTCAGATCAAGGCTTGGCGCTTTATAAGGCGGGATCCTTGCTGCGATTGTTCTCCATTCAAATCACTGACGGAGTGAGTGGTCATGATTTTGTAGCCTCAGGCTTCCACTTAGCCACCTGGTCCACGGATTTCTCCTTCTTATTGTCGGCGGCGCCTTGTTCTTGCAGGTCCAGTTGGAGATGGACAAATACCTCCCGCAGATCACCAGCACGCTCTTGAGTCCCGCCATCGACCTGAGCGACAAGAAGTACCGGCGGGAGAGCGCCTCGGTGGTGGACGAGTACTTCTCCGAGGACAAGCCCGGCGGCGCTCCCTACAGCCTCAACATCAACGTCATCCTCCCCAGCTCTTCTCACCTGCGCACGGGTCTCTACCGCCACAACTCCAAGAGCCTGGCAACGATGCAGATCAAGACAGAGCCCGGACTGGAGGTGCCCTGCTCCTCCGCCGCCGGCACCCAGGCCCTGCCGGACTTCACTTCGGTGTTCAACGTGCCGCCCGTGGTCAACGGTGTTTTTATCAAGCCGGACCTGAACACCGGAGGCGTCGCCCTTTCCGGCGGGTCCCAGCAGCAGCAGCAGCAGCAACAGCAGCAGCAGCAGCAGCAGCAGCAGCAGCAGCAGCAGCAGAGTTTGGACACGGAGCTTCACATAGGACCCCCGGCCCCCCAGCCGCAGGTTTACCACATGCCTGTCAACAGCACAGCAGACCTCACCATGACTCTGTCCCACTCCGCGCCCTCGGCGTCCGGTTGTCGGACCATGCTCAACCTGTGCAACGCCGGCGGCTACGTGTTGGCTGAGCACCAGCTGGGGGCCCACCACGGTTATTACCAGGCATCCAGCCAGCAACACGCGGGCCCCCACAGCCTGCCACCCTCGCCCCCAAACTCGCAGCCGGGCAGCCCCGAGGCTCAGGCCGAGCTGCTGAGCTTGGCCAGCCAGCCGCCACCTCCGTACCAACAGCATCTGGTGGCTGGGACAAAAGTCACGGGGTTGTCTCATCACGCCATGCTGATGACGCACGGCCAGGGTGTCCTCACGGGACCCAAATACAACCGGCGGAACAACCCGGAGCTGGAGAAGAGGAGGATTCACTTCTGCGACTATCCAGGTCTTTAACCAGTTCCAAGCTAACCTTTGAAAGCTAGTTAGCGCACTCTGTGTCGCCAATCCCGCTTTTTCACGGAAATTCGAACCGTGGAGGTTTATCAGCGTTATTTAGAAAATGCTCGAGATAGCAAATGAGCGACTTTCCTTGCATCTACACATCGAGTGAAGTACCCATGAAACAACCGAAAGCGTTTACCGGCTATTATTGGAAAGTCATTTTCATTTACCCAATAAAATGTTCATTTTTCTTAAGACAGCAGCTCGCCCGTTCACCTCTGCTAAGTACCTTTTTCCTCCTTGGCACAGATTTCAAGCACAACGTGTTCCTTTCACACGGCGTACCCTTTTGAAACGCTCATATGCAAATTTTTCATCCAAGGTGCCAATTACTTTTGTTGTCGTTTCACCAAGATGCTCAACTTGTTTTTCCTTTTTTTTTTTTTTCCCCCTCTACCATCAGCTTGACTCACATTATGATTTTTGTTGTTTTCATTTTGCAGGCTGCACAAAAGTTTACACAAAGAGCTCACATCTGAAGGCACACCAGAGGACGCACACGGGTAAGAATAAAAATGAATACATCCAAACTACAGCTAATAAGGCTGTAAGCAAGTGTGCTAATATCCCCGAGTAACAGCAAAAGAACTCACTTTTTCTCTCGCCGTGTTACATGTCCAAACCTGCCCGGCAAGAAAGAAAAAGCAGAAAGGGGGCGTGGATGGGAGGAAAGGGAAATGTGGAATAGCCAAGGCCAAAACCAGTTACTCCTGCTTTTTTAGACCTTTTCAGAACAAGATTGAGGGGCATAGTTGTCGTCGCTATATGCATTCGAATGCAAGGCCGGTTTCGATATGACACCCTTGTAAGGTGACTCCACCCTGATTTCTTTTTTTTTCGTGTTAGTTTTTTTTGGTAAGATGGCGATACACTCAAAAGCGTGACACTGAAAGAGTGTAAATGTCATAAATAGATAACACAAACGGGTCCCGTGGGAAAGTTGGCGCAGTGAGAAAGTTAAACACAAAAACGAAAACGGAGCCGGGTGTAACAATGCTAGCCGTCTGAATCATGAGCTGTACCTACAAAGCAGTTCCACAATCTAGCAATGTAGTTCACATTTAGATCTTTAGCTATGTATTGAAAAGCCATCTCTTGGAAGATAGCTCGATAGAATAGCTGCTCGCCAGCTCAGCCAAAGGGCCCGAGTGTGGTCAGAGCGTCTCATTAGCAGGTTTCACTTGCAAAATTGAACTTGTCCCGTCTTGTTTTGTTCCGTTCGGTCGATGGCGATGACTCACGAGTCAAGTATGTGGAACGGCAAGGTCTTTACGGCTAAATGGAGCAAGAGAAGAAACTCGAACGCTGTCGTCGATGTTTGTGCTGCGCTATTTTCAACGGTGGTTTCTATGGCGGTACAGTGAGGCATGTGGCCAAAGCGGCTTTCCACGTTCTGTGTTCAAATCGGTTGTCACGCAGTCCAAAAAACAGGCATGACTAAATCGGCCATATCCTTCAGGGTGCTACCCGCTTCGATTGTCAAAAGATCGAATGCGAGCATGCCCAAAGATTGAAGTCCAGGGTGTTACGCAGGATCAATGAAGACTTTCGTAGTTTGCTAGTCTGGCCCAGAGTCCAGAGGATCTGGGTTGGAAATCCCCGCTGGGGTCTTTAGCCCAAGCTGAGCAATGTACTTGTCTTGTTGTTTTCGTGAAGGTGATTCGAAATCTCGATGGACTTTGTGGCAGTAAAGCAAGTCATTCACAAATGTGTTATCGTAACAATTGGCCCCTCCCACATATGTGTACGGGGTGGGGTGGGGCAACCTTGAGCGTGAACTTGTGTGTCCGGACCGGACCCTCACCCATACCCCTCCGCACACACTCAACCAGCCCTCTTTCCAAACACTAGGTGAGCTGATAAAGACTTTTATGGGCGTCCTGGAACGCCTTTTAAGTGTTTATTCCTTGCCTGAGTAAAAGCATGTGCAGGGAGTTGTAAAATGTTACTAGCGTGATACAAGACTTACTTATAGAGGAATGAAAGAGCCCAGATGGAGCGCAAACTGGATGACATCATGGCGTTGCACTTTTTCAATCCTCCCATTGGAAGAGAAACGTCAAAGGACACAAAAAGCCTTTTGTGTGCATGAGCGAGCGAGTGATGGATGCACTTTTGCCGTGTTTTGTTTTGTGGTGTTTGACGGGACCGTTTGGAAGGCGCTTCTATGCGCAGACATGCTACATTAGCGTGTTTGTGCTTGAGTGTTTCAGGTTTCTAATTTGCCAGCTGCACAAACAGTTGAGCGCTCAATGCTTATCAATGACACTTTTGAGTGCTACTTCTACGTACACGGTGAAGTTGGATGATGACAAAAGAATTCGGGTCATTCGCTTGGCATAGGCGAATTTTGGTCGGGCGCACAATTCTTAGAAACGATCAGTGTGATTTGAATGTATTGGCTACAGCTTACTTCATGTGGCATTTCTTTGATTGTATTTTTTGGGACAAGTCATGCTAGTTTTTCATCTCTGGACATCTAAATCATACACTAATGACCTCCTCAAAGACAGCTGAGCTTTTCCCTAAGCTTGTTCTGAAAACGACACCAGCCGAGAGCGTTTATCCAGCTCGAGTCGGATTTCAGCCGCCAATTTACGGAGGATCATAATCTATGTCAAGCGAGCGTGCGTGCGCACGCACACACACACACCTGCGGGGCTCTTTGACCGTGCAAACATTGTACTCGATTGTATCGTATAGTTCCGATAGGAGCCTGGAGAATTTTGGGGGGGAAACGTTTGTAAATCGACGCTCGTGCCAGTTCATTGTGGTCACCTGCTGCCTGCCCTTTGGACTCGTCCCGTCGCCGTTAACGACTTGCCCATGTCACGATTGATTGATTGATTGATTGATTGGTCAATAGTTGGCCGCTAATCTAATCGGTGTCGGTAATGAGCGCTTGATGACCCAAACGGCCAAAAAGACTCGCTGATAGGAGGATTAGCTTGTAGGTAGGCTTCTCGGCCAAGGAAAACCCACTTTGACCCAATGAACCCACAATAGATCGCACTTTGGAAAGTTAGCTAGTTTGCTAGCTTATTTTGCCACAAATATTGATTGGTATGAATTGGATAAAATTAGATTTGGTGAAGCTGGCAAGTTTGCTGGTTGATATTTAGATACACTAGTTTAGTTGTTTTGGTTATTTTTTTCAATTAGCATGTTTGCTGGTAATGGTAGAAACTGACTAGATGTGTGGAGCAATTTTGCGAGCTGTGGATTTCATCAAGTGTTTTGATCGTGTTCATATTACAGGAAGTTGTTTCAGCTCATCTGCTGTTTATTGATGGCATTTAGTGAGCTTAGCATGTGTGCTTGCTCCTTTTACAACTACTATTTGGATCAACTGTGACATCCTGAAAAGTCAGGCTCTTTGCTCACTGCTCCAAAGTAGAAAAGCTTGACTAACTGAATTAATATCTCATTTTCTTATCTTCTTTTCAGTTGATATGTTTTCTCTCTTCCTGCTTTGTAATCTTTTGTGTTTCTCCTGGTATGTTTGCATAGGAGCCCATTCAACGTCTTTTCTTTTCTTTTCTTTTCTTTTTCTCAACTCCGTCCGTCTCAGTCAGTCAGTTGATGATTAGCTGGCACTTTGGCACCTGCACATTTCAAATGTCAAACGTTTGGGTGTGGTTCATTAAACGTCTGGCTGGATCGAGCTCATCAGCTTTCACCTTTTCAAGTTTTCCCCCCTTATTATTACTAAGGGAACAAACATATTCATTTGCTGGTCTTCAAATGTGGACTTTGCCTGGGCGTAGTCATTTTTTGCCACTATTTTTCATACTGCCAGCCAAAACGTCTTTGCATTGCACATTGATGCCATATATGTAGTTTGTTTTTGCTGCTTGTGTCAGTTTTTTTTGACTGAGCCGTCGTCATGTTGTGGTTGTCAGGCGAGAAGCCGTACCGCTGCACGTGGGCCAACTGCGACTGGCGCTTCGCCCGTTCTGACGAGCTGACCCGACACTACCGCAAGCACACGGGCGCCAAACCCTTCAAATGCGTGGCCTGCAGCCGCTGCTTCTCACGTTCGGACCACCTGGCCCTGCACATGAAGCGCCACCAGAACTGAGAACGCCTCAACCAGAGGCGGCGCAATTCGCTGCAGGAAGTGCGGACAAATCGGAAAAAAAGTCACGGTTTTTCTTCTCTCGGTTTCCTAATCACAAAACATCTTTTGCAAAATCTGGTCAAACAAAAAAACGTGCAGAGCAGAGCGCAAACATCTCTGACTTGCACAATTAACTTCAATTGTAAAACAAAAGCCTTTGCCTGATCTGCTCTGCCAAGAAGTTTGCTTTCTTTGCCTTTTGTGTACATTGTAAAGTCATTTTCAAGTTACCTTTTGTGGCAGTTTTTTTTATATTCCATCTCAGCTAATTCTCTTTGACAAATTCCCAAACTTTCTGTGGGACAGGTGGATGCCCCGCCCCTGCTCTCGTGTAAATAATGTTTCTATAGCTATTGTGCATATGCAAAGAAATAATTGCCCCCCCCCCCCCCCCCTATTTTGTTTATACGACTTTAAACTTATCTTAAGTGTGTAAAAAGAAAAATGAAACAAAACTAGACTTAGTCATGGACTGGTTTTGCCTGTTTTGGAGGTCACAGGGCTCAGCCATTGGCTGCTGTTTGTTCCGTTGCTTCCATGGCAACCAATGTATTTAATCAAATATTTCTGGTGCCATTTTTTTGTCCAGTCATTTAAAAAAAATATTTTTCCAAATATATTTTGTAGGCCTCCATCATCGACACACGAGAGCACTGCAATAAAATTGTCTTATTTCAATGCTAAAATGACTTTTTCATGCTTTTGTAAGGATTCGAGTTCTCTGACCGCAATGTGTACATAAATGACAAAAAGTGTCTTGAATTATTCATTTCTTTTTGTAAATATTTTTGGGGTTTTTACGACTTTGCATCAGGATTGAATCGGAATGTTTGTCAAAAAAGGCTTTTGCCGTTGTGGAGTTGTTGTTGTTTTTTTTAGTTAAAACAAATTGCAATGAGATAATAAAAAAATGTCAACGTGTGACTTGCCTTTTGCTCATTTGGGTCAAAACCAGTGTCAAAAAGAGCACATTTTTAAAACAACTTAAAAGATGTCATTTAAATGTAATTTGATCGAATTTGTTTGCATTGAAGAAAGATCGCTATACAAGCTTTGAGTATAAACCATTTGTTTCCTTTTTTTTGGTTTTTTGTTTGTTTTTCCAAAGCGGCCAAAGGCACGAAGAAGAACATTTGTGACACCAACGAAGAAGAAGGGGCGCACCTGCTTCGCCTGTTTTCGGCGCCAATCAGCATCACAAGTACAAGTTGACTTTCTAAAACGCCATGAAGCGTCGCCTCAGAACAACGCTAAGAAAAAGATGAAATATTGTGTGAAGGAGGTCTCAGCACATGAAGACGAGTTAACGGACGGGCGTGTTTGACGACCTCGGTGCTCAGCCGACAGGCCGACAGACAGCCAGCCAGACAGACAGCCAGCCAGCCAGCCAGCCAGCAGCTCGTCCGGTGAGTCCAACCACGAACGACACAGGCCAGTCAGCCTGACAAAGTGTGAGGCGGCAACTCAAATACAATTAAGCAGCTAACTAATGTTGACATATTGTGACAGACCCATTGTCAACTCACTGCTAGTAGTCTTTTGCTCATCTGAACTGCCTTACGAAATTGCTCGATCTGTGTTAGCCCATTGTTGAGCTACACAGCAGGTGAGTCAGTCCATCGTGTCAAGTGATTTTCATGAGGTTTAAAGAAAAGAAAGCTCTATGGGAGCGAAGAATTGTAAATGAGTTTGGTTAACACTCGTTCAACCCCTTTGCTTTATTTTCATAGAAAAGTCCATTGAAAAAGTGCAAAGTTGATAGAAAGCATCCAGAATAAATAAGAAATTCTTTTTGTCAATACAAAATGTGGTTTTAGTTGGAAAGTGACAGCGAGGTTTCTTTTGGGGCCATGTCAAATTGAAATGCTATCCACACAGAAGAGAAAGCGTCAATACATATTTCGTTGAATGTCTTTAAGATTGGGAAATCGGTGAAAGTTAAACACGTCGTTCCTTAGCTGATGACACAACAAATGATGAGAATCGTCATCGTGAGAATAGTCCTGAAAATATGAAGCAAAAACACACAGACAGGGTGGAGTCGCTCAGAAATAATTGGAATGTTCGAGCGAGATTTACCTGGTCGTCGTGGTCACGCGAGGACAACGCCCTCCTCGTTTCTTGCCATATTCTGTTGTTGTAATGTGCTCAGCATGTTTGTGCAAAGGAGGCTAGCTCGCTTTTGTATTGCGCTCGTGCATCAAGACATGCGCTTAACCTGCATTACGTATGAGGTGAAACAAACAAATGCATCGTTTTTCTCAAAGCTTTGAATATTTAGTCTCCGCCGTTTTTGAAAAACATTACAGGGCAAGCAAGTAAATGTTTGCGGAGCTATATACGTAGGTATATTTTTCTGTGATGTTCTGTGATCTTAGTTCCCGGGGGAAAATGATTCATTTGTTTTTTTTTTTGCTAAGCTTTCACCGTCAAACGCTTGTTTGGGCCTGTTTGCGTGATTCTGCAATAGCGCCTGCGCTGCTTTCTTTAGTCGTACAGGTCCATTTTCAACATGACCTTGTATTGAGCTGGGCCACTGGTTGGTGCACTGATTCTCAGTGGTGAGGAACGCAGGTCCATTTTGAAGTTAAACGGGCTCAAGTTACCACATAGCGTGCCGTTGCACGTTTAGAATAGCAAAATGACGTTCAACTGCCCAATTGGAAGAGAGAGTAGTGGTTCACATAGCAGGATGTCAAGCATACAGAATGGATGCCGAAAGGAATCCACAACAATTATTCAGATAAGCTCATGGGGGAAGTCTATTTCCTGGATGGCTTCATCAACTTGGAACAGGAAGTTGGACTTTTTCCCATGCATAATGTAATACGTATGGGGGGGGACGTAGGATGTTGCAAGTGCATTCCAGGTGAGAGGCTGTGAAATGCACTGTCACTCAGCGGCAGCGTTTGTCAGAACATGTCCCGCCCCGCCCAGCCCATCAGATCAGTCAAACGGCATGGCCAAGCACTGCATAAAAGGAGGTTGCTCGTGATGGTGCCAATGAATTTTTTGGGAGTGACTCATGGGAGGAAAGAGTAGTACTCAAATAAAAGTAAAAAAAAAAAAAAGCGTCTTATTTAATGATGTTGTCATTATTGTGCTTTTATAAGTGGGATGCTGTAATATTAGAGTGCTATTTTTCTTCATAAAAATTCCCACTAATGCTGCCCCTACATTCAACCTAACCTTAACCAGTAACACTAAGCATAAACCAAGCCTTAACCCTAGTTTAAAACCCGAAGCGATATAGACTGTTATGTTCCTTTTTCAACGCGAACCTTAACATCCCTCTTCAAACCCAACGAAGGGGGCATCTTATTTGCCTTGGGCACAGCGCCTCCTAGTGACGTTTGCGTCTCACTCCACCCACATCTTCACTTTTCCAGTATAAAAAAAACAAAACGCACGCACCGGAAGTAAATTGCACCAAAAACAAGTTTATTCTATAAAAGAAGGAAGGAGGATGAGGAGTAATCATCACAAGTATACAGAAGAGAAAAACTAAGGACTTTTTAAACACCAGAGTAGAGTCACAGTATCAAAAAGCTCACGTTTCTTTTTTTTCCTTCCCCGTACATCTTTACATCTCTTTGTTCTGTACACAAATACAAAAGAAAATATTCTTATAATATTCTTCTCATTATTATTATAACCATAATAACTGCATTGCACTGAGTAAATAAAGAGTACTGGCCCGCTAAAAATTACTGCATTCATCAGGGAGGGGTTAAGAAAAAGTCAAAGATAAAAGTGGCGATTGGTGGCGAGTAAGACGCACTCGTATGCAGTCGGGACCCAAAAGTGGCCATTCAAATTTTACTTTTTAAAATAAGTTTGTCAAACGTACAGAATAGGTTAGGCTAGCTAAACAAGCCCTCCCCCCCCTCCCCAAAAAAAAGATAATTATCATCGGCAAAAAAAAAAAAAGGTTTTGGGCGCTATTTATGATTGTTCAAAATAGTTTCATCGAAGCTACATATGTTAGCAGGTATAGCTAAACATGGTTAGTGTCTATTTTGGGGATTTTTGCGTGATATGACTTTGATAATTGATAGCAAAAGGCAAGCCTGGTTTCTAAAACGTTAGCATTTATTGCTAATTAGCCCATCAAAATCAACAGAGAATCAGTACCCCATATTGTTAGCTTTTGGTGGCTAGAATTCAAAATAATAGAAACGATTGCGTTGATTGAACACACCGCAATAAATAGTTTTGTCACTTGTAGCTGCATGCTAGCATTTTAGCATGTGTGTAGTTTTATTTCACATTCTTCTTTTTGTAGAAAAATGTGAACCAAGACAAAAATTGACAAATTGGCACACAAAATCGTCAAAGCGCTAACCACTAGCTTGCTGTTGCTAAAACAAACATCGGTACCCACGTGGAACTTTTTTCTTTCCTTAAAGGTTTTGTGCGGAAGTGATCATATCAAACTCTTTTATTTTTATAAGTAACATATTTGTATCCTCAAAAAAGCCAGATGTTTCGCACGCACGCACGCACGCACGCACGCACGCACGCACGCACACCAACGACATGCTCGCCAACGTCACTAGTTGAAAACAAGAGGGCAACTCTCCATGCAACACAAATATGCACAACACAACTGGGACCAATAGTATTATTCTTATTATTGTCATCTGTAAGAAACTACAAAAAAAGTTGTAAAAAAACAAAAAAACAAAGAGGGAAGAGGGAAGGGGTTCACATTATCTAGTCAGTGTTAAAAATAGAACTCCACCCGTTACATTTACTTTTTAATTATATACATTTATGTACATAGATTCTTTTTTTTTCCAACTCTGTTTTCTTTTTCTTGTTGTTGCCGTCTTTATCCTTAATGTTTACAAAAGAATGCATAAACTCTTCTAGAAAGATGTGCTTTTTCCATTTTCTCGTTGTAGTCAGACCAAATAAAAAAGGCGGGAAAAATCCCTCCAAACAAGAATCGGTTCGGATGTTTTATGCGTCAAAGTTGTACGTAGTTTCTCGTCTCATTCTACCGGAAATTCACATAGCGTTGTTGCTCCCGTGACCTAGTTTTCAAATTGTTGTTAAAGTGGCCACTCCCCAATATTGAAAACCTTTAATCCCCAACGTCGGTTCAAGCTCAACGTGCCCAGAATGCACACTGGTTAAGTTAAGAAAATAAAATAAAATCCGATGATGTATTTGTCGCAAAACATGCAGAGGAAAAAAAGAAACATGCGCGACCACTTGGCAAAGTCGGGTAAAAGTTCCCGTATTTCCCTGCGATAAGGTTTGAACTTCTCCGCCGACCACTACTTCACAGCGTTTAAAAGACGACCAAAGACCAGAAATAGTTCAAAACGACAAAAGCGAGACTCTGCCACAAAGGTTGGAAAAACATAGACAAACCTCAACGATAACACGCAAATACTGTTTTTTGTTGTTAGAGTGTGTGCAGGATATGCAACAAAAAATGTGACGGGAAAATTCGTTAGAAAGTTCACAGTTGTCATAGCGCGCCTGAATTGATAAGGAGTGTCCCAAAACTCGACTTTTAGATGGCAACACCTGAAGGTGAACTCTGTGTCAATTTATACTGTAGGGAATTCTGCTTACGTAATGAAACCCATGAGAAATGTCGTCGTTGTCATCTGGAAGTCCATTTTTCATCATAGAAATGAAACGCCGCGCTTCATGGATTAACAATGGACTTGTGCTGCAGTCAACCACTTTGACAAATGCATTAACACAGTTGGACTTGGCCGCCCGCTCGCTCGCTCGCTCGCTCGCTCGCTCGGTCCTATTGCGAAAAGCTGCAACAAATGTCATCATCTAAAAGTAAATGCCGCACCCCAAGAATGACATCGTATGCCTGACAACAAATTTGCATTTTCATTCAAACTGGCAAAATGTGCTGCTATTCAGGGTGTCAACTTTTAGATCTAAAAATTAAACACCACACCCCAAGGATGAAATCACTGTCCAACCTTCCCTGTGCATCGAGACAACTCGACAAATGCGTTAAAAGGGTAAAAAAAAAAAAGGGTTGAAATCCAGAACAAAATGACCGTAAAAATTCAACACCGCACGCACCCCCGAGGATATAAAAAGGTCAACTCCTGTGATGCAACAAAAAAGTGATCTATCAGCGCTAGGAAATTGAAAAAAAGAGAGACCCGGTTGTCCAAACATCTAATTGTATGATCAAAAATAAAATGCCGCACCCAAGGCAAAATAACTCCAAAAAACGTCATCTCCTGTGCTACAATGTGACAACTTCAAAACTGCATTCAATAGGTAGGCCAGTCCTGACAGACAGACAGACAGACAGACAGACAGACAGACAGACAGACAGACAGACAGACAGACAGACAGACAGACAGACAGACAGACAGACAGACAGCGAGGGAGCGAGCGAGCGAGCGTGCCCAATGCATTCAAAAGGATTGCATTCCTGCCAGAAAAAGAAAATGGGGAAAAAATGTCTGGGTGGGTGGACGGATGAGTGGAAAAAAAAAAATCCCCAACCTCCATTAATGCCGGTACTCCTCCTGCACAAGATGAGTCAGAGAACTGTAGTAGTAAAGTTTGTTTTGAAGGCGACGGGAGAAAAAAAGCCCAAATAAATCCAAAAGAGTTCACATCATGACGTGGCGGCGGCGGTGCAAGGACAGGTGGTCGGAGCGCGAGAAGGAGCGGTCGCACTCGGTGCAGCGGAAGGGCTTGATGCCCGTGTGCTTGCGGAAATGCCGAGTCAGCTCGTCGGAGCGGGCAAAACGCCAGGTGCAGCCCTCCCAGGTGCAGTGGTAAGGCTTCTCACCTGTACGGGGCAGGGCAGGGCAGGGCAGGGCAGGGCAAGGCGAGCAAACGTCAGGCAGGCTTAAGCACTTTCTTCAAGCTTTTGAGCGAGCAATCGACCGTCATTTCCGTCAGCTGCTCTATGGCTTTTCACATCGCATTAAGCTAGTTGACTTTGAAATGCTAGCGGTGAAATAAACAACGTCAAATTCCCTGGTTGACACCGTTCCTAATTACAACGTAGCGCATCAACGGAACGTCAGCTGTCAGAATTTCCGTATTCACCTGTGTGTATCCGTCGGTGAGCTTTGAGGTGCGAGCTCTTGGTGTAAACTTTTTTGCAGCCTTCGTAGTCGCACATGTGGATCCGCCGTCTTTTGACATCTGGGGAGTCGGGGTCCGCTGGCTCCAAGTCCAACATGGACCTGAAATGTTGTACAATATACCCTCAAAAAAATGGTGTGGTAGGCAGTGAGTCTGGAAGGCCACCAGTGGGTGCCAAATAGCTACTCAAGTCACAACTGAGATACAATGGGGTTTTTTTTTGTTTTGTTTTTATGAATTTATACATCAAGTTGTCTGTATAGTGAGTGAGGGTCTTTGCTTATTTTGTTTTCATTAACTTTGTATTTTATTCCTTTTCTTCTGCACATGCTTTGTTTCTATGATGACATTTCATGTTTTACATGAAGAGGCCTATTGTCAATTCCGTCAGATTTTGTATTGGTATCATTGGTTTGAAACAGTCTTCTACCTTTTAAGCCATTACAGAGCCTTTTGTTCTTCTATGGGCCTGATAAAGGAAGGTCAGTGACAGGCAACTTGGAAAATGAGGTGTGGCGTACACACGTGTGCACTCGCACATCAGATAACAGCTAAGCTCCAAGGTCCACACCCTAACTTTCCGTTAAGACGGCTACGCCTCGCCCACGTAGGTGTGACGAAGACACTCTGACTTATTTCCAGACCCAAACAAACGAAAAACCTTCCAGGACCGATGCAATGCGTTCAATACATATTTGCGCGTAACGCTAATACTAATAAATGCGGTGTGTGTGTGTGTGTGTGTGTGTGTGTGTGTGTGCGCTCACCCTGCATCGAGGCTCTGGGCGCTGATTGACGCCGATCCGGACTCGGTTCCGCTCTCGACCTCGCTGTCGCTGTGATATTCCACCGGAGACGTGGAGCCGGGCTTAATGCGAACTGAGGAAAACAAGACCAGGCAATCATGCAAAAACATACTGATGTTACGCTACGCTCCATGACCCTGGTGTTGGCATTACACCGCACGTTTATACCGTGATGTTTACATTGTTTACATAACATTAGCTTATGCTATGCTAGGTTTATGCAATGTTACATGACCTCACTTTATGCTTTGCGCCGCTTGCACTGCTACATGACTCTGGATTACGCTATCTTGCGCTAGCTTCTTTTGACCTCCATGAGCTTACGCGACATGACTTTGTCATACGCTATGACTGTACGCTGCTATGAAGGGAAATATAAAAAGTTGAAGTATACTGTAGACGTAAACTGGCTGGGTAGAGAGTTACACCCTGCAGGATAAACAACGTCCACCCTGCACGGAGGCGAGGGAAGGATCAAGGGTGTGGCACGCAAACGGAGTGATGCGTGCAATTTGGTGCCGAGACACGCACACAGCAAAATGAAATGTTCTTCCTCTCTGGAGACAATGATTCCACCCACTCTCTCTCAGACACCGCCCGTTTAAAAAAAAAAAAAAAGAAGTAACATGCACTCTTAACCCTCACTTCCTCGCCATAAACTCTTTGCCTGAATATATATGAATATAATGAACACCGAGTGGTGTCAATACAGACAACACGCTAGCTAGCAAATAGCTAACTAGTTGTAGTCGTGGCTCCAGCTACTCTTTAGCGTCGCAATAAGTTCAGATAAAAGGTACAGAAATGACAGACAAGTAATTCACGGTCTATGAGAGGCATCGGCCGGCGTTCCTGACCTGAGCCTTCCGACCGCCCGTCGCTGCCAATGAGCGGCACGGTGATGGCCGCGGTGGCGGCCACGCTGTCTGCGGGCACGGCGGTGTAGACCAAGGGTAAGGACTGCACCACCACGGGGATGGTCTGCAGCTGGCCCACCTTGCTGGGCATGCTGACTGACGGGATCGTGTGGATAACGTGCAAGATCTGTTGGCCGCCCGCGCCCTGCGTGGCCAAAATGGAGCCCGGCGATAAAACCTGTGGGGGGGGGGGGGGGGGGGGGGAAGTACGTCACCCATCAGTTCTAACGAGTGTTGACGTGCGCTTTCAAAGTTAGGCTAGCTGTTATTCACCATGGATCCTATGGACTGCACGTTGGAGGTGACGGGCGTGGCCGTGAGTCCAGGCTGTGCCAGGCCGCTTCCCGGCGCGGGGTTGACGGGCACGTTGACGGTGGGCAGTGAGGACGAGCGAGGCTTGTGGAGGGACAGGTCCACCGGTTCCGTCTGGTCCTCGGCCGGGCACGGGCTCGGCGAGGACGGCTCGGTCTTGCAGCTCCGCGCGTCCGTCTTTGCGTCGGGGTCGCTTTGGTGGGAACGCTCGTCTCCGACGTCGGCCTGATAGACGAGGAAAGAACAAGGGAAAATTCACTTTTGGAAAATATGACTTTTGGGGGCAAAAAATGACTGTTTGATCGCAATGTGGCGCAATCCATAATAAAAAAAATCACTTTGTTTCATGTAATGTTCCACTTTTTGCTACCATTACCCGTATTTCATGATTTTGTATGACAACAATCATACTTTCTCACAAAGCGACACGTCGTGACTTTTAACCTAGGCGAGGAGCTGAATGCTAACTAAGACTTTTTCCGGCCGGCAAGGGCCTGCTTTTCCCCGCCCGCATGTCGTTGACGGGGGAAAACAATGGCCCGCTGTGTGGGATGCAACCACAAAGCAGGCTGAGGGGGGAAGTGGACGAGAAAAAGAAGCACAAGAAGAAGAAGCTGGCCTCCCTCCAGTTCAGTTGAGCGTGGCTCAGCTCTGGGCGAGGGCCAGGGCGAGGCCTCTATTTGGCCCTTTTAGATCGGGTGACGCGGGACAACCGGAAGGCCGGGCACGCGCGCGCGCGCACACACACCAAAATGTCCTCTCCTTTTCGTAAGTTGAACATGTCGATAGGAGAGCAAAGAGGTGCGGCGGTGAGAGGAGACTAAGGGGGAAGAGTGGGCGGGAAAAAAAGGGCCTCACGTCGCCATGGAAACTGGGGAGCTATCAGCCGCCTCCACGTTGTGGCACTCCTTTGCCTTCCCCGTCCGGCAACACCCTCGTCTGTCCGTCCTCGCTCACCTTTCTCCCTCCCTGCCTCCCTCCCTCCCTCCCTCCCTCCCTCTCGACATCTTCCCGCTCGCTTGCGCCAACCACACCCTTCCCGCCCATGTGGCTTTTGCTTTGCCGCCATTTTGTGTGGCGCGCTTCAGAAAGTGGGTCAACTATGTCCTCGCCTCACAATTCATTCACGCCGGCCGGCCACGGAAGGAAATGGCGAATCGATGGGATTGACACGGAACCCGGCGAAGGCAGGATGCCCTTTAACGCATTGGGCTCCCTTCCGTCCCTTTAAGATCCCTTGAAGATACTTCAATGTCTTGTATTGTTTATTCATTTCATGATTTGACATTTACTTGAAATATGTTCTAATGTTATTCTCATTGAGAGTTTTACGATTATAAATGATTTGTACTTTTCTCATCGGTTGACTTCAGTCACCAACGGCAATGGCGCAGCACGCCCGACCGACAGTCTCATTAGCTTTCACTTCCTGTCATTTTTGCTGGCGTTTTTCTCGCTCGAGGCGCCAATCAATAGGCCGAGGATTGAGGGAGGGGAAAAAAAGAAAAAAAAACTGCGCGACTGTTCATTTTCATCAACATGTGCAGCTGAGCGGCACGGTCGTTACGCTCGGATATCAAGAAAAAAAGCAAGTGAGCAAAAACAACAGCTGGCTTGGATAGAAACCACAAAAGATGCCAGCAGGCCGCCTCTCCCTGGCCTACGCCCGCCCGCCGCCTGCCTCGCCCACCTGTTAGCGTAGCCCGCTAGCCGCACCCTGACGTTACCTAACCCAACGCTAGCGCTGTTGACGCGGCGGCTGCTTAGCGACACTCACCGCAAAGTCATCGACTCCGCCTGGGGAAGACGACCTTCAGGCTCAAAGCATGCAGTGAGGAAAGAAGAACTCAATGGACATTTTGAGACCTTTTTGGTGCAGAATCCGATTCAATTTGCGCCACAAGTACGTGCTAAACAATGGCGCTCTATTGTGTGACATCCCATAGTCATGACAACATTGCTAAAACATTATCCAACGAGTTTTGTTCCATTTCCATCTTTGACCAATTGCAGGGCAAAATGATTGCATCAGCCAATATACTATTGCTCCCCAGAAAAGAAAACGCTGTCACAGCCACAGCATGTAAGAGCTTCTCTGATGTTGAAGTGTTGTAAAAGTGTGTGTGTGTGTGTGTGTGTGTGTTTTCCTTCAAGCCAAAATGTAGTAAGATCTTGCAGAAAACCTGCACAATCATTTGTAAAAACGTGACAAACGTTTTGTTATTGTCAGTCGGCATCGTTAAGGTTAGCGGTTGACACATGCGGCTTTGTCACGTGGTTTCTTCTGCCAAAAGTGCTGGACTTCAGTTTAAACTCTGCGACCCCCCCCCGCTGGTGGCATGTCCGGACTTGTTAGCCAGTGAGGCGCTAACAAGAATTTACTAGCATTTTGCATCAGAATTGCTCTGCAATTTGTTCAAATGGTGTCTGGAGTGGTCAAATCAATGGCCATGAACCCGGGATGTCATTTTTGCACAGCTCTGAAAACTCCCGTTGGTCTCGAACGCACCATATGTGAGTGATGACATCATCAGCCCGCACCAGCTTAGGCGTCGCCGCATTTGCTACCGCGCCTTTCCCACTGCCCCCCTCCCCCATCCACCCCCAACAAAATTGTGCATGGTTGTGTCCTTTTGCTGATTTGTCTCACACACACACACGCAAGCAAGAAAGCCTCCTGGCTCGAGTGCGAGGCCGCTAACCTCTCATGACAAACACATGTGCAAGTGTACGCGTGTGTGTGTGTGTGTGTGTATGATTGCTGCCAACGTCGTGCATGACTGCTCTTGTTTGCTGGAGGACAACCGACTTGTTTACGTGCACACACACACACACACACGCACACACAAGGCCTTGTTTGTGCGAGTGTGTATAGCAGAGAAAAAGAGATTACAGAGCTATTCAGTTTGCTATGCTGGTAGCTATTCAGCGTGTGTGCGTGTGCGCATGTGGGTGTGTGTTATTGGCTGAAGTGGAAAAAGGTGGCAGAGGGAAGTGCGGTGGGAACGGAGGAGGGTCTGGGAGTCTTTTTGGGCAACTCCCGGCCGCCCGCCCGCCTGCCCGCCCGCCGCTGCGGTTGCCACAGCGACAACGAGCGGAAGCGCAGTCCGGCCGCTCCCCTCAACACATCCTATTCGGGGC
This sequence comes from Syngnathus scovelli, assembly GCF_024217435.2. Classification (NCBI taxonomy): domain Eukaryota; kingdom Metazoa; phylum Chordata; class Actinopteri; order Syngnathiformes; family Syngnathidae; genus Syngnathus; species Syngnathus scovelli. The sequence continues at coordinate 470,979 of NC_090861.1, forward strand.
GAGGTGATGTTAGAAGAAGAATGGAGGTAGAGCAGGAAGTAAGCGCTTCGACCCATTGAAGGTCCGGGTGATGAACTTCCAACCCGACGTTCCATTTAATGAGGCTGACGCGGATGCTTGGTGACCAATTTTATCCAAGGGCAGTGAGAAAATGGGGCCCGAAAACAAAGACGAGACTGGGGATGGGAATGTGTACAGATCAGATCTTTGCCAAGGTTCAAATCTTCATAGCTAGGATCGTTTCACAAAAATGGTATCATAACTAGTAATTGTATAGCGTGTAACCTCCAAACTTGCTATTCATCATGTATCCAAGAGGAGACTTAGGGCAGCAGCAGCGGCGGACTGAAAACTGCGTACTCCAGGGTACAAAATGGTCAATTCATGTTAGCATCTGGGCTTAATGTCGCTTTATCTCAATGTGTATCCCCAGATGTTCATGGACACATTATGACCAAGAAGAGACCAAGACTGTGGAGTATAAAAGTGCAGCAACAACAGGGTGAGGTGAGGTGAGGTGAGGTGAGCATTTTTGCAATTTTCTCCTTTCCCTCACCATATGCTTCAATGTCCAATGACAGTGAAGCTGATTGTACACACACACACACACGCGCGCACACAAACATTCAATTTGAACTACCTCTTAAAAACAAACATCCTCACTGTTAGTAATCAGATGATGTGTTCACTGACCAACTGGGCCTCGACAGAGTCATGTGATTGCGACGTGAAATGAAAAAGGGTCCGAGCAGTGAGCCTTGGGGAACTTCTTGGATTCAAATCGCTATGCTCTGACGCTTCCCGGAACAAAGGGAAGTCTGTCTTTGGGGCTAAATGTGCCACAAGTCTCATTATATTTTCCACAAGATGAACTTTTTACCTTTTTCCACACAGTCAGAGCTCATTGGACAAAAAGTGATGGGAGAAGTGCAAAACACGAAAATTGCTCATATCAGCCTCATGTCTGTCTAGTTCATAAATAGCAGCAAAAAAGCTCGCTGGGATGAAGATGAGCCGCAAACATCGTCCGACTTCCTTGTGTGCTTATCTGGCCATCACAACATGGCTGGGCATCTTCATCCCGCATTCTCACATACCGTGGCGAGCATGGGCACTTTTCATGTCGCCTCGGCAATCTCTGGGAGAACACTCGTTCTCAAACGTTTACAGGCAAAACACATTTGATGTGACTGGTTCTCGTCACCAGACGCAAACCCCCCCCCCCCCAACCTGCTATCTACTAAATGCTAGCCACTTCGCTACTAAGTGACAACTGCTACGATCTACCCGAGTCACACAATTCTAAACACAGGATTGCATTTGCTGGATGCTAATTCCTCAAGGCTCACAGATACTCACTGTTATGCTAGCCACTCGAGTCCATCCGCTTGACTGGGGGATATTAACGATCGATCGATCGATCGATCGATCGGATGCTGACCGCAAATGCCAACCACTAAGCGCCGCCTGCGTCCACGAGACGCTGCCCGCTTGATGCCACCCTCCAGATGCTTATCGGCTCAATGCTACTCGGTAGATCAAGGGTGTTGAGCTCATGTTTGCCGTGTACCACGTTAAAGTCGGGAGGGCCCGATGTGGCCGGCAGGATCTGGAGTCTGACAGCTGTCCGCTCGATGGTAACCGCTATACGTTCATATTCCAGATGCTATGTGCCGCATCCTGGTCAGTGAACTGCTTGACACGGACGGGCTAGTGTGTACCGACCGGTGTGTTCTCACCGCTGTATGCTAACCTGGAAATACTGGCGCTGGTTGAAAAGCAAGGGACAAAAATGGGTTTTTAGACCCATTTGAAAAGCCGCTTCATGCTAATTGCTGGATGCTCATTGCTAAAGCATGCTCTGCTAACCCTCAAATGGACCCACACCCACCACACTTCCTCCCCCCCTTTCTTCCTCCTCCTCCTCCTCCTCACCGTGCACTCCATCTCCTCTGGCTCAGCTTTGATCTGGACTGAGGGCATGTCTGACGCCTCCTCTCCCTCCTCTTCCTCCTCTTCCTCCTCCTTGGCCGGTGAGGGCGGCGCGGCCTCCTGCGTCAGGGCCTCCTGCGTCAGGGCCTCCTGCGTCAGGGCAGCGACCGGCGGCTGCTGCTTCTTCTTCTTCTTCTGGGCACCGCTCCTCCTCTGAAAGGAGAAGGAAAGTGTCATGGACAGGAGTGAGGGTAGAAAAGTTGAGGAAGAAGTAAGACATGAACATTTAGTACCTCACTTTGATGAAGGGAGAGAAAGGATATTTTTCAAAGGACAGAGAGGATTAGATTGGAAAGGAAAGAAAAGAAAAGAAAAAAGGAGGCCTAATGTGGAGGCTTCCACTGAGGGAATGAGGAGCCGGCGAGGAATAACAAGCCAGAAAACGAGAGCGAGGTTGGGAGGGGGGAGCAGGGAGGAGTCGCCCCTCCCTCCCTTTCAGCCAGGCAAGCGGACACACCCTTTTCTGGAAACGCGTGCACACAATGAGGTGTGGCTGGCTAGGCCTTTTCTGTCCGCACGCACGCACGCACGCACGCACATTTACACAAGTCTCAACTCCTGATAAACAAACCATTTCCTCAAAGAACTTCCTTAATGGTCACAACACGGAACCGGACGGTTAGCAAAGTAGCCCAAAATCAAATGCCACCTCCAAAATACTTGACAAACCAAAAATGCTAAACCCTAACACAGTCAGCCAAAAGTGATTTGAAACAAAGAACTGGACATGCCACGCCCCCGCCCCCCCCCTCCCTCAGCTCACCAACACAAACCAACCAACCAACCAACCAACCTCCTTGAGCTTTCAAATGGTCCACCTTCCATCCACCGACCTATAGCATATTTAGCATGAGCACAATAACGATCTCATAATCACTTGAAACGTGTCGTCACGGGACATCACAATACCGACTTCAAAGTCACTAGCTAAATGTGCCTTGGAAAATGGCCGCTTTGATTCCTAAACAGGATATTTAGCACATTAACACGTGCTCCAAAAACGCACTCTGGGATGGCCTCTTCAATCGGAGAACAACAAAGTTTGATTGAGTTTAGTTTGATTTGAAGGACGGCAAAGTTTGTGTGAGTAAAAAACAAACATGTCAATTTCTGAAATATACGTGTATGTGATTATTTGTATGTTATATGGAACTGAAAATGTTGCTGAATCATTTTCGTTTTGGATTAAAAAAGTTAAAGCCATCGCTTACAATTGAAACGTTTTTGTAATTGCCACTATTGCGTTTATTGTTTAACTGCCGAACCAATTTCTTCCAGGGTGTGTCTGAGGAACTTACAAAGGACTCCATGTCATCTTCTTCTTTGAGGCCAAACAAAAACGGTAAGAATTTAGCAACACTGTTGGGCGGGCGTCCACGTGGAAGGAAGGAAGGAAGGAAGGAAGGAAGGAAGGAAGGAAGGAAGGAAGGAAGGAAGGAAGGAAATAAAAGCAGTCTCAAAGTGCATCAACCCAAGTTAAACATGCATTAAATGCTAACGAGAGTCACACAGCACTGGAAGTCGAAACGAGTCGGCGTGTATTCAATTATTGATGGGCTGAAATGCGAGCCACATTGTAATGGAGACGTGTAGCTCGTCTAAACTTTGGAGAGCAAAGTCAAAGTTGGCTAACGCGCTCCGCCCACACACAATAGGGAAAATGCCATTTGGCACCACCCCACCCATCTCTGGGCATTGTGTAGAGCAGGTTAGCTTAGCATTTGTAGCAACGCAGAAGGTTGGCTGGCTATTTTGGTAGAAGGATGAAAAACCAAAACATGACGTCGATCATGATTTGGATCCGCAAGCAAACGATATACTACAGAAAAGTGCAAAAATGCCAAGCATCCTGTGTCTTCGGGCATTGCTTCTTGAGATTTATTTGGGCATGACCTAGTACAGAGTGATTCCTTTTTTTGCCCCATGAAATCAGACTGGGCCTCTGCGGGCGGACTCGATCGTCAAAGAGTGTTTGTCATGTGACTCGGTCGTAGCGGATTCCACACTGAGGTGTGGCCTGGACCAATCGGCTGCGGGGTGTGACTGTCTGCGTCACCCCTCCCAAACACACACACACACGCATGAACTCATGCTGGTGGCCCTCCAGTTCCATTGTGAGAGGGACAGAGCCCCCTCTGTGCTTCCAAACAAAGGTAAAGGCCTCTCCATGCCACACCTTCCCCCCCCCCCCACTCTGCTGACCAACGCAAGCCTCCTTGCACTTTCCCTATGATATTGTTGGAGGAAATTGTAGCGCTTACTTTGAATCCATTTTATTTTGCAAAAGTCATTGACCGCACGTTTTGTTGTTTAACATGCTCATGAAAAAGACTTTGTTGTCATTGATATTGTTACCGGCTTTCAGGCAAAATAACATTTGGATTTAATTCTCATTCAGACTCAAACACCAATTCATCTGAGAGACCTGTTTGTCCGCCACCATAGTTGCTGCTGTTTTGGTTAGCAGTTGCATAACTTGTGACACTTTTTGTGTCCTTATGGCAAACAGTGGGCATCCATTTAACTTGGTAACAATAAGAAAAAAAAAAAAAGTCAACATTATCATCCCTTAAATTCAAAAATCTTGTAAATCTACCCACCCCCACCTCAAGCAAGATTCCGAACACAGCCGGGAGTCCAGGGCCCAAGTCGTGAAAGCAAATAGGAAAACACAACAGGGGGGCTGCTTGGGAAACTGTAAGGACGGTGCAACCGCGCCCCGTAGAATGGGAAAACAAGCGCGATTGTTAAGCCACCGGCTAAATTAAAGACCGTTCTCCAGTTCGCTTGTCCAAAGATTGACTTTCGAATGTCTGAGCGTGCATTGCAACTGCGATTTTGAGACACGGCGGGGAACGGAAAAAAAAAAAAATATATATATATATATATATATATATATACGCCTGCAAGTATCATGACATCATCTGTCTGTGTTGCTCCACCATTTGTGTTCAAATTGCTTCTAGAGTATTAACATTGCGACACAGCTGCTATTAGCGTTCTGCATTGTTTGTTGCTATTTAGCTAAACAGACCTAATCAAGGATGCGGTTGGTTTGTAGGCGCAACCCGGTGGTCAAGGGTAGACATCAAAACATTTTTTTGTTTGCATACATTTCAAATTATAAAACGGAAACTAGGGGACAATCTTTCTTGAAATGAGAAACAACAGCGCTAACGATGTGTTTGAGAGCCCTGTTCGCTCCAACCACCAGATGGTGTGCCAAAAAAAGTCTCAAAAACATTTGCAAAAATGTCTTTTGGCCTTGACGGGCTTAACGTGAGGCAGCCCGAGAGGCCGTGACCACAAGGAAGGATTAGCCAATAATTCCTCAAGGTTTGTTTTGACCTAATCTGGAGCACCCCCACTGGGCGGAGGATTCAGTGCAACAGGATAAAAAAAAAAAAAAAAAAAAAAAGAAACACGCTAATATGAAGAAGTCATCTGGACTCCAACCGGGTCCACTCAGAAAAGGCAAGAGTAGAAATTGTCTGCAAATCCAACTCGGACGAGGCAGTTAGGGTGGAGGCTTCGGTGGGGTGGGTTTAGGGGTGGGTTCTGTTAGCATGGAAGACCTTATGAGGACCACTAGACTGCGGGAGGAGGGGCCTCACTCTGGGAGTGCAGAGTTCCAGGAACTAGAAAAAAAAGGGCGGGGTGGGCGCGACCCTGTCAGCTTGTGATCTCCACACAGGAAGTCGGGGAGGGGGGGTTATTGAGGGTGGGGGTTGGTTAGCCAAGGAGACGACCAAGATCCAAAAGACAAGAAGGGAAAATAAAGGTTGAGGAGAAATAGTGTTTGGGGGGGAAAAAAAATGTTGCACCCGTTTCTCTACTCATCCCAAAGCCCTTTCTAATATAAAAGTAGAGCTTTGGCACCATCGTGTGGCATCCCTGGAACTATGTTGAAGTGAGGGTAGGTGCTTCAGTGAGTCAGGCAATATCCCTGTCTAATAGAAAAGTAGTGCTTTGACACCATCTCATGACGTATGCAGGCATTTCGTGACCCTTTTAGCACCTATCTTTAAAAAAAATCCCAAAATGGGGCCTTTAATAATTTCAGCTGATGCAGACTGCAAACATTTTCTTCATGCCTACAAAAGAAAAGTCGCTGGAACTATTCAAGGTGTTTCTTTTTCTTATTGTCTCCGTTTTTAGTCCCGCCATCACATTTGAAGAGAGACTGAAGTATTTGCGGCGAGGGCTTCAAACGCGTCTCTGTCCCGAGCACTTTTTTAACGAGCTATTTTTAGCCGCTAAAAGGCCAGCCGAGCGTGAACCGCGTCCACGCGTTAACGCTCGGCCGGCTACCAGCTCGGGAGGAGACGCAAGAGTCACGTCGGAGGTGCGTCGGCCGGCCGGCCGCCCGGCCGGCAAAGTGGATCGGAGCACAGGCAAACCGTCAAACAACACTATGTCTAAGTTTGGCAGCCAAAAGCTTGTTTAATAAGGTAACCCCATTTTTGCTTCTGTATTTTTGTGTGCTTGTTAACGTTATTTTATTTTGTGCACCCATTTGACTAAATAGAATTTTTAAAACAATTTTGTCTTGAAATACAAAGGAAAAAGAAAACACACGTGTGCGTCAGACCCCTAGCAGTAGATGGGGCTAGCAAAATTCACAACATCCAGCCACCATCACCTCACAGTGAAAAGCAGCAATAAACATTGTAGAAGAAGAACAGGGAAGGCCCCAATGTAATTGAATGGACATCAATGATCCACCAATTGTCACTATTTCACCCTTTTCCTACCAGTCCTCTCTCCGTACCAATACAAAAACAATCACTTTGATGATGCCTTCAAGTGGACGCCAAAACTGTAGGAACATCCAAATCTTTTGAACCCACCCCCCCCCAAAAATTGGATACCACCAACATGAAAACTGGCGAGTCGCTGGCTCATGTTTGGACGATCTGCCACTATGATTAGCAGATTAGCATATTAGCATAGCTCCACTTAAGCGTTATTACATGCTTCCCCCTTTACAGCGTGAGAGAAAGAAGGCGGGACAGCCGAGTCTAACTGGGTCAGCGCTCTACTCGCTCGCTGTCACTGCAACACACACAAACACACACACGTACACACAGGTCCTCACCATGTGTGTATTTGGGGTGGGGGGTGGGGAAATGCCCCCTGCAGGATCCACACATGCGCTCGTAACACGGCTGCCCGCTCCCACGAGCTGCTCGGAGGCGGAGACCTCCCCCAAGGCATCCCAGCAAAACCCCCCAAAAAACTACACACATCACATTGCAGAGGATCTTTTTCGTGTTCCATTTTTTTTTTTTTGCACAATGTGCGTGAGTAACGAGGGTAAAAATACAGTGACCGCACGCTCCGGGTTCACGTCAAGTTCAGCCCTAAAAAGTCGTTCTGACATGCTGGACTGCAGTGAGATATGAAAGAGGAAAATTGCGAGATGGAAATAAGACTTGAGTTGTCGGGGGGGGGGGGGGGGGGGGGCAATAGAAAACAAAAGTAAACGTGAAATGAATGTCAATTGCAAAAATGTTGGTGCGCTTTTTGCATTTTGCAACAAAAACATGTATTCTCTCTGTTTGATATTTTGTATTTCTATAGGATAGGATAGAGGAGAGCGACTGACTAAGGGCAATCATAATCTGCCTCCCATTCGAGTACTTGATCAATGGTGCTCCATAGTCTCCACTTTACGGCCCTCATTCTCCTTCCTCTTTGATAAAATGCGTTTCAACGTTTTTGCTGCGGTGCGGTGCGGGGTGGCTTTTGCGTACAAAAACGACCACCCCCGAACCAAGACGAGTCCACAGACGCACGCACGCACGCACAGAGTGCACATGAGAGTGAAATGTAACACCGGGTGTGTCCTCCATCTGGCAAGGAGTGAGGCAAGCTAGAGAAGCCGCCTGCCTGTTATCACACCACACCCTGCTGACGCAAAGCTGGCCGCCACTTCCCTACACACCCTCTTATCCGCACACACACACGCACACACACGCACGCGCATACGCACACATACATTCAGCGCAAACAAACACGCTTGAGCAGCTTCTGTGGTCAGAAGGTTCCCCAAACGTTGTGTTGAAGGACACAGAGTGCATGGCGCTACCAGCGAGCGTTGACGCAAGCAAAGAGAAAGTGAAAGCAGCACACATTTCAGAGCATTCATGAAAACAGCAAGAAATCATTTGAGATGAGGCGCAATAAGAAACTAGGAGCAGGATAACCTTTTGGCATATCCCCAAGAAGTTATCCAAGGCGAGACTATGGAGTGCCATGCTGATGCAACATGCTAAGCTAACATTAGCCTTTTTGCGTTTACTTTTGTTATTCTCAGCATGTGGTAATTGGTATGGAGATGCATTTGTTTTGAGAGGAGAGTAAGGTCAAGTGGAGACTAAGGGCGTAGTTTATCCAAGTGGAGACTAAGGGCGTAGTTTGTCCAAGTGAAGACTGTGCAGTACCACAACACAGCACTTGCCAAGTGACATGCCAAGCTAACAAATGCATGTGTGCTTTTTTCAGTTATTGCCATGAAGCTGATTTGATCCAAGAGGAGACTGAGGGCAAACTCTCGGACCTCGGGAGTGAACACCGCCACAACCACAAGGTAAGCTGTATGTTTGTCTTTGCTTATGCTGTCTGCAGCTTATATTTACTTCTTGGCATTTGTGGCATGAAATGATTTTTTATTGGCGATATCCAGGAGGAGACTAAGGCTTTAGAAAGTTGTGTGTGTATCTATAAATAAAGCTCAAGCAGGGCAGAGCATCAAATGAAGAAAATAACGTCCTCATTGCAGCTTCAGGAAATGAGCCAACTTCCTACCCAGTTTAGTGACTCAATAAACATCTTCCCTCGTACGACATTGCGGGCTTTACGTTGCCTTGTAATGTCGCGATTGCCATGTCCGTCCGTCCGTCCGTGTGCCGTGGGAAATGATCAAATTTCACTTTAGAAAATGATGATAACAAATACATGAAGACATGAATATCAGGTCCCCTCCATGGCCACTATCAGCAGCGCGGCACATTCATTCTCGCACCACGCCGACTACCTGCCGCTCGTTAATTTTCGCTGACAATGTCGCCGCTCGGCGACCCCGGCGTGCCGCCGCCCGCCAGCGGCGACCCTCGGGCTGGCCCCGAAGCGTTGGCCCATTCCTCACACCATGTCGTCTTACCTCGCGCTCGTTTATCTCGACGCGCGCCCGCCCGCCCGCCCGCCCGCCCGCACAAAGAAGCAGCGGCCAGCTGGCCGACTAACTGGTCATCCGCTCAAGCCACCTGATACCAAAATACTGAGCCAGCGCATCAAATGAGCTTCTCCCGTGTCAGGCTCTCTCCGCGTGAAGCTTCCACAACCTTCTGCAAAGAACACACTATCAAGAAAGTTAGGCTATCCATTGCAGAATGGACCAGAAGGGTGAAGGGGGAAAAAAACAAAATGGACTTTCTGTAACTCTTGTAATGTTTCCGTTGTGACCTGTCAGATTCAAGTAGAAGATCTCCATTTTGGCCTGTTGTACTGCCACTTCTCTTCTCTGCATATCTGTTGCGACGACGACCTGCTGATGACGATGCAGTGGACTCGAGCGATGTTCCAGCTCCGCTACTACCTTAGCAGGTGGACTTTTTTTTTTTTAATGATCTTCCACGTGGAGATTCCGCAAAATTGGAGGCGTCACCAAAGAGCTGCGTCCTTTTCACAAGTATCCACTTTGCCGGCAAAGGCGAGATGTGCGCATTTGCCCAGAGCCGCGTCATCCCCTCGGCCACCCTCAATGTCACGATGACAAATGTGTTCATGAGATAAATAGGACTATGATGGACAAACACACATACACACACAATCTCGGGAGTGCGATCAAACTTTGTTCGCCTCTGTTAGTTAACAATTGACAGACGCGGGCATCATCCCACTACCTTTGGGTCTCTCTCTCTCTCTCTCTCTCACACACACATGCATGGACGCCAAGGTTATTATGATGAATGAAAAAAACTCAAACTGAAAAACCTCTGTAAATGAAAATGTTTTCAAAAAATGGTCAACTGAAACTACCATTATAAAACTAACTTTAGCGAAAGGCATTTGTTTACGGTTTCTCAATTTTTTGAGAACATTATGACGCATTTATTACTTGCCGATTGTTGTTTTCAATCTTGTACTTAACACACACACGTTGTGCAACAAATTCCTGGAAACCGCTGGCGAAAACTGTGCGCTTTCCGATATTCCGACCGCTGCATTTGAGAAAGCTGGGAGATGTCTGCATTTTCCCATTTGCCAGCAGTCTTGAACGCAGCATTAGCCTGCAGCCAGACATGAAAACTTCAAAGGCTTTGCAGCCCAAGTAAGCATATTTGGCAAGTGTCAGAGAAGTCAATCACGGGGGCCAATACAGAAAACTGATTCCAGTCAATCACAAGACACATAACCAAGACTGTCTGTCTGCCAGTCAATCACAGTGCACTGCCAAATAAACAACTCACATTCAACCTGCGCCCTTGTGAAGAGTTACATACACACACCTCTCTAAATTAACTCATTTTGTTACCCTCCTAACGTTCATAAACAAAGGATGTACAGCAATGGCAGCCGGAAGTGCACCTGGCTCTTCATCTGTGCGCATGCGCGTGGGGGGGGGGGGGGGGGGGGGGCTTTAAAAAAAAAAAAAAAAGATGGTGTCCTGTGAGGCTGCAGATCGCGCCTTCCTTTGCTCCCCTCGCCCGTTTTCGCCAGCAACTCCGGCCGGCCGGCCGGCCGTCAACATTATGAAAGAGCCGCATCACCGCACTGACAACGTCACAATGTGTCAAATAGAACGTGCACTTACTTTTTTGTGGCGGCTCTCCGTGTGCATCTCGTGGAGGGGCAGGGGGGTGGAGGAGGCGGAGGAGGGGAGGGGGTAGGGTGTGTATAGCTGTAATGTGGGGAAAGGGGAGAAAGGAGGGCTTATGGGAGAGGACAAGGAGGAGGAAGGGGGCGGTGTGCTGTGGATATTCGGGGTATAGCAGCAGCGGCAGCAGCAGCAGCAGCAGCAGCAGCACGGTGGTGCGTGCCTCTTCCGTTCAGTTCATGTCCGCAGCGTCGTTGTCTTTGCAAGCCCCCTCCCCAAAAATAAAAAAGGGAATAAATCAAGCCAAGCGTTGCGCCTCTGGTTCTTGCCGTTCCCTGCCGTGCATTGAAGGGCTGGGCTCTCTCTCTCTGCCTGTTCCTCCTCCGCCTCTCCCTGCTTGTGACCCCACCCTGCGTCCCCACCCCTCATCTCTGTCACTCACTTGCTGCGCAGAAAGCGCCCTTTGCGGAGGAGCTCGAGCCGAGCCGAGGCGCTGCACGAGTGCACGGCCGAATTTGACAATGCATTCAAAGTGCAGGCGCACCCCCGCACCCCAACCAACCCTCAAATATTCCACATGCCGCTATCATGCGTGGAGAGCGCCCGTGTTACCTTAGTGACGTCATCCGGAAGGCAAATTGAGGACACTCTCGCAGGGCGGGGAGGGCTGCTTTGGAGGGCTGCTTTGGAGGCTTTGCAGCATCTGATAAATATGACACCCCAGCCAACTTTGACAGGGAGCCAACGCGACCATCTAGCTAGTAGAACTTAACTGTACGTACCAGTGTCATTTTGCAGCATAACAATACATTTAACAGCCTATGCAGCTGGACAAAATCTACAAACAATCGTTAGAAATGTCCCCAATGCGGAGCCTCCTGCCATCCAACGCTTACACTTTTAAGAAAAGACCCATTTAGAAAGAGAAAACGCTCTCTGCAGGATGAAATTCCCATTGGAAAGGTTTGACTACATTTCCCATGATGCCTCGCACCGCAGGCTAACGCGAAAATACGGGCTCAACAAGCACCGTGAAGCATAAATACCATTCATCGTTACACAGCATATGCAGTTACTTTGCCGTATTAGCCGTTATTATGTGAAGGAAACGAGGCAACTCTGCAAGTTATGTTAATGTTTGAACATGTATTTCCCATCATGCAATTGACCAGAAGTAGGAGCCAAACGCGGAAGTATGCGAAGGTAAACACAGCCGGTCTGCCGTTCCCCCTTTTTTTTTTTTTTTTTTAAGTTCACTAACAGCATTCAGTCTTTAACCCCAAATACTATTGATGTGTTTTGCATCATTCATTTGGCCTTGCGGTGATTATGCGAAAGTGAACAGGCTTGCGACTGCTCGGCTAGCGTTAGCTTCTCGGCCCGAAGCTGCAGCACATGAATAACATCATAATTCATGGTTCGTGTTATGGTTTGAAACTGATTTTAATCAGTGAAGAACGCCACTAAAATTGGCGTCCGAGGCTATAGGGTAGGATTCATACAATAACACCATTTATTAATTAGCATTATTTTGCCACCATTTATTCATGCTATTGCCTGATGGTTTTCTTTTTAAATCAAGATTTCGTAATTGTCAGTAGAAAGTCTTATTCACGATGTCATTATTTGTTCATTTTTCACATCGTCTAAGAGTGGCCCCGGGCATTTGCGTAATCGACCAGGTATTTATTCAAATGCCTTGTTTAATAAGTCATGAAAGTAATTGGTGTGTTTTAAGAGTTAGCCGGCGATCCTGTGAGGATGGCCCGCTGCTGGAGGAGCAGGAGACAGAGGGACAGCGGCAGCTTCACGGCCTTCTGCTACGGCAACTCCACACCCAAGTCGATGTCGAAAGGTAACCAAATGGCCAAATGAAAGCGACGATACCTCACAAAACCTCCATTTGGTGAGCAAGTGGGCTCGCGTTGAGCTCAGGTGTTGTCGTTGCTATCCACTGTTTTCAAATGTTTATATTAGCAGCACCTGTACAACGGCCAGTGTTCAAATGGTCACCTGTGCAATTCGTCAATACCTGTATGGTTTTGTGCGCTTCAGATGTGTGGCCAAGAAGCAGAGCTTTGCACCAGCGGCACTCTACAAGCCGTTCGGCCAACAGGCGTCCGGCGTGCATAGCCTGTCTCAGTTCCAGGCGTTGCAAGACGACGACCAGGAGCTGGCCGCCCTGCGAGAGCTGGGCCTGACCGATCCAGAGATCCAGCTGTGGCAGAAAAGGGATGCCCCGGAAATACCTGAACAGGTAGACGCCACTGGAGTTTTTGCAAAATTTCCATGACAAGTCCAGGGAAGCATTGTGTATGTTCCAGGGTCATGGTGTTTGCGCGGCTCCTGGCGTCAAGCGCCAGCGCCTCCAGGTCATCCAGGACAAGATCGCAGCCCGGGCAAAGCTTCTAGCGCGGCCCCAGCGCTTTGCCGCCAGCCAGCCGCTGTCCCGGCGCCGGATGGAGATTGAGCAGGCGCTCTTCCAGGGCAGCGACCGCCAAGGATTCCTTACAGCACTCTACCATCAAGGTGAGGATAACGCTCCTTGGGTAACTGCCGGTGGTAGGGTGTACTATTTTGCTATGACGTTTGAATGGGCTTAGCAGACAAACGGAGGGAGGCACTTGATCTGACTCAGGAGTTAAGCTGGGGTTTTTTTTTTTGGTTTGTTTTGTTTTTTCTTCAAAAGGATGCCTGATGAGCAATGAACGTCTTTGAAATAGAGATAATTCACGTTTTTTTTTTTGCCTATAGGGTTAAAAAGGGAGTGGTCTATTTGGGGTGCTTGTTTATTTGTTCGCTACATGTCACTCTTTTAGGAAGTTGGTACATACGCAAAGAGGTATGAAAAGACTTGCTCCTTCTTCCAGATGAAAATAAGCAAGATGGCCCTCAAGAAGCGACAGATCCAATGGACTCCTTGTACAAAGATCTTCTCAGCAAGCCGCCCCAGGGTGTGGAAACTGCCGGAACGTCACGCCTTTTTACATCTGCCCTGCCGCAGGAAAGCGACGGCAAATCAGAGGAAGGCTCAGCAGAAGCGCCGGAGCGCCACACTGTGCCCCCCCCGCTGGAGATCAGCCGGCCGATCGGCAGCCTGCGCGGGGCAGACGGTGCCGGCTCGGGTCGGCCGCTAACGGTCACGGGGCAGGTGGTGCCCGTGACGACCCAGGAAATCCGGGAGAACCGGGCAAGCTCGGAGGAGATCCGGAGCATCCCGAGATTCCGAAACTACCAGGCTGGAAAAGCCTCCCGAGTAGGGCCAATAAATGACTTTGGTGGCATTTTGTAGTTCATTCAGAATGAGTAAATATGTGGGGATTTCTATTTGTGCTATTCACACATACTAATTGAGATTTTTCTTTCCAGGTGGTGTGCGTGAAGAACCTGAGTCCGCAAGTGTCAGTAGCCCAGCTGGTGGCGCTGTTCTCCAGGTTCGAAAGCGAGGGCGGACCCCCGTTGCTCTACCGCCTCCTGACGGGTCGCATGAAGGGTCAGGCCTTTGTCACGCTGCCAGGTGAGTGAGTGAGTGAGTGAGTGCGCGCGCTGGCTCCTATAGAGCCTACTGTGAAATTCACGGGATATTTATGTGTGCCGAGACATGGAAAGGGCCCAGAAGGCTTTGCAGCTGCTCCATGGTTACCGGTTGCTAGGGAAACCTTTGGTGTTGGAGTTTGGCCGCGAGCGAAAGGAAGCCGAAGAGCGGGAAGCAAAGACGTCAAAAGTAAAACACAAAGAATAATCGTTTTTCTATTTTGATTTGTGTTATTAGGTTCAATTGGATTGTGTCTAGATGGATCTATAAAAACATTCCCATCTCTTTCACTTGAGTTGAATCAATGTTTGAAATATTCTAAAACTTGTTTGTTTTAAAGCAGCTCATTCGTGTTTGTATTTGAGACAGGGTCGTTTGGCCTGCCTCGATGGAGGTGCTTCAAACGCTGTCGACCTTTCTTTTGCACACTAGGTGGCGATGTTGTGAGGTTAGCTTTAGTGTTCCGTCCCACGGCTTTAGAGTGGAACTTCGTCGGGATTAGAAAATGTCCCAATTAGTGGGTACTGCCCCCCTACTGTCCCGGAATTTGTGGAATTCAGATAAGGCTTTCATTAGTGCCCACGCACACAAATCTTGTACGGTGCAACCTGGTTGATTTGGATTTCTAAGCAAGTCCATTCATTTATTCATTCATCAAGATGTGTTTGGAAGTTCTATTCTCAGTCATGTTCAAAAGAGATTTGAACTCATTGTAGCATCAAATGGCAGTAAAATGACCCATAGCATGACATGAGCACTGCAACCAAACGTCCTCCAAAATCACATTTATTGAAATGGGCCATCAAAGGTTTCACAAGCCCACAGTGGAGAGAGAAATACAGCAATAGCAGATTGAAACACCGTAGCAGCGCGAGGCCTTTCTTTCATTGGACAGAGCAACGACAACTCAGCTGACCTCTGGTATTTTCTTTGGCGTTTTGTGATGTCGTCACATGTATCGTGTGTACATGGACCCTCCGGGTTTCACAAGGGCTCCCGGGTAGCTCCCGGCGCCGCCGCCTCCTCCGACCAGCATCTGTCCTCTGCTGACGGGGATGGTGGGATTTCGCGCCATGGCAAAGGGAATTTCGACGGCGTGGCCCTTGTACGTGTAGCCGCCCCGACGCCTTCCGCAGCATTTCCCGGCAAAGAAGGACAAGGCTAGTATGCCGCCGCCGAGCACGGAGAGCACGGACGAGGCCATGCCCAAGTAGAGGCAACTGCCCGGCACAAACTTGAGCAACACATTGCTACTGGTGGGGAAGTTCCGGATGACAATGTTGGCCGTCCAGGAGACGGGCACCAAGGCCACCATGCCGGCGGCGAAGAGCAAAATGCCACCTATGCCTGCCACCCGTCTCTTGCACGACTCGCACCTCTTCATGCAAACGGTGCACTTCATGCCCGTGGCGGCAACGAGCAGGCCCACCACGCTCAGCCCCAGGGAGGTCAACATGAGAAGTCGGGAGATCCGGAGATCGGAGGGCATCATCAGGAAGGACTTGTACATTTCGCACAGGAAGGCCCCGTTCAACTTGTTGGAGCATCTCATCCACAGGCCGTTCATGTTGGTGTCCCTGGCCGTCACTTTTGCGGCCCCGGCCTCCACCGAGACCTCCCAGAAGGGCAGCGCCGTGGTCACCAGGTTGCCCACTAGGCCAGCCAAGCCCATGAAAAAGCCCAACAGCTCCAGAGACGCAGAAGCCATTGCCAGCCAACGATCCTGAGGGAGCAAACGAAACCCGACTGACTATATGATAACAATCAGCAAACTTTGATGAAAATCCATCAATTGCGCTTGGTTAACTTGCAAGCAAGGTTTTTGAGACCTCAAACGCTTGTTAGGAGCTTGTTCATGCAACAAAAGCGCCTTTAATCCTGTTCTCAACTGCAACTAAATCATGACCAAGGTAGTCATGGGAGCTCACTCGAGGTTTTTGGCAACAAAACTCATCAAAGCTAGCGAGCTCTCTTTCATAGCTCTCTCGTTAGCGACGGAGTCGAGCATTTCGTATTAACGGTGGCTGGCAAAGCACTGCGACGAAAGTTAGCATTGCAAAGTTTGATGTGCTCGTCGAAAATGTAGGCACGGCAAAACATTGATTGCCCTTTCATACGCATACAGTGTTTGGGGAAATGGAGTTCACCTGTAGCACTGAGATTTGCCTTCAATTGTAAAGTGCAGTCGGTATCAATCAAATCCATGATTATTATAGTCCCAGTTTCCAAATTTTACCAGAGGTTTGAATCTTAAAAAACTGTAAAAATGCACCAATCATTGCTTCGTGTTAAGACAATAGAGGCTGAGATTTTAGGTGGGACAAAAACTGATGAACAAGGCTTTTTGAAACTCTACTCACCCTTGACAAGAAAGAGTTGGTCCAAAACGGCGGCTAAAAGACGACCGACCGGCGAGCCGCTCAAATCATCTCCAGCCGGCCAGCCGAGTCGTGTCATAAGGCTGAATGTCTCATCTCTTTATGGGGTCATCGTCGTCATGCCACTTTTGATATTTTCATTTTGTATTTCACTATGAAAAGCAGAACACATCATATACAGACGGACGGGGTCAATGGGCTCGTAAAGAAAACGTCCCTTTCGCAATCTCAAGAACGCACAGTACATTCTTGCAAAACGAATGCGAGTCCCATTTTATTGAATAATTGAGATGACTGTGAAGAAGAAAAAAGGGAGGGGGGAGGTGGGGGACAGGATCTGTGCTTGTAAATATTGACCATGTTGTAAGATGTTCTGCCTCATTTGTGGCCCATCTTTAGGATGGGTGCAAATTCACTCAAAGTTCACCTTTGACCACGTTTGAGACATGCCAATCAGCTATTTGTCGTCCTTGGTCAGGAGAATCAGGACAGCCAGATTATCTTTATTAGTGTACCAGGCCAAAATGAAGAGCTGCTCTCTGAGAGTCTTTGTAAATACGGGCCCAGTTGACACATCCAGTATTGATCCGTTTGGGTAGCGTGTGTGTGTGTGTGTGTGTGTGTGTGTGTGTGTGTGTTTGTAGGTCAGTCTTTGCTCTTGAATGGACTTTAATGTGTACTTTACATTTTTGTAGGCTAGTTCAGGGAGATAGAACTAAAACGAGGTCCCATCTTAGTCATGGATCTGTGTGTGGCTGAGTTGTTTTGTCCACGTTAGTAGCATAGCATCAGCATTTTAGACAAAGTCTTTCAAAACACCTTTCGCTGTTTATTTCACTTTGAAAAATGCGTCTGTATATCATTCATACTGTCCTTCACAGGTGAAGTGTGAGATCATATCCTGTGACATCATCACACGTATCCTGTGACATCATATCCTGCCGTCAGGGGTTTCACATGGACTCCCCCGGAGCTCCCGCTACCGCTGTGAACCAACGTGCGCCCTTTATTGTTCACGCTGAGGCCTCCCATTTGCAGGGTTGTGGGATTTGGTCGCACCACCGGCGGTGGCGCAGGACCTCCACCCGCCGGGTAGGGGTAGCCTCCGCCCCCGTACGGCCTCCCCCGGTGGTGGCCTCCTCTGCCGTCCTGCCCCTCGCAGAAAGACATGGCCAGCATGCTGCCCCCCAGCATCGAGAGCACAGCTGAGACTATGCCCAAGTAAAGACAGTCACCTAGCTCGAACTTGAGAGTGGCGGGTACGCTGGGATTGTAGAAGTTCTGTATCACCCTGTTGGTGCTCCAGGAGACGGGCACCAGAGTCATAAAGCCGGCCGCCAGGAAGAAGCACCCGCCGACGCCCGCCACCCGTTTCTTGAGTTCCCCCGAGCCCTCCAGGCAGACGGTGCACTGCATGCCCAGGACGGCGACGGCCAGGCCGAGGGTGGACAGTACCAGAGAGACCACCATGAGGGCCCGGGACGTCTGGAGGTCAGAGGACAGAGCCAGGATGGAATTGTACGTCTCGCACTGGAAGGCCCCGGTGCTCTGATGGACGCACTCCATCCACAGGCCCTTCATGCTGCCTGAGGCTGTCACAATGTTGGAGCCGATATGTGCCGTATTCTCCCAGAAAGGGAGCACCGTGGACACCAGGCTGCCCAGTAGACCCAGCAGGCCAAGGAAGAAGCCCATCAGCTCCAGAGCCGCAGAGGCCATGGCGCCCAAACGCTCCTCGGGAAAGACAGTAGGAACAACAAGTTACCACCGATGAACAGTATCGAACTCGCTAAATGGAGCGTCTAGTAGCTGTTATCCATTTTGTTGTTGTTGTTAATCAGCGACACGTTAGCAGCTAGCTCAGTCAACTAGCTCCATCTTTCCATTTATTTTCCGAGAATGTCCCAAAATGACAACCTTTTTTTTGTGTGTTTTATTTTTGTAGGAGCACATTTGCCTTGGAAGAAATCTTTGATATCTTTGGACTTGAAGTGAAATCCCCTGTATGACGGACGGACGGACGGACGGACGGCTTTGTGTTTCAAGGTACAGACAGTATGGGGAGTTGGGAACTCTTACTTTCATCAAATCAAAAGTTAAGACCATTTGTCAGTTTGTAAAGCCACAGTTCAGCTTTTTAAAATAGACTAACTGTTTTACATCAAATTAGATATAACTTTTGGCTCTGCTGTAGAACTAAAAATCAATCAAAAGCAATCAAAGAGGCAAAAAAGGAGACTTACGTTGCACGCTATGTGAAGAAATCACTTGTTCCTGTTGTCGCTCCTTTTTTTCCCTCCTCGGTGGAAAAATCAGACTTTTTCGGTCCACTTCAACATATTGGCGGCGGCGGCGGCAGCGGCCTTACAACCCAACAACGCTAAAAGTCACTTTTCAGGATTTTGAATGCATTTTCCGAAGCAGGTGGATTTGAAAGGCAGGACAATGGATGTGTGTGTGTTGGTGCGTGCATGCGTGCGTGCGTGCGTGCGTAGCATCCTCATCCTCGTCAGATCTGGCGCGGGTGTCGCCACCCGATCCGGGCCGTCGCCTCCTGTCAAACACACGCGACAGTTAATCATTCTCTCATTGGTGAAACAAAACAACCTTTGCCATCCTTCCCCTGTTGGCCCTACACTATTCCCTCCCGCACGCCACGCCGCGCCGTGCCGTAATAGGATTAGAAAAAAGTGGAATAATCCCGCAGTGCTGGTGAGTGCCACATCCACTGGGCTCACACACTGAGGCCTTTATTGGGAAATGGAACAGGGATGTTATTATCCGGAAATGTTCCGACGAAGAAAAAAAAGCTGAAAATTCACCCCATCATTTTGCTTCGTTTTATTATTTCTCGCAAAAATTCACATCATTGAGTACAGGTCAAATCATAGATTTCAGTAACCCTGGAAATATGCAACAAAAAAAGGCAGACAATTACATGGGTCCATCATGATTTCATGCTTCAGTTCAATTCATTATGCTGCTCCTTCTAGTGTGGCCGATAGGGGGCGGTATAATACAGGCAGGAAAGGAAAGTTCCTCAGCAAAAATGCAAATCTGTGGAAGCCCTAATTTCGTTTGCCTATGTCACCACGAGCGGAGCAGTTCATTAAAATACCTTCAGTGGATATGTGTGATTATCTTGTTAGATGCATTTCTATGCATGTTCTTTGTTTGGTCGGTTTTGTATGTTTTTGAGTGATGTTTTGTTGAAGAAAAAAGAGGAGGAGGGGGCATTACATAGTAAGTGAGGACCAGCCGGTTGCTTGTCCAAGCAGCCGGTTGTCCAAGCAGCCTGTTTGCATGTTTTTGCTGCCCTCTAGCCGACATGTGGTGCAACTGCATATAAAAGACGACTAACGGTGAAGGCATAAAAAAAAAAAAAAATCTCCTTTTATTGTTTCATCCAACTATTTGTCCCCGTTTCAGGTCAGTAAAATTAAATAAAGTATCAAAATGAATAGAAAGGTGTTGTTGTTTTTTTCCTTAAAACGAATGTGACGTTCAATGACAAGCATCGTGATTGTGCGGGGGCCAATCCGGTCGCTCCATATCTCGCCGGCCGGCCCGGAAGTGCACAACGAGATTGTCATTTGTCAAATTAAAGATTACAATGAACATTTGGAGTTGGCAGAGGCTGTGAGGTTATGAAAAGCTTCACACATTTGCCTCCCAACGATAATTCCGTGATCGCTCAAATTCACCCACACTCAATTCCAATCGGAATTTCCTTATTTTGGAAGTCCCTGCCTGCGCTTCGGCACGATTTATTTTTCCATTTCATGATTTGATCGCAGTTTATTTCAACATTGTATTTTCTATTTTAATTCGTCGTGGGTTTAATTCAACAATTGCACGTTTATTCTACAAAACAACCGCTTTTGTGAGCGCTTGCCTATACCGGGTGTTTCCAGTTGCGCGTCGGACACGTAACGCTTGGGAATGAAGGCCTTCGTGTCACTGTGTCACATGTTTCACAATTATAATGGTTGGGAATTATGCGGCGGATAGGAAGCGATCCGAACGTTGTAAGCGGTGTGTCTTGTGTATATTAACCAGGTGGTAATGGCACATTGAAACCCTTAGGTTTTGTAACGGAGTGTGCCATTGACAGGAAGGGAAGGGGAGGGGAGGGGAGGGGAGGGGAGGGAGGGGAGGAGGGGTGACAGCCTGATGTAGTCTTCTCATCCGTCCCCCAGGAGGCTCTGCTTCCCCGGCCCCTTTGTTCCGTCTCGCCGGTGTGGGTTGAGTCAGTCACGGGGAGGCTGCGCTAACCCTCCCAACAATAAGAGGGAGGAAAAAAAGAGAAAGAAAACGAAAACACACCGACGGGAGAGGGGGCGAGGGAGAATAGAGAGCGTCGGACGAAGTCACGGGAAAACGAGACGGGTGGCGCCTATTGGCAAGATAGAAGAAAGAAAGAAAGAAAGAAAGAAAAGTTGCTTCTGATGCGTTCGCGGTCGCGGGCAAAAAGTCGGACAGACAGCTTTACAGGGGGCGAAAAAGACATCTCGGGGAGACATCAGGGCGCTTTTTGATGCACGCTTTAGGGGAGCTAAGTGCTAACCGGTAGGACGGATCCACGCGGCGGCGGCGGCGGCGGACTCTCCCTTTCTGCTACCCTAAGCATCCATATTTGCATCCTCCCGGCCCAGGGAGTGGCATCCTCCCTTTTTTTCCCCTGTTCCAAGTGGCTCCTCTTTCTACATGATCTGTGACTCACTGTGAGTATTTACAGTTTTTGTTCTTTCTGTGAGGTGTGTGAGGTGTTTTTCCCCTTTCCTTTTCCTTTTCCTTTTCCTTGCCGCAGACTCGGCTCACAGCAAGGGATCAAAGTGGTTGCATGTTTTTTTTGTGGAGGTGCGCATTATCTACCCCCCACCTCAGCACTATCAGGTGCAGGCCTTAAGAGGGTGGAGGCTTTCATTTGGATCACTTAGCAGCATCCTCGACCCATTTGAAAGCTCTGCATGTGTCAATCAGTCATGCCACAATATATGAAACAGGGTGGGGGTGATGATGACGATGATGATGATCGTTTGTAGCTAGCAAGCTGCGTGGCATCCTCACAGCGGGTTTTATGGAACACTGTTTGTTTTTGGTCTGCCACCGCAGTGCATTAAATTAAACTGAGGTGCTCTTAATATTTGGGAGGAGGGAAATGTGAGAAAATAGCTCATTCTAATTTGTGAATGTATGCTGCTGTGATGTTTGCTAACGGTTCATTCTGGGAGTTTGTTTTTAACTTTGTTAGTTTTAACCTCCATTCTCTTACTGTCTTAATAACCTTTCCTGCATTTCCAGTAGTACAACATGGAGGGAGATGATCACCACCTCGTGGTTTAGTGCCTTCAGCGCCTTATTTTATCCACAATAAACATGCTCAAGTCCAGCGGGCTGAAGATCCCCGGGCGCGGGCCCAAGCATTCCAGCCCGATGGGAAGGAGCGCAACCTCCAGCTCCCCCGTGCCCCCCAAGGACAGTAAGTCACTTCCTCCTCTTCTACTAGGATGGATGAAGAAGAAAAATGTGTGGTCGTCATTGCTGCGGTTTACGCTGTTGACTGACTGACTGACTCACAGCTGTGCTACGCGAGCCGCTATTTGGCGGAATACACATGGTTCTCACGGTTACATCTGAAGTGTCACCATCGTAAAAAAAAAAAAAAAAGCTTGATTAACTACAATTCTTTCTCTTTAATGCATACATTTTACTTGGTCATGTTTCGCAGAGGATAAAGAATGTATGCTTCTTTTACATTGTCCTTCCATCAGCCCCTTGACAAAGATTCTGGGAAATGTGTTTGCCCGTTTGAGACCAACATAGTTGAAAATGTAGCCGGACATATTCGTGAGAATTTCGACTCGACAAAATGGGCGCCTTCCACCACGTCAGATCACATCACAGCCTGCTAAATGTAAACACAGCTGTTTCCCACACTGAATGACACCTTTGCCCACTACATTGCATTCAGCCATGTTGACATTATAATTATGAGTACTGTTTTTAAAGCTGATCCCCATCGCGTCGTTGAAATGATTACCAAGCACTCAAGTGACTAATCCCACCGGGCGAGTACATCGTGTAAAACGATGATTTGTTACATGAACGATGAAGGCTCACATTAGCTTGCCGCTTGATTCCACCTTCCAAAAACGTGCATTAGGTTGTCGTGTCCGACCGGCCGACTTCCAGAGTTCCATTTTTGTTTGTTTGTTTGTTCCTCGCAGCTTAAATTGCGACACAACTACCCCCGGCTGGGGATCAGAAAGATAATCTGCGAAATGTTGCACGCGGCCTCACATCTGTTAGCGAGCTGCGATCTGCGGACAAGGATGGAAGGAAAAATGCTACATTAGCAAAGCTGTCACAACTGAAAAGTACGCTTGACTTGTACGCGCCCTCAAAGAGGTCCGAATTCTTTTTTGCTTTTGGTTTTTGAAACGGCTAACCGTTTTTCCTACACAAATAATCGGCTCAATTGCGACACCTGCTTGAAAAAAACGCCAGCTGTGTCGTAAATAACTCCCAACTTGATCTTTAGCTCGGCCTCCTCCATCTGCTGCCGTCCGCGACCGCATTTGAAGCGCTAGTAAATAACCCAGGCGGGCCGGCCGGGGACGAGAGGTGCGTCCGCTGCCAACGTGAGGAGGCGGAGGAAGTTGTGGGGAGGGGAGGGTTCATTGTGCGTCGACGGGGGATGAATGGCGGCTGTTCACACTGGCCCAGCACAATGCTCAAAGTGGAGGCTTGTCTCGCTGGTCTTCGCTCCGCTTTGGCTCCCTTTTTATCCAACCCCCTCGCGTCGCCTTGGCAACAGAAAAAAGAGGCCTGGATGGTTGCAGCAAACTGTTTACCATTTCCTGTTTTCTTATCTCTATACCAAGTGCTCCTCTAACCTGCTCCTGATAAGGGCAGGTTTGGAAAAAAAAAAGTTAAGCAGGATATATGGATATATGCACAGTTTGGAAATTGGGTGAGCGACTTGTCACCCATTCCCACAACAACAGCAGCAGCAACATATGGCAGCGATTGGGGCTTAAAGCTCCGGCAACGGGGCCACGGAGCCTCGGGCGGCTCTTCAACTCGGAGCGGCGCACGGAGGCCAACCAATCGCAGCCCCATTGGTGTGTGTGCAAATGGCGAAGAATGGCGGCTTTAATTGCAGTTGCGTCTCGCTGACCCACTTTGCCGGGCACCAATTAAAGTGCGGGCACACAATCTGCGCCCTTGTGCTGCACGCCGACCGACACCCACAGCTTGCTTCTTTTTCGCCGGTCAAAGGGGATCGACGAGGAGAGGCTCACAATGTGGACACTGTGGGTGTTGGTGACGCCGCTCGGTAGAACGGCGTTCTCTCAAATACACGCAATGCAAACTTTTGTTGCACGACATCAACTGTGTCCTCTCCCCACATCAGGGATTGACATCTCAGTGGCTCAATCGAGAGTTTGGACGTCAATATTTTGTACTTGGTCTCCAGATGCTCCAGTCAAGCCCAGCACGCCGCCCAAAGTGTCGGAGGAGGGCGACGAGGTGGCGGGTGACTACACGGTGGGAGAGCAGGTGTGGGTGAACGGCGTGAAAGCCGGGGTCATCGCCTACCTCGGGGAGACCCAGTTCGCCCCGGGCCAGTGGGCCGGCGTCATCCTCAACGAGCCGCTGGGCAAGAACGACGGCTCGGTGGGCGGCGTCCGCTACTTTGAGTGCCAAGCCCTGCAGGGCATCTTCACGCGGCCCTCCAAGCTCACGCGGCAGCCCACGGCCGAGGGCAGCGACAGCCTGTCCGCCGAGTCGCTCTGCGCCCATAATCAGACGCTGCAAGGAGGCGGGGGGGGCCTCGCGGGGCAGCGGGCGCCGCCGCTCCGAGAGGGCCTGCTCAACAGCGCCGTCAAGACGGGAAACGAGTCGGGCTCCAACATGTCTGACAGCGGCTCCGTCAAGAAAAGCGCCGACAAGGACCTGAGGGCCGGAGATCGTGTTTTGGTGAGCCTCTCGTGCGATCGAGGGCAAACACGTGACGAAATAGAATCGAAAAGCATTTCGAATCCACTATTGAATCCCTCTTTTTGTCTTTGCTGCCAGGTGGGAGGCTCCAAGATGGGCGTGATCCGCTACATAGGGGAGACGGACTTTGCCAAGGGCGAGTGGTGCGGCGTGGAGCTGGACGAGCCTCTGGGCAAGAACGACGGCGCCGTGGCTGGCACCAGGTTGTGCGCGCGCACGCACGCACGCACAACAGAAAGCCGCAAAGTGCTCATCACATCACTGCATGCTGTCCTGGCAGATATTTCCAGTGCCTCCACAAGTTTGGCCTGTTCGCGCCCATACACAAGGTGATCCGCATCGGCTTCCCCTCCACCAGCCCGGCCAAGGCCAAGAAGAGCAAGCGAGTGGCCATGGGCGTGTCGTCGCTGGCTCACAGCCCCAGCAGCTCGTCCATCAGCTCCGTCAGCTCGGTGGCCTCGTCGGTGGGCGGGCGACCCAGCCGCGCCGGCCTGGTGAGATCATTCGAAGGTCTTGCGCTCGCTCATGCCTTTATTTTTGCAGAGCGAGCAACCTCCAAAGTAATCAAACGGGACGACGCGGCATTGATTTTGCTGGGCGGTTGACGCCTCTTTTTTATTGTTGTTTTTTTACTTTACTTAATTGCTGGCAACCTTTGCTTTATTCTCCGTCAGTCGTAAAGATGGCGCCGTAAGCGAGAGACAACGCTCGCTCGGCTTGAGTGATGCCGATCTGTCCCTTGTGACTAAGCCCCGTTGATTCTCCTCAAATACAGGCAGCAAATTCTCATCAAGAACACACAAGAATACTAAAGAATGTAATGAGAGGCCTAGAATAGGTGACACAATTAATCGGATAAATTGCAAGCCCAAAAGGATCATTTAACAATAAATGTGCCGTAATTATAGTGAATGTTGATGACCTTATATTCATATATGATGACTAAATGGCGAAATGTGTCAAACACCACCCTCTAGTGGCTGAGAAAATGTTTTCACCTCGATTTTTGCTTTGTTTTTCCCGCTTTTCTTCCTCCAAGCTGACGGAGACGTCGTCGCGCTACGCCCGCAAGATCTCGGGCACCACCGCCCTGCAGGAGGCGCTGAAGGAGAAACAGCAGCACATCGAGCAGCTGCTGGCTGAGCGCGACCTGGAGCGCGCCGACATGGCCAAAGCCACCAGCCGCATTTGCGAGGTGGAGAAGGAGCTCAGCGCCCTCAAGTCGCAGCATGTGCAGGTGGCAAACGTTCGCCAGATCATGTCTGGCTCGCTCGCTCGCTCGCTCGCACGTCCCTCCTGACCCGATGTCCTCTCCAGTACGTGTCGGAGAACGAGGGCGCCCTGCAGCAAGTCACGGCCGCCTTGGCCGGCGTGCAGAAAGCCAAGGTGGAGCTCGCCAATCAGCTGGAGGAAGAGAAAAGGTAACCTTGAAGGCTGTCACCTGTTGCTGACCAAAACAGCAGCACCCGCAAAAGCGCATCATCTCTGAGTGTCGAGTCTTGGCGTCATTTTGTATGCCCGCAGTCAAGCTGCAAATAAGTCAAGTACAAGACTCGTTGGGTAAAAGAGATTAGCAGCACCCCCTGTTGTTTTCAGGAAAGTGGAGGACCTCCAGTTCAGAGTGGAGGAGGAGTCCATCACCAAAGGAGACCTGGAGGTAATCCATCAATTGCTGTCTGGGAGAATTCCGGGGGCAGCTCCGATGAAAAGTCACCAGTCAGAGAGGATTGGCCCATTTTTCCCGAGCAGTCCTTGTTTCTAGGCGGGATTGTTACGGTGACGTGATTGTATGCAAATGCTCCCTGTTGGGGCATTTCATCACTTGCCCCATTGCTCCTCCCAAAAAGAAAAAGGACTCCCGGTTGTATTTGGGTGCAGTAAAGTGTGTTTTTGCCAACAGGGAAAATGCAAGCATGACTCTGCATCCTTGGGGTTGGGTAAGAGGACCAAGGTGACCACATTTGTTCAAAAACATGAGACCTGATTCTGGATACCACATTAACCTTCCACGCACTTTGCTATATCTCCTCTTGTGTGCTGTTGTCTTCCAAAAAAAAAAAAAAGTCAAGTAGTGCCTTCAAAGTAGCAATGAACTTGTTTCAAATGGATGCTTGCGACAGTGGCTGCGCTCTTCTCACAATTTCCCATTTTCACGCTGCTGCAGTAACACAAGACGGACAGGGATGCGTCCATTCCTCTCTTTGGACTCATTGCATTGCTTGGAAATGGAAATGGCACTTGGAAAGGACTTTTACTCCCCAAATATGATGGTTACTAACATTCCTGTTCTGTTCTTCATCATACCAGCAAACCACGGTGGAGGAGCAAAGTCGCATCGTGCAGCTGGAAAAGGAGCTGGGCCGAACCAGGGCCGAGATGGAGATCCTTCGGGGTCAGCTGCCGGGCGCCGCCGTCACCGCCCAAGCGCTCCAATCTGAGTCGAATCCGGCGGCGTTGGCGGCGAGTCGACGGGAGACCGAGGCGCTAAAATTGCTGTCGGAGAAACAGAACCAGGAGATCGGTGAGTTGAAGCTGAAGGTCCAGCAGGCCACTAAGGAGAACATGGACATGATGGATGCCTGGAAGGTAACTAGCCCATCCCATCCATTCCTTCCCGAGCCACGTCTTAATCTCGGCTAGCTGGCTTTTAACGCTCTTTTGCTCGTCTCGGCGCAGGCTAAATTTGACTCTCTCGTAAGCGACCACCAGCAGTCCCTGGAGGAGCTCAAGACCTCGTTCTCCGGTGAACGCTCCACGCCCGAGGGACAAGAGCTTCGGGCCACCGTGGAGGGCCTGAAGATGGAGCATCAGCTCGAGGTGGAGAACCTCAAGGCCAAGTACAAAATCGAAGCCGCCATCCTCACCAAGGAACGCGAAGACCTCGCCGCTCGCCTCCAGGAGGCCAAGGACCACACCAGTAGTGAGGCCTTGGAAGAAGCCAGCGACAAACTGCAGAGGGCTGAGAAAAGGCTGGCGGAGATGGAGGCCCTTCAACGGGAGAGCGACCGGAGCGCTCAAGAGCTGAAGGAACGGCTTGAGATTTCGGAGCAAAAGTTAGCGGACTACCGATCCTTGCGGGAGGTCAGTCAAGAGGAGGTCCAGAAGCTGCGAGAGAAGCTGAGGGTGACGGCCAATCAGCTGCAGGCCATCCAGACCGACCGCGACGCTAACGTGAGCGATGATTAGCAACACCGCCGCCGGATGGACAGTTGTCTAACGCTTGATTCTCGTAGGTGATTGAAGATAACCAGCTTTCCGACAAGAAGCTCCAGCAGAACATTGAAGGTATAACTGTTTACACTTTCTCGACTTTTGACTTCTGTGACAGCCCACGTCACAGATGTAAACCATCCATTGTCTTCTTTTCAGAAACCACGGAGAAGCTCCTGAAAAGGGAAAAAGAGGTTTCCACTCTCACCTCCCAAGTTGAAGCTCTCAAATCTCAAATTGGAGGCAAGTCTACCTGACAACAGTACAATATTGACTCAAACAAAGTCAACACGGGTTCAGATTTTTTTTTTTTTTCAGTTCTGGAGGGCAAAGTTCGCTCGGGGGAAAGGAAGGCCGAAGCCCTCGTGCGGGAGAAGGTGCGTTTGGAGGCGGAGCTTGAGTCCATGACCAGAAAGTCCCACGATGCCTCCGGGCAGCTGCTCAGCATCAGCCAAGAGCTGTTGAAGAAAGAGGGGTAGGATGAGCTGAGCATCTGGTAGCATCTTTTTGAAATGAGGCTCTTTTGCAAGCCTTTCTCCATTCCGTCGGCACCAGGAGCCTCAACGAGCTGAGGGTTCTGCTCCTGGAGTCGCGTCGACACTCTCGCGAGATGGACAAAGATCTGAACCGTGAAATGCGCAAAGCCGAGTGGAAGGTGAAGGAGCAAAAACTGCAGGATGACATCAAGACGCTTCGGGAGAAACTCCTCGTGCTGGTGAGAGACGGACGACTCTTTTGACAATTTTGAAGATGAGCCGTAGAAGGGCAGCCGTACTTGCCTTTATTCCAGGGCCGTGAGAGATTCTCCCCGGACCAGCGCCGTCACTCCATGCTGGACCCCTCGGCTTTGGACTCCGAGGTGAGCCGCCTTCGCCAGCAGCTGCTCAGCACTGAGGACGCCCTGAGGACGGCCCTGGAGCACAACCAGCAGGTGGACCAACTGGTGCAGGCCATGAGGAAGCATCCAGAGAAAAGCCCGGTAAGGTGCTACGGATGGCATGCTCCTGAAAAAGGAGAATCATTCTCCATCACTCACTCATCTGCTTCAGATGCACGGAGCCCACAAGTCAGCCAACGGGATTCACCATCAGGAGCCCGACAGCAATCAAGACGTCCGTATCTTTTTTGAGTGACTTTACTACGGTGGCGTACATCCTGCCGGTGGTACTAAAACATCTTTTTGTTTGTTTGGGGGGGGTGGTGGTCGGTGTTTTCAGCAGCGGCGCTGATACGAGACGAGAAAGCATCAAACGGGACTCGGAAGAACGTCCGACCGACCGACCGACCGGTCGATCGACCCTGCGGTGGCGGACGTATGAACTCGATATCGTAACCACGCACGGTCGCCGAAAAAGCACCCATTATCTATCCAGTTGCGAGGACCTGTACATAAAAGGCCTTCTTCCGGCAAAAGCGACTTTCATTGTCTTACTGTAGCGGCAACGCTTCATGTCCGAGAATTTACCACTAGGTCACTTTTGTTTGTTCTTTTATTTATTGCTTTCAAATGATCTACCAAGTGACTCGCAGAGATGACAAAAGTATTTCTGTGCGCTTGAAGGGATGGGTGGCCGATGCTTTCGAAAGAATCCGTCAGTGACAAATAATGTACACACGTTTAAGAATGCAACGTTACTGGTGCTCAAAAGGTCTGGCCGCTATTCTCAAAGATTCTGTGGATGGCAAAAGAAGAGCTCCAGTCTTGTACTGTATGGGGAACGCTCATTATCGGGATGAACGCTGCAATGCTTTCCCAGGCTGACTCATTAAATATTTACAACCCAAACCGTTTTGTCACTGGCTGCTGTTTCTTCCCATTCACAGAACTATTGGAATGCACCGGAGCAAGATATTGGATTTCTTCCAGTGAAACATTGCCAATCAGGGCAATTTGGTTGTTGTTCACTAGGATCATACAGGATGAACAGCACACACTTTTTTTAAAGCTGTGTTTAAATTGTTATTCTCATTCAAACGTGTGCTTGTTGTTTTATTTGATTGGATTTTTTTTTTTTTTTTAAGCAAAGCACAATCACTGCTTTTATTTTTCTTCCTTGACGGACGCTACCTGTGGCCCTCGCAGCATTTCTAATTGGCTAAATGTATTCATTTCCCGCAGGCTTCCGCGCACGTCAACTTGTTTGGACGAACGGATGCAATAAAAAGATCCAACACGCTCGGAATTTCCTTTCTTTCTTTCTTTCTTTCTTTCTTTCTTTCTTTCTTTCTTTCTTTCTTTCTTTCTTTCTTTCTTTCTTTCTTTCTTTCTTTCTTTCTTTCTTTCTTTCTTTCTTTCTTTCTTTCTTTCTTTCTTTCTTTCTCTTTCGCCCCCTCCCCAATCGTGTCCCTTTCCGGAGTTTCTCCGGTTAATCCTGCTCGGCCCCGCCGGCCGGCCGCAGCCAATGGACGCTGCCGTTGAGTTGGGGTTGGGATTAGCAGGAGGGCGAATGACTTTCAATTTTACTGGATTACAGAACAAAGAACGAGAAGAGGGCTGCGAAAAGGACACTACTACTCTTACTAGTGCTCTGGAGGGGAGAAAACAAGAGCAAGAGGGGGGATACAAATATTCAGGTTGGGATTACGTCTGTCCCCCCATCCACCAAAAAAAAGTGCGTTGAGCGACATTTGTGCGATTTTAACGATGGATTAAAAAAAACTATTCTGGGATTGACAGCAACCGACCAGGCGGATTTAATCGCGAATTAAGGTGAGTTATGGGTACTGTTTTTTTTTTTCTTGTTGACATCTTTCAACCTTCCCAAACGTTATCTGTATCATACATTGTTTATTAGTTGAGAAATGAGTGGATTGTACGTGAAGAATCTATAGATTATTTCGCGACGACATCAACGAGAGGGAGGGGGAGTGCTAATATTAGCTCGCGAGCTAACTAGCCAGCTACTTAGCTAGCCCGTTAGCTAATTAGCTCGCGCTTGGTTGCTTGCTGAACTCAAGAATGTCAGTCAATTAAGACAGCGGCAAAATGAAAAAGACTCTCCCGTCTTGTTTTTTAAGACCAAAAGTGCGTGCGCGGCGTCGATTGTCTTTTTGGTTGTCCTTCGTTAAAGTGTCTGCTTAAAGGTTATTTAGGACCACACAACAAAGCCAGCTGCTGTGCAACCAAACGGAGCGTTTAAAAGTCGTCATTTAGTTTTTTTTTAACACAATCTCAAGTAGAGTTCAAATGAACTTTTTGGGGCTTATTTTACAGCACGACAGTTGTTGATTTGTGCTCGCTCCTCCTTTCATGTTGGGGTAGTGTGTGTTTATTTGTTAATAAAAGCAACAAGGCTCGTCGTTAATGTCGGGGTTACGCTATACTTTCAACTCAGTCCAAGTTGAAATTGCACACTGTTGGTTGGAGTGCCAAGAGTTCTTGGTCCCCAGTGTAGCGTTTGAGGAAATGAAATGAAATGGACTGGTTGAACATTTGGGTGTTTACATTTACCGTGGCAAACTCGCTTGTGTGCCAAATATAACTAACCCTAAATATTCCATATTGTTTTGGGATACGTCCCACATTTTCCCCACTGTTGGCACCAACTTTAAAGTGTGAAATTGTGTCTGGTGCACAGTTTTCCCCCAAACGCTCACTTGAGCAGGTTTGTATGTCATTGCCATTGAGCGTGTCTTATTTCTCCTGCTGCTCTATCTGCGCTCCTCCTCCATCACTTCCTGATCTGGGCTATGTGTTCAGGCTCAGTCTATTTTCAGGCCCTAATCGGTGAATGCTTGCTGCGGCCTCGGGGGAAAGGCATTTAGACGGACGGCCACGCCTGCCTCTTCCTCTTCATCCATCCATCATCCTCCTCCTCCTCCTCCGTCGATTGAGCCCGAGCCCCGACCGGCATAATGCTCGGCAGTGTCTGCAGAGATTAAAGGGCCAGCGCTACATTGTTCGCATGCCCCGAGATTAGTTTCCAAGGAGACGGGTTGCGGTTGCCGTGGCAACGCGGCAGCGCCGGCCAGTCCCGTCTTCGTCCGTTCGGCCAACGACATGTGACTGAGGCGGCTGACCGATGCTAAGATAACAGATCGAGACGTGGTCAAACGGAGGCGCTAAAGGGGAGGGGGGGGGGGCGCTGTATTAAGATGTTAACGGAGGACTCGCAGATGCTATGTTATTGATGACAAACAGATGCTAGTATGTTGCTATCGGATGCCAAGATATTGCTAACGGTGTGTTCTTGTTGTCTTTGTAGCGGCCATGTCTCAAATGAGGAAGCTGACATGTGATGGCGTGCGGCCCACCTCCCGCTGCGATCCTGCGCTTCCGGCGCCCTCTGCCAGGCAGGAGATCCTCACCAGCTTGGTGTCGGCCCTGGATTCAGTGGTAAATCCGCTGCCGCCGCCGCCGCGCTACTCACCAGATGTGTGTAGTAAGCCAGCTTTTTGTCCAGTGCATGGCCATGTCCAAGTTGAACGCCGAGGTGGCCTGTGTCACCGTCCACGAGGACAGCGTTATTGCAGTTGGTACAGAAAAGGGACGCGTTTTCCTCAACTCCAGGAGAGAAATCCAGACTGAATTCTACAAGTTTTGCCGTAAGTTCCTCCCACGTGTTCCCGAGAGGGATTTGGGGCTAAAGGCCATTTGCGCTAGGTTTTCGATGCCACTCTCATCCTTTGCCTGTAGGGGCGCCCTCGTACCTGCCCGACGTGACCTCTGCCAAAGACCAGGACGTGGATCTGGGCAAGGCGGGAAAGGAAGGCGAGCGTGCGAAAACGGCCAGAGCGCCTACGCTGCCGCCTCCGCCGCCACCACCGCAAACGGATGCGCAGTCCAACATTTTTGTCCTGAGGAAGATGGTGGACGAGGTCTTTACCGTTCTCTACAGTAAGCCCTTTTTTTCCAGTCAGATGGCAAGTGTAAAAGTGTTTGAGGGTGGTGGCACACCTATTCACGTCAACGGATTCCCCGTCGGTGTGCGCAGGTGAAGCGGCTGGAAAGAGCACCCTAGTCCCCGTGCCTTATGAGCGGCTCCAGAAGGAGCCCGCTTGCCTTGTGGCCCACGGTCTCCCGGAGGGGGTCTCCTTGAGAAAGCCGTCAGAGTATGACTCCAAGACGCTCATAAAAATTCTAGAGCAAAGCCACAGGATACAGTTCACCGTCACAAGGTCAGCACCTAACACGGGCCGGCTGACCATTTCCGTCCGGCTCAGTGACAAGTTTCTGGCTTCACGGCTAGTTAGGGCTCGACGACTAGTTCCGCCGCTCATTTTGTAAGCGTGACCATTTGCGGCGTATTAGTTTGGGCTCCGAGACCAATTTGGAGAGCGCGCGTTTGACGCGGCTCCTCCTCCGGTCTGTCGCGCAGGCCGACGGAAGACTTGTCCAAGTCGGCGAGCGCAGAGCTGGGCCATCAAAGCTCTTCCGGCAGCCCCGCGGCTCAGAGCGGCGCTGGCCCAGTCAAGACTACTGCCCAGGTAGTCACACCGCCAAGTCCCGCCACTTCCGCCAACTCTGTTCTCTCAAACTTCCTGTACGGCATGCCCATGTCCTCCAAACCCCACCCAGATGGCATGCCGGACTTCAAAGCCACGTCGCTCCTCAGCCTGGCCAAGGACCGACTGGCCGACTGGACGGACAAGGGCACGTGCGGGAAGGCTGCCGCTAGCAACGGTAGCACCCCCGGCCGGCCGGTCGGGAGTTGCGTTCGGAACCGGATGCGCTGACTTTTCCGCCTGTGTCTTTTTGGTGATCCGTAGATGAAACCACAAAACTAGCCGGTGAACAGGGTCAGACACCTGCGAGTGTCCACATTTCCAAGAGGCTACTCTTCTCCATCGTACACGAGAAATCGGGTATGCCTTCCACCGCTAGCTGAAAACACAAATGAAATCTAAATCTTCATTCAATGGTCATCCTCCCTCCGCAGAAAAATGGGACTCGTTCATTCGGGAGACGGAGGATATTAACACGTTGAGGGAATGTGTCCAGATTCTGTTCAACAGCAGATACGGTGAGGAGGAGTCAAGCGGCGTCTGCCATTAAAGCAAAGATGGGCTGGCCCACTTTTCCCAGTTTGGATGCATAAAAACAAAACAATGGCGTTTTTTTCCTTGTCTTTCTAGCCGAGGCCCTGGGTCTGGACCACATGGTGCCGGTTCCGTACCGCAAGATAGCGTGCGACCCGGGCGCGGTGGAGATTCTGGGCATCCCGGACCAGATCCCCTTCAAGCGCCCGTGCACCTACGGGGTCCCCAAACTCAAACGCATCCTGGACCAGCGCCACGCCATCCGATTTGCGGTCAGGCGGTACGTCCGTGCTTGCCTTGCCTTGCCTTGCCTTGCCTTGCCTTGCCTTTCCTTTCCTTCCTTTCGAGGAACGTTGGCGAAATGCTCACTCCGAGTACATTGGCGCTTTATCGCTGTTTGCTTTGCCTTACAGGATGTTTGATGAAAAGATTTTCACAGGTAAGCTCAATTCAGCTGGTGCACACATTTATCATATGGAATTATCATTGACGTAAATGAGAAAGTGTGTCAAGATGCCTGCAACTGTCTATGTTCAGGTCCCAAGCTTTGCCACTGTAACATTTGTTAAGAATTCTCAGAAACCTGACCGTGTTTTATGGTCTGGGCTCTCCTCCAAGCTGCCGCCGCCGCCGGCAAGATGTCGAAGGAAGAAAGCAAGCAGGACGCGGGGTCCTCCGCCCCAGAAGACGCTTTGGCCGAGAACCTGAGTCTCGCGCCCAGCGCCGCAGAGCTGCCCGTCAATCCTCACAGCGACTGGTCAGAACGCGTTGCATTTTTTTGCCAGGGCCAACAAACGCCTCCTAATGAGCTGTCCCGTCCCGTCCCGCCCCACCCCGTCCCGTCCCGTGTGTTGAATTGCACAGGTCGACCAGCGTGTGCGCCAGTCCCCTGGCTGAGTGCGAAGCAGGTGAGAACTCGAACCCGCCCGCCTGGTGGCCGGCCATCTGGGCAGGAGAAAGATGATGATGACGATGCCCCCCTGCAGGTCCTTCGGCAGATTGCCTCCCCGTTAAGAGGATTAAAACGGAGCCTCCGGACGGGGACATCATTCAAGTTACGGTGCCGGGTAAGTCAGACGAATGCAACGGGGGAAGCATGCCATATCACAAACCATGCTCTTGTTTTTCCAAGCCGGCTCCAACGCCGAGGAGGCCGGCGAGCCCGAGCCCGCCCCCTCGTGTCGGGCCACGTCTGAGCCCGCCCCCTGGTGTCGGGCCGCGTCCTCTCCCTCGGGCCCCCTCGCAGGTAAGCGCCACAGCCACCTTCCCTGACCACCGACTGATCCCTCACCAGCTTCGCAGATCCCCCTGTAGCCTGCTTGTTGTTTCGGGCCTCGCAGATAAACTTTACCTTAGTGAAGTTGCCACATGCAAACCCTCGCTCCCTCCCTCGCTCCCTCCCTCGCTCCCTCCCTCGCTCCCTCCCTCGCTCCCTCCCTCCCTCGCTCCCTTCCTCCCTCCCTCCCTCCCTCCCTCCCTCC
The DNA here is from genome assembly GCF_024217435.2 of Syngnathus scovelli. Taxonomy (NCBI): domain Eukaryota; kingdom Metazoa; phylum Chordata; class Actinopteri; order Syngnathiformes; family Syngnathidae; genus Syngnathus; species Syngnathus scovelli. The sequence continues at coordinate 506,382 of NC_090861.1, forward strand.
CTCCCTCCCTCCCTCCCTCCCTCCCTCCCAGCTAGTCAGCCAGCCAGCCATCCTCCCCTACTGTAGCACTTCTTCCACTAGCAACTTGCACTAGGATGATCGATGAGCCTCCCCCCAGTCTAACACACAGCTGTGTGGGGACCCAAGGCGACATTTGTGCAGTCCCTCTCTTTAAGTAGCAAAAAAAAATGATGCAATCACAATCTCCGGGCATTTTTCATGTCTGTACGGCCACCTTGAGTACCTTGAAAGGCGCCTTATAAATAAAATGTAATATTATTATTATTAAGAACATTAAACGTTCAGCAAGTTGTTTTGCTTCCACATAAGGAGAGTCCACACAAATGCGACCTTGGGGTTTAGCGCACACGCTTTTTATTTTCTTTTTTTCTCGTTTTGACTGTGCTTTGCTTAAGTTTCTTTTCTTTCGCAAATGACCACTGCAGGAGACAAAGCAGAGGTAAGCGCACACAACAAATCCAAGCGCTCCAAATGAACATCAAACTGCAAAATACATGGCCCTCGCCCGCCCGAACGCCCGCCCATACACAAATAAGCTAAAACCAACAAGTAAAGTCGTTCACGAATCTCGCCGGAAGCGTTTCAAAATGGTCTTATGCTGTTCTTGCACCTTGCAGCCGCCGAAGTGTTGTCGCCCAATACGGCACCACTCAACCTCCGAAGACCATCTGAAGGTAAGGCTTTTTCCAAAGTGATTTTCTTTTTTCACATGAAAACTTGTCTTTGTCATTCAGCAGGCAGCCTGGTGGAGGACATTGGTGAAATGATTCTTCAGCTGCGCAGACAGGTGGAGAACTTATTCAGCATCAAGTACGGTAAGTGCCCAAAGAAGTTGTAGCTCATTTTTGGAAGCACCTTTTTATTTTTCAACATGGTTTTGTTGCTCAGCTGAAGCTTTGGGCCTCCCCGAGCCGGCCAAGGTGCCCTACTCCAAGTTCCAAACGTACCCCGACGACCTGTTTGTGACCGGGCTGCCCGAGGGCATCGCCCTGCGGCGGCCCAACTGCTTCGGGGCGGCCAAGTTGCGCAAGATCCTGGCCGCCGCCAACCGCATCAAGTTTGTCATCAAAACGTGAGCGGAAACACCCACACTCGGTTGGCCTCGTGCCAAACAAAGGCTGAGCGAGCCAGCCGGCCGGCCAGCCAGCCAGCGTCATTGACGGCAGGCCTCACTCATCGTGTCCGTAGGCCCGAGCTGCTGAGCGAGCAGGTCAAGCAAGAGATGCCTTCCGTCTGCGACTCGGGTGAGGGAGGCAAAGTCCAAAGTTTGAATGCAGATTTTCCCATTTTGGGTGCATCCTGCTGAAATGGTTTGACCTTCTGAATGGTTGGTTCTTCATAAAGAGCTGGACGCTAAGGAAGTGACAGCGCTCCCAGAGGACGCAACTGCGTTGTCCAAAAGACCCGCTTTCTCAGGTACCACCTCATTGGATGACTGAAGAGAACAAACTAACTGTGTAGCTCGCCCAAATGTCGATTGAGAGCCTTTTCCGTCACCAGAGTGCCTGGAGTCCAAGCTGTCCAGGATCGACCTGGCCAACACGCTGCGGGAGCAGGTCCAGGACCTGTTCAACAGAAAGTACGGCGAGGCGCTGGGCATCAAGTACCCGGTGCAAGTGCCTTACAAGCGCATCAAGAACAACCCGGACTCGGTCATCATCGAGGGACTCCCGCCCGGAATCCCCTTCCGCAAGCCTTGCACCTTCGGCTCGCAGAACCTGGAGCGCATCCTGGCTGTTGCTGACAAAATTAACTTCACCATCACCAGGTGAATGCTCATTCTTGTCTCCATGTTGCGGCTGTCAAATGAAGCTAAGCGAACCGCTGCCTGTCCATTTCCAGACCTTTCCAAGGACTCATTCCAAAACCTGGTGAGTACAGCGCAACATGCGCTCAAATTGCTCCCTTGATTAAAAGCCCTCATAATGTTCCTCAGCGCCTCGCCGGGTCACGTTACTCAAGAAGGCCTACGCTACCATAAATGGTTGGTAGGTTGTGGCTCACTTTTTAGTAGCTTAGCTTGTGGAGAAATGCCATTTGTCTCCTGTTAGATGACGACGATGTCAACCGAGTTGGGGAGAAGGTGGTCCTCCGCGAGCAGGTCAAGGAGCTGTTTAACAAGAAATACGGTAATGAAGAAAAGACAGCGTACGCCGCCGCCGCCATCTGGGAAACGTTTGTAGCGTCACGCTGCTTTGTCTCTAGGCGAGGCTCTGGGGCTTGACCGCGCCGTGGCCGTGCCGTACAAGCTGATCCGCGGCAGCCCCGAGAGTGTGGAGGTGCAAGGCCTCCCCGAAGACGTGCCCTTCCGGAACCCGGGAACCTACGACGCCGCCTGCCTGGAGAGGATCCTCCATGCCAAAGACAAAATCAGCTTCAGCGTCAAGAGCCAACTACAGTAAGCAAGCGGTGGCCGCCCGGCCGGCCAGCCAGCCAGCCAGAATGGATCGACGGCTAATACGAATGCCGTGTGCAAACTTTTGTGTCTCACACAGGCCTTTCTCAGAACTGTGCAGTCAGCCTTGCAACACAGGTATCAAGTCGTCGTCGTCATCGTCATCCTCATCCTCATCATCCCATATGAACAAGCCTTTTGTTGATCTTGAACTTGTTTTTCTTGCCTAAGCATTAGCGCCCGAAGCCTCCACCAGTCGGCGGAAGCGCAAGCGCGTCCAGGAGACCCACCGAGGCCCCGCCCCCTCCTCCGCAGAGCTTGCCCCATCATCCAATCAGATTCCAGTCATGGTACGTGTTACATATCTGAGAGGTCAGATGAACAAAGTGGAGCCTATATTGGCTCTGGCTATATCCATTTGCTTCATGACTGATTGACTCTCTGCTGCCTGCCATTTTGTGTACTCAGCAGTGGCCAATGTACATGGTGGACTACAGCGGAGTCAACATGCAAGTACCAGGAAAAGTTAACTACTGAACCCAGTCAAAGCCCAGAAATGGCGTGGTCAACAATCTGCCATTGTTGTTGTTTGGTTTGCTAACATTGGCACTAAAAAGAAGTCACATTGTGCGTGCGTGCGTGCGTGCGTGCGTGCGTGCGTGCGTGCGTGCGTGCGTGCGTGCGTGCGTGCGTGCGTGCGTGCGTGCGTGCGTTAGCATCCACGGCGTCATTACTGACACTATTAAGTCATATCATATGCTAATGTTCGTACCTTTTTTTTTATTTATTCTATTTATTAAACTGTAACACCGCCGTGTGCAGGGATGCTAACTAAAACACTAACACTTAATGGGGGCGGGCGGGCGGGCCTGTCTCATACTCTGAATTGATACTTTGGAATTAAAAAGCCTAAGGAACAGTCTGTCTCAATTCCAGTTAGAACGGCTGGCACGAGAAGCTTCAGATAGCCGTCTACAGCTTGACTCAAGGTGGCCGGCCACCTGCTGATGTGCTGACCTAGCTACATCTTCATTCTGACAAACTAGCACAAAGCTAATGCAGCCGTTTACCTCTTCATTCCAGCTAACTGGTCGTCAGCTAACGGTATTACCTTCACTGTGACCAACCGAGTAGTGGCTGATTAGAACGCAAAGCCAGCGCAGCGGTCGAGAGCTTCAACCTAGTTAAGGACCGTGTGACCCTTACCCAGCTAAAATGCTGGTGGCTACTGAGCAAAAGAGACTAACTAGTTCTTTGTTTTTCTTTCCATTATATCCAGCGTATGGACACCCCGCCCTGCCCTGCCCTGCCCTGCCCTGCCCTCTCAAGGAGTTTGAGATTAACACAGCCTTTTGTACGTTAGCACATTTACGAAAAGCCATTTGAGCATTTATTCAATATCAAGTTTCAGGATTTTTTTATCCGCTACCGTATGACATTTCTGCGCATTAGGACAACTTTGACGTTATACAATTTGACGAGTTAACATAAAGCTCTGTATTAAGTAGCATACAGACATGCCTACTAGTCCATGGACCTTCTGCTAGATATCATGGATATGGAATAAATGCTCCGAGGCGCTTTTACCTATATGTACCATTATATTATGTGGCTAAAACAAAGAGGTCAGTCTGAATGTATCAAGCAGGGCCCGCCGTCCCTGACCTAACAGTAAAGAATGCTATGACTAATCCCCATGTGAACATGCTGTACCTTAACGCCAATTAGGCCTTCCTTTCCAAATAAATTGTGTTGCCTTGCGTAGTTTTCTTTTTCGTACCGCTGCGTATTTCTCAATTGATACCATAGAGTCTCTTTGTTGTCTTCAATCATTTATTGCAGTGACTTGCGCCGCGAGAGGCGGGATCATTCATGTGAGTACAGGAAGTGAGGCCGTCCGTGATTGTCACCATTGGAGCACTTTCTTGGCTTTTGTCTTCAGATTGCCAGTCGGGGTAGAGCGTCAAGCCGTGCAGGATTTGGCTACAACGCTAACCAAAAGGGAAAGTACGCCCATTTAGCAAAAAAGACGAGTCCAAATCAATTGAGTTGGTAAAACGGTGCACGTGTTAAAGAACATGTCTTTTCTGACTTGTGGCTCACCACTTGTTCAAATTTGGACTCCCCTAACGCAGCATCACTTTGCTACGCTTTCAATTGCATAATTCTGCCCCCTATTTTTGTTAGATTTTTTTCAATTGCAGATTTATGCGCCGTCACAACTAAAGTGCTTCTTGAGTTTGGAATGATCGACGCCGTCACGACAACCGAGCGGAAAAGGTGGTTGATGAAGCTAGAAATGAAGAATATACCACAACCCTTTCCTTTTCCCCAGAATAAGGTTTGCAGGAATGTAGCTGCATCAGAAGCGTAGCAGAAAAGGGGCTATTACAGCAACTGTGTTCACTTTGACACAGCATGCTGCATTTCCAGCGCCTATTAGGCTTCCGAAGGTGGAAAAATGATCGGGTTCTTCCCCATTCCACTGCCTGTGTGGTGGTGTTTATACCGCCGCCCGGTCTAGAATGGGTTCCCTTCCAATAGCAGGATGTGAAAAGTTGGGGGCGGGCTGCGGTTCACTTAGCTGGAGGGGCCGGGGGCTTTGAGGCAGTCCTCGGTCACGCCCTGAGAGGCCAGCTCCAACAGAACGTTGTCCAGATAGTTGGGATCCGGGAAGCCGTGTCCCGACAGGTTGGACATCATCTCCGTCTTGTGGTGGATGCCGTTCCACACCACGGTGTCGGGCTCGCCGGTGGTGCTGGACGTGCCCACCGTGAAGATGAGGCGGCGCATCCACGCAACCTTCAGCAGCTCCAGAACCTTTGGTCATACAAAAAAGGACACAGGATGAGGTAAGATGAAAAAAAACGGGTTAGGGGTGAATTTATTGTGACCAACCCCAAGGTGACATTTGACTCTGTTGCACCTCTGAGACCTTTTCAAAGTTCTATAATGAGAAACTGTGCCAGCCACCTAGTGGGCAATCATTTGCTAGCAGCCTTGTGAACAAGCCCAGTTGATTGGACCAGGTGCGCTTGTTAGGAGGAAATCTTTGGGATGGCATGCTCTGAGTAACTGTGGGCTTTCTGAGAGCACTTTGATTTTTAATCATGACTAACGTTTTGGATTTGATGAACTTGTGCATGCATGCACAACACACTGCAGGAGTATAGACTTAAAGCTGCCATGGAAGGAAACTGGCAAGGAAACTCAAGTCATCGAAAAAGTAAGTCAAACAAACCTTTTTGATGTTTGTGGGAGTGCGTAAGCCGCCATTGTTTGCTGTTGAATGTGGATAATGTTGGCCTTGTTAATGACAAACGAAAGACTACAACAGGTACTTTGGTGCTGCAGTTGAAAAAGTAGTTCATGCCGCCGTGCGTAAAACATCAGATTAAACCTCAAGTTCCCCTAAATCCCTTGGAAAGTTGTCGAATAGTTGCATTTGAAATGTTTCAGATATTTCAAACACGTTAGTGCACCTTGTGTGTGGTTTGGACACTTACGACGACCCCGTCATGCTGACTTACACGAGCCAGTCTCATTGCAAGTTAGCATTTAGCTAACTGGTGGGTGGGATTTTCACATACCGCGGGTGGCTCCCAAAACATATTACCTTCCTGCCTTTGTCGCTGTCGGGCAAGAAGCAGAAGCGAGGAAATCCCCGGCAGGTGAAGGGCTGTCCCGGGTTGGGATGCTCGGGACCCTACGGCAGCGCAAAAGACGCAGCAGCCACCGTGAGCGAGCGAGCGAGCGAGGGCGCTTGTCATGTCCGGCCCAGGGCGCGGCCCACCTGTATTCCTGGCGGGATGCTGTAGATGATTTGGATGGTGCCGCAGTCCGGGTGACCGGGCAGCGCTTGGGGGATGCTGTAAATCTCCATCTTGCCTTTTGGCTGCGTGCCCGTCTTTTCGCCGTAGATGGTCTTACACGAGGGGCACTGGAGGCTGCCGTCCTGCGGAGATAGAGCGACTTGTCGATCTGATGTACTTTTGATGTAAACCACTTTGGTGTGTGTGCGTGTTCGAGAAAGTGCGCGCGTAGTTGCCCATTTCATCTTGGAATGTTTTTGAAAGCATCTTTTTCAATTTGAAAAATCCTTTTCTCCATCCGTACCTTGGTGCCGTTGTTGTACATGGCCAGCATGCAGAGCATGTGCAGGGTGTGCCCGCACTTGACAAACTTCCCCACGGCGTCCGGCAAGATGCCCTGGCCGGCCTCCTCCGTCGTAGCCGGCGGCTGCGCCTCGTAGCCGGAGGGATTGGACAGTTGATCCATGCAGATGATGCAGTCCTGGGAAGCGCGACGGAAGGTGTCAGGAAAAAAAAGAAAAAAAGTTGCAAAACATGCAGTCAGTAGAGCACGACCTCGTCCGGGACGCCGGGCACCGCCTCCATGTAACGTCGGATCACCTCCTCGGCTCTCTGAACAGAAGCTGAAAACGGAACGCAGCCTTTAGAATCTCATGGGGAAATTTGCAGCTTCTTTCTCGGCGCCGTTTTGCGCGGCATGCAAAAGCCAGTTAGCGGGCGGCACGGACAAGACAGCCAAAGATGGGAAAAAAAGTTGTTGATGTGGGACGTTGTCAATTGCTTTCAAAACAACGCAGCGGGAGGGAGGGAGGAAGGAGTGTCGGATTTGGACGCCGTTGTAAATATGGCTTTAAATGGCGGTGAGTGACGTGGGCGCAGTGACCCCAAACTTGCTTTAAGACAATGCTCTGGTGCGGGTATTCGCGCTGTTGTGGGCCGGCGGCGCCGATCGCTTTGAACGCAAAAGGGCAGGAGAAGCGAGTGGCGGCCGTGCCGTGCCGCACTGCGGCGTGCCGACCCGTCTGGCCTCTGATAGCATCTCACGAGGCAGATGGATGCTGGTGTGGTACACAAAAGAAGAGATGATCCATGTTTCTTTTCAGACCGGTATGAGTATGCCCCCCCCCCCCCTATATTTTGAGGTACCACAATGGAAAATGAATGGATGGCTGGATGACAGGTGACAAGAAGCACAAGACTGAAAATGGCAGGACAGGAGACGAGGACCGATGGAGGTGACGACAGGCTCCTCCGAGTGGGCGGGCGAGCGAGCGAGCGAGCGGCGTGGTAGCTACCTCTCCTGTGCTGCCTCTTGGCCCTCTTAACTGAACCGCCGCTGCTGCTGCTGCTGCTGGGTCGGCCGGCGGGGGGGTAGCGGACGGGAGGCGGCAGCGGCGGCGGGAGCAAGAATTGCTGATGCGGCGGAGGAGGAAGAGGAGGAGGCTGCGGGAGGGGAGCGGTTGTGGTGGTGGTGGTGAAGTGCACGCCCAGTCCCACCGCTGACATCAAAATGGAGGCCATGCCTGGAGCGGGGTGGGTGTTTTGGGGGGAAGGGAGGGCAGGACCAAGGCGGGGCAAAGCAGGTGAGGTGCAGGAGCGGAAAGGAACAAATTGAAAAATAAAAACGGATGAGATGGAGCTGCCACAGTTGTCATGAAAAACACATCTGGCCAAAAACGATTGATTTCATCATTAGAACCAAAACGCGGTTTCCATCTTTCTATGCAGACTTCAATTTCGAAAAGCAAAACGCCGGTAACTGCTCCCGATGGGCTTTTTGTACAGTGAGCCGGCCGGCCGGTCGAGGGTCAGAGAGAAAGTAGAGGCACATGAAACCAGCCTCGCCGCCGGAATCGAAATCTCCCAAAGATGAAAAATCAAAGACAAGCAAAGCGCAGAAAGGCGCGGAGCGGAGATGGTCCAAGAAGCGTTTTTTACCTGCCAGGGCCGAGCTGACGCTTGTGGAGCCGTTGAGCTGAACGGGGATGGAAGGAACGCTGCGAGAGGGTTAAGGCAAACAATTTGAGCGGTTAGTTGATGTCCCTGCTAGCCAGCATGAGCTCCACATACTCAAGATGCCAACCTTAGGCCGTTGGCGCTCGAAGAGCCGCTCAGAAGGGGTGCGGCCAGCTGGCTGGCAGAAGGCGGCGGAGGCCAGGGAGTGCCCCAGGACATCCCCCCGACAGAGAGGGGCCTGCGGGGGTACGGGGAGTAGACGGAGGTCGGGTGGGCCGCCGCTGCCGCCGCCGCCGCCACCCTGCCCGGCCCCTGCAGGTTGGGCCGGTTCAGGCTGCCCGATGAAAAGGAGTGGCGCGACCGGCTGGGCATGGGACCTGTGGCCCCGTGGCTAAGACACTGCTGGCAGGAGCAGGCCGGGCCCCCCCCGGAGGAGGAGGAGGAAGACGAAGAGGAGGAGGAGGAGGAAGGGGGGACACCGGCAGGAAGCGCCGAGGGCCCGGAGGGGATGGCCGGGGGTCCGAAGGAGGCCAGCGGGTAGGGAAGGTTGCACTGCCGCCGCACCTGCCGCCTGAAGCCTGACGATTTGTTGACCTGGGCCAGGGAGGTGAGGTCCACGATGTAGTTGTAACCATGCGGGCCCAAGTCAGCCGTGCCCTGTCGGGCCTGGTAGCTGTGCTCCAGGAGGATGGAAGTGCGTGTCTCGTAGGGCGTCCAGCCACCCTCGTCGTTGGCCCACTCCCAGTACACGCCGCTGCCCAAGCCTGACGACTGGGCGAACAGGGAGCGCCGTACTGAGCGGGTTTTACCTGGAGCGAGATTCAAGTCAATATGGGAAGATGTCATTTTCAAGAGCTCTTTGTTTAAATGCTACGTGGCCAAAAATCTGACCGTTCATGGGAGAATGTGACAAAAACGTGGGAGACTGAGGTGCCTCGAGGCTTAAACGAGTCAAGTGTCATTTCAACAATCCCGGCATTTGTTTTTCCATTTGCTTGCGTTTTCTCTGACAGCCGTTCGGCCACCGTAGTTACCTCATCAGCCTTCAGTTGGGACCGAAAAATGTCATATTACTTCCTCAACTGGACGAGTAATAACACTTTGTGCCTGGTTTGTCCGGTGAATCCGGCGGAGCAGCTCTGTCATGCAGATGACAACAAACGCCCCAAGGCTAACGTGCTAAGCTACTTAGCAGGGCCTTTGAAACTAAACGCCTAAACAATGTTCAAGTAACTCACTCACTCACTCACCTGTGTCCTGTCTAAACTGCTTCAGACTGGCCACGTCGATGAGATATGGCGACAAGCCGGGGTCCGACTGGCCCAAGCAGATGGTGCTGGCGCCGGGTGCGCCACCCCGGTGGCCCCGCGGCGACAGGCAGCGCTCGATGTAAGCGCTCACCTGGCCGCTGTACGGCCGCCAGTGGCCCAGGTCGTCCTGCCATTCCCACACGGCTATCATGGGCTGCGAGTGGCCGGACGACGGCGACGGGACCGGGACTGGGCCCGCCGTAGCAGCCGCCGCCGCCGAGGGCCCGCTCCGGGAGCCGTTAACCCGCGCGCAGGAGCCCGACACAATCGCCATGGTTTATCGGCCCCGCTTTAGCTTGAGCTTGATGCTAACGTCACGGTGGAGCCTCGACGAAGAACGGCAAGGCTAGGCTAACGCTAGGCTAGCTGGGCTCGTTAAAGAACAGCATGACGAACGCGTTAAAATTCCAATCATGGCACCTAACGCAACCTTTGCTCTCTTAATATGAGATTGAAATACATGATTGAGCAAAAATGCCAGACGCCGGAAGAGGGGTCAAAGAAAATGCTCGTTGCGTTGTTAGACCTTTCTTTTATTGTGACAGCGTTGCCTGGGTGCTTTCGTTCCGTCATCGCTGCCTTCCTAAACTCGGAAGAATACAGCTTCTTTTTAAAGACCACCGTTGGAAGGCTGTTGAACGTTTTCAGGATTTACATCGACACGTTTTTCAAACTCAAACATTCACGTCGAAATAACACGTTTTATTTGGGCTTTGAAGATATATATTTTTTGAATTACGTGTTGTATTCGTAAACAAGGTTACTTAAATTGAGCTATTTCCAACTGTAAGCGAAGGCAGCATTCTCTCCCTCACTGCTGCCTCTTGCTGGCAGTATGTCGGTACGACATAGCTAGTGGCCTGCTCTACAACGACAGTAATTCTATTCTATTCTATTCTATTCTATTCTATTCTATTCTATTCTATTCTATTCTATTCTATTCTAGTCCACATAAGAATATTGCTGTAGCGCTATTTGTTGGCATTTTGGTGCCAAGCTCTTGTAAATAACTTTGCCCAATAGAAAAACAATCCCTCAAGACGGCAGTAAATCACTAGGTTTGTCCAAATCAAACTCCTTAAGTCACTTGACCAGAGTTTCTCGACATCAAAAGAGCACCACAGTAATAGTGAATACGAGTGTTTTTCAGCAAATGACAGGTTCGAAAAAGGAACGGTGAGTACGCTAGGGTGCCCTGTAATCATGTGAGGATTTGGGGCCAAGAAAGGTACACAATGTGACGAGCCTCTGCAGGTGGGACGCCCGACAGGCAGCCACACCCACACCCACCTGCATCGTCTTTGTGGCGTGTTTCCAAAATGCCACTCTTTTGATTTCAACTTAAAAATGTGATTCACTCTCGTAATTAATTTCTTTAGGGGTTTTGGGTCAAACGATCAGCTCCAGATCGTGCAGAACCATTTATCCCCACGGGAGGGCGCCGCAGCCTAGCCTAGCCTAGCCTAGCCTAGCCTAGCCTAGCCTAGCCTAGCCTAGCCTAGCAGTCTTTGGGCGGTAGGCGGGCCCGGAGTGCAACTCCGGATGTGATTGGTGGAGATGCTTCTGCACCTTGCGTCCCTCCGCACCTTGTGGCTATTTCAAGTGGTAACGTCAAGGGAATCTGATTGGTGCAGACGCATTTGGCCGCCATCAATCCGCGATCCGATTGCTTGGGACGATTCCGACGTCCGTATTTCCTCGCGGCAAACTTTGACTGACCTTTTTTTACCATGCTGACTTCCCTCAAAGAAGGCTACGGTACCGATTGGACCGTTACGTTCGTCAAATATTAATGTGAGTAGTGTTGCAGTTGTCGTGGCGCTACGAAAAATACCTTTTAAAATGATACCAAGCGCACTTGGTCGAATCACTTTTGATTGAAATGGAGTAGGCGGCATCAACGCCGCCGGACGCAATAGAGGAGCAACGATTCATCATTTTCATCAGATTAAGCATTAACCGAAGTACCAGTCTCCAATGACTCCAATAATTGTAAGTTCCCTCCCTAAAAGATAATCAGCCTGCTGCCATGGAGGATAAGCAAAAAATGGAGAATATTTATTTTTGACAAGGTTGAAATTCCGAAGATTTGGACAATTTGAGATCAACAAAGGTTTGTGAACGATGAATCCATAATCGAAACGGTTGCGTCCAAATATTATAATCGATCGATGCAAGTGAAATATTGAATTGTCCAAAGCGTCTCGTGCTGGAATCAACTCAAATGCATTCTGTGGATCAGGCAGTGCTGCGCTTTTGCTTGCAGAAAGTGGGACCTCCTCATTCTTGGGTGTGATGGAGCCAGCGCAGATATCTGTGCAACCTGCTCCTCGTCCGCCGCCGCCGCCTCCTCCTCCTCCTCTCCCCCTTCCGCCATCCTCGTCGCAGCGGCGCTCCATGAAGAAGCTCAACTGGGACACCATTCCCAGGCAGCGCGTTTTGGGCAAAGTCAACGTGTGGACGTCGGCGCTGCCCCCCAGAGACCTGGTGCTGGACACCCACAGCATGGACGAGCTCTTCGGCCACGTGGACCGGCGGGCCCAGGCCAGGGCCTGCCTCCGGGGACCGCGTGGTCATGACAACCGTGACGTTTGCATGCCCCAGGCTCAGGTGGGAAGTTTTCCAGCAAGGGAAGTGTTAAGTTCCGCAGCAAAGTTCCTCTAACATGATGAAATGGTTTGTGTTTTCAGGTGAGCATTCTGGATGCCAAAAGGAGCATGAATATCGGCATCTTCCTCCGATATTTTAAGAGGTAAGATTTTTCCTGTCTTTCTTTATTAATAAACCAAATAGAAGCTGTTCAATTTTACTTGGTAAAAATATTCAGTAATGAAAATAATTCGGCGGGAGGGCTGGGGGATGGTTGAGCCTTCAATTCAGGAAGCCCAAGTCCACACACTTCCCAAATTCGCACGCTCATGCAAAACATGACTTTTCTGTGTACTTCCCCCTTGGTGATGATCATACACGCACAACAAATCCGTTAAACAATACAAAGCGAGTGTGTGGTGGCTCCCCCTACAGGCCAGTGGCGGATTTACTGGAGGACATCGTCCGAGGCGAGTGGCGCGACTGCGGCAAATTGAAGGAGCTGTGCAGGCTGCTGCCCGAGGAAGGCGAGGTAGCGCGTCCTCGCTCGTCGTGACGACTCCGTCGGCCGTCACTCACGCGTGCTCGTGAAACTGGTCGCAGGTGAAGCAGCTGCTGTCCTACAGCGGGAACCCGGCGCTCTTATCCGAGGCCGACCGCTTCATGGTGGAGCTGGTCAAAGTGCCCCAGTGAGTCGAAAAATGCAAACACTAACAATATCAGCCACCGATACTCAAGGTAAAGAAATCTGAGTCAGCAGTACAAGTTTTTTGTAGAAGGGGAAAAAACAAATGCTGTACCGGTATTAGATGTAATCTTAGCAGAATAAAGAAGATGTGAGAATTTTTACCATTCACACCGCAGAAGGGAACACATTGACATTGCCACTCTGACTTGAGAGGGGGGCAGCACAACACAGTGAATTTATGCTAACATTGCTAGCGTACTTGCGCTAACTGTCGCAGCTACGAGGAGCTACTGAAGACCATGGTCCTGCGCCGGGAGTTCTCACCTCTCATGGAGGAGGTGAACAAGTCGCTGGCCGTCATGATCCAAGCAGCGGACGGTATGCATGCTAGCTTTAGGCTAGGCTTGGCTAGCCTAGTTACTCCCTGTTGGCGAGTGTGTTTTCCCGCACAGAACTGCTGGACTGCGACGAGCTTCACGCCGTCATCCGCCTTGTGCTGAAAGCCGGCAATTACATGAACGCTGTGAGTATTTGCTGCTTCTGTCCTTTCGGACGTCCAACTTACGTGTGCAAAATGATTTGGCGCGCAGGGTGGCTTCGGCGCAGAGGCCATCGGCTTCAGGATGACATCGCTCCTCAAGCTGGCCGACACCAAGGCCAACAAGCCAGGCGTGAACCTCCTGCACTACGTCGCCAAGGTCAAACGGCTCCTGTGGAGTATTTGTGGAGAAGACGGTGTTAGTGTTATTTCCCCCTTTTTTTTTTTTTTTTTTTTGCCAATAGCAAGCAGAGGACATTGACTCCAACCTGCTGACCTTTTCCAGCCAGCTGACGCACCTCGAAATGGCAGCCAGGTGCGTTTCATCTCCATGTTATTTTCTTGTACATGTCTTATTATCATTGCTATGGATTGTTTGTGTACTTGTGAGAAGAGTGTGCAAAGAGGACGTGCTGGCGGACTTGGAGAGAGAAGTGCAGAAGCTCAAGGAGGTCAAACTGTATGCCAGCAGACATATTCAACTCCACCAGCAGATGGCGCCCTTCTTCACGGTAAATTGTACTTTAGTTTTAAAATCAATTATTTCTTTGATAAATTGTATGTTTGAAAGAAAAGTCATCTTATGTCAGTGTAGTAACATTTATGAATGACATTGTAATCTTGGAAAAGAGACATTTACTTTAACTGAACAAGTGAGGGGGGAAAAAGTATTTTGTCAGAATGCATGGAAAAAAAAAAGTATTTTCTTGTTTTTGTTTTTACAGCAATGCGACAACGAGCTTCGTCACGTCAACTCGTCGCTGCATGAGCTGGACGTGCTGAGTTTCGCCGTGGCTGAGTTCTTCTGCGAGGACCCACAAAATTTCAAGCTGGAGGAATGCTGCGCCATCTTCCACAACTTCTGCCGACGCTTTGTCACCGCTGTGCAGGTTCGCTGCGTCGAGAGTGTCGTTTGGGCTGTCTTTGGCTCAGTGGGCCAAAAAGTTCAAAACGGCTTTTTTCGGTCCTCCAACGAACACGGTGAAATTTTGCCACCTAGAGGCGGAAAAAACCCATCAAATCCCGCCTCTACCGTTTTTTTAAATAACTTGACGAGAGGAGTCTGCAGAAAGGAATTCTTTCTAGTGGCAATGTTTATTTTCTACTGCAAGAGCCGCTGATGGGTTTTTCAAAGCTGAAAATGTTTCCTTTCCAACCAAAGGAGAATCGTGAGCGCGAGGCGGCCGAGCAGCGTCGCAAGAGCCGACAGAGCTTCCGCGTGAGCGCCAAACGCGCGCCCGCACCCCCGCTGGCCCTGGAATCCAGCCTGGAGTCGGCCTTGCACAGCTTGCTCTCCGCCGGCAGGTGCCAGAGGAACTCTCGTTCGCCCACGCCGCCGGAGCCTCCCACCGGGGACCAACAAACGGCACTGGAGAGTCCCGAGAAGAAACAGGCCAAAGTCGAGGGGGACGGCGAGGAAAATCCGTCTACGCCACGCACCCCTCGTCCCAGAACCAGAGATGTTTTCTTCGCCAATAATGGCGACGTGGGCTCACCGTGGACCATCCTGAGCCCGCTGACCTGCTCCCGGCAGCGACGCCCTCGGCGGCGGGTCACGGCAGATGCCGAAGAGCCAGACGACGCCTTCTGGGGAAGCGCGGCAACAGGTCCACGAGGACGCTCGGTGTCCGTGGACTCCACGCGCCACCCACCGACCCTGCCCACTGCCGCTGCCGCCTTCCGGATGGGGACTTTGTTCCAGAGGGCCGCCGCCCATCGTTCGTATTCGTCCGGCTCCGGGGCGGCCTGTGTCGGGAATCCCGCCGCCGGCTCCTTTAGCTTCATTTCCTTCTTCAGACGTTTTGGAGGAAAAAAGGAGACTGAGGAGCCCAGCCCAAGAGGAACAGATACTCTCCTTCAATAGACATTTTATTTTATTTTTTGAACTGCAACTGTGTTTTAACAGACAACTATGAACTTGTCTTGGACGTTTTGGGAGCCAAGCAGCGTTCTAAAATGCCATTTTATATTTTAAGCTCTTTTGATGTGTGTATGTACAATAAAGGATATTTTGCTACATCTTTACTTGTGTATGTGGTGTGCATTTTTATTGCGAGGGTTTTGTAAAATGCTTGAAGGTGAAGGTTTATCTTGTTCTTGTCGGGGTTTTTGCAGATTACATCAAAACAAATCGTGACTGTCATTAAAACAAGCTGACCCCGACGTGATTTGAACACGCAACCTTCTGATCTGGAGTCAGACGCGCTACCGTTGCGCCACGAGGTCTGTGCCAGTGCTGGTGGGAAATACATTATATAAGGATATCATCATTGTGTGGATGTTTATTGTTTGTTTTATTATAAAATGTTTAAACCATGAAAAATACAGCGTTTTTGTATACGTACTGAGAACACGAGATATTTTTTTCCACCAAAGTGGATTTTTTTCACGTTGACTCCATTTGGCCAATAGGAAAAAGCATTCGAGTCGCCTTGCGTGTCATGTGACTTTATTTAACCAATAGCGGGAGCTCTCAAACCACCGAAAGATGGCAGCCGCACACTATCCTGTAAGTAAGTGATGTCGCGAATAAAGTCGCTAGGGACAATAAATGCATACGCGTGTTGTATTTCATGTCTTTCTCTAATTTGAAAAGATACAAGAAACAGACATATCTCCAAACTTACTTACTTGTCAAGTTGTTTTGTATATTTGAAGCCCTTTGAGACTGCTTGGGATTTAGGGCTATATCAATCAACTTGACTTGACTTGACTTGACTTGACTTCTTCTCTCTCTTTTGGAGTGCTGCACGCCATCTGCAGAAACTGTGAGTACGCCACGGTTGTGCACCAAAAGCAGCGGGTCGGCCCGACGTGCGCTGGACAAGGTAGGAGTACCAGTAGTGTGTGATTGTGGGCCCACCTTTAATATTGTTATGCTTGTTGCCATATTTAAACAGTAATGTCATATTGCATTTCGCAATTTGGTGCTCAGAGCATACAACTTGTTGTTCATTGCACCCCGACTCCATTTTGTACTTGAACTTTTTATTTGTGTTCAACAAGCAAGCAAAAGACGTGAGAGAAGTCAAAATGCAAATGAGCTTCCAAACAACAGGGCAGGCTCGAAAAGAAGTAGTGGAAGACGTTTCGTTGGTGTTGCCGGCCTTAAGCCAGCCGATACGTTGGCGTGCGCTCGCTCGCTCGCTCGCTTCATCTCGGCGGCTGGCCAACCGTTAAAAGGCTCGCCGGTCCGAGAGGGCGCTGCGCTCACGTGAGGTTGGAGGGCAGCCCCAGTCCGGCGGCTTTGCTCGCGCACACCAAGCCGGGCGCGCTGGCCCGGGCCAACTCCCGCGCCACCGCGCCGCCGTTCTCTCCTGCCAGGCTCAGGGCCCCGCCCCCTGCTAGGCCCAGGGCTCCGCCCCCTGCCAGGCTCAGGGCCCCGCCCAAGCTGCTGCTCAGCATGGCGGCGTCGATCAGCTCCTGTGAGGGAGGGGGACATCACCATTTGCTCGCGTAGCATGGTGAGAATGCGAGGGCTGTGTGAGCCAGCGTGTGCATCATAGTCGTGCGCAATTTTAGTGGTGTCATTAGCCTTTCATACGTGTGCATGAGAGTTATTCTTGGATTATGTGAGGCCTCTCGCTTGTGTATGCGTGCGTGCGTGCGTGCGTGCTAGTAATGTGCCTGCGTTATTGCCGTTGTTCCCTCTGGCTGGCTCCCCTGGCAGCCATCAAGCAAATTGGTGCAAACAAATGCCAATTTCTCGCTTTCTCACCTTCATCCTGCGCGACTCTAGCCGCGATTTGTAGCAGAAGTCTAGCAGGGCTACCATCATGGCCACGCCCAGGCCACCGATCAGGATGTAGAAGATGCCCGCCACGTTGCTCAGGCTCAGCGCGCTCGTCTTGTCCTGTCAGAGCGGACGGGCGGGGTCAAAAAACGGCATCCACTCCCGCATGTTCGCCGCCTTCGGTTTTTGGTCACGCTTTCAAAAGGCGCACGATGGAGAACTACAATTCCCATCATGACACTGGACCCCGCAATTCCCACTCCATTCCAACCAGCAGCGGCTGATGGGAAGTGTAGTGTCGTAACGGGGAGGGGGCGTGTCCGACGGAAGAAGGCGTGCGTCGGTTCGACATGTCAGTCAAAATGGAAACACTGTCTTTCAAATAGTTGGGGGGGGGGGGGGGTTTCTTCCAAAAAAAGTACATCTCCAGGTGGAAATGATGTCATTAAAAAAATCATACTAAAATGAAACCCCAAATTATTAAAAGTTTCTTTAAAAATTTGACATTTCTTAAGAAACTTTATAAGAAAGTATTTTCAAAGCTTTATATAAAAAAAATAGTAATAAATAGCCAAATCCTCTGAAAAAACTTCCTTTCAATTCTAATTTAATTTAAAGGAAAAAAAAAGCTCAACTTCAACAAATATACCAAACATTTGTTTGAAGATATTTTTCTTGAAAATGTGTAAAGACTAAATCTCAAAAAGTCTCCTTGGAGTTTCTTAAAAAACGCAAATGTCGCAAAGGGGTTAGCGGCGTGTGTGATGTCACATGACCGTCTTTGCATGCAGCTGAGTGGGGGGGGGTTACGTGACTTGAGGATGCTTTTCTCTCCAAAGTGTCCCCCCGGGAAATTTCAGTTTGCCTCGCGCCGTAGATATGCGTTGGACCAAAACAAAACTTTGTGAACGTTCACAAGCGTTTGGCGGGAAAGAGAACCTCAAGGAAGTGAAAATAAACGTAACTTAATATGAAGCTGACAGGAAGTTTGCGTCAGGTTAAATAAAGTCAAGACCACGTTAGCAGGGAGTCAAAGGCAAACAAAGAGGACGTTGGTGGCAGATTGGAGACAGAAGCATTGTTGTTTGGGTCGCAAAAACGTGACCTTTGACATCAAAACGGAAAGGAGTGGGCGGGGCCACAAGGAGATGTCAAAGGTTACGTTGCATTGCGTGGTGGGGGGGGGGGGGGGGGCTCCGTGGGTTGCCGGACTCATGCTGATTTGTTCATGCTCCTCTTGGGGGAAAAAAAATGGTGACAATAATGAAAATAACGCAAAAGTTCATGTCAAAGGACAACTAGAGCAACTGTAAAAAATGAAAATAAACGACCCTCAATAAACAGCCAGAAAAATATCTGGAAGAAAATCAAACAAGCAAGAAGGGAAGGACTTGGGGTGGGTGTTTTTGTTGTGGGAGCTAGCGGGGGTGGGTGGGGGTGGGTGGGGATGTCCAAGCGACCTCTAACTGACCTTCCGGCCGGCGTCCTTGTGTCCACATTGACCTTTGTCGTACCACCACTTGTTCTTCAACTTGTCTAACACGGCCTGCTCATTGAGCTTGAGCACGGCCAGGTTCACCGGAATTCTAACATGTAACATAACATAACATCAACAGCCGCCGCCATGTTATCTTATGTTAGCGCTAACACACGCCACAAAACGCCCACCTGGCTACGTCGCGCCCGCAACATCGGCAAACGTGCGGCCGCTTCTTTCACGTTGCCGCTTTCGAATCGAGACTATACGCGCACAAATCAGGCATACGACAGACGTGACGTCGTTTGAACACAAACAAGAACACGCCATCACACAGGGAGTCCTATCAAGTGGGCCGGGTTTGGATATGCGTGCCTTTTCGAATGTCGCAAACGCACACACAGACACACACACTATATTCATTCACGCGCACAAATAAAAAAAAAAAAGACGTACGCACACAAAACAAATCCTCAAAGCATGCGCACCTAACAGATAGACACAAAAATCATAGAGTCAATCATAGCACACCAAAATACACCCACACAACACACTAAATGGTTGTGCGTGCGTGCGTGCGTGTGCGCACGCCCACAGAGAGATGTTGCTAAGCAACTAGATCCCAAATTGTCCTCCCCGTTATTGTAGTAAAAGTGCTGAGTCGTGCG
Organism: Syngnathus scovelli; assembly: GCF_024217435.2. Taxonomy (NCBI): domain Eukaryota; kingdom Metazoa; phylum Chordata; class Actinopteri; order Syngnathiformes; family Syngnathidae; genus Syngnathus; species Syngnathus scovelli. The sequence continues at coordinate 525,569 of NC_090861.1, forward strand.
TCATGTGGACAAAAGCATAAATGAGCGAGGTGAACAATTACATGCTGGCTGAACAAGAAGAAGGAGGCCGAAGAAGAACTCAAACACAAAAAGCTATTTGTCAAGTCTTATTTTGGGAGGCTGTGAGTGACGGTTGGTTGCTAGGCAACATAGGGTTGATGTCATGCCACGCAAACGTGTGCTCCTAGCATGTCGCTAAGCTAAGTTGCGTCACTGACCAAAGCGTTAAAAGGCGTCAGCCGTCGGCAGCCGCGGTTGGCCGACGCACAGATGAGCAGAGGGACAAACTTTGGGGTCGGGCGGGGCTCACGGACAAACGGACGCACAGACAGAAGAGAGAGGCACAGATAAGACAAAGACAACTACATGCACACAAACGTGTGATCTACGTAAAAACATGCGCAGTCGTTCCGCAACGTACATGTCAATGCAATAGCACATACCGCAACAGCTCCTACTATCGCAAAGTAGTAGCATGTCGTTCGGAAAAAGAGGCACGTGATAAGCGGAGACGGAGACAAAACGTAATAACATGTTTGGCAATTGCACGTCATCGTAATAGCTTAGCAGAACACCAAAAAGGCCTGCTAACTAGGCTTCTGAAGTTCACAAGCAAGGCTAACGTTGCTAATGAGGCTAGCAAGCGTAATGAAGCAAAAGAGCTAACGAGGCCAAAGTCGCTCATCAAGTCTAACGAAGCAAATAAATGTTTGCCGAGCTAAGAAAGCGAACCAAACTAACGATGCCAGGGAGGGAAAAGATGCTAACGAGGTTACCCGGACGGACTAGCCATGCTAAGGAAGTACCTGAGGGCTGATCCTTTGGGCGTGGCCACGCCGTAGCCTTTAGAATCCAGGTTGCCGCCCACTTTGATGGTGTCGCAAGGCGCGCGCTGCTCGATGTACTCGTTCATGGACGACTCCAGCAAGTAGGCGTACTTGCCCTTGGACTTGCGCACGCGGCTCACGCCCTCGTCCGTGTTCTTGACGAAGACGGACGGGTCGGCGCCGCGCATGTACGACCACATCTTCTCAAACACGCCGATCTTGGACCTCTATGGGTGAGGAGCGACCGACCGACCAACCAACAAACAGAAGATGGAAGCGCTTCAAATGTGACCGCTCTTTCAAGAAGCTAAAAAAAAAAAAAGGATGAAAACAAATGACGATGAATGATAAGAATCCTCTGACCCTGAAGAATTCCTTGGTGGATCCGCCGTCCAGAGTGCCGTAGGCGATCTCGCTCTGCTTGGCGAGGTCTTCGGCGCTCTCGATGGGCGACACCATGCGCTCGACCGTCAGGAAGGCGGCCAGGTTGGCCGTGTACGAGGAGATGATGATCAGCGTGAAGAACCACCACACGCCGCCCACGATGCGACCCGACAACGACCTGCGGCGGGGTCACGGCGTGACGGACCGACCTCGCAGTGGTGGCGGAGTAGCGCGGGAACAGACCTGGGCGAGATGTCGCATCCTTGCTGCATAAAGGCTCCCAAGGAGAACCAGAGCGAGTTGAAGATGCCAAAGTGGTTGGTGTGTTCCGGACTCTCTTTCTCTTGGTCTTTCGGGGACTGCCGCCTGTTTGGTCCTGGCGGGAACACGCAAAACTAAACGCGCCCACCGCACGCACGCTGGCCGGAATGACGATGACGGCGACAGCTGCGATGAATGCGAAGATGATGGCAAGGATGAAGATGATGACCAAGATTGTGCTGGCCGTTTACGAGGACAAAGAATGGTGAAAATCATGATGACGACGATGATGATGATGGCAAGGATGACGATGATGACCAAGATTGCGTTGGCCGGTTGTGATGACAAAAAATTGTGAAAATCACGACGGCGATGCCAGTAAGGATGTCGTACCTGGGGCGTGTCTGGAAGAGGTGGGCGGAGTTTCCTCCTCAACTTCCTCCTCCTCCTCCTCTTCCTTCCACTCGTACGGACTGAAGCGGCTCACCTGCCACGTTGACAACCACTGGCATCAAAGCCTTTTTGGCGTACGTGGGCGGGGCCTCACCAGGAAGAGCACCACGCTGACGCCGATGTAGGCGAAGACGATGCACATCCAGATCTCGTAGGCCAGCGGGTCCAAGAAGGAGAAGACGCCGGGCTTGGACTTGGTGGGCTTCTTGATCATGATGGAGATGCCGAGCGACATGAAAGGTTTGGTGAAGTCGATCACCTGCTCGCGCACCAGCGTGATGGTCAGCGGCGCCACCGCCACGTCCGCCTTCTGCAAGTCAACGCAGGAATGACGTTTCCCATACGACCAACAGCTCCGATTTGAGTGGCGCCCTGCCCTCACCCCGTAGACCAGCTCCCCCACCATGCCGTTCCACATTTTGCTGACGGAATCTCGGGCGCCGTACTTGCCGTCGCCCACGAGCTCCAGCCGGTAGGCGAAGCCCACGTGCTTGGCGATCTCGGCCGCCAGCTCGGCGCAGTAACCTTCGTACTTGTCGTTTCCCACCAGCTGCTCGTGGTTCTTCTTTAGCATCATGTAAGGCGCTTCCTGGAAGCATAAGACCCCGCCCCCTTTGTCACCTGATCTGAGGATGAAGCCGCCTAAAGCTGGGATACACTGCCACCCTAAAAAAGTGCAGTAGACGCTGAGGCTGTACTGCTTGGGCTCACCAGGATGGTGGTGACCACGTAGGTGCGGTTCTGCAGCCCGTAGAACTCCTCCGGGGTAGGCTTGTACCGGGCCGTGTTTATGTAGCCTCTCTGCTCGCTCCACATACCTACCTGAATATCGCGGTGAGCGTGCAGATGCAACTTTGCACGCACGCACACGCACACACACACACACACACACACTCACACACACCTTCCTGGGTCCAGTTCGGCTCAGTTCCATGACTGTGAGTGTAAAGTTGGTCCGACGTCCTCTCTCGTCAAATTGAATGCGACCTGTCAAACCATCTAGACGCACCTACACACACGCACGCACACTTTTGTCACCTTGGGTGTGTTCACATTTGTGATGGTGTCTGTGTTAGCGCTCGTGTACATGCATGCGAGCGTGTACGTGTCACGCGTGAATGACCTGCTGCAGCGCCCTCTGTATGTCGATGCCTTGCCCCCAAGGCGCGGGGGGGTTCCCCAAACACTCTCCGGCATTCCCGCGGCGAGCGACGTCGATGCGCTGGCGTCGGAGGCTCTGAAAGGCCGCCGCCAATACGCCGACGCCGTCGTAGGTTAGCGCGCCTGCGTACTGACCAATCAGAGCAAAGGGGTCGCCGTCAGGTGCGCGGCGAGCGCCACGGGAAGCGGCTTCGTACCCGCAGAGCGCGCCGCGTGGTTTTGCCCTCCTTGGGGTCAAAGTTAATCCAGTCCCGCTGGACCTTCAGCGCCGACCCGTGGGACCAGTTGACCAGCTGGAAGCCCGTTACGTTGGGGGAGAGCGCGTGGAACTCGGTCAGGTTCAGCTCCACAAAGCCCTGGCGCGCACACAACATACAAATGGACAGTGTACTTTGTCTGATCTCCAAACACAAACTCTGAATCTAATAACACGGAATGTTTTGGAATCCAGATGAACCGAATCAAGAATTGTGGAATCTAGACAAACCGGGTTGAGGAGGATGTACTGATAGTTCTTCAGGTTTCTTCTCTGTGCCGAAATCTGTCGCAACGAAAACAAACGCTCCGTCAGGACGAGGAAGCGGACGGGACGGGAAGAGGAAGCGGCGAGGCGAGGAGAGGAGAGGAGGATGGGACCCACCAGGCCCAGGATGGCGTCGAGGCGCTCCGACTCGCAGTCCAGAACCACTTGGTACTCCTTCTTGAAGTCCAGGTCGGCCAGCAGCTGGATGAAGCCCGACTCGTTTAGCGAGTCCAAGTTGACCGACGTCACCTGCCAGCCTCGCTCGGCCGCCCGCTCCAGCACCTTCTTCAGGACCAACACGCCTGAACGCACCATCAGATGAGCGTCTGGCCGCAAGCGCCCGTCACGTGACGTACGTATCGCTCACCTTCGTGGGCACCGTACATGTAGACGAAGCGTCGCCAGCCAAAGTGGTCCAGCAGCGACATGAGCGCCTCTCGCAGGCTCGGCCGCAGCCGCAGCACGAAGGGGCTGTCGGCCAACGTCGGCGATGACGGCGTGACGAAGCTGACGTGGAGCGAGGCGCAGAAGGAGGACACCGTGTTGACCGTCCTCTGGTCGTACACGCCCATCAGCGCGTGCACGCCTTTGGCCAACTGCGAACAGACTGACGCCACGCACGCAGTTTGTGTCGGCGGCAAAGCAACGATTTTACGGGCGTGGCTAGCCGGCAGTAAGCTTGAGCCCGCCGTGCGCGCGCGCGCTCATGCAAACACAAAGACGACACCTGGGCTACTGTGCTAGCTGTTAGCAAAGGGCAGGCAGGACGTGGAAAAAGACAACAGGAAGCGGAGACCGGACGGCAAGTGGGACCAAATGGGCGAGTGCCGCCAGAAGTCAAGGAAGAAGTAGAAGGAAGTGGAGAACGGCAAATGTCGGGAGAGCGTGCGGGATGTTGTGCCGCTGTCTTTTGTCCAAATCTCAGCCAAAAGAGGTCAGCGCATTGTTGGCTGAGAGGACAACAACACACCCTCGGGCGGGCGGGCGGGCCTTTTGTATGCATCGCCACAACCTTTGATGGACGCCACGGGGCGATGAAAGTGATGAAGATGAGAGCAATCATGGACATGAAGCTGGTGACGATGATTACGACAATCCTTGAGATGAGGCTGGCCATGATGAGGACTGACGGCGGTCGGGCGTGGCGCTCACAAGCGTAGGTCATGGCAAAGCTGCTGCCGATGTCGACGGCGTCGATCTGAGGCAGCAGCTTGGGAACGTCGGCGCCGCGCTGCGCCATGGCAAAACGAAACACCTCCTGCTCGTGCGACCCGGCCGGGAAAAGTCCTCCTGCGGGGGGGCACCGCAAAACTTGAACAAACCGGGGGCGGGGCCTGGCTAGCATCTTGTCATCTGATTGGACGTCTCTTAACAGCTGTCAATCACTCTCTGGCGTCAAGGACATCGTTCATTGAGAACGTGCGCCACTCGCTCAACGCTCTCACGCTCGACAACAACGTTCTCATGCGCACCGCTAAAATGCACACAAGTCCTCATATTTGTGCACGCACACACACTCAAGTCCACACATTAAACAGACGTATGCACGCAAAAATGAAACTTAAGTTCAAATAAATGTGTGATGACTTCATGTGCGCAAACTTCAATACACTTTAGAACGTTGCACGCAAACACATATGCGTGCTCTAAATCTTGTAGATGTGAGGGACACGATTAAGTGTGAGCCGTGTAGGAAGTTGATGAGCTACGCAGTCATTCATGTGATGGGTGAGTCCGTGCGATGGCGTAAACTGCGACGTGTGTGTGTGTGTGTGTGTGTGGGGTGAGGTGAGCTCACCTATGCTGACGCTGGCAGGAAAAGCGGCGGCGGTAGCGAGCGCCAAGCCGAGCGCCAAAGCAAGTGGAGTCCTCATGGTTCTCGTCTCGTCTCACCTCTGCTTTCTCCTGCCTTGTGCACAGCCTCCGGAGCGAGCGCTGCAGCTGTCCCACACATACACACACTCACTTTGTGTGTGTGTGTGTGTGAGAGCGTGTGTGAGAGAGAGAGAGAATGCAGGGTGGGCTTTCCCCACAACTTAGCTCCACCCCTTGGGTCCTCCTCCAAATGAGCTCACACACACCCAACTTTTTACCTCATCTCAATTGTTGCCATGAATCTTATGAACAGAATCTTGATTCATATTCTCCGCTCTTGATTGTTAGCATTCAACAGTTCTTCCAATCAAATCAGCCAATGTCTTAGCTCGCCAAAGTCTTTTCCACATGATATGTCGTCTCACTGTGTGTCCTGTCTCCAAAATTCACACAATTTGTCGTTAGGACTTAAGTCAAAGTCTGCTTTATTTGTTTGAGATCCGTCTGCTTCGTAAAGGGTTGACGCGTCGCGGACGCAGCCGCTCGGCGCCTGAGAGTCAGTCTTGTCTACCACGAGGGGGGCGGAGCTAGCGGCCCGCACAAGCGGAAAGTACATCTCAGGATGGCGCCATCTAATTAACCGGTCCACTTCCTGTCTGCGCTTCCACACGCCGCACGGCTCAGCGCGGCGTGAACGAGCGTGCGCGCCTGTCAAGCAGGCGGCACAATACATCGTTACTTATTCATGGGCATAACGCGTGCAGCCGGGACGAGGAAGTTGACCCGAAGTTTGCGACCAATTATGTTGACTCGACAGGAAATGGCGATGGCACGCGGCTGGAAGCCGGCCACCTCGCTGTTTTATTCATGCGGGAGACCATTAACGGCGTTCGGCTCGCTCAGCGAGTCCGTCTCCCGCTGGTGGCGGGCCAGTGCAAAATAGTTGCTGGCTGCGCCTAAGTGAGCTTTTTTATTTCTGACCGCTTTCTACGTTACACTTCCTGACAAAATCATCATCACCAAGTTGGGTGAAATGATTGACAGGAAAGAGTCTCATGACCTGATCATCAGTGAGTTGGCTCGGTGCGATTCGAAGCTTCGTTACCATGACAACGCAAACACCTTGACTAATGGAGCAAGCGGCCATTAAAATACTTGACATGCATGATTTGTCCCACAATAACATCAATTATTTGTGGGTCGCATGCATCTTTCAGGAGCGTTTCACACCTGATGATGACGACATCATCAAATGTGTCCGTCAAGAGTGGCTTAAAATAGACATGCAAAGTTTATTTTGAGACTTCTGGACACACACTTAAACAGACTGCGGATTACGTAAAGACACGCTCAGACACATTGGCCGTGTCCATTAGCCCGAGCATTTGTGGCCGTTTAGGGACGTTGGTGTGTCACATGACCTGTCCACAATGCGTGTGTTAGCATCAGCCATTCCCCACAATTCAAGCGCTCGTTAACGACGCCTTGGTGGGTCGTTTAATGTTCTCGTGAGCCCCGAGGAAGGCGAAGATCAAGAGTACGAGGAAGAAAATGAGGATGCGAGCGGGAGGAGGAAGATGAAGACGAAAAGGACGGCATGAGGCGTGTTCTTGTGCCAGCTGGGGGCCTCGCAGGGGGGAAGGGGGGCAACACAGCTGGGGGACGCCAGCGCAGGGCCCCCGGGCGAGACGTTCTGGAACATTCCCGGCAAGTCAACGGAACCGCCGAGATGGCCGTGGTCACTTCTTTGCGTTGCAGAATCTTCACGTTTATCCACCCCGGTTGGCAGAATAGGTCCTATGCGAATGAGCTCCATTTGTCTCCATATGGCATCTCGGTGTTTTCCTTTCATCTTTTGCCTCCTCAGCACCTTTCAAATATCAAGATGACATCGTCAGGTCAGGCAACGTGCGCTTTGTTGTTCAACTGGAGCAGCTTTGTGCCGAGGCGTGATGTTTATGCTGACTTCAGCGTGCGCGTTCAGCACAAACAAATTGTTCGGTTCCTGCGTGGGCGACGTCTTTTCCCCACCTAGCTACACGAGCAGCCGTTGCGCTCTTCTCGTTCGCACCGCCTCCCCAGAACGGAACGTGTCCGTCAACCTTTGCTTATTAGCTCTTTAGCTGAGCGTTTATGCGGCCGCGGGCGACAGGAAGCGGCTGACAAAAGCCTGCTGAACACGTGCACGTCATCCAATGGTACTCGGCATCATCATCATCATCTCGTCATAATGCGAGCTCCTCTCCCTTCATTGTGGTCAGACAACAATCCTCCTCTCTGACTTGACTCCGCTCGGGCGGCTGGATGATTCCAGTACTTGCAGGGCCGGCGTAACCTAGGGAAGCGTTCTGGCACCACTTTATTTTTTCTTTTCACGCTTCATCTCGGACCTAGTTGAGATGTCGACCGGAGTGGCACCCGACGCGAAAGTGAACCCGCTCTGAAGAGAAGCATGATCAGAGGCAACCATTCGCACTTTGTCATATTCACAAAGAGGAGAAACGTTGGTTGGCTGAAAGTCGGGAAATGGGTCATGTCCGCTGAGCTCATGTCAAAAGGTCCGGTCCGTTGGCCCAAGATGACCGGTTGATTAAATGTACAAAAGCACGTTTACGCTGGTGGACATCGTCTTCATCCTCCTCTTCATCATTATCCTCATCATTATCGCCACGGTCTTCATCTCCCGCCTCTTCATCATCGTTCTGGCTTCCCTCTTCCACTTTCCCTCCCTGGGGCCACTCGTGTTATGATGCTCGCACTTCCTGTTTACGGAGGTTCCTTATGTTGAACATCATCATCAACTTCATCCTCCTCCTGCTCCTCATTATCCCCGATTCCTTTTTCCCTCCCTGGGGCCACTCTTGTTATGACGCTCTCATGTCTTGTTTGAGAAGGTTTCTCGTCTTCGCGGTCTTCATCATCCCCTTCCTCGTCGTTTTCCTCCTCCTCCTCCTCCTCCTCATCATCTGTGTCACCGCCTGTAGCAGTGCAGCTGTGCATTAGCTGACCCCTGACCTGCAGTGGCTGATCTTTGCTGCGCGAAAACATGTTGTCAACATCAATCAGTGTGTGTGTGTGTGTGTGTGTGTGTGTGTGTGTGTGTGTGTGTCCCAGTGGGGAATGGAGGTGACACGAGAGCGGCAGCTGTACCCAACCAATAACTGTACAAGCCTGTGTGCACATATACACATGAGATTTATTGATTCCCACGAGAGCGGGAGAGAGAACAAGCGTGTAAATACGCAAATGTCATTGTCAACAAAGTACTACTTACTCGCTTATAATTGGTGATTGCGCTTTTATTGGTTTATTTGATTATCCATCTGCCACTTGGGTCACAGCTTCATCGGGGATATGTCATTATTTTTGATTATGTATTTAAGTCGTAGCGCTCTGGCGCCCCTTGTGGTCCTTTTCCCAGTACTGCAGCAATCAAGTTGGAGCTTTCGAGCAGCACAGGTGGTTCCCCAATTCGAGCGCTCCAGCAGCCCGCTAGCCACCCTGATCATTGAATCAATTGTGTTGGAGGAGGGAAACGTGCACCCAAAAAATAAAGAACAGGCAGGAAGTCACCGTTTAAGGGCCGCCGTTCGACACCTGTGCTCTCATGCATGAAGGAGGAGTCATGACATCACAAACAACGGAACAAGTGAGGACGCCAAAGTATGTTTATTAGTTTGCTGGGTCAGCCTCCGCCAGAAAAGTGATGGTATGGCACGGTGGCCATAGCAACAAGCCAGATGTATTGGTCAGGTTACATGTGACGCGTCAGTAAGTCACACAGACAACAACAACACAGAAGGGTGGAGCACGCCGACAACAGCGACCTCAAAGCTCCGCCGCCACGACCCACGTGGGCCGCACCCTCGTTCTGGTCCACCACATACACTGAAATGCGGATACGCAGACACTGTGATATATTGCATATACGCACACACGTATAGTTTCGTCAGCCAATGACTTCCGAGTAGATTCCGTAGTCCCCAAAACAACCTACCCGTGTGTTTGGGCGGCCCCCCGTAGGTCTTGGGAGCATCCCAGGCTTGGGGGCCGACGTAGAAGGGGTTGGGGTAGCCGGGCGGGGTCAGGTACTCCTGCGGGCCCTGGTAGTAGGAAGAGGGCGCCGCCTGCGACGGACACTGATGTCATAAGACGTCGCCACACTAACGCCACTGAGCAAGCATGTCCTTACCTGGTAGGGCGCGGCGCCCGCCAAGCTTCCAAAGCCTACTCGCACGGACAGATACACACACACACACACACACACGCAATTTACAGAGTTGTCATTTTTGTCGTCAGCACCCAATTCCATAACGGCCATTCACAAAGAAACATCCCAGCAATGCTTTGGTTCGGGTGCCTGCCAATGCATCGGCGTGTTCGCTGCCATTTGTCATGAAACAGGCTGCCCTCAAAATGAAATTCATTTGTGGAAAGTTCTTTGAAACCCGAACTACACAAAAATAAGCAAAACCAAGGTTCCACTCTGTTATTATTACACTCATTTGATAGATATTTACCTATCTATCTATCTATTTCACTTAGTAGCTAGCTAGCAACCTAACCAGAAAAACTTTGGACCAATTGGCACACACCTTGCGCCGGTGGAGGCGGGGCATACGGGGGTGGGTGGTCAGCGCTCATCTGGAAGGACAAAGTTGATATCGGTGATGATGTCAGAGCAACACGCGCACTTTTTATGGGATGACTGAGTGAACAATGCTGCACTGTCAGACACACATAGCAGCGCTAATCCAATTGAAATGCGTTGCCACGACAACAGTCTGATTGTTGGACGGACGACGCTCGCAAAAGACGCATACATGTATAAAAATACAAACTTTAGAATGCTGTAATATATCAAAATAATTGAAGGAAAAGTTTGTGAAGTTGACTGTTGCGCAACACAACTTTTAAGCACTTATTTGATTCATTCACACATAAAAGCTTTCATCAAATATTTGATCCAAAAATGTTCATGTCAACATATTTGGATCGAGCAAGTTAGTGCAAGAAGAAGAAGAAGAAGAAGAAGGGCAAGTTACCTTTCCACTCAGCCGCACGTCCAACGTCAACGCTCTCTCTGACGGCTCACGTGGCCTTGGGGGAGGTCACGGCTTCCTTTACGCCCTTCTTCCTTCCCTCCTCCCTCCAAGCAAGAAATATGTAGATGAAGATGTCTTACTGGGGTTAGGAGGATTACTGTAAGCTTTCGTGACTTCCCCCCCCCCCAAAAAAAATGGCTGCATCAAATCAGATCAACACGAATTTATTTTTTCGGGAGACATCTGTGATCGCGTTGGCGGTCAGCAGGAAGTCCAAGCCAAGCTCTCCTGAGAGACCGACCGTCCTCCGTTGTTAGGAGGTGGCGGCATGCTTGCTGCGGAAGGTGTCCAAGAAGGCCATCATGCCCCTGCGAACACCGCTGCCGCTATAGCCACCATTTCCCTTCATCGGCAACACCCCGCCACTGCTGCCGCCGCCGCCGCTTTGGAACGTGGCGCCATCCACCGAGTTGGCGCGTTTGACCTTGGGTCCGGTGGCATGCCAAAGCCGCCTCCTGGGCGGCGGCGTCTGAGCCACCAAACATTTCTGATACTGAACCTGAAAGGACCACGTGTCCTACATCAGTGGTGGGAAGTGACGAAGCACAAATACTTGGAGAGTTCAACTCTGATGGAATGCTAAGCTACGCTAAGCGAACTCACCACGCACGCCGCCTGGACTGCCTCGGACAAGGGGCCGGCGTCCGGCTCGCACCAGAAGACGTGACATTCGAAACGCTGCCGGCCGCCGTCCACGATGATGGCGAAGGTGCGACTGTCGTGACCGACGCCCAGGAAGCTGAGGAAACGCACCTGGCAAGCCCACACCGGCTCCTCCCCTTCCTGCTGCTGCTGCTGCAGGTCAGAGTCGCAAAATAAAACAATGCAACTCACGTGCAAGTCAGTAAAGCAAGCGTACCTTGAAGACAGACAGGACGTTGTCGGTCACGTGGATGACGGTGGCCTCCCACTCGTGGCGGCGGGTGGAGTTCATGATGCTCTCGATGGCCAAGTTTAACACCTCCATGCCTGCGGAATAGAAACGGGTATGCTTCGGAGCCAAGGGCTGTGGTGCGGGCCCGGATATCATGTGGCATTCATGACGGGTACCCATGCCGCGGGACACGGGCAGGTTGCCAACGTAGTGGACGTCAAACTTGTGGACGCGCTGAAGCCCCGCCTCCAGGAAGTTCACTGAAAGACAGGAGGAGGAGTCAGCGGGCCAATCGGAGCGAAGCGGGTGACGCGGCTCCTCACCTTGTCGGGGCGGGTCCTCGGGCGAGACGCTGTACATGGAGAGAGAGCGGGACGTCTGCCGGGTCATCGTCTGAGGACGGACGGCAACGACGGGACAACATGGTCATCGCGTTCTCGCGCTCCGATTCATTTACGCATTGCTTAACTTAAATGCCACAACAGACGGAAAAGTTGTTTCGGAAGACTGCGCAGGTGCCGTGCGTGATGTCATCGAGCGTGGCGCGCGTGACCCTCGCGCACGTGCCATAGCATCGTCACGCGTGCTCAATGACATTGTTGCGTGATGGTACGTGACATCACCATCACCATCACATCACATGACGTGCATCATCGTCTGGCGTGTCTGTGTGACACGACCGACACGGCGCGTGGTGGCTCATGCGCGACTGACCTGCGAGCACACGCGATGCAGCGCGGCGGCGACGGCCTTGGCGGGCGCGTCACAGCGGAACACGTGACACTTGAGAACGCAGCTATCCTTGTCGGCCGCCACAAAGGCAAAGTCCCTGAAGGCGAGCACACGCGCCGGCCGGTGGCCGTCATTGTTCACCTGCGCCGCCACCTTCACGACGACACGAGCCGCGTGGGTGTGTGGCGTGTGCGTGCGTGCGCGCTTGTTACCTGTCCCTGCCGGTGCGGGCGTGGCGGCATTCAAAGAGACAGACTGGGATCAGTGACATGTTAGCCTAGCAAAGTGAGCTTGGTTTTAGCCTAGCACCAAAAGCCAAGCAGGTGCCGTGTCTTGCGGTGAGAAGAGGAGGACGGGCCAGAGAGCCCGTGAAGGTGCCGCCGGCTGGCTCACCTGCCCTTGTTGCTGCCCACTCCCCATACGCGGATGTCGACGATTGGCTGGCGGTACAAGGGGGTGCGGTCTAACGGGTCCACCAGAGTTAGCGCGTCCCACTTCAGAAGCAGCTTCATCTCACGGCCCTGCGGACGGACAGACAGACAGACAGACAGACAGACAGACAGACAGATGTCCGTCAAAACTAACTGGCAGACAGGCGGAGCCGTGTCTCACCTCCCCCAAGACCCCATCCGTCTGCTCGCCGCCGTCGGACAGTTGCTGGATGACGTTGCCCACCGCCAGGCTGCTGCGGCCCGGCGACAAGTCGTCCTCCTCCACCTGCAGCCAGCCCAGCGAGCGCACCGAGAAACACTGCCGCGCGCGGTTTGTAGACAGACCGGTTGGACGGACGGGCGGGCGGGCGGGTGGACGGACGGACGGACGTCAACACAGACGGATAGGATTTGAAGATGGACAGATGACAATGAAGGAGAAGCCAGATGGCCACAAGATGAGCAGATATGAAGACGTGAAGTGGAGAGAAAGGAATAAATGAGACTAAGCAGAGATTTAATGTGATGCATTGTGTGTGTCGTGTCATACCTGTGAGTCGTTGCCATAGCAACCGGAGGTGTCAGACCTTTGAGACCTACAACTGCAACAAATACACATTGTGTGCATACTGTGTGTGTGTGTGTGTGTGTGTGTGTGTGTGTATGTCTGTGTGTGTGTTACCTGGTGTCAGGTGGGACTGCACTGAAGCCTGGTGGTCCTTGTTCGTCCTTCTAGGAGCAAACATCATCAAAAAGAATTAGAAGACAAATAAGAGTCCACCTTTGCCACTAACGGGAAGTATTAAAAAAAAAAAATCCAATTGGCCCACAGACAGAAAAGGGAATCCAAATCAAACGAAAAAAGACTTGCTACCTGTGCATCAAGCAGTGCTGGCTTCCCTTCCACTGGGTGCTGCCACTGGGTGGCGCCAGTGGGCACGTGCCAGTAGTAGGTTCCCGTCGAGTCGTTGATGGTCCTCCAGCCAGAGGGAAGATCTGGGTCAAGCAGAAGGTTCTGGTCCGTCCAGATGTTGTCTAATGAAGCCATAGCAAATGTGACATCAAACTCGGCTTCGGCCGCTCCGCCACTAGATGGCGCCAGTGAGCGTCACAACATCCGGCCAGCATCGGTCCACCTTACCGTCCAAGTACAGTTGCGTATGTGTGTGCGTGTGGGTTGTTTTTTTTTTTTTTTTTTTTTTTTTCTTTTGGGCTGACTTGCGTTTAGCGTTAAAATGTGCTGCGTGTCAATCGATTGCAAGTCAATCACACCGCTGAACAGGAAGAGGTTGAATAATTAATAAAGCGGCACAGACAGGAAGTGCGGTAGACAACCTCTGCTTCTTAATTCTTCTTTAACTTCAGTCTTACTTTGAAAATACAGAAAATGGTGTGTGCACATTGCAGTCAGATTTGCGTGTGACAAAGTTGATATTCCGAAAAGCTCTTACCGTCACAGTTAACAATGACGATGGCCAACATGTAGTCTTTGCCCATCATGGTTCCAATCAGCCGCTTGCCCTCCAGAGTGCACACACGCCGCACACACACTCATAAGCGCCCCCCAACACACACACACACACTTCACACATAAACCTTCAGACGCGTACACAAACTCCTAGGCCCGAATCAAGGTTTTTCAATTTCTCTGCGTGTCCTTGTTTCCACGGCAACAGCATCAGTCTGGTGTCCTTGTGTGATGGTCTTCTTGTCTCACTGATGGAGGGAGGAGACACTACCACTCCCTCCCTCCCACTCTCCTCCCCTCCCTCATGATTACGTCAACAATGACTGGCGCCTTCTTCCGGTGACGTCAAAGGCGCCGGGCTCTCGCCCCACCTTCCGATGACGTCGCGCCACGACCTCATCAAATCTCATCGTCGAAGAATGACTTAATCGAACGCTAACACCGATTACCACTGGCTGACCCATACTCTGAACAGTAGGTGGCGGTAATGCGCCATTTGGTTCCCAACCCCCGGAAAGAAGAGGAATAGCACCTACGTCATCTTGACACCGCCCCCCCCTAACCCGGAAATAAAACTGCGGTGCGTGTATGTAGCTGTTTTGTAGGTGGCGCTTCGGTTATTTTAATGGCGTAGTTACAGAAAAGAGTCTCCTCAACTTCGACACATGATGGATGAAATGTATGTCAAGCCAGGTAAGACGATTCAGTATGACGTTAGCAAATAGGTCACTTAAAATTGCCGTCGAGCGAGTGGCTAGATAGCTGCTAGCTGGTTCCTAGCCCGACACGTCACACTCGACATGTTGCCAAGTTTGGTTCCCTTTGATAGTTACTAGTGACAGATTAATGATACGACATATGTAACAACTTTGCATGCCGCCCTGACAAGGTAATGCATTGAATGAGTGATCATGGTCGTGTGATTGTCCAGGTAACCAGGAGCGAGGATGGAACGACCCCCCTCAGTTCTCCTACGGTCTCCAGACGGCCCGCACCCCACAGAAGAACCTTCTGAACAAGAGGCCCACGCTGCCAGGTCTCACAGCGCTTCTTGTTGTGTACATGTAGAGCGTTTGTCAGGCTGCACTTGTGTGTGTGTGGAGGGGCACCCACCCCACTATGTTGTGGTCGACATGTCTCCTGACGGTCCCCATTGTCATGTGACTTCAAGTGTGTGGTGCCTCTGAAGTGATGCACACGTGCATGTTATCAACATGTATAGTTTGGAAACATTGGGTTAGGGTTAGTTGCCTCAAGTTAGTCTCGCTCATGTTGTACACAGTAGTGTGCCATCATCTTCTCCACGATTGATCGACAGATGCCGCGGCCCTTCCTACGACTCTTCCTTTGGGCCCCTCGGGTCCGCCGCCTTGTGGCTTGGCCCCTCCTCCTGCAGGTCAGACGCCACCATTATGTTGTAGGCGCATGGCTGAAGTTGTTGTCACATGGTGCAAAATGTCTGCAGGTTGCGCGCCCGCCTGGAAGGCCACGCCTCCTGAGGGCGCCGCAGGACGCATTGGGGGCATCGAGGACCCTGGCCAATCTGAGGCCGAGCCCAACTTGGAGGACGTGGTCGAGGTTCTGGAGCGGGTGCTGGCCAGGTGCAGGCTGGACGTGGCGGTGAGTTGCGTGACCCGTTGATGATGTCGTCAACGATCCCGTGAGTTTGAACGCGAGCATTGTCTGCGCAGCCCCAGGTGTGTAACGACATGGAAAAGAGACTCCGCCTCTTCAAGGACAGCTGGACATCGGGTCGACTGAGTCTTCCCGTGAGGAAACGCATGAGCGCCTTGTCTCAAGGTTTTGCGTCCGTCCGTCCGTCCGACCGTTGTGGTTCCTCTTTGTTTGTGACTGCGCCGCACGCTTGCGTCTCCAGAACTGCAGGCGGGACACTGGGACCAGGCCGACGAGATCCATCGCTCGCTAATGGTGGATTACGTGACCGAAGTCAGCCAATGGATGGTCGGCGTGAAGCGACTGATCGCCGAAAGCCGCGACCCTAAGCGTTAGCGGAGGCGCTAAATACATCCCGAGGCACGTCAGACCCCAGCGACTCCTGTTAGTCGTGACCTTTGAACTTTTCAAAGCGGACGGTCAAGGTAACCGGAAGAGAATGAGGGAGAATGCTGTTGCCATAGCAACCATCCAGCAGCTGAGCGATTGGAGCGCGTCGTTGCCAAGGAAGCTAAACGTTCTTTCAATATCTGGACGATTGCCTTGAAAATAATGCATCCATCTGGACGCTTGACTTGATGATAATAATACATGTCTATGATGTTGTCCTGATTGTCTTGGACCACTTTGATGCTCTCAAACCACGGAGGGACCACGTGTAATAAGCGTAACCAGCAGGGGGCAGCAAAGGTTGATTTAGGTGGGAGGAAAAAAAAAACTGCACGTGACCTTTGTTGGAAAGAATCACGTGACTGGCGGCGTGGGCGCCAGGAACACATGGCCAGGGTAAAATATTGATGAAGCGTTTCAAGGCATACCAAATGCTTTGTGAAATGTTTGCACTTGTTATTCGCCGGAGCTGCCGCCTAGGCATCGGCAAAATGAGGATGCAGTTGCCATGGCGACCCTGCATGCGGGCGTCCCGGCCAACGATTGGCTAACGGTGTGGAGGGGGGGGGCTGAGTAGGCGGCGAGCAGAACCTGGAGAGGAGCCGCTCTTCGCCATCCCCTCCATCTTCATCTTGCGTCGAAGCGAAGCGGTTCTCGTTCTTCTCCTCTTTGGTGTTCTCCGTCCAACCGCGAACCTTCATCGTCATCAGCGTCGTCACCATCGCCTGACCCTCGCTCCAGCGCCGGCCGGGTCACCATGGCAACGGTCATTTGCACTCGCTTCACCGAGGAGTATCAACTGTACGAGGAGCTGGGAAAGTAAGTTGAATATTAGTGCGCTTTCCATCGACGCTACGGAGCCTTGAAATGCGCTCCGGTGTTTAACGATGACGAGATGGTGGGATGGCGAGAAGAAGAAATGAGAGGCATGAGTGGCAAACCTCTCTGACCTCATCCCCCACACGCAGGCAGGTCTGTTACATAAGACGAAAAGTGGCAGACGTGTTCAATCTGGCAAAGCTGCGTATTGATGACCTGTCATCCGTCACCTGATCACAATCGTCTTTCCTTGCGTCCTCATTCGTTGCCTTATTTTGTGTCTTTCCTCGTTGCCGTGCCCGTTGAGCCTGCTTTCCTTCCTCTCTTGTTTGCAAAGCACTCTCCCTCGTTACCTGGCTCCCCTGGTTTCCTCTTTCTTTGCGTTCTCCCTTGTATCTCACGTTTCCTGTCTCCCTCGAGTCCTCGTCCCTCCCTTCTTTGCTCACCTCGCTGCTGCTCCCTTGCTTTCTTTTTCCCTTCTTTCCTTCTTGTTCCTCAGCCCTTAGTCCTCTACTCTCTCTGGTTTCCTCGCTCATTTGTTTCCTCGCTATCTTCTTGCCGTCGTGCAGGGGCGCCTTCTCGGTGGTGCGCCGCTGCGTGAAGGTGCTGTCGGGTCAGGAGTTCGCCGCCAAGATCATCAACACCAAGAAGCTGTCGGCGCGAGGTGAGACGCGACCGCTCGGCCGTGGGCGCCCGGCGTGGCAAAGGTCAACGCCTTCCGGGCGGAAGCGGGCGCGTGAAGCCGGCTGCCGTCTGTCGCGGCGGCCCGATGACGTCTTGGCCCAAATTCAAACGTTCTTCTCCTCTCTCTGTCGGCAGATCATCAAAAGTTGGACCGCGAAGCCCGAATTTGCCGCCTGCTCAAGCATTCTAACATTGGTGAGTCGCTGGCGGCCGGCCGACCGCCAGAGAGAAAAAGGCCTGAGGAAGACCATGATGAATTATGGACGTGGCGCTTGCCTGTCCATAATTCATGTGATGTCATCATCACGTGAGCAACATTCGGCTACAGAAATCAAAAACACGACAGAGCGGCGAAATGGTTGAGTTCCATCTTTTTTTTTTTCTTTTTTCTTAACTAAAACTGAACAACCCAACCTCCTTCGGTATATTAGCATCAATTTGCCACAAAATGCATTTTGAAGCACGCTGCCTTCATTTTGTAACGGCATGCGGAAAAGGCCCGCCGCTGTCTCTGCCGATGCGGCGGCCCACGCGTGCGCCCACGCACACGCGCACACACGCGCGTGTTGAAAAAGCTCTCAGAAAGAAATCATGTGACTTTTTTTTTTTTTTTTTTTCTCTTCACTCCTACGCGCTGCACCGATTGTGTGTTGTCGGTAGACTTTTGACGCTTTCACCTAAAGACACTGTTGCCTGGCAACACACACACACAGAGCGAGCTCAGTTATGTAAGCCTCCTCGGTATGTGCGGAGCAGCGCCCGCCCACACGGAGCTGCCGTCGGACACTCGGCCGCCGCTGCCACCGCGCAAATTCCTCGTCCCCCTAATTTAATTGGCAAAGTTGCGGTGTGGGATTTTCTTTCTCATCTTGCCTCCTTGCTTGTCTCCTCGCTCGCTCCCTGGCAGTGCGGCTTCATGACAGCATCTCGGAGGAGGCTCACCATTACCTCATCTTTGACTTGTGAGTGGTCTCGGCCGACGTCCTAATTGTGGTCTCGGAAAGGCCGACCGACTCCATCTTACTTACGTGTGTGTGCGTCAGGGTGACAGGCGGCGAGTTGTTTGAAGATATCGTCGCCCGAGAGTATTACAGCGAAGCTGACGCCAGGTGACGACGCCAGCGTGTTCTACCTGTGCCGGTTTTCCACGTTTAACCTTTGACTTTTTTGTCCGCAGCCACTGCATCCAGCAAATTCTCGAGGCGGTGCTTCACTGTCACCAGATGGGCGTGGTCCATCGCGACCTGAAGGTTTGCCGCGACTCCTCCCTCTTTGGCGCGCCGGCTAGCGCATGCTTAGCACGCATGTTGTTGTGGCGGCACAGCCGGAGAACCTGCTGCTGGCCTCCAAGTCCAAGGGGGCGGCGGTCAAGCTGGCTGACTTCGGGCTGGCCATCGAGGTGGAGGGCGAACAGCAGGCCTGGTTTGGTGAGATGACGTCACGGTCACATGGTCATCGTCGTCATTATCATCACGCACGGTCGCCATCCCCCATAGCGTAGGGAACGCACCGGCGGCGGCGTCCGTGTCGCCGTGCCCATCACCTAGCAACCGTGTTGCTAAGGCGACTGCTTACACGTGCGCGTGTCCTCAGGCTTTGCTGGGACCCCCGGATATCTTTCTCCCGAAGTTCTGCGGAAGGATCCCTACGGAAAGGCCGTTGACCTCTGGGCCTGCGGTCAGATTCCAACCGTCGCCACCTTGTCTCCTTCACGCCACCGCCCCTATCCTTGTTTCTGACTCTTCTCTTCCTCTCCTTTACACTTGTCCTCTTTTCCTCCTCTCCTCTCCTCTCCTCTCCTCTCCTCTCCTCTCCTCTCCTCTCCTCTCCTCTCCTCTCCTCTCCTCTCCTCTCCTCTCCTCTCCTCTCCTCTCCTCTCCTCTCCTCTCCTCTCCTCTCCTCTCCTCTCCTGTGTCTTGTGTATGTTGTTCTCTCTGTTCATCTTCCCTCCACTTGTCTCTTTGTTTCTTCTCCTCAGGTGTGTCCTGTCTCCTGGGGTGTGTATTTTGTGTCCTCAGGTGTGTATTGTCTTCTCAGGGAGGGAGCATACGTCTCACCCTCAGGTGTCTCTTTCCGTGCGTCTTGTATGTGTCCTCACTTGATGTTTTTTTTTTTTTGTGTCAGACATCTCCTCAGTTTGTTGTCTCTTTTCCCATCCTCAGAGCGAGCGTCCTTGTTTGTATGTTTCACGTCTTCATTTGCACCGTGATACGTGTTCTCCATTCTTAGGCGTGTCCTCGGTTGCGTCTTTGGTGTCCTCGAGCGTATGGCTTTCGGTCTTTGGTTTTGTTCTTTTGTGTCCTGAGGTGTGGACTCTGAGACGTGTCCTGGGTTGTGTCTTTTGCATCCTCACCTGTGTGTTTTGGGCCCTCAGGTGTGATCCTGTACATCCTTCTGGTGGGCTATCCTCCCTTTTGGGATGAAGACCAGCACCGTCTGTATCAGCAAATCAAAGCGGGAGCGTATGATGTAGGAGGTCACATGACACGGCGGCCGCCCGAAGCACGCCGGTTGTCGTGACGCTTAGCGGCCTTGTCCTTCGCAGTTCCCGTCCCCCGAGTGGGACACGGTGACTCCCGAGGCCAAAGATCTGATCAACAAGATGTTGACCATCAATCCGTCCAAACGCATCTCAGCCGCCGAGGCGCTCAAACATCCCTGGATCTCTGTGAGCGAGCGTCGACCTCTCTGGTGATTGGTCGAGGGCCACGCGTGATGTGATGTGCGTGCGTGCGTTTGTGTTAATGCAGCATCGCTCCACGGTGGCGTCCTGCATGCACAGACAGGAGACGGTGGAATGTCTGAAGAAGTTTAACGCCCGCCGCAAGCTCAAGGTAGGAAAGGCGGGTCTTCGGCCGAGGGCTCATCCCATGGCTTGCAAATTGTGCCATGTGGCTTGTTTCCGTGCTGGCGAGTGCTATTGTCTTGACTTCCTACTTTCTCTCTTCTCGCTCCCTTCCAGGGCGCCATCTTGACGACGATGTTGGCCACCCGCAAC
Organism: Syngnathus scovelli; assembly: GCF_024217435.2. Taxonomy (NCBI): domain Eukaryota; kingdom Metazoa; phylum Chordata; class Actinopteri; order Syngnathiformes; family Syngnathidae; genus Syngnathus; species Syngnathus scovelli. The sequence goes on from NC_090861.1 coordinate 546,168, forward strand.
TTCTCAGGTGGGGCAACAGATAAATGGGGTCAAATTTGATGTCAACCATTTAAGCGGAGGGGCTGAGCTTGCCTTCTCACCTTTGACATACATGTTAGCAGCAGATTAGCACACAATGCTCACAACTAGTATACTGCGTGCGTGCGTGCGTGTGTGTGTGTGTCGGCAGCTGTGGTCATATGTCAATCACCTTGTAGTCTATTAATAGCTTCTGTTGTCGTAGCTACCTTTCACTTTAACAAGATCACAAATTCCAGGTCCTGGTCATGATGCTACATCTGAACCATGAGCTGGTCCTTGCCCCAGACCTAGATTTCGACTCAATCCAATTTTGGGTCCTTGTCCCGGTCCTAACCCTAAATTTGATCCCGCGTTTTACCTAAACCAAGTCTGAGTCCAAATCTAGTCCTAATCCTAGTCCTTATCACCCAAATCCAAGTCCTAGCCCTTGTCCTGGACTCCTGACACTGGTCCTAGGGGAAGACTTGATCTAAGCGCTGGTCCTAGAGCCCTTCTCGTATTTGACCCTGGCGGGAGACTTGAGATCTGATTCTAGGACTAGACTGCAACCTAGTTCTGCACCGGTTTCAGCCCTAAATCTAGTCCCACTTTGTTGTTGTTATGGTGCAGAAGTGACCAAGCTGCGTGTATGTTGTGTCTGTTGTGTTTCTTCTGTCACGTTTGAGGAATGTTTGGTGTCAAGTGTTTGCTAAAAGTGGCCTCGTACATGACTCCTGCTGCACTCCAAGCCCACGTCCACACATTGGCGCTTGTCTTGGTGGGTGGACTGCACGCTCGCTGCTGGGATGTCGGATTCTGAAACTTGGATTGAGATCTTTTCCGGACTGAGATTTCTGATCACCTGGACCGCATAGGGCCATAGTCCGAGACATACACCTATATAGTAGCAGTCTAGGGCTTGTTGCGGTGAGTAGTAGACTTACGATAGTAGTAGGATGACTCTATAGATCTAGTTCACGTAGGACCCAGGGTGCAGAGCTGCTTTCGGTAGGGCAGTAGATTTACGGGGGTCGTCCGTACATTGAAGACTAGTCGTAGCGTATAGCTCGAGCGGTGCTCATGTGGCCGTTGGTCCAGGCAGCGGCGCTGTTTGCGGTGTCGGTGACACTTTTGTTGCTGCTGTGCGTGTTTGTCGCCGTCCCGCCCACAGGAGGGAAGAGCGGAAACAAGAAGACGGACGGGGTCAAGGTGAGTAGACGCCGCAGGCGATCGACCGCTCGTGAACAACTCGCGGCCGGCCGCCTTAATGCGCATTTGCTGTCGGCGCAGGAGTCGTCAGAGAGCACAAACACCACCATCGAGGATGAGGACACTCGAGGTAGGCGGGTGCCGGCCGGGAAAGTCGTGACGCACGCGTCAGATGTGTAGTCAGTGTGCCTGTCCTACCGTGCGTGTGCACGCCAGTGAGGAAGCAGGACATCATCAAAGTGACGGAGATGCTGATCGAGGCCATCAGTAACGGCGACTTTGAGAGCTACACGTAAGTGGGCGCCTAGATGGCCAAAGCGGTCGGCAAGGCAAGGCAAGCCAAGGCAAGCCAAGCCAAGCCAAGCCAAGCGCCTGAGCCGCATCCTGCGCTTCCCCCTCAGCAAGATGTGCGACCCGGCCGTGACGGCCTTTGAACCCGAGGCGCTGGGGAACCTGGTGGAAGGCCTGGACTTCCATCGCTTTTACTTTGAAAATCGTGAGTGCCTATCCTCTTCCTGCCTTCTTTGCATTCGTGTGTCCAAATGCGTGTCTGTGCGCAGTGTGGTCCAAGAACAGCAAGCCGGTGCACACCACCATCTTGAACCCTCACATCCACCTGGTGGGCGAGGAAGCGGCCTGCATCGCCTACATCCGCGTCACTCAGTACATCGACAGCAACGGGACACCGCGCACCGTCCAATCGGAGGAGACCAGGGTGTGGCACCGCCGCGACGGCAAGTGGCAGATCGTCCACTTCCACCGCTCGGGCTCGCCCTCCACGCTCAGCAAGTACGGCGCACGCGCCTGGGCCGGCCGGCGGCTAGCATGCTACGGCTTTAGCTTTCATTCTACATATAGTATTTGTGTTCACCTAGCTAACTTCCTGTGACAAGGTCACCGTCGCCGTGACGACCAATTGATTGACAGCAGGCCGGTCCCGTCGACAAACAGGAGGAGAAGGAGCTGAGGACGGATGGGGCCAAACCTTCATTGTTCATCCGTTTGATCAATCAATCAATCAATCAGTCAACCAATCACACTGCCTCCCCCAACCCCACCTCCCTCCACGCCCCTCATTGCCTGTGTCCGAATCTGCACGCTATTCCCCATATGAATTGTGTTAATGTCCGAGGAGCCTGTAAAAGAACCCACGATGCACTTGGAATAGTCATGACCATAGTTAGTCAAAAGTTGAATCTCTATAAAGCATTCAATTTAATGAGCCCCCAAGCCACAGAGTCCTCAAAATAGTTGGCTGTGGGCTTGTCAAAGCTGCTGAGTCTCACTATGGTGGGCCACTGTGTGAGGGGATAAGGGTGGACCTTCGGACACAGCCCTTGATGGGTGCTTTTCGTGTTACTGACGAACGAGGCCTCCCTCCCTCTCTCTCTCTCTCCCTCTCTCCCTCCCTCCCTCCCTCCCTCCCTCGCTCCCCACACAGTGGCCGCCGGAGGAGGGCTTGTCTTAGCAAAGTGAAACGTGTATTTATTGATTGTCAACCGAAAGGCAGAAAGTGGCTGGCTGGTGCATGTGTGTCTTTTGTCAGCTAACCAACAGGATGAATCCAAATGTTGTTTTGGTGATTGATTGCTCGCTCGCCTTTGTTCCATCCAGACGCTTCCTTCTCTCGTTTGCCACCTCGCGAGCTTCCATAAACACCTGCACTTCGAGGGTCTGCTTCCTCCAAAACAGTACACATGTGCGGGCGGAGTCAGACAAACGTATGACATAGTAATAATTCAAAAAACAATCACTTAACAACTTTGTTAGATTTTTAGCTCGTTAGTCCACTTCAAGTGCTTTGACGAAAAAATTCTTCGCCTCCTTTTTTCTTGTCTGTGGGTGTGCACGAGTGTGCGTGTCTGCGTGTGCGTGCGTGGTGCGCTCTTCTTTGGCTTTTCGATTGCATGCATTTGAAGTTGACACGCAAGCTCCCGTTTGGAGCGGCTTTCTAGTCACGTGATTTTTGGGCCCGTTTACATCCAAGCAATTTCTTGTCTATTGATTAGCGACTTTGGATATGCTGACCATTCTTGGGATGTTCTTAACTCCGCTGCGCTGGTTTTCTTTTTGTTTGCTTTAACTGCTTTGAAAGTGAAATCTTCCCGCGCGCTCAGTGAAAACCTTTGAATGCACGCTGCTGACGTCATCACGACCCTTTCCGCCATGGAAGCTCGGCTTCCGGATGGGCGCAATGAACTTTTCCTTGCCCTTTGTTTGCAGGCTGATGACGTCACCACGCGGAGCATCCATGTACAGAAAGTAGTTTTTTTTTTTTTTTAGCTTTGGTGTTGTTAGCAGCTGTTCCTTAGCTAAGATGTAAACAAGACCAGGGATGCTAAAAGGTCACGTTTCTCAGGGGAAGTGACGACACAGAAAACGTAAAATGATAAAACCAAATACGAATAAATACAGGTGAGCAATTTACCCTATTTTGCCGTTTTGTTAGTGGCCTGGACACATGTTGGTCACTGCCAGCGTTTTTCCAAACCGAACAAAACTTAAGTCAGGTGACCGACCGGCAAAACAAGTGTAAATTGGCCGCCACTTCAAGTCGTCAATGAAACGGGCGTCCGCCAGTGACGGACTGAGATGAGAGGTTTGTTGGTGCTTGATGACAGATGGCCAAAAATCTACTTCCGTCAGTGCTTACTCTGTCATTTTTGAAAGTTTCTCATCATTTGTCATCAAAATGCACATCCGTCAGTCTGACGGAATGCCCACCTCTGAAAAGAAACGAGTCGATGTTGTAAAGTGTCAGCGCCTGCATGCTCGCTAGTAGCAGGAAGTGAACACGACGTGCGTGTGCGCGTGCGTGCGTGCACATGGGAGAGAACGTGCACGTGTTTCTCCTGCATTCTGCAGTATTGTCACATTTTAAAAAGCAAATAAAAAAGTTCACCATAACAACCATCTCCATGTGATTTGTCAAAAGGTATAGTAAGGCCTTTATTTTTATTCTCTCTCTCACGACTAATTGTTAGAATTGTTTTGCAATACACCTTTTATGAAACAAATCAATCATAACAATGAGAAGGAATGCTGACGCTGCATTTATTATTTTGTTATTTTTCCTAATATCATCCAAGTGGAAAAAACCCTCAATAGAACAGCCCTTTTCATTCAAATAAACTGGAGATAACAGCGTGCTATTTGGAATAGCACACCAATAACTTATTTCTGTCAGTGGGCACGCAATATGCTGACAAAAGTAGTGGTGCAGGTACCCAGACGTACGAAACATAACATCATCGCTGACTTCACATGAATGTGGAGTTTGCTGATCGATATTCCATTTGGAAGAAGAAAGATTTTTCCCTAATGAAGTGGCCTGTTATTAGGTACACCTGAAAATGGCGGCGTTCCTAAAGGAGTGTCCGTGTGACGTCACAGATCAAACAGTCAATCAGAAAGTGGGGGTGAGGGTGGGTGTGGCACTTTGCACTTAAACCAGGGGTGTCGACCTCCAGTCCTCGAGGGGCCGCGTTCCAATATGTTTTACAAGTGACCCTCGTTAAGCGCACCTGCGTGAAAAGTTTTAGCTCCTGCTGAACGTGAAAGGATCTAAAACTTTTCACGCAGGTGCGCTTAACGAGGGAATCACACGGACACTCCATTAGGTACACCGCCATTTTCAAGTGTACCTAATAACAGGCCACTTTATTAGGGAAATATCATGGTCAAAGGTCACAGGTGTCAAGCTCTAGTCCTCAAGGCCGCATTCCAACATGTTTTCCAGGGGTTAGGGTTGGCTGTTTGATCTGTGACGTCTAATTATGTTTTAATTGGCGAATATAAAAACAAGGAATAAAACACCAGACAAGTTTTAACATAAATGTTTATTAAAAATAATAATATTTAAAGTAGATTTCAAACCAGCAATCCAATGTGAAATTGCAGTAGCTATATTGGAAAACAATATTTAGGTGTATATATGCATACACGTTATTTAAAGTGTTATAAAATCAAGATGACCCAAAGAAAAGCATCATCCATCTCCCCGTTGTTGCATAACGGCGCATCCCTTCATGCAATAACGATTGAACCTTGAACGATTCGTTCGAACGAATCTTTTGAGTCAACTGATTCTAAAGATTCAGTTCACTTAAAAGAACTGGAATGCACATCACTACAAAGCAGGGAATCATGTGACAGCTCAACCACGCGTGTAAAGCGGAAGTTTGCGCTTGAATTACTTTTTTATTCAAACACAAAAAACAGGTATAAGAACATACCTTAGTCTTCCAGTTGCACAGATCAATACAAGTAAACTGACAAAAATAAAACATTCAAATAAATAAATATTTTTAAATGGGGCGGCATCTGCATTACGCAGGAAGAGGAAGCCGTGTGTGATAAGTTTGTACACCGAGCTCACAGTTCAGTACTTTTGTTTATTTGAATTCGTTCAGACACAACATTGCTTCGTAAGGTTACGCATCCGTCTTGCAGAATGCAGACAGACCGCTATGCAATTAAGATGAGACTTCCCTCCATCCCTCCATCCCTCCCTCCTGTCCTTCCTTCTCTGTTGACCCTTTTCAAAGTACGCCTCGTGGACGTGGACCAACTGGCTGTGTTTACGTTTTAGATCACAGCACGTGGACCAATCACTGGATTGTGCGTAGCCCTTGAGGGGTCGGATCTTAAATATGGGGTCGGTGTTCACGGACGTGCCTTTCTAGGTTCTTCCATTGCATCAAGTTACCTGTCGGATAGTAAGAACATGTCTTTCAAATTAAGATCGTAAACTTGTTTCTACAAACAGACTGAAAGGCTTTCATTTAAGAACAGCGATCCATTCTTATCCTCAATCTCATCCTTATTATATATGCAATGCATATTCGTATCAACTCTTTTGCGTTTTTATGATCAAAATGAAAACAAGTGCCAATTTCAATAGTTTGCTGTATTGGGTATTGCGAATGATATTTTATTCTCCAAAATGAACGTTGTAATATAATTAAGCAAACCTTGGAACATATAAACAAAGAAACTTTTACGCGTCACGCAAACACATTTTGTAGTGCAAACCGGAAATAGTATGCACTTTTTGAACTTGACTTTTTGTGCCCCAACCAGCACTTCGGTGGATCCAATGAGGTGACGCCGCGTTCTGGGCCCGAGTGATCGAGTCAAGCCGGTGATAAGATAAGCTGGGCTAAAACTGCCCACTGTTAAAAGCCGGAACATCTAAATTGCCTCTAAAGTGGCCGTCTAATATCAGAAGAAACACGAAAGAGGGTACGTAATGGTTGTTTCTTGTGTCCGCACTTGAATAGTCTGAAGAAAGGTAAATTCACATCAGTTCTGCGCTTCCTTCCATGCTGTTCTGCTAGCTAACAATGTTGTTAAATTTCATATAGTGTGTACGACTTTAATGCAGGGGCTTTCTTGCTTAATCGATGCGGTCGAAATGCTTTCCTGGTATGGCTGTTTTGTACGACACTGAATGGAAACGTTAACGTGTAATGGAGTCGATGGACTGATTCCACGTCCATAGCGCTTTTCATTTAGAATTGTGGCGTAGCCACATGGTTTCCATCGCGCTTAACAATGCATCACATTCACTCATTCATACAGCAATGTGAGGCTGCTGCCCGCCAGCCAGGTCCACACTTGGGGTTCAGGGACAATTCGATACCAGGGCTGAGGATCAATCCTGCAAACTTCGAGTTGAGAGACGAACACTCCACATCGTCTCCCTATAATATCATTTGTAGACATTCAAGTCAAAGCCAACTTCAAAGTCTGATAAAGCTGGTAAATGCTTGCTTTTAATGGACGTCTATTCTGGGCAAAGTTAGGCTGAAGTGGAACTTTAGATCATAAAAAAAAAAAAAAGCCTACGTCTTAGATGAGGTCTTTTGATTTAGTCCAATGAAAAAGATTGATGATTCCATATTTGATCCTTTCAGCTCATCATGGTTTGGAGAAAGTTTCCTTTAGCTGCGTTCTTCTACCTTGTCCTTGCAATGATGCCTTCTCACACAGGTAGGAGCTGTCTTGTGTTCTATATTTACTGCAGTATCAAATCGCCCTGGTGTAGCAAAGTGCAAACAAATCACGCAATTCTGAATTGATTTGTGGTATTTCTTTGTAGATGCTGTGGCTGTCATGTCAATAGATGTAGGGAGCGAATGGATGAAGATGGCAATCGTTAAACCTGGTGTGCCAATGGAGATTGTGCTCAACAAGTGGGTAGCAACAAGCATGCGTTTCTGGTTCACATCACTAATTGAGCGGCAGGTACCATAAGGAATATGACCTTTCACGGTATTATCACTTTGCTTTCTTTTTAGAGAGTCAAGGAGGAAAACGCCAGCGGCTGTATGTCTGAAGGAAAATGAACGACTTTTCGGTGACAGTGCTTTAGGAGTGGTAAGGGCTACACCGTCTTGGAAAATCCTAGCATATGCAATATGCTTGTTGAATTCATCAATACGCATTTTCAGTCTGTGAAGAATCCCAAAAGCGTCTATCGACACCTGCAAAGTCTCATGGGTAAAAAGCACAACAACCCACAGATAGCGCTTTACCAGAAACGCTTTCCTGAGCACCAACTGCAAGTTGACCCCGTTCGAGAGACAGTTTATTTCAAAGATTCAGAGTAAGTCTGCCGCCGGCCTTCTGGCTATTTTTGTTCTGAAATGGTTGTTGGAATGCCAAATGCTGCCGACCTTTAACCCGTGTGACAGTTGTTGTCCGGTAATAAATGAACACCAAAACAAATCTATTTCTCAGGAAAGTGCAGTACACAGCAGAAGAGCTTCTTGGGATGATGCTCAACTATACTCGTGGACTGGCTCAGGAGTTTGCAGGTCAGTTTCTTCTTCTTCTTCTTCTTCAACAAATGTCCCAATGGTCATTGATCTTCATTTGCCCATCTACTGTCTTTCTACAAATCACAGAGCAGCCAATCAAAGATGCAGTCATCACTGTTCCAGCCTTTTTTAACCAGGCAGAGCGAAGGGCTGTCCTGCAGGCTGCACACATGGCAGGGCTCAAGGTCCTTCAACTCATCAACGACAACACGGCCGTGGCCTTGAATTATGGGGTCTTTAGAAGGAAAGATATTGACAGTACAGGAAAGGTACATTTCAGTGTCCAGTCATGTCAATGAGCTCTTGGAGTGATCAAGTCTTCTTTTGAAATCCAATCAAGCGATTGACAAAACGTCTATATTGCTTCCTTTCAGAATGTGATGTTTTTTGATATGGGCTCAGGCAGCACAAGCGCCACCATTGTCACATACCAGACAGTGAAAACAAAGGAATCTGGCAGCCAGCCGCAGTTGCAGATTCGAGGTGTCGGGTGAGTCCGTCAAAAGTGTGCTTTTCGAGGGAAACGGCGGCAGCACCCTCATGTCGCTTTTTATTTGGGAACTATTCTCCAGCTTTGACCGTGGATTGGGTGGCTTTGAGATGGATTTGCGCCTGCGGGACCATTTGGCGAAACTCTTCAACCAGCAGAAAAAGACCCCCAAAGATGTGAGAGAGAATCACCGTGCCATGGCCAAGCTACTAAAGGAGGCCCAGAGGCTAAAGACAGTGCTCAGCGCAAATATGGAATTCATGGCCCAGGTGAAGCCATCTATCTATTTATTTATTTATTCTCTCTCCTCTCCCCCATAAGTCACAAGCCGCATTTATTGCACTGTCCTGATGTTTCTTGCAGGTGGAAGGTTTAATAGATGAGATTGACTTCAAGGCCAAGGTCACCAGAGCAGAGTTTGAAGAGCTCTGTGTTGATCTATTTGAAAGAGTGCCTCACCCAGTGCAAGATGCCCTCACTGCTGCAGAAATGAATCTGGTTTGTATTCACTATTTCCTTACACTGTGTTTCAGAAATTGTTGTGCATTATTCAGTATCTGGTTCTTTGTTGCAATAGGATGAAATTGAACAGGTGATTTTAGTTGGTGGCTCCACCCGTGTCCCAAAGGTTCAGGAAGTGCTGCTCAAAGCAGTAGGCAAGTAAGTGGAAAGAAACTCAAAGTCAGCTCTTATTTGATTGCTCTCATGCTTCCAATATGCTAAGGGCTTCATCATTGTATTTCCTGGAATTTAGAGAGGAATTGGGAAAAAGCATCAATGCGGACGAGGCAGCAGCTATGGGAGCCGTGTATCAGGCCGCTGCTCTCAGTAAGGCCTTCAAGGTCACGCCGTTCCTGGTTCGAGACGCAGCTGTCTTCCCCATTCAGGTTGTCAGTTTGCTTTGGAAGAAATCCTTATATTCTTCATTCCTTTATTGACTAAGAACGTACACTTTTTTTTACTGGAGTAGAACATCACTCTAAATCTACTCGGTTGTGATTCCATTTCTAGGTGGATTTCACTCGCGAGGCCGAGGAGGAAGGTGCCAAAAGCTTGAAACACAGCAAACGTATCCTCTTTCAGAGGATGGCACCCTATCCCCAGCGAAAGGTCATCACATTCAACCGCTACACTGACGACTTTGCTTTCGACATCAACTACGGAGATGTCGGCTTCCTGTCACAGGAAGACCTTAGGTAGCTCATGTGTCAAAGTGCTCATCAATGCTAGTCTTGCTAATGCTCTCATCTATTTTCTGGGCTGCAGTGTGTTTGGCTCGCTCAATCTGACAACAGTCAAGTTGTCTGGAGTGGGCAGCAGCTTTCAGAAACACACACAGGCAGAGTCCAAAGGGATTAAGGCCCATTTCAACATGGATGAAAGTGGACTTCTCCTATTGGATCGAGTAAGTGTTTATCCGGCCTGGATAAACAATAAATACAATAAAAAAAATAAAAAAAAAAGCTCGCCCAACACACCTGATGGCACCTGATTATTATTATTATTATTACTTTTTATTTTTTTGTAATCCGCAACAGGTGGAAGCTGTTTTTGAAACCATTGTGGAGGAGAAGGAGGAAGAATCCACATTAACCAGTATGTTGTTTTTTGTTAAGTTTGCTTTGGGGCACATTGTCTACATACAGTTTATCTGAAAAGTACTGTGGGGCTATCACAAATAATTATTTTTGGAATCCATAATCGCCCCAATCTTGACTCAGATTCCATGATGTTGCGTATATGATACTGCTTTTTGCGACCTTGATAATGACCTCACCGTAACAAAAATGCATTCACATTTTTTTTTTTTTTTTAATCTTACAGAACTCGGTAACACAATATCCACATTGTTTGGAGGAGGATCCCCAGAACTTGCTCCAAATGTGACTGCACCTGTTCAGGTAACATTATTTTGGCAAATGGCTCTAATGTTACAAAGGGTGAAAAAAAAAAAAAAATGAAGGGGGTCTGAATACTTTCTGCACTCACTGTACTTAAAAAAAAAATATATACGTATATAATTTGTGTATTCAGGATGATAAGGATGACTCTGGCAAAGCTAGCGAGAATCAAAATAATGGCGAGGATACCCAAATGGGAGAGAGTACCAAGGAGGAATCAGAGAAGAGTGCTCCAGAGGAGAACCACCAGGAGAAGGCCCAAGATGCAGGCGCTTTGAATTCAGACAACAAGGTAAAGTATGACCATTGAAATTTCCCATCCCAGTAACAAGAAGAGCCAACATCTACTCTGTAGGAGGAAAAGGACGATGAAAAGAAATCCGAGGATGAAAACGTAGCTAAACCTCTGAAAAAGGCAAAGATCTCAGAAGACATCAAGATTGATCTAGTCATCAATGATGTGATGGATCCCACTGATAATGACCTCAAAGCTTCAATAAATAAGTAAGAAATCCCCCCCCAGTATTTCCAACCAGCTTGCTCTTCTCTGAACTTGACTTCTTTTTTTTTTTTTTTCCTTCCTCCCCCAGGCTGCAAGATTTGACAGATCGAGACCTGGCCAAACAAGAAAGGGAAAAGATGCTCAACACCCTGGAAGCATTTATCTTTGAAACTCAGGTAAGATCAAGCATTCTTTCTTTCATCACTAGATAGTGGTCAGAAAAAAGAAAAAAAAAAACCCACAGCTCCACATATGTGCTTGATGTCTACAGGACAAATTATACCAGGAGGATTACCAGTTGGTGGTGTCAGATGAGGAGAAGGAGCAGATTTCCTCAAAGCTAAGCGAAGCATCTGCATGGATGGATGATGAGGGCTACTCTGCCGCCACCAGTCAGCTAAAGGAAAGGTTATCTCAGCTCAAGCATTTGTGCAAGGACATGTTTTTTAGGGTGGAAGAGCGACGCAAGTGGCCCGATCGCCTCGCCGCCCTCGACAGTATGCTCAATACCTCCAGCATCTTTTTGCGGTGAGCATCAACACGGAAGGCTGAGGATGCTACTTTTATATTGTTCTGACATTTTTTTTTTCCTTTCTTCCCGCAATTCTTTCAAAGGAGTGCAAAGCTCATTCCAGAGGATGATCAAATTTTTTCGCAAGTTGAACTGACTGTGTTGGAAAAAGTCATCAATGAGACAATGGTAAGTGAAGTTTAATGTGATGTGGTCCAAATGATTGGTGCAACCAAGAAATGTGGGACTAGACCTCTGAAAAATGGATTTTTAAAGTAGTGCATAAAAACACCATATGGTCTGTCCAGACGTGGAGGAACGAGACGACGGCCGAGCAGGAGAAGCGGTCTCCAAAAGAGCGTCCAATCATGCTCTCCAAAGACATTGAAACAAAGATTTCCCTGCTGGACCGAGAAGTCAACTATCTGCTCAACAAGGCAAAGTTTGCCAAACCCAAGTCTAAAGCCAAGGCCAAGAATAGCACCAGCTCTGATAAAACCAGCAAGTCCAATACCACGGCTGAACAGAAAGTGGAGGAGAACTCTGACAAAACCAGTGGTGGGTGGCGGCGGCACACGCACATGCACACGCATTTTCCTCGATTGCACAGCTGATAACTTGATATTTTCAAATGTAGAAAGCTTAGAAGAGAAGCTGCCCGTTGATGCCACGGTCATAGAGGAAAGCACTGCTCAGATAGAATCTGATAGTAAATCACAGCTCACAGAAGAAGAAACAGGTTGGTTTGCAGTACAACTTTCTGATGATAGACTTACTTCATATTGTCACAAACATGTTTGATCTTATTTTTAGGAACCGAGAAAGCCAAATCTGAGAACCACATAGATGACGAATTATAACAACTGGAACTGGGAAAAGAATCAACAATATTTATTGATGATGTAAATGTTTTCATTTTTGAGCTGATGTCCATTTGTTGTTAAAGACTTGAGCAGGCCTTCGTTCTCCTTTTCTTATGTTGGTCTCTCAGCAGCGTACACTTCACACTGAGAAGAAATTTAACAACTTATTTTTTTCCCTTTTTCACGTGTTTTAGTTGTCCCGCCCCCTTCTCTGCACTGTATTTTTATCCGTATTGTTGTTGTATGCTGACGCTGATGAAACCCTTGGACAGCCCAACGTGTGCCCTTAGAAGCTGCAAGACGAATTCTAACATTTCCGTATCAGACTGGATCATATCAACGTAGCATATTAGGATGAAATGAATATGGAGTTGTCTCAATTATTTGACTCAAAAAAAAAACCAAAAAAAACCTCCTCCACATTCATGTGAAGTCAGCAATGATGTTATGTTTCGTACGTCTGGGTACCTGCACCACTACTTTTGTCAGCATATTGAGTGCCCACTGACAGAAATAAGTTATTGGTGTGCTATTCCAAATAGCACGCTGTTATCTCCAGTTTATTTGAATGAAAAGGGCTGTTCTATTGAGGGTTTTTTCCACTTGGATGATATTAGGAAAAATAACAAAATAATAAATGCAGCGTCAGCATTCCTTCTCATTGTTATGATTGATTTGTTTCATAAAAGGTGTATTGCAAAACAAGTCTAACAATTAGTCGTGAGAGAGAGAATAAAAATAAAGGCCTTACTATACCTTTTGACAAATCACAAGGAGATGGTTGTAATGGTGAACTTTATTTGCTTTTTAAAATGTGACAATACCGCAGAATGCAGGAGAAACACGTGCACGTTCTCTCCCATGTGCAGCTTACCAGCTTTATCAGACTTTGAAGTTGGCTTTGACTTGAATGTCTACATATGATATTATAGGGAGACTATGTGGAGTGTTCGTTTCTCAACTCCAAGTTTGTGGGATCGATCCTCAACCCTGGTGTCGAATTGTCCTTGAGCAAGACACTGAACCCCAAGTGTGGACCTGGCTGGCTGGCAGCGCCTTGCATGGCAGCAGCCTCACATTGCTGTATGAATGGGTGAATGTGATGCAATGGAAATGAACAAAAGTTCAGAACTGAGAGCTCGGTGTACAAACTTATCACACACGGCTTCCTCTTCCTGCGTAATGCAGATGCCCCCCATTTAAAAAATATATATCATTTATTTATTTGAATGTTTTATTTTGTCAGTACTTGTATTGATCTGTGCAACTGGAAGACTATGGTATGCTCTTCTACCTGCTTTTTGTGTTTGAATAAAAAAAAGTAATTAAAGCCAAACTTCCGGTTTACTCACGTGACTGAGCTGTCACATGATCCCCTGCTTTGTTTAGCGTTAGCCCGAACACTACGATGGCCGCGTTCTTACAATGGAGAAAGTTTGTATTTTTTGACAAAGATGCAGTTAAGGATCCTCAGGATAATGGGAAATTCTTTCTTCTTCCAAATGGAATATCGGCCTGTGACTCTGGACGTGGTCACATTGTTCTTGGAGATATCCTTCAGTAGTTAGCCTGCTCAGCTATGTTATGCTTTGCGTCCGTCTCGCCGCTAGATGCACTTTAATCGTAAAGGGGCAATACAAATGAATTTGTCATGCATGTTCCTCTTAGCGCTACCGCAGGTACGTCATATATTGTGACAATTTGTCCATGACCACATCTGACGAAATGTTAGACATATTTGGGTGTGTCACCTATCCAAAATTTCCGCAGAAGTTCCGAAATGAGCTGCATTTATTTGTATTTTGTTGTATTGTTTGCATTCGTTTGTATTTTTTTCCTTAGCCGTATTACATATGGATGGTAACATCTGGCTTTTGACACGACTCTTGCAGCTGACAACCTTTCAGGCTTATAAATTACGAGTAACACATATCTACCAACTGAAACAACACAGTATTCTTGTAACAGTGGGACAGGACGAACATGGAATAAACCCTCTCGTAAGTCCCCCGGTGCTTTATGAAAGTGACGCCTTTTACTCGGAATAGTCGAGCCAGCGATGGGCAAAGCACTGAATCCCCATTTTTTTTCTCAGGTAAAGGTCTGGAACTTAGACAAAAAAGACAGTGGAAGTCCCCTGTGTACAAGAATTTTCCCTGCAATTCCAGGCAGCAAACCAACAGAAGTTTCTTGCCTCAGTGTACATGAGAACCTCAACTATATGGCCATTGGTACGTGACTAAGAAACGTTTCTTTGGTTTCACTATATGACCTTCCTTGACACAGGCTAAAAGAACATCACGTGTCTCTCGATAGGCTTCACAGACGGCAGCGTGGTTCTGACCAAAGGTGACATCACTCGAGATCGGCATAGTAAAACCTTGACGCTGCACGAGGGAACTATCCCAGTCACGGGCCTTGCCTTCCGTCAAGTTGCTAAAGTCACACATTTGTATGTCGCCACTCTTGAGAAAGTCCACGTAAGTCTGAGACCAACTAGAATATTCGGTTGTGCTATTGTTAACCGACTTTCAAATGCTGCCAATGGCAAGAATAATGTGACTGTAATTTCTCTCTCTCTCTCTAGTGCTACACCCTGACAGTGAAAGAGTATCCAAAAGTGGAGCTGGATACCCATGGGTGTGCTCTTCACTGCTCATCCCTCACAGATCCTTCTCAGGATTCTCAATTTATTGTGGCCGGTGACGAATGCGTGTATCTGTACCAACCCGATGAACGAGGTCCCTGCTTTGCTTTTGATGGAACCAAGCTTCTGGCCCGCTGGCATCGGGGATATCTTTTCTTACTTATTAGGAATACAAAGTGAGCACCAAAAGTGATCATAGCTGAATGGTTGCGTTCTATTTGGATTATTTCCATGAAGTCAAAAATGTCTGCGCTTTGATGCTGACACAGGACAAGGTTTGGCAGCTCTCCATCCGATAAACAACTTCTGACTATCTACGACTTGGACAACAAGTTCATTGCCTATAGTGCCTTATTTGAGGACGTCATTGATGTGGTGGCTGAGTGGGGCTCCTTCTACGTCCTCACCAGAGATGGTAAAATGCACATTCTCCAGGAAAAGGACACACAGACCAAGCTGGAAGTAAGTGGGAATACCTTAGGGTACTTGATTATTATCAACTTATTATTCTTATAATCATGATTTATGATCTTATTTCTCTACTTAAGTGTCTTGACGGCAATAGTAGTGGCTGCAGAAGTGGTCAATTCATCGCGGATTGTGTCAATAATGTCATGAACTGCATTTTTTTGCTTATAGATGCTGTTTAAGAAGAATTTATTTGTGATGGCCATAAACCTAGCTAAAAGCCAGCATTTGGACAGCGACGGATTGTCCGAGATCTTCAGACAGTATGGGGATCACCTGTACCTTAAGGGAGATCATGATGGTGCCATTCAGCAGTACATTCGGTGAGATTACACGGAACCTAGCCTGCTTTTCCCAAAGGTAGACAGACGTTCCCCATTTTTTTTCTGTTTCCCACAGCACAATTGGCAAACTGGAGCCATCTTACGTTATTCGTAAATTTCTGGATGCCCAGAGGATCCATAACTTGACAGCTTATCTCCAAGCATTGCACAGGCAGTCTCTGGCCAACGCAGACCATACCACGCTGCTGCTCAACTGTTACACAAAGCTGAAGGACAGTCTGAAGCTGGAAGAGTTTATTAAGGTGACTAGGAGAGATGTGAGGAATAAAAATAATGCAATGGTTGCGATTTATGGTTCCATTACAGAGAAAACGTGGACTCCAATGTTGATACTGTTTCTATTCCCATGTACTGTCTATAGAGCAGTGAAAGTGAGGTGCACTTTGATGTTGAGATTGCCATTAAGGTTCTTCGACAGGCCGGCTACCACAGCCATGCTGTTTTCTTGGCAGAGAAGCACATGCACCACGAGTGGTATTTAAAGATTCAGCTGGAAGATCTCAAGGTAAAGATCCTGAATAACATGCAAGCGATTGTGACTCCATCATATCAAAACAAAATCTCTCTCTCTCTCTCGCTCTCGCTCAGCTATTGTTTCACTTCTGATATGGTTTGCTTTCTTCTTCCCCAACCCAGAACTATGACGAAGGCTTGCGCTACATCGGCCGGCTATCGTTTGAACAAGCTGAAAGCAACATGAAGCGTTACGGCAAGACATTAATGCATCATATTCCTGAAGGTACAACACTGCTTCTGAAAGGCTTATGCACCAACTACCACCCAAGTGGGGACTCTGCTGAAATTGACAGCCACTTGGAGAGGAACCTGTTCTGCAAGGTGCGTGGGGCCAGTGTCTATTTTCTTTACGAGATCATTAAGGGCACCAATGAATTGTTATTATTTGCCACCTTTCATTAAGAGATGCACTAACAATTTTGTATTTGTCTTTCAGGCAAACTCTGAAGAATTCATTCCAATCTTTGCTAACAACCCACGGGAGCTCAAAGCCTACCTCGAGCATATGATTGAGGTGGATCCCAATTCTTCTCAAGGTGTTTATGACACATTGCTTGAGCTCCGACTGCAAGACTGGGCACATGAACAGGACCCTGAGGTCAGAGCAACGCAATCAAACGATGAGCCATATACATGTTGCAAAGCAATTTGAATCATCTGGTTTTCATTTGGCTTCATTGCTCGCAGAGAAAAAAGGTCCTGCAGGGTGAAGCCTTGTCACTACTCAGGAGTGACAATACTGTGTTTGATAAAGCCCTGGTCCTCTGTCAAATGCACAATTTTAAAGAAGGTGTCCTTTACTTGTATGAGAAGGGCAAACTGTAAGTACAAGTCTGCCTGCACGGTACACTCATGTTGTCAAAACGACCATCGCTAATGTGACTGAAAATTCATTCCTGAGATCAAAACAAGTTACAGGATTTAGGCACTTCAAAACCCCCCAACTCAAACCACTCCCAGTTCACTTGGCCACAGGCTCATCATTTATTGCAATTATCTCAACATGACATTTGCTTTCCTCCCCCCTGCAGGTACCAACAGATTATGCACTATCACATGCAGAATGAGGTTTATGATAAAGTGGTTGAAGCTTGTAAATGTTATGGGGACCAAGAAGGTTGCCTGTGGGAACAAGCCTTGGGTTACTTTGCCAGAAAGGAAGAAGACTGCAAGGCTTACATCAGCGAGGTCCTGAGTCACATTGACCAAAATAATCTGATGCCACCTTTACTCGGTAGTTTTCAACATTCATTTATACTTGGAATGTGTGTGTGGGGGGGGGGGGGAAAGTGCTCGAACTTTACATCTGTGTGTTTGCAGTCGTGCAAACGCTGGCACACAACTCGACCGCAACCCTATCGGTTATCAAAGACTACCTCATCAACAAGTTGCAGAGGGAAAGCCAACAGATTGAGGATGACGAGCGTAAAATATGCCAATACCAGGAAGAAACTGCTCATCTACGCTCTGAGATCCAGGAGCTCAAGACAAGGTAGATGCATTTCCTATTTGCGCACGACAACCGGAACAACGTCCTAATTGTGACTCCAATTGAATATATAAATCCCCACAGTGCCAAGATATTCCAGAAGACCAAATGTAACATGTGCAACAGTCCCCTGGAGCTGCCATCAGTTCATTTCCTGTGCAGCCACTCCTTTCACCAACACTGCTTTGAAAGTTATGCTGACAACGAGGCCGAGTGCCCGACGTGTGCTCCAGAAAACCGAAAAGTCATGGACATGCTACGGACCCAGGACCAGAAGCGTGACCTGCATGACCGCTTCAATAGACAGGTAGGAGTAACACGCTCCTTTGTGAGTTGTTCTGGGCAAAATAGAAGACCTTCTTTGCAGTTACAGGGCTCTCATGATGGATTCTCTGTTGTGGCTGACTACTTTGGGCGAGGAGTTTTTAACAAACTGACTCTTCTCACGGACCCACCTGGCAGCAAATCTGTTGGGAATCTTGAGGTAAATTTGCAGAGAAACCTTGTCCGCACCAAGAGGAACTGCTAAAGCTACTACTACTCATTTGCACTAAGAACTGCTCAAAAACGTTTGTCATTTGAATCTTGTCTGTTGTTTACTGTATTTATGTCCAGGTTTATCTGCAATAGTTCCCAACCATGTCTTGCTATATAGAACGCACATTTGCATTAATCCTGTATACTTTTCTTTACTTGTAAGTAACGTACTCTCGTCCCTTGTCTGGCTTGTGAGTCTGTCAGAATTATAGATACAATTGAATAAAACAGCGTTGTTGTTTCCGACAACTGACTTGCAAATGGTTGTGTAACTGGTTTCTTCGAAGGCTAATTTTGTTGGTCAAATGGTAAAAAAAGAAAGAAAAAAAAAGTCAAATCATTTTTCTTTCAGGTGAATACATATGCTATAAACAAATCTATTTTCTATCTTTTCAGGTGAATACATATGTACAAACGGTATCTCAGAACGGGACTTGCGATCGGTGATTACTGGTAACAAGTGATGCGTTCAAAATAAAAATCAACTGCTGAGCTAAAAAAAAGAAAAAAAAAGGATAATATTCAGCTAGTTCTATCTCTAAATTTCTGATGATTTGTCAAGAAGGTGAAATCCTAACTGCTTGACTCTGTATTTGTCGCATTCGCCGGCGCTCGAGAATGTTCTCGAAATTGATGACCGTTGTTCAAAGCCATGCGGGTTGGCACGCCATTTTGCGTAACACTTACGTCACATGGGAAACGGTCGCTCTCGTTGGCGCGTCACAAGATTGGCCATTGGCTGTACGTTGCGTACGCATCGAAAACGTCGCGTGTGATTGGGTGCTTGCACCGAAATAAAGAACGGCCAGAGCCCGAGCGCTTCCTTTTACTGCTTCCCCACCAAGGACAAGGCATCGCCAGCCAAGACCTTCCCTACGACCTCTTCTTGCGAAATTGGATCACTCTCACTCACTGCTTTGGTTAGTCACGCATTTATTGCTTTATTTTATGCTTTTATACAATTGTTTGATTGAACACTCGATTAATGGTAGCGTGATTTACAGGTTTGCATGATTTCTATCACTTCATTCTTTTGAATGAACCTTGCATATACGCATGACCCTGATGTTTCTCCCATCACCTGAAAACGTTTAAACAAATAGTATTTACGGGAGCGAGCGAGCGAGCGAGCAGAGATTATTCCGTGGGTGAGGGCGGAGCGGATCAGAGACATTCTCGAAGGTTCTCACATCGAGACAAGGAAGCTAACGGTTTACTCGCAAGCTAACGGTTCACCTTCGTTCTGCTTCTTGAGAAGAAACGAAGTGCCAACTCGCGAACCACATCAAAAAGTAAAGCTCGACTAATTTAATTTCCTTTAAGATGCCACATCTGTTTTTTCTGACATTGGAATTAAACGTTAACGTCCGCTTGTAGAATATAAACCAGCGTCATAGTCGCCAATTTAATATCTTAAAATTATGATTAAATCACATTTTGACTTAAAGTCACTCAACGGTGAGCGGCATTCATCATATCGCGCTTTGACTGAATTCCCAACTACGTTAGCATTTTTTTCATGTCACCACCACAAACCAGTCAAAATGGCGGCGAGCCGGGTGTTAATTCTTTCCAAAGGGGAAGGAAGGAAGGAAGTGCACGCCGATATAAGAGCCGGTCAGCATTTCCTGAATGTTGTCCACACCCTTTAAAAAAACTTGATAAGGAAATCTTCAAATCTGAATAGATACATTTAGCACGTAACCACACAGTTTAAAGGCTTCATTTTTAATGGATTCTGCTAATGCTAATTTTCTGACATTTAGAAAATTAAAAATGCCCTGTCTAGTGATAATTAATGGCGTGTTTGTTCATTCTTGATGATAATTAATGGCGTGTTTGTTCATTCTTGAGTCATGTTTAATATAAGACTATGAATAATTATTGGCATTATGTAAAGTGCCACCAAGTGGACATCCGGGGAAATGCCAGTGCAATGCAGCACTTGCTGTTCCATACGAGCAGTGGGTGACGCAGGATTGCCCAACCAAGTAGATCACGAGGTGTGCAGGGGAATAAGATTTTGTGTGGGTGTGTGATCATTTCTACGGGATGGACAATTCCAAAATCGTTTGTACTCGGGAGCCTTCATAATAAAGAATGTGTAACATTTTCTTAAATGGTTGTAGACCTCCTTTGAATCATTCTCTTTGTCCCCCCCCGAATTATCCAGAGAAACAGCAAGCATGTCTAAAGGACCAGCTGTTGGCATTGATCTAGGGACCACCTACTCCTGTGTTGGTGTATTCCAGCACGGAAAGGTTGAAATCATTGCCAATGACCAAGGCAACAGGACCACACCCAGCTATGTTGCCTTCACAGACACTGAGAGGCTCATAGGGGATGCAGCCAAGAACCAGGTTGCAATGAACCCTACCAACACAGTCTTTGGTAAGTAAGCGATAACACTATGGCTATGTAATAAACTTGCTCTAATGAAATGAGCTTGATTTTCCTGTTTTGCCTTTTATCTATACAGATGCCAAGCGATTAATTGGGCGGAGGTTCGATGATGCAGTTGTACAATCGGATATGAAACACTGGCCGTTTATTGTAGTTGACGACAACACCCGCCCTAAGGTTCAAGTTGACTACAAGGGTGAGACCAAGTCGTTCTACCCTGAGGAGATCTCCTCAATGGTGCTGACTAAGATGAAGGAAATTGCTGAAGCTTATCTTGGCAAAGTAAGGTTCGAATGATGAGTGCGTGTGAGTGCATAAGAAGAAAAGCGTTTTGTAAATGAACTCGCTTTGTTTACAGACAGTCAACAACGCCGTCATTACTGTGCCCGCCTACTTCAATGATTCCCAGCGGCAGGCCACGAAGGACGCAGGAACAATCTCCGGTCTCAACGTTTTGCGTATCATCAATGAGCCGACTGCAGCTGCTATAGCCTACGGCTTGGACAAAAAAGTGAGTTCCGAGTTTGACTGCTTGGAATGTTTCTTTTATTACGACCAAACAAATTGAATTGGAAAATGTTCCCATTTCAGGTTGGGGCAGAGAGGAATGTGCTCATTTTTGATCTGGGCGGTGGCACCTTTGACGTGTCAATTTTGACCATTGAAGATGGAATCTTTGAGGTCAAGTCCACTGCCGGCGATACCCATCTGGGCGGGGAAGATTTCGACAACCGCATGGTCAACCACTTTATTGCCGAGTTCAAGCGCAAATACAAGAAGGACATTAGTGACAACAAGCGAGCCGTCCGCCGTCTGCGTACAGCATGCGAGAGGGCGAAGCGCACCTTGTCTTCCAGCACTCAGGCCAGCATCGAAATTGACTCTCTGTACGAGGGAGTTGATTTCTACACCTCCATCACCAGAGCTCGCTTTGAGGAACTCAATGCTGACCTCTTCCGTGGCACCTTGGACCCGGTGGAGAAATCACTGCGTGATGCCAAGATGGACAAGGGGCTGATTCACGACATTGTCTTGGTTGGTGGCTCCACTCGCATCCCTAAGATCCAAAAACTGCTGCAGGACTTCTTCAATGGAAAAGAGCTGAACAAGAGCATCAACCCAGATGAAGCCGTTGCCTACGGGGCTGGTAAGTGCTTGGGGCGAGACTAAAGAATCAATTGGAATGAAGTGGCCATTCCGACCGTACTCTACATTTGTGTTTGAAAGGCATTTTTTCTTGTAACATTGCTGCTTTTGTTTCTCAGCTGTCCAGGCTGCCATTCTGTCGGGTGACAAGTCCGAAAATGTCCAGGACCTGCTACTCCTGGATGTTACTCCTTTATCTCTGGGGATTGAAACGGCGGGAGGTGTCATGACTGTCTTGATCAAGCGTAACACTACCATTCCAACAAAGCAGACTCAGACCTTCACCACGTACTCTGATAACCAGCCAGGTGTACTCATTCAGGTCAGTAGTACATGAATTTGAAATGATGCGATTCCTCTCCACTTGCTACGGTGTGCTTGAATGTTCAAATACGCCTTGTGCCCTCCCAACAAACAGGTCTACGAAGGCGAACGCGCTATGACCAAGGACAATAACTTGTTGGGCAAGTTCGAGCTGACCGGAATTCCTCCGGCACCTCGTGGAGTTCCTCAGATTGAAGTGACGTTTGATATTGACGCAAACGGCATCATGAACGTGTCTGCGGTTGACAAGAGCACCGGCAAGGAGAATAAGATCACCATCACCAATGACAAAGGTAACGTGTTCATTTACTTGGATCATGACAAATGGAGGTGCGTTGCGTGCCTTGGGTTGAATGTTTTTCTCGTTTCCTATCATTTTAGGACGTCTCAGCAAAGATGACATTGAGCGCATGGTTCGGGAAGCTGAGAAGTACAAAGAGGAGGACGACGTCCAACGTGACAAGGTGTCGGCCAAGAATGGCCTGGAATCTTACGCTTTCAACATGAAGTCAACAGTGGAAGACGAAAAGCTTTCTGGAAAAATTAGTGACGACGACAAGAAAAACATCTTGGACAAATGCAATGAGGTCATCAGCTGGCTTGACAAGAACCAGGTATGTGCAGGAAAAAAAAAAACCCGGATGGATTCTTCAGTAAGTCCTAGTCCTGGCCATTCTGGTTCACCTTTTTATTCTATTCCCCCCCCCTCCCTCTATGGTTAGACTGCTGAGAAAGATGAATATGAACACCAGCAGAAGGAATTGGAGAAGGTGTGCAACCCTATCATCACAAAGCTGTACCAAAGTGCTGGAGGCATGCCAGGTGGGATGCCAGAAGGTATGCCTGGTGGATTCCCTGGTGCTGGCGGTGCTGCGCCTGGTGGCGGATCCTCTGGCCCAACCATAGAGGAAGTTGATTAAACATTCCATCATGGTTTATTCATGCAATAATAATAAAAATTGGGTTTAGGGTTTTCGTTCATTGTTTGCAACTGGATTGTAAAGTCCAAAGATTGTGCTTATGGTTGGAGGTCATTAAAACTTGGAAACCCAGTCTTTGTAAGCTCCAGTCTTGTTTTCATACAAATGTGACCCAATTGATTTTTGTTTGGCACACTATTTTTCAACGTCCCGGTCGGGCAACTTGTCTTTAGCATCTGTCCCCTCTCGGTGGTGGTGCCGCCATCCATTTTATGCCAGCCTACTTTCTGTGCCCAGTGGAAGTTCCCAAATATTTTGGTAAAACCGCATTAGATGATCACGCCAAGTCTAAACCTTCAAATTCAAATTGAACCCAGCATGAGCCACAGGCAAGCACAAGCGAAGCCCCCACCACACTTGAAGCGACCAGGTAAGCTGTTTGATTGACGTTGCTACGTTTGCTACTTCTTATAGACTGAAATAATGGCCCAGGTGTCCGCAGCAGGCTTGAAAATAAAGCCAAATTATAAAGGCCTGCTATTCAAAGCAATGAAGTAAACCGAACCTGTGTCCAAATCGCCAAAGAAGTCAACGAATTATGCTTGAGCCGAATAGATAGCACAATACAAATGAGTGGCTCCCTCTAGTGATCAAGTGCGATCAACATGAGAAGTGTACGCGTCTGTCTCTATGGTTACAATGTCGCCATTCTTGTTGTTTTTCCAATCATTTCCTTCATTAAGATCGACGATCCAGCACAGCTCTGCAACTACTACGAAGCATTACGTTCACAGTAGTTTCTGGTCGACAAAATATGTGTCTTCGGTCTGAACTACCTCCCTGAAAACATTGGGACGCTAGCTGCAGAAAAGACCAGGTAAATTTCAGTAACAGACACTTTAATACTTGGTATACTTGTCCTTAGCACGAGTTTACCCACAAGGATTCAAATGAAGTTGACACTGTTTTAATATGTTTGCAAGCATGCACTTGATAATTGCAAATCGAGTAGTGTGAACTGTAGCTCAAAATCAGTTCTTGTTGCCAATCTTGTCATTCTCGTGTGGGCCTTTAATTGTTTTTTCAATTTCCATGTGACATATAAATTCTTTGTTCTCTCACCCACTCCATTCGAACATGTAAACAATATTAGATCTAAATAGATGATTTCTATTTTTTTCCTCCTTTCTCATCAATTCAATCAAACATTTGATGTTATGTTTGTATATGTTCAATAATCAACCGATACCAAGTAGCCAGTAGATGGCAGTCATGCTATACAATTGTTGTAGTAGTGCTGACAACATTTGGATTAAATGACTACTAGGAGTGTGGAATTTATTGGGAATGGAGTAGTAATAATAGGTTCAGTCTATTTTCTTATTTAATGTGTGGCTAAATATACTATCTGTTTTGGGAGTCTTTTTGACTCCCTTTTCTTCTGCTTCAGACACCGAAGGATTGTAAATGACCAGAAAATGGAAATGTACTCTCCTACTGTCATTAACCTGTGATAAATGCTCATCATGTTTCAGAGAAAAATGACCTTGGTACATTTACACAATGCTTTCAATCTGACAGAACGAGGTAGAGTACGCAGTTCTATTCCCCATCATCACGTTCTCATAGTTCTTTTTACGTCCTCCTGGAAGCAGATAAGCCTTTTCACACAATGCCACTGCATACTTTAAAACCCCCAAAGCCTATTCCTCATTCAAGTGAACAAATTCTATCCAAGCAGCTCCATTCATCTCTGCGCACTATATTTTTCACTCAATACTGGAAGCTAATGTTTGCGGCCATACAACTATTTTCTTTCATTGTCATCGTTTTTCCGCTTGCTTTTGTATCCGGGCCTGTGTACTCACTCGTGGGTAAATCCTGTATTTTTCCATCACACCCAGCTGCATGTTTTAATGCTTCCTCTTAACTACTTTGACTCAGTATCTATCACCCTTTCGGTCCTACACCTTTCCCCCCCCCCCACGCCATGATGTTTGTAGGGAATTAGGCTCTCTTCGTCCCACCCAGACAGCACAAAAGAGCTGCAATTTATTGCCATTGAACATTTTATATGACTATTTTGTACACTGCTCATGAGCTGAAAATGCTATTTGTGAACTATTCCCCTGATACCACTGTTAAAATTCACTTCATTTGCCTGGCCGAAAGTAAAAATACAAAAATGATTGAGTAAATATATGATGTCAATCTCTGTTAGCTATTTACTTTATAACTTTTTATTTGACAGCAAACTGGACGCCAGTGACGCTTCCTCGGAATTGTGCTGTGACCCAGATTGGAGCACCATCAAAAAGGGAGATGTCATCACTGAGATTTCAAAGAGCTCCGCCGCCCCTGTCCCTCACAACTTGAATCGACAAACGTATAGTCCGTCGCAGACTCCATTTCTAAAAGGATACCGATATATAGCTGACACACTTTTAATGTCTCCGAATCTTTCTGATAGTAAGTGTCATCAGCCGTACCACCTACACCCCCAAGATGACCAGGTTAGCTTTGCTAATGTGGACAAAAATATCAAAAGATCTCTTGAGCACACAGAAACAATGCGCTTGGAAGAATATAGTCAAAAGTACAAGCAGAAGGAAGTGCAGCAACACAGAGCTGGAGGGTCATTTCAAATGTCAGTCCCAACAGAGAGTTGTCATACTCTTGGAAAGAAAAAACGACACGCCCACTCAGACGACCTTGTAGAACGTAACAAAATAACACTGGGCCGAAGCACCTCTGGTTATGGATCCTATGTGAATATGCGTGCACTTCAACAGAAGAAGCCTCACTTTGAGAAAAAGGTATGTGGAGATTTTTTAAATTCTTATTCAGTATGATTGCTTCTCATCAAGAATGGGTTGCTATAGTTTGTAGAGCAGCTACAGTGGAGGAAATAAATATTTGATCTCTCACTAATTTTGCGAGTGCCCTCTGACAGTCTATCATTTTAAAGGTAGGTTCATTTGAACATTGAGACAGAATATAGAAAAGAAAATGCAGAAAAACACATTGAAATGCATTTCATTGAGGGAAACAAGTGCTGGCCAAAACAACCTTCTTGACAAGCGCACTTTCCAGTCTTTGCCAAATAAGGTCATGATGGGTGCAGCGCAGCCAAACGGTTCCGCCAGTCCGCCATCTTTATTACCCGGAAAGACTTTTGGAGTCCAATTAGTTCAACGATGCCGAACTGGTGGATTTGCCGTTCGATTCATTGAGCGTCCATTTCCTTCGACCTCTGGAAACGACGGACGCAGTAAGGCGGTAGGCTTGAGATAAGACCAAAATATTGAACTGTTTTTCACCTTTCTATTATTGCGTGTGTATGATGCCCTCATTTTCATTAGCATAGCATTAGCGTCAGTCGTTCTGCTGATTTGAGCGCAGTGTGCTCTCTTTTCACTTCTTGTGGATGTATTTTGAGTAGTTGTACCAGATGAATTGCACCGAAGGTGCTGTTATATTCTTGAGAAACACAATAATATGTTAAATGCATTCGTTAGCTTCTCGCTAACGCTAGCATTCGCTTACTGCTTAACTCGACCGCAGTGCTTGTTTACGAGACATGTTCATGAATGTATTTTGTTACGTGTTGGATGCACACGTCTTCTGCTGTTGACATCTTTTAATCCATCCAAAAAGTGTGCGTTCCAAGTCAACGCTACCTAAAGATGTCCAATATGTGAAGGGTCTCATTTGCATTGGCAGCATCAAGCACCCAAGCCTTTTCTCATTTATTGGTATCGTTGCATCGTAAATAGTTTTGATGGTCCTAGCAGTCAACAAGCAAATGTGCAATGATGTTTGCTTTAAGGCCACCTGGAAAATGAATTTCCAGGCTTTCATCCATCCGTATCTGGCTGACTATGTAGTGCTTATTATGACTTGATCTGTCCAAGCAGAAGATCAGAGACATGGCTCCCCTTCGTCTCCTCCCTCCCAATAGGCTCTTAGACATCCGTCCGTCCGTCCGTCCGTCCGTCCATCCATGCACCTGGCACAGTGGCATAATTGGTCTGGATAGCACGCATTCACCATTTGTTGGGCCACAGGACTGTTTTTGTGGCAATAATACCCTCAACCTTGTCCACCCATCTGAGCCCCAGTTCTCTACAATGTCTCATATCATCACCATTTACATAGTCAAGAGCTGTTAGCTTTGTGTAGTGGTAAACAGAGCTGGAGGCTTTCCCTCTCTTGAACCCTTGGGCTTTGTTAATATCCCTCTGAATTTGCTCATTAGTTTCCAATTGCCATACACATCTTACCTAAAAATGATTGTTCTCGTGTAATGATTTCACTCAAGAGATTCCATTTTCTATTCCAAAAAAACCCCGAAATAATAAAGCAACAAATAAAAGGGGTTTCATCCTGCCTTTCTTGCTCTCTTACTATGTATGTGCCTATTGCAACACTGCCATAGCGTATCATCGATACAACAAAACATTTGAATTCTTCCCAGGGGATAATCATTCCGTTATCATGCCACAATACCACATTTGGCCTTTTGTGAAGGAGCCACTATTAAATGTACACCGGTTTCGAATGCAGCGATCGCTTGCACCATCAAAGTGCTATTGTGGCATTAGGCAGTGAGAAGGTTCATTGAGCCTAGTATTCTTTGATAATAACAGAAGTAGCAGATCAATCTTGCACTATTGCACTCACGCTGCCTTCCTTGTCCTCTTGCAGGCGGGCGGGCGGGCAGGCGGGCGGGCAGGCCCTCACTTCAAAGCCAGGGTAACATAATGTACAATCTTTTAATAGCTTTGGACCAAAGCTTTGTGAAGGCCTCTGCCCCTGCCTCAGTCTAAACACCCAATCAAGATGACCTAGGCTGTCTACAATAGTGGCTAAATGCAATTCAAGATCCCATATCCTCTTTGAAGTCATCATTGGCAAAAAACGGGAGCCGGCCGTGTGCAATTGACAGACAGACTTACTTTGTTGTGACGTTGCCTCCTAGACAAGCAATTACCGTTCCTCCCAATTTAGAAGAAAAGATATTACGCAGGTTATCATCCTCCAAATGCAATTGCGGCCAGATTATTGGCTCCGTTTGATTGGTGTCAAAAGCCAATGACAGGGTCATCATGTCATTTTGTATGTTGCTGGGTATTCGCTGTCCATGCGCTAACGTAAGTGGATTAAAATTCCTTTCTTTTTGTACTTTTGTGAAACTTGGTGACGCCGCTCATTAGGAAGCTACTGCCGTGCGTCCAAAAGAGACTTCAGATGCCGAACAAAGTTTAATCCAACAATTGAAGGTATGTGCTGTATGTTAGCGCTTCATGAGCAGACAATCTTTGCAAAATAGCAAATTGTGTTTCATTTCATTTTTGTTGCGGGGGCATCCTTTGTTTATCTAAAGTGTTGAAGCAACTCTAACCCCCAGGTCACCCATATCATTGAAGGAAGTAAAGAACAGGGGATTATGGAACCTGACTTTAGGAGCATGGAAAAAGGGCCCGAATTGCAAAGGTGCTTTATTGTAAACTTTGAATCCAACCTACATCATCGTTTGTCAAAAGATCATTGTGAGTTTGAGCACGAGTGCAATGAAGTTCTTCTTATCCATTAGGGAGGGTGAACCAAAGTGGCGTCCAAATGAAGATTGGCTTGAGCAAAGTCTGGAAAACGCCCCCACAATGCCTTCAAGTACTTCACACGACATCAGAGTCTATACAAAGCTGCCACCTATTATGCCAAAGATGCGCTTTAGTCCGAGTGTGAACACAATCAATTCCCACCATAGAAACAGCTCCACTGATTTCTTCGCACAGATGGACGATAAGACGGGGACAAGACCCAATTACAAGGTTGCTTTGCTCTTGAGTTTTCTCTCCTAATTTTCTTTCTTAATCTCTTTTGGAGACGTGTTACGTTTGCTCTTTTTATCTTTGTTTTGTTATTTGACATCCCTTGCTGCGTTGCGTATAATGTAGTTAGAAGATCATTTATTGGTGCAGCGTTAAACATAACATTACGCTTGTAATCTCCACATACATGGGATGTCATGCTCCTTTGAAGTCCCAAGTAATCCCCTCACCAGTCTTCACATGGGCTGCTTAATCCATTTGAAGGGTTTTAGTTACTCATGGCGCAAAGCATCAGGTTAATTGTCCAGGTCCTCTAAGATACACTTAATTGCAATAAGATGGCCACAGAACTGCTGGCTCTGGAAAGATGTATTAGATGATAGTGAGTAGGTCACCAGGGCAAGGAAAGGGAAAAAAAAAAAAAAAAAAAGTCCATAAAAATGGTTGACATTTTTGACGCCACCCGCTCGTTGAGAAATTTCTAACGTGATTCATAATTTGGACTCATTTGATATATTTTTTTATCCAATTCTTTTTCATCATTGAATTGAATGTTTTCAACATTTGGACTATTCTCTCCTCCGTATTGTCAGACATACAGCCTGAAAGAATACAAGGAGTTGATGCTAGATGTGAAGCTACAAGGTCTCGGTCCTGACTACGCAACAGTTCAAAAGAACGTAAGTAGCGCCTTCCAAAAGAACTCAAATAGACGCTTTATTGATTATGACGTCATCTTTAACGATGGAGCATTGACTATTGTTCAAAGTCACGTAACACAATGGTAAAAAAGAATATGGAATTTGCAAATAATTCAGTTTTTGTTTCCATGGTCCACTGAGAATTGGCTATGGCGTAGCTCTGCTTTCAGTTCATCATTTAAAGGCTCACTCGGCAGATAACATGACATTTACAAAGCAAATGAGAGTAGCCATTAGAAGTTAAGTGCTCTTTGGCTTCAATATATCTTTCCTTAATCTCCTGTTGTACAAACTGAGCATGTTTGACTAATTTAGTCCAAATTGAGGCCTGCGTATCTCCGGGGTAAAGCCAATTAGTGAATGGTAGATGTAATTTTTCATAGCTGGCTGGGTTTGCTTTTGTTGGGCTGGGCTGGGCTGGTCTGTGCTGTTTGGAGAGGCTCCTCTTTATAATCTATCTCCATGTGAATCTCTTTTTCTTTTGTTTGTTCCCATTCTTTGACCATTGCCAGACTGAGAAGATGACCCAACAGAAGCTGTATTCAAACGCGGTTCGCGAGAGGAACAAAAACAGCCGAAAAATACCACCCTTTCTGTTGGCCAAGGACCCGCTGGGCAAAGACAGGAGGAAAATTGCCAGGATGAAGGTGTGTCTGGATTTTCACATCTTCTTCCTCTTTGTAGAAACACAATTTGTCATCATGTGTTAAAGTAGCTTTGAAAAACGTTACACCGCACTTTAAACTCAATTCAAAATGGCCGACATCATGTATTTGGAGTGATTGAATCTGTAAATGTGCAATGAATCAATTTGAGTTTCTCTCTCTCTCTCTCTCTGTGTGTGTGTGTGTGTGTGTGTGTGTGTGTGTGTGTGTGTGTGTGTGTGTGTGTGTGTGTGTGTGTCTCAGGCTTTGGAGTATGCCAAAACCATAGCCAAGCCTGTCATTCAGCCTCCTCAAGCAAAATCAAATAAAAAACAAGAGTCAGCACATTCCGTCACGCCTTGTTTAGATGGCGGGAACATTTCCCCCTTGGCCAAAGTTGACCTTCTTACCAAACGTCACCAAGAAGAAAAAGAGGCCCTCCTCAGAAAGGTGCATGTCATATGAGGGGGAAAATCCGTGGCATTCATCAATAAACATAAGATGATGCATTTGCTATTTGTTACTAATTGCTTTCATGTACAAATTCATTGTTTTGTGGCAAAAAATCATTTGGCGATTGGCTAACGGCATTTTGCTTTGAAAGCTTCAATGGCAAGAAAATGTAGGTCGCAATTGGACCGAGGGCACTTCTGAATAATAGTAATTATTCGTCGATATTATTTGAGATCTGTTGCCATTAGGGAGTGAGTATCCCCAAAAAGTGGGAAGCACTCAAACACAGCTCATTTTCCTAATTGCGCTCTCACATTATTATCAAAGCTCTATTTATCTCCAAAATATGTGAATTTGATTAGTGTCTCTATTTAACCCATCATAGTCTTTGAAGCGCTCTGTTTTTAGTGTTAAATCCTCAGATGCCTGATGGGAAACAAATGACACAGCCCCTTTTAATTGAATGAGAAATGTCCTCTGCATCTTTTTGAGTTGCACCTACTCGCCCCCCCCCCCCCCCCCCCCCCATTGAAAGCCAGTTAATTGAAGGAGTCTTTCAGTGCTATACATGAAGGGCTTGAAATTAGCATCCCTTTCTGCCCATTGGAAAGATGATGCAGACGTGGAGGCTTTGATGTGAGAAGGATGCTTCAGGAGGCGGCAGGCTTGGAGAAAATGAGCTGATGGCTCTGCTATTAGGCCCAAATGCAGATGCAGCCATGTGTTGCAAAACGCTTAATCTTTTAATTGATCACCTTCTGCACAGCCTATTTTTCTATTTCCCCCTGCTGTCTGATAATCTGAAACACATTAGGGGCACGGCACGGCACGGCACGGCCGGGCACGGGTTGTTCTTCAAAAGGCACGAGCGCAAATTGAATACAAAAGACACAAAAAGCAGGACGAGAAATTCAATAGGAAAAAAAGACAAGTGTGTGTTATTTGCAAATATCAATTGGAGGAAGCTGCAGCGCATTAGGGTCATGAAATTATTCAATTATATCATGAAAGGCATTGATCATTACACGTTATTTCGTCACGTGATCGTGTTTTTTTTTGATAGTACAGAAGAAATAATTGACAGTAAAATCAGCTTTTTTGCTGTTGATCAACGAAGTAGAAACCTGAATATGCTGCTGCACCATCAAAGTGCCTAAGCAGGTTACATATGTTTATTTTATTTTTTTTGTCGTATTTAGTTTGACTGAAAATATTTTATTTCACCGAGGAAGCGAACGAATAGTCCTCAGAAATGATAAATTTAAGGATAAGCGCACACATCACAGCACACCGGTCAAACCCGTAAGAGATTGGCAGCAAGGACTTGCGGGCGGACGTGCGTGCGGGCGGGCTGTTGGCTGGCGTTCTTTGCGACATTTTCCATGCCTTCTCCTTTATTTGTTCCGCATATTTCATGTATTTGCCACATTTTAAAAGCACAACACACAACAGCGCAGGGCGCGCGCTCAAAACGGGGCCCGGGATGATCGCTAGATAGATAGGTAGATAGATGTTCACTTCAACCTCATTTAAATGCCAGTAAATTATTTAGGAGCAGGGTCTAGCGATGACAAAAAAAAAACCAACCTAAATCCAAAATAATTTATGGCCTATATATAGAAAGTTATTCGTCGGCATTTAAAAACAAAACCCAAAAACGAAGGCACCGGTTTGAGAAAAAGTAGATGTTGGTTGCATCATATGCATCATTTCCAATTTATTTACACAGATGAAGAGACAAATGTTAAATATTACAGCCGGTGCATAAATGAGCATCACAATATAGGCCTATCGTTTTTTTTTTTTTTTTGTTGTTTTTTCAACGCTAAATATTTGTAATGGCAATCATATAAAGTTATTTACAAACGTATCCAATGTGCTGCATGTTTAATGCACGCAGCCTACTATAGGAGATGATCCGTGGAGCAAATATCATCCTCGATATCCACATCGTCGTCGTTTTCTTCCAGCAAATACGTGTCCCGATCCAGTGGACGTTTCAGGTCCTTGCCACTCTTGTCGGTCAATTCACTCTCGCTTGAGTTCTCTGCGTTCCTCTCCGACTGCCTGGGGGTCTTGTGCTCATCCTGGGCTTTCCTCAGCTGCTTCTTGTGCTTCATCCGCCGGTTCTGAAACCACGTTTTCACCTGCGGGTGCATGCGATTGCTGCATGTTGTCAATTTGAAACGACACGGAAAAGTAATCATGCATTTTCAGTATTCTGAACAAATGGATCAAATATAGCCCGGTTTCTTGCAAGTTAAATAAATAAATAAATAAATAAGGAATGAAATACATCGATCTCCCATTTTCATGCGTTATTGATTCAAAGTTAATACAAATGGAACAATAGGCTTAGTGTTTGAGCTGTCCGCAGCGCAGCGCAGCGCAGCCATATCGGTTGCCTTAAATCCTCATCGGAACTCTAGTGCTTATTAATTCATCATCTTAATATATTCTTGGATGTCTGTATTTTTCCCCTTATAATTCGTTTCCATTTTAGTTTGACTGCTCCCAAACGGCCCATGGCCGGCCTTTAGCGCGTTGCGCTTTTGCGCTGTGTGTGTGTGTGTGTGTGTGCGTGTGTGTGTAAAAAGCGCAATGCATACCTGCGTTTCGGAAAGGCTGAGCGCAGTCGCCAGCTCCACTCTCTCCGGTGTGGACAAATATCGCTGGATTTCAAACCTCTTCTCCAGACCAGAGAGTTGCGAGTCGGAGAAAACCGTCCGGGCCTTCCTGCGTCTGCAGTGCTTCCCCGGTAAGTCGGTGTGGTGTTGAAACAAGGCCGGCATTTGCATACCTGCGCGCACGGACAGGGAGATAGATGGAACTTTGAGAAGACCGCTGCACGGCGCATTCGAAGTTAGCATTTATTTCAATACAAACTGCATGGAAAGTGCTATTTAGAGCAAAAATAATCATGTCAAATTTTGAACTCAAAAAATGATGACTAAAATCATGCAGATCATATATATATATCGTGTGTGTGTCAATCAAAAATGAGCATCGTTCTCGGCCTCATTTGCCTTTATTGACGACTTTTCTAACGAACTGCAATCCTTAATTTTTATTCATTTATTTAGAATTTGGGGGAAAAAATATGGTGCTGCGAGACATACTTTTCAACCTGCATTTTTACCTGAGCACAATTTTAAAAGTATACCACAAGCATCTGCTAAAGTAAAATTTTGCTTTCTAAAATGGGGAGGCAACAGCTTTCTTAATGTGTATGTTTTAAAAAAAAATGTTGCTCTTGGTCATTCAAGTTTTTTCTACTTACCAGATGTAAAGAAGTACTGGTGATGTTCTGGTTTGTGGAGCGGATGATGAGGATGCGGAGCTAATACCGGCGTCGGCATCAACGGGTATCCATACTCCAGGATGGGCATCCGGGAGGCCACGGAGGTACAGAAAGGCGATTGAATCACTTCTCTCAGAGGTTTAGGTTTGTGCAATAAGATGTCTTCTATAAAAAAAGACGTCGACCTCTGCGTAGGAGCCGCTGATGGGTAATTCATGCTCATGATCAAAGTGACTTGGAGTAGGCCTTATTTTAAAAAGACATGGGCGCCTAGCTGCTGTCTCTTTGGCTTTTAAACGCAGGCCCTACCTATCCAACACCATATCGTAGGAAGGACAGATTGTCATCAAGTTCTTATTCAGCCCGGAGTGTGAAAATGGATTTACCCACCAGCCAATTAGAGTACAGATGGGCGGGGGAGAAGGCAAGGACGCGCTCCGAGCTCCGATTGGGTGGAATTGTGCACTTGGTGAAACGCCGATCACCCAGACAAGCAGTGTGTTCGTCATTCACGTGGAAACAAACACTGAAAACAGTGCTGGGTTGTTTTTTGGTTCCCAGGCAACGATGCTGTTTTTATGCACAACCGCTTACCTCCCGAGACACTTGCTGCGTTTAATTTCGGCCAATCCAGTGATTGCTTCAACAGCGTCAAAATATATAGTATATTTCCACATAAATAATTGGATTCAAATCAAGTGGGCGACAGGCTTTTGCTTTCTTCACTCGACAACAAAACCTTGGACTTTTTGAAAGCAAAAATATCAAAGGAGCGCACCGAAGCCGCGTGCATGTTTGAGATCTTATCGCTTCCCCCACATATTTAGGGGTCAACATTTTATTGAATTGTTCCTAAAGGAGTCATTTTTGAGGGGCTGATCTTTGGTCTTAATCTTGAAGTACGGGGACGCCCAGCTAGTTGTGCGCTCTTTCTTCATTTCACTTGTTGAATGTGATGTGACGGGAATAAGTCGGTCTTGCAATTTGCTCCAAATGGACTGTAATTGTCGGAATTAAAATCGACCCGAGTACATGTCCCGTGCCCATTTCCGAAGCAAAGCTGTTTGCTATAATTTGTTGATACGGTGTTATCGTCACATTTCTAATCATGACAGTTTATGCCAAAGTGCCTCCATGTAGGCGCAATCAGCCTGCAATGCTAACTTGGGCAATTAGGAAGATATTACAGCGGAGACTGTAATCCTGAATGCGCAGCGCATGCAGGATTTCCATTTCATCAGATGGAACAGAAGGGAACAAATGAATGGCACAGAAGTGATTGCACAACTAGATACTTGTGATGAAAAGAATAGTTGACATATATATTGTTGATACAAGTCGGCGGCAGCAGGCTGCAGTGCACGGATCAATGTACATGAAACTATTGTGGTACTAATTGAAATAAAAAGCCATTCATTCAAAAAAAAAGAACAATTAGTCATTAGGAAAGGGAAACACCCAAGTGCGCTGACTGCACGAGCGTCAAAAAAGCACGTACGCCGGGATAACGAGCTGCTTTTAAAGCGGAAATTGGAAAAGAAATGGATCAGATGCATGGCGAGCGAGCGAATCTCCTTCTTCGCTCGGTCGCTCGGGCACCCTTAAGCGGCTTTGCGGCAATTTCATTAGCTAAAAAAGTCCGTCGTAAGACTCTGCGTCACCTCTTTACGTATTACAGTTGCTTAACAGCATAATAGGCATTTTTAGTTTGTAAATTCATCATCAAATAATAAGCGCTGTTCAAAATAAACTGCACTGAATGAAGGCAGATTGTTATTGACGCACATTTCGGAAGGGCAGTTTTCAATCTTATCTCCAAATACATATTTGATGGACTAATGTGCACTTGACAGGTCGGCAAACAAAATGACTGCATATAGTTCCAAGCTTGCAATTAACATGAACGGTTGGCATTGGCATTGGCATTGGCATTGGCGGAACCTGTGCATAGCATATGAATGCCATCTTGCCGACTTCTGAGTCGTACAAGTTCACTTCCATTCAGGTCATTTGAGCTGCTTACGTTGGAAATGAAGCAAAGAAAAACATTTGGAGAGTGAGGTCGTGCATTTCAATTTCCATTCGTAGCACGTACGTACGTACGTACGTACGTACGTACGTACGTCACAGTAGATGCACCTGTGTTCATCTAAGACGAGAGCTCCCTCAGGGTGTATTTCCTCTCCTGTGCCTCCTCTTCCCCATCCATATCCAGGTTCAGCACATTCACACATGCACAAACCTTGAAGATGAAAGGAGAAGAGTAGCTCCATTACCTGCATTACAGCAAGTTGCATAGACCAATTGACAGTGACAAAATGCCCCAGAAAAAGCATTTTTTCTTCCCCCCCAGATTTGAGTGCTGTACTTACATATAACTTCATTTTTATAGAGCGCAGCCTATTTTCCTCCACCCTGAGTGTTGCAGCCAGGGGCCATTTGATATCCACAGTCAAAGTGGAAATGATGCCTCCCTCTGTCACAGAAGAGAACATGCATTTTTTGCCCATTTAGCTTGTATCGCTAATGGACAAGGTGAGCATTAAAAACACACGCAACGAATATATATTATTATCCATTTTCTATGAATTATTTTTATGATTGACGTCACAGTTTTTGGCGCGGCACTACCAAACGAGGTCATAGGTGCGGCCAAACGCCATCTTTATTGTAGTCCGAACAAGTCAAGGATGCTGACTAAAAATGTGGAGTTCAAATCTTCTCTCTATTCTCACTCCAATTTTGTAATTCATCTTCATTATTTGAGAGATTAAAATGGTTATAAAATGCGATTAATTACGCGGACTTTGAGGTCCAGATTTTGGAAATGGCGTTAACCCCGAAAGGGTCTTGGTTTTTGTAGAAAGGCGGCGGCGGCACATGGCATCGATGAGCAGCCTGTAACTGGTTGATGAATAGAGTGTGTGACATCGGCAGTAAGAAGAAGAAAAATAAATAGACATTTCGCTATTTCCCAGCTGTGCCATTTATGAAGCACAAGGCCAGAACAATGTTTAATGGGCTTCTAAAAATGATTGACATTAGTGAAGCAAATGCTTTGTCACAGACATACTCTGCCTAATAGCTTAAATCAACTGGTCTGGATAGTGTTTTAAAGCCTTCAAATGACAAAATTTGTGCAGCAAGTGCTTTCACCCGTTCCTCCGTAAATGAATGGCAATTGTCACCCAGCTAGTGGATGCTGCCGCCGTCGCCGCCGCCGCCACCGCCTCTCCTCATCCACCCATGAGACAGTTGTGGGGAGAAAAAGCTCTCCACTTAACTACTTAAATGAATATATCAAGAAACTAATTTAGCATTTTAATTGCATGCTTTAGGGAGACTCTACTTCACTCACTCGCCTTCCATCTCGCCTGATTTCTAGTGTGAGCGCACATTAGATTGATCTATGAAAGACTGCAGAAATCACAACACTTAAGCCTGTTTATTTTCTCTTCCTAATGAAATAATTGAAATTCTTGTCAGTGCCTGCACTTAAGGACGAGAGATTGCGGGCGGGCAGGCGGGCCGGCTCGCTCCGCGGCTGGCCGGCCGGCCGACCGACCGACCGGCCGTCTGAACGAATTTTCAAAAGCATGGATGTTTTCCCCTTTTTATTGTTTGCAGCTTGTGCTTTTCTTTGTGTGATATGATTTCTTTTGCTTTATAAAGTCATTCCATCTGCACAGGCCAGAAATGGTGCATGACTTTTTTTTCCTTTTCTTTTTTTTAGATTTACCTACCCCATTAAGTGATTGCTGGCAGAAATGGCAGGGGACTTTTCTTTTGATACGTTTTCAGAAAGAGTGCTGGCAGACATTAAGGACACATTATTGGGTCCCATTTTCTCTCAGCTACAAGGATATCCATTAGTGTGGCACATAGCCCTAAATTTTTCCATTTTCTCTCCCACCAAACTTGACTTTACACATCATTCCAGCTTGTGTTTTGTCATTTTCCTCCACAAATTATATCAAAGAAAAGCCATTTTGCTGTGTGTGTGGCCTGTTTGTTGTGACTTGATTCTGAAGTGTCAAAATGGGCCCATCGTTATGGATAATCATGAGTGACACCAGAGGTGCTTTAAAGTCTTGGGGAAAAAAACATTGGTAGGTGGACAAAATGAATTTGAGCTTGCACAGATAGAGAACAGTGACACATTTTCTATTTGCTAAGAGGAGCTGCTTGTAATCTGCAGACATCCTGTCAACTAGTCACAGTGTTTACGACTTAAAAGTCACTCTTTTTTGGGGATTTATAAAAGTGAAAGTTTATTATACGCCTTTTGCAGTCACATATGTGCACTTTTGCGGCAGATTTAGATGTTGTCCTGTTCATTCATGTGCATTGTCCCTCTTCTAAAATAAAATAAAACTAAAAGAATAAAACTAAAAACATAAAACACCCCAAAAACATAAATAAATAATGTGGAATACAAATCAGATGTGGTCATCTTTAGTAAACATTTTGTGTTAAACAAAGTAGGTTCGCTTGGAAACATTTCCGCGTGGAAAAAAAAAAAAAAAGACGTTTACAAAGCCATCATCAGATTCAGGTCACAGAGAAAATGAAAGCATCCTTGTTCTCTAATATAGTAAAAGCAAGCGTCTGTGTCTGAATGTTTGTTTGTTTGTGTCGATAACGTGATATCAGCGAAGATCCCTCAACTTTGTTCCCCAAATTAGGTGAACTTGACCTCAAGTATGTTTTCCCACACATTGAATAAGTCAACAATATTGCTCTATAAGCAGCACTTGTAAAAAAATGCATTGAAGATCAGATCCAGCAAGAGGTCAAGCCTTTCTTTTCACCATGTTGTGGCGGGCGGGCACAATCGCAGAAGCGTCAGAAGGCGGCTCAAAGGCCACTCCGGCCCCATGCTGAGCTGACATTCTCATCGTGCCTTGCCCATTAATTCTGTCATTGTTGCTGCCCTGGCCTCCTGGAGTCCTATCAAAGACTCAATAACCACTGCTTAACCAAAGTCCATTGCCAATTCTCCTGATTGCTCCCTCCCTCCCTCCCTCCCACTCTCTCTCCCACTCTCTCCCTCCCTCCCTCCCTCCCTCTCTGCTGACAGCATATTGGCTGCACCACTGCCTTTGACTGCAACGTGGCTTGGCTGAAAAGACCATTATTACCCTGTAATTGTTGGAGTCAAACCCAATTAAGCAAATGTGTATAGGGGCAGATGCTGCCCTCCCACCCC
Source organism: Syngnathus scovelli (assembly GCF_024217435.2). Taxonomy (NCBI): domain Eukaryota; kingdom Metazoa; phylum Chordata; class Actinopteri; order Syngnathiformes; family Syngnathidae; genus Syngnathus; species Syngnathus scovelli. The sequence goes on from NC_090861.1 coordinate 585,404, forward strand.
CCCTCCCCCTTTTGCTCACCACTTCATTGACTCTTTTCTCCCCGCTTACTGTTACTTGACGCACGCTGGCTTGATCTCTGATACCGGATGAACAAGTAGTGGTGTCTCTCCTCCGACTCCCAGCTGGGTGGCGCATTGCTAATTGACTTCTCGCTGGTCATTTGCTCCTACAAAGTGAGCAAGAAGAAAAAGAAAAAAGTGGCGCCTTGTCTGCTCAGGCCATGGGAAGCAAACGTGACAAAAAGGGAAAGCGAAAGCCATTTCATCTACAGGGAAAAGAAGGGCTTATATGTTCACTTGCTCCAGCAGGGATCCACGCCGGTCGCTCGCTCGCTCGCTCGCTCGGTCTCCGGCTCCAAAAGCAAATGCTCTCATTGAAGCATGGCACCACCCCTGGGGTGTGACACTTCCTGTCTCTCGGAGCCTCACTTCTCAAATTAAGAGAGGAGAAGTAAACCGATGATCACGCTTGCGCTTGGATAGATCTTACTGTATATTTCACACTGCTGTCTTGCAGCTGTCAACCCAAATCAATGGATCAACAATGGCTCATCAGATATACAACAAACTGATGAATAACTACTTTGGAAATGGGAACGCTCATGGAAATGGCTAGAACAAGATGGCGGCTTATGCTCGGCTTCCGATCGATCTGATTGCGATTGGTGCTTTTCGTCCAAAAGACGTACGTACGTAGTAAACGTTCACAAGGACCGATTATTTGCTCGTGACAGCATCATGGGTCACATTATGCGCAAATGAGTAATTCATGTCGGCAGCCACGCTCTTTCTTTTTGCTCACTTGCCACCTGTTTTAGTCAAGACGTAATGGAAAGCGGGGAGCAAATGCAGCTCTCGGAGACAATTGATGAGGCCATCAGTCGGTAATTAAGCAGTTCGCCAGGCAATTTTGCAAATTATCCTCTTCGCTAGTTTGTACATTGACTGAATGTTTTGATTACATTGGTAATAAGTCTGAATCTAACATGACAAATGTTCTTTTACTCTTTAATGGAGCTTGTCAAATATCATTTTTAAATTCCTTCATGAGGTAAAGTGCCCATGTGGACCTTTAAAATTTCCAGACAATTTGCAAGAGGCTTTCAGGCACTTAAGCAAAGGTCATACAAACAAGAAACGAATTAGCAATTTACATTTTATAAAGCATACCGGTTAGAAAGCTCTGGCACACCTTTCCTCTCAATTACCATTTTGAATAGAAAAAGGGCCATGTTTTGTATTAAAGACAAAAAAACAAACAAAAAAAACAGTCGCTAGAAAGACAATGAATATAGAAATAGTATTTGTCCGTATTTATTTATTTGTTCATCTCTATTTAGGGTACATAAATATTGGTTTCTGACACAAAATAATTGTCGCACATTACGAAGGAACGCTTTACGGCGTAAATGTCAATATTTTATACAGCGTAACGTTTACGCTACATAAAATATTTACATGACAGATTGATGTGAAAGGGACGTTCAACTCTCGTAAATAAATAGTTAGATCGAGGAGCTTAACCAAGCTGTAATGAAAAAGGCACCTAATTTCCTGTCAAAAAATCTATTGTGAATATCAACATTTCCAAGTACTCTCAAACGATAAGGCTCCCAGTATGGTTTAAAATGCGGATAATGAAGAAATGGAAAATGGAATCCCAATTGACCCTTGCACAGCATGTTAAGTCCGTTTGTATGGGTACCTGTTGTGACTGTCCCCTTGCTATCAATAAAATAATTTAAGAACACATTAGACTCCTTTAAAAGGGCCCATTTGTCAGAGCAGGTGACTCTTAAAAGACCCTGTGGATTAGAGACGCCCTACGTCAGGTACTTTTAATTCAGCCACAATCAATATGACTTAGGCTGCTGTTGTGTTCACAGCCAATATTAAAAAAAAAAAAAAAAGTGTTTCCCGTAAAATACCTCTTGTCAAAAATGGACAGAACATTATTTATTAAAATATAGGAGCTTTTTACACCGTTGAAAAGAGGATGAAAATGACTATGCAATATACTCTTACTTTATTCTTCCTGCTCTATTATTTGAACGATACTACAGGCTAAATATTGTAAGCCACTTTTTGTTGTGTTTTATATTATTCTCATCATTATATGTTTAGTGGATAGCGGCTCATGTCATTTAATTAAAGGGAAGCAAAACAAAGCCCAAATTGTAAATAAAGTCCCAAATGATAAGAGTGAAGCGACAAAAGCGGCCAATTAAATAGCAAACAAAGTGACGACGAAGGTTATTGCTTCTTTGTTTGCTTACTAATAGGCCTATTTTTCCTCCACTCTGGGAAGTTCCTCTTCTGTCTTATGGGCGCTGAGTGAAAGCTCATGTGGAAGCCAAGTACATAGTGATTTGGCATGTTAGCTAGTGTGTTGGGGCTAATCAGACGGAGGGGCCACTATAATGGACAGAATGTGGGCAGAATCACAGCTAGAGCCGCTGCAGTAATGCAGCTAATTTCTCCACTGTCTCAGCCAGCGCATAGACACAAATGGGGTCAAGAAAGGTGCAGGCAGCATGAAATGAACAGCTGTTGCCGTTCTCACTTCTCGGCAGCCAATGCGGGAGAAAAAGCCAAGCCACCTGTTCTTTGGAAATGCACAAGAATGTATGGACAAATTAAGGGCAGGACCCATGCATATTGCTTTCCATTTTCGCCCGGCCGCTTTGATCAAATATAGGTTACTCGTAGATTGTTTTGCTTTTTTGCTCTAATGGAAAAACAATTGGCTATTTTTAAGATGTCTCTCGTAGGGAAATAAGATGTTGGCGTGTACGTTCAAAAAAGAAGGAATATGTCTATGCATTAATGCAAATATTAAAGCCAAACATTGGGCTGTTTAGTTTCATCAAATCATAGACACCCTTCATTTAGGATGTGGCCGCCGCAACATTTATTATCCATCGCAGAGATGGAATTCAGCTCTCATTTCAATGTCTCATCATCACTGTCCAATAAAGACGCATTTGTTTTTTTCAGCCACAGTACAAATTTGAGCAACAATGTAGTTCCAAAGGTGGATCGTATCAAAGCTCCACCGCAAACGACAAATGTGGTGGATTCATTTAGTCAAAATGTATCACCGGAAGACTTTTCATGTTTTGATGTTTACTTGATCATTTGATGACTCATTTCATGTCAATGTAAATTTCTACTTTATTAGTGAACTTGAAAGAACTTGAAATTCAAACCACTTTTAAGCATTTAAAGAAAGAAAACTGTCACGGCAGCAAAAAATGGAGAAAAAAAGTAAATAAAGTTGAAAAGAAATCAAAGTAAATAAAAAAAAACCTATATAAAATGTACGTATATGCACCTGCATCCGCACAAAAAATAACCCTAAACGCAATATTGAAAAAAATATACAGTTAAATATGAGCAGATGTGATACAATGAAAATAATTGTTGACTGCATATTTCCAAATATCCTCAAAATAATATAGTAAACTGCAACATGAAGTCCCGTAATTGTCATATTTCCAGAGAGCTGTATTTGAAAGAAAGCGAGCGAGCGAGTGAAATGTAGCGGCTCGGATGCATTAAAGCTTCCCCATTAGGAGAAGTCATGGATTAAAGGGTGCTGTGGCTCTGCAGTTTGCCAGTCAATGCTCTTTTGCTCTCCCCCCCAATGCAAGTGCCCCCCTTGCTCCTCTGTTCTCTTCCTCCTGAAAGAAGTTGATTTGCCATCAATTGCCATGGCCATTAATGCACACTCACAAAAGGATGACACATCGCATTATCACCTCACTCCCTTTCAAATTAGAGCTGAGCGATGCCTCGGCGCAGCTTGTGACTGGTTAACAGTATCAGCTATTTGCCGGGATTGTTCTCTAATACGCAGTGTCTAAAGATTTCATCAGGCATTTCATGATGGAAATAAACCACTGCCCACAGGGAAATTGGCCTGATTAATGGAATTATGCTTTGCAGGGGAGTCAATATGAGCAGCAGACACTGGAATGGCGATGAGTAGAGCTGTCTGTCACCAATTAGGACAACAGCGCACATCTATGTATGTTGCTTAGCAGGAAAATGTTCTCCTTCTCATTTTCTTGGGGGAACAAACATGGAAGTAACTTACTCTACCTAACCCACCTCTTTCTTCCCCTCATCTACCCCCATAAGCACATGCAAGCAGGTTTTTGCTGGAAAAAAAAAACCAACTTCATTCATGATGTTTTCTTTTCAAAAGGTCCAAAATTTTTAAGGCTCATGCGGCTCAATTAAAGCTTAATGTTCAATAGCTGCAAAAAAAGCTCATTGGTTTATTGAGAGGACCTACCTTACTTTTTGGGTCATCTGACACATCCTTTTATGGAATGAATGAGTGAATGAATGAATGAATGAATGAATGAATGAATGAATGAATGAATGAATGAATGAATGAATGAATGAATGAATGAAAAATAAAATAAACAAATAAATCAATAAATAAGTAAATGATCCTGCCAGGTAGCTGTTATTAATATCCTTAGCGAAGCCACATTTCAATTCAAGTTTCATTTGCTGTGTCTTATATAGGTGCAATTTGTTTATGTAGATACCTGCACAATTTTTCTAAATAGTTTGACATCATAGCAGCATTCAATGGTTTTTGCAATATCCCTAGAAAAATAATATTTCAAGCGGCGAATCCTGTTATGAGGCCTTGCTGCACGACACAACCAAGCATTCAACATTACTGAAGAGCAAGGGAGCTCTCTAGTGGACGCAAGTCGAACTGGATCAATACTTGGAAAAATGACTCTTTGCGGTATCATCAGCCTGAGGCATGTTTGTATGGCAATATATTAAAATAATGTCACCAAGTATTACTATATTAATAGTGCCCAATATTAATATATTCACCAAACTTGATTTTTTTATGTTGCAATTTCTAATCATATCTCCCAAATAAACGCAATGGCATCAGTTCAAAAGAAAAAGTGACTTTTGAAACGCGAATATAATTGGAACCAATTAAAATAGAACATATGCTTGTCCGTCCATGCAGACAGGCCAACAAGTAAGGGGATAAGACATCTGTCATGTGCTTCACCCTAAAATCCCTTTAGTCACGCTTCTCTGTCGTAACCTGCTTTACTGCAGATCCGACTGGATTTCTGACTCAGAACTTTCATCCGGGCGGGCACACGGAGCAACGCACGTGCACGCCAACCCATCAAGTGTAAAAAATACAATAAAAAAAGCTTACAGGCAAAGTAACAACAAATGCAATTGAAACCCTTACCCTAGTTTGAAACCTAGGGTTAGGAAAAATGGATTTCTCTTGCTAACTCTCCCAGAGTGGTCCGCCAACCAAACGGCCGAAAGTGACCACAGCCCCAAGCTTCTTTGCTGCTCAAAATGCATTCATTCCCTTTATATGTTCGTTGCCTTCCAAATAAATCCCTTTGCACTGTGAAGTCTGTAATGTGATTACACGGAGCCACAGCGAACACAGCGAAAGTCGACCAAGACAAGCAGCACCGCTGATTTGATCGGAGATAAAAGGATAGAATCGTTTTAGAGATGATGATGATGGTGGTGCTGGTGGTGGCGGCCTGACTCAAAATCCAATATGATTTAGCTTCAAATGCTAATCTTGCATAAGGAAGACATAATCTTCATTTGGAAAGCAAATAGGGCGACCAACATTTCATTGTTCATTGCGTTTGAATGTGTTGCCCGCATTATGCTCACCAGTGTTGGCTGGTCAATAGAGGGCGCTAGAGCACTGCTCTTGGCCTGCCCCCCTATACACGGATTCAACTTGATTAAGGGAATGTATTAATGAGAGAGAGAGAAAAAAAACAAAGATAATACGTCATCATATCTATTTTCATATGTTTAATTCAACGGTGGAAAAGTATGTTGGCAAATCCCTGTTGCCATGGTGAATCCACATATCCGTTCATGGTTGTGTTTGAACTTAACTCAAGGTGAAGTGGTCCGTTGATTCTGCCTACATACCTCTGCATGGTTGATATCATGTGACAAATGTGTACCATCTTGACAGCATTTTAATTGGAAAAACACGGTATCTACAAATACACCTAATGGCTTTATAGAAAATATTTGGGAAATACTCAAGAAATACTGTCATTGAAATTTCTTCAGGGAAACGTCGGAATCTCACTGCAGTGCGTGTTCAGGTAATACTAAGAATAGTCGATGATGCATCAAGCTGCCAATAAACATTCTGGAAATGCGGACAAGGTGGAAGCATTTTCAGCCGCAATTGCCTCATTCAACAGTCTTAATTTTACTTTGAAAAAAACAAAACGGAAGCACTTTAGCGTATGAACATCAACTTATTTGCAGTATAACCTCATGGTTGAAGGAGACTTTGGAGCGTCGTCTAGTGATGTGCATTCCGGTTCTTTTAAGTGAACTGAATCTTTAGAATGAGTTCACTCAAAAGATTCGTTTAAACGAATCGTCCCCCCGCCCCCCCACACACATTTCTAACTTCAATAATACACAACTAAGCAATTCACCAGACAAAAAAAAATCAAATAAACACACGGCAATGTCGACAACGGCAACGCACACATTTTTCTCTACATTACAACATCCCATGGGAACAACATATACGTCAAACAATACAACTACACCCCCCCCCCCTAAAATATTATATATAATAATACTAATTGGCTCGGTTATTCGCACATTTATTTCTAGAATACAACACCTACACTAGTGTTGGCTCGTGAGTGAACGATGGGTTCAAAAGAACGAATCTTTTCAGTGAACGAGAGTGACCGAATGGCTTCCTAAAGTGATTCGTTCTTTTTTCAGTTCATATGACTTCAACCAGTAGGCGTCGGTAACGCCCATTGAAGCTGGTGCCACTTCGCCGTAAACCAAAACGAAGAAGAAAATGACGTCACTTCCTGTTGACGAACGAGTCGTGAATTGCATTTCCCGTTCGCCGACTGAACGGACGGATCTGTGAGTGAACGAATGAGTGAGTGAGTGATTCGCATTTGCAGTTCATCGCGAGAACGGATCAGTGAGGGAACGAATCGTGACTTTCCCGTTCGTCAACGAGTCGATGGGTCAACTGCCTTCCTTCCTTCCTTCCTTCCTTCCTTCCTTCCTTCCTTCCTTCCTTCCTTCCTTCCCGTGCGTGCAGTCAGTGAAGGTGTTGCGTCGTCTCCCTCCTGGCGTCAACTATGTAAGTCACAATGTCGATTTACGATTTGCCAAGGAAAGAAAGAACCACCACTTCTTTTATGCAAGCTAACGGCTAACTTTCTTGCATGAAGGGATGCGCCGTTATGCAACAACGGGGAGATAGATGATGCTTCTCTTTGGGTCATCTTGACTTTATAACACTTACAATTACGTGTATGCATATATACGCGTAAATATTGTTATCCAATATATATCTACTGCAATTTCACATTGGATGGCTGGTTTGAAATGTACTTTTAATATTATTATTTTTAATAAACATTTATGTTAAAACTTGTCTGGTGTTTTATTCCTTGTTTTTATATTCGCCAATTAAAACATAAAAATCTGTCATTTGGTTAACTGCTTTATATGAGACGATATGTGTAGGTACACCTCATGAATACTTCAATAGGTACATTACACGAGGTAAAAAAAAAGAATAAATAAATAAAGGGTTAATTGCACAACAAAAGCACGTTTAGGAATTTTCTCAGACCTGGGATCGAATCAAGTTCATGATTCAATGATCAGGCTCCTGCAGAACGTGAGGATGAACTGATCATTTGAATCAGGTGTGTTTAACGAGGGGAACTTGGAAAACTGTAGGAATGCGGCCCTCGAGGACTGGACTTGGACACCCCTGCCTTACACTGAGTGCCAAAAGTCCCAATGATCGTGAGCAGCAGGGGGGGGCCCCATTTCAACCCCTTACACTGAGTGCCAAGCAGGGAAGAAATGAGTACCATTGTTATAATGGTCACTGGTATGACCCGGCCGGGGGTTGAACCCCCGACCTCCCAATCTCAGGGCGGACACTCTCCTCTCAGGCCACTGAGCTGGTAAACACTTGTATCGTAGTATAACACTTATAGTCGTTTTTAAATAACGTGTATACGCCTAAATATTGTTATCCAATATATCTACTGCAATTTCACATTAGATTGCTGGTTTGAAATTTGCTTTTAATATTATTATTTTTAATAAACATTTATGTTAAAACTTGTCTGGTGTCTTATTCCTTGTTTTTATATTCGCCAATTAAAAAATAAAAATCTAACATTTGGTTAACTGCTTTATATGACAATATGTGTAGGTACACTACATGAGGTTAAAAAAAAAGAGAGAATGAATAAAGGGTTAATTGCGCAACAAAAGCATTTCCTCGCACCTGGGGTCAAACCAAGCTCTTGCCGAGCAAGAGCCCAAGTCACTAACCAGTCTAGTCTTCTTGTGAGCTGCTCCATAAAACCATACATGTTCCATGGCCTGTGAGCAAGGCTTCCATAGGGTAGTGGTTAGTCCTCTGGGCTTTCACCCCAGCGACCTGGGTTCGAATCTCAGTGGGACCAAAAAATTTTCACTGATCTATTCTTCTTGTGAGCTGCTCCATAAAACCATACATGTTCCATGCCCTGAGAGCAAGGCTTCCATAGGGTAGTGGTTAGTCCTCTGGGCTTTCACCCCAGCGACCTGGGTTCGAATCTCAGTGGGACCAAAAAATTTTCACTGATCTATTCTTCTTGTGAGCTGCTCCATAAAACCATGCATGTTCCATGCCCTGAGAGCAAAGCTTCCATAGGGTAGTGGTTAGTCCTCTGGGCTTTCACCCCAGCGACCTGGGTTCGAATCTCAGTGGGACCAAAAAATTTTCACTGATCTATTCTTCTTGTGAGCTGCTCCATAAAACCATGCATGTTCCATGCCCTGAGAGCAAAGCTTCCATAGGGTAGTGGTTAGTCCTCTGGGCTTTCACCCCAGCGACCTGGGTTCGAATCTCAGTGGGACCAAAAAATTTTCACTGATCTATTCTTCTTGTGAGCTGCTCCATAAAACCATGCATGTTCCATGCCCTGAGAGCAAAGCTTCCATAGGGTAGTGGTTAGTCCTCTGGGCTTTCACCCCAGCGACCTGGGTTCGAATCTCAGTGGGACCAAAAAATTTTCACTGATCTATTCTTCTTGTGAGCTGCTCCATAAAACCATACATGTTCCATGGCCTGAGAGCAAGGCTTCCATAGGGTAGTGGTTAGTCCTCTGGGCTTTCACCCCAGCGACCTGGGTTCGAATCTCAGTGCAACTAAAAAATTTTCACTCATCTATTCTTCTTGTGAGCTGCTCCATAAAACCATACATGTTCCATGGCCTGAGAGCAAGGCTTCCATAGGGTAGTGGTTAGTCCTCTGGGCTTTCACCCCAGCGACCTGGGTTCGAATCTCAGTGCAACTAAAAAATTTTCACTCATCTATTCTTCTTGTGAGCTGCTCCATAAAACCATACATGTTCCATGGCCTGTGAGCAAGGCTTCCATAGGGTAGTGGTTAGTCCTCTGGGCTTTCACCCTAGCGACCTGGGTTCGAATCTCAGTACAACCAAAAAATTTTCACTCATCTATTCTTCTTGTGAGCTGCTCCATAAAACCATGCATGTTCCATGCCCTGAGAGCAAGGCTTCCATAGGGTAGTGGTTAGTCTTCTGGGCTTTCACCCCAGCGACCTGGGTTCGAATCTCAGTGGGACCAAAAAAATTTTCACTGATCTATTCTTCTTGTGAGCTGCTCCATAAAACCATGCATGTTCCATGCCCTGAGAGCAAAGCTTCCATAGGGTAGTGGTTAGTCCTCTGGGCTTTCACCCCAGCGACCTGGCTTCGAATCTCAGTGGGACCAAAAAATTTTCACTGATTCTTCTTGTGAGCTGCTCCATAAAACCATGCATGTTCCATGGCCTGAGAGCAAAGCTTCCATAGGGTAGTGGTTAGTCCTCTGGGCTTTCACCCCAGCGACCTGGGTTCGAATCTCAGTGGGACCAAAAAAGTTTCACTGATCTATTCTTCTTGTGAGCTGCTCCATAAAACCATACATGTTCCATGGCCTGAGAGCAAGGCTTCCATAGGGTAGTGGTTAGTCCTCTGGGCTTTCACCCCACGACCCGGGTTCGAATCTCAGTGGGACCAAAAAGAGGGTTAGGGTTAGAGCTAGGGTTAGGGTTAGAGTTAGGCTTAGGAATAGGGTTAGAGTTAGAGCGAGGGTTAGAGTTGGGGTTAGAGCTAGGGTTAGGGTTAGAGCTAGGGTTAGGGTTGGGCTTAGAGCTAAGGTTAGGGTTAGAGCTTGGTTTAGAGCTAGGGTTAGGGTTAGAGCCAGGGTTAGCGGTAGGGTTAGGGTTAGAGCTAGGCTTAGGTTAGAGCTAGGCTTAGGGTTAGGGTTAGAGTTAGAGCGAGGGTTAGGGTTAGGGTTAGAGCGAGGGTTAGGGTTAGAGCTAGGTTTAGGAAGAGAGTTAGGCTTAGGAATAGGGTTAGAGTTAGGGTTAGGGTTAGAGCTAGGGTTGGGGTTAGAGATAGGGTTAGGGTTAGAGTTAGAGCGAGGGTTAGGGTTAGAGCTAGGGTTGGGGTTAGAATTAGAGTGAGGGTTAGGGTTAGAGCTAGGGTTAGGGTTAGAGCTAGGCTTAGGAATAGGGTTAGAGCCAGGGTTAGGGCTAGGGTTAGCGGTAGGGTTAGAGCTAGGGTTAGGGCTAGGGTTAGCGGTAGGGTTAGAGCTAGGGTTAGGGCTAGGGTTAGAGCTAGGGTTAGAGTTAGAGTTAGGGTTAGAGTTAGTGCGAGGGTTAGGGTTAGAGCTAGGCTTAGGCATAGGGTTAGAGTTAGAGCTAGGGTTAGGGTTAGAGCTAGGGTTAGGGTTAGAGTTAGGGTTAGGGTTAGAGTTAGTGCGAGAGTTAGGGTTAGAGCTAGGCTTAGGGTTAGAGTTAGAGCGAGGGTTAGAGTTAGTGCGAGGGTTAGGGTTAGAGCTAGGCTTAGGAATAGGGTTAGAGTTAGGTTTAGGAATAGAGTTAGGCTTAGGAATAGGGTTAGAGTTAGAGCTAGGGTTAGGGTTAGAGCTAGGGCTGGGGTTAGAGATAGGGTTAGGGTTAGAGTTAGAGCGAGGGTTAGGGTTAGAGCTAGGGTTAGGGTTAGAGCCGGGGTTAGGGTTAAAATTAGAGTGAGGGTTAGGGTTAGAGCTAGGGTTAGAGCTAGGCTTAGGAATAGGGTTAGAGCCAGGGTTAGGGCTAGGGTTAGCGGTAGGGTTAGGGTTAGAGTTAGAGCTAGGGTTAGAGTTAGTGCGAGGGTTAGGGTTAGAGCTAGGCTTAGGGTTAGGGTTAGAGTTAGAGCGAGGGTTAGGGTTAGAGCTAGGGTTAGGGTTAGAATTAGAGTGAGGGTTAGGGTTAGAGCTAGGGTTAGGGTTAGAGCTAGGCTTAGGAATAGGGTTAGAGTTAGAGCTAGGGTTAGGGTTAGAGCTAGGGTTAGGGTTAGAGTTAGAGCGAGGGTTAGGGTTAGAGCTAGGGTTAGGGTTAGAGCTAGGGTTAGGGTTAGAATTAGAGTGAGGGTTAGGGTTAGAGCTAGGGTTAGGGTTAGAATTAGAGTGAGGGTTAGGGTTAGAGCTAGGGTTAGGGTTAGAGCTAGGGTTAGGGTTAGAGTTAGTGCGAGGGTTAGGGTTAGAGCTAGGCTTAGGGTTAGGGTTAGAGTTAGAGCGAGGGTTAGGGTTAGAGCTAGGGTTAGGGTTAGAATTAGAGTGAGGGTTAGGGTTAGAGCTAGGGTTAGGGTTAGAATTAGAGTGAGGGTTAGGGTTAGAGCTAGGGTTAGAGCTAGGTTTAGGAATAGGGTTAGCGGTAGGGTTAGGGTTAGCGGTAGGGTTAGAGGTAGGGTTAGAGTTAGTGCGAGCGTTAGGGTTAGAGCTAGGCTTAGGGTTAGGGTTAGAGTTAGAGCGAGGGTTAGGGTTAGAGTTAGTGCGAGCGTTAGGGTTAGAGCTAGGCTTAGGGTTAGGGTTAGAGTTAGAGCGAGGGTTAGGGTTAGAGCTAGGGTTAGAATTAGAGTGAGGGTTAGGGTTAGAGCTAGGGTTAGGGTTAGAGCTAGGGTTAGGGTTAGGGTTAGAGCTAGGTTTAGGAATAGAGTTAGGTTTAGGAATAGGGTTAGAGTTAGAGCTAGGGTTAGGGTTAGAGCTTGGGTTGGGGTTAGAGATAGGGTTAGGGTTAGGGTTAGAGTTAGAGTTAGAGCGAGGGTTAGGGTTAGAGCTAGGGTTAGGGTTAGAGCTAGGGTTAGGGTTAGAATTAGAGTGAGGGTTAGGGTTAGAGCTAGGGTTAGAGCTAGGCTTAGGAATAGGGTTAGAGCCAGGGTTAGGGCTAGGGTTAGCGGTAGGGTTAGGGTTAGCGATAGGGTTAGAGCTAGGGTTAGAGTTAGTGCGAGCGTTAGGGTTAGAGCTAGGCTTAGGGTTAGGGTTAGAGTTAGAGCGAGGGTTAGGGTTAGAGCTAGGGTTAGGGTTAGAGTGAGGGTTAGGGTTAGAGCTAGGGTTAGGGTTAGAGCTAGGTTTAGGAATAGGGTTAGAGTTAGAGCTAGGGTTAGGGTTAGAGCTCGGGTTAGGGTTAGAGTTAGTGCGAGGGTTAGGGTTAGAGCTAGGCTTAGGGTTAGAGTTAGAGCGAGGGTTAGGGTTAGAGCTAGGGTTAGGGTTAGAATTAGAGTGAGGGTTAGGGTTAGAGCTAGGGTTAGGGTTAGAGCTAGGTTTAGGAATAGGGTTAGAGTTAGAGCTAGGCTTAGGGTTACAGTTAGAGCGAGGGTTAGGGTTAGAGCTAGGGTTAGGGCTAGAGTTAGAGCTAGGGTTAGGGTCAGAGCTCGTTTTTTTTTTTTTTTTTTTTTTTAAATCCCAAAATCCATGTATGGTAGTTTTTTTTTTTTTTTTGGGGAAAAAACCCAAAAACTACCATGTATGGTAGTTTTTTTTTTAAACTACCAATTATTTAAACTACCATGTATGGTAGTTTTTTTTTTAAACTACCATTTATGGTAGTTTTTTTGTAAACTACCATGTATGGTAGTTTTTTTTTTTTGGGAAAGAAAAAAAAAGGTAGTTTTTTTTTAAACTACCATTTATGGTAGTTTTTTTTTAAACTACCATGTATGGTAGTTTTTTTTTTTGGGGAAAGAAAAAAAAGAAAAAAAACTACCATGTATGGTAGGTTTTTTTTGGGAAAACACTAAGAAACTACCATAATTGGTAGTTTAAAAAAAAACTACCATACATGGTAGTTTTTTTTTTGTTTTTTTTTTGGGGGGAAAAAAAAAAAACTACCATACATGGTAGTTTAATAAAAAACTACCATAAATGGTAGTTCAAAAAAAAACTACCATACATGGATTATTTTTGAAAAAAAAAAAAAAAAGAAACTACCATACATGGTAGTTTAAAAAAAAACTACCATAAGTGGTAGTTTAAAAAAAAACTACCGTGTATGGTACGTTTTTTTTTGGATTAAAAAAAAAAAAAAAAAAAAAAACGAGCTCTGACCCTAACCCTAGCTCTAACCCTAGCTCTAACCCTAACCCTTGCTCTAACTCTAACCCTAAGCCTAGCTCTAACTCTAACCCTATTCCTAAACCTAGCTCTAACCCTAACCCTACCTCTAACCCTAACCCTCACTCTAATTCTAACCCTAGCTCTAACCCTAACCCTAGCTCTAACCCTAACCCTCGCTCTAACTCTAACCCTAAGCCTAGCTCTAACCCTAACCCTCGCACTAACTCTAACCCTAACCCTAGCTCTAACCCTAACCCTAGCTCTAACTCTAACCCTATTCCTAAACCTAGCTCTAACCCTAACCCTAGCTCTAACCCTAACCCTCACTCTAACCCTAACCCTAGCTCTAACCCTAACCCTCGCTCTAACTCTAACCCTAACCCTAAGCCTAGCTCTAACCCTAACGCTCGCACTAACTCTAACCCTAGCTCTAACCCTATCGCTAACCCTAACCCTACCGCTAACCCTAGCCCTAACCCTGGCTCTAACCCTATTCCTAAGCCTAGCTCTAACCCTAGCTCTAACCCTAACCCTCACTCTAATTCTAACCCTAACCCTAGCTCTAACCCTAGCTCTAACCCTAACCCTCGCTCTAACTCTAACTCTAACCCTAACCCTAACCCTATCTCTAACCCCAACCCAAGCTCTAACCCTAACCCTAGCTCTAACTCTAACCCTATTCCTAAACCTAACTCTATTCCTAAACCTAGCTCTAACCCTAACCCTAACCCTAGCTCTAACCCTAACCCTAGCTCTAACCCTAACCCTCACACTAATTCTAACCCTAACCCTAGCTCTAACCCTAACCCTCGCTCTAACTCTAACCCTAACCCTAAGCCTACCTCTAACCCTAACGCTCGCACTAACTCTAACCCTAACCCTCGCTCTAACTCTAACCCTAACCCTAAGCCTAGCTCTAACCCTAACGCTCGCACTAACTCTAACCCTAGCTCTAACCCTACCGCTAACCCTAACCCTACCGCTAACCCTATTCCTAAGCCTAGCTCTAACCCTAGCTCTAACCCTAACCCTCACTCTAATTCTAACCCTAACCCTAGCTCTAACCCTAACCCTAGCTCTAACCCTCGCTCTAACTCTAACCCTAGCTCTAACCCTAACCCTTGCACTAACTCTAACCCTAACCCTAGCTCTAACCCTAACCCTAGCTCTAACTCTAACCCTATTCCTAAGCCTAGCTCTAACCCTAACCCTAGCTCTAACCCTAACCCTCACTCTAATTCTAACCCTAACCCTAGCTCTAACCCTAACCCTCGCTCTAACTCTAACCCTAACCCTAAGCCTAGCTCTAACCCTAACCCTCGCACTAACTCTAACCCTAGCTCTAACTCTAACCCTAGCTCTAAGCCTACCGCTAACCCTAACCCTACCGCTAACCCTAGCCCTAACCCTGGCTCTAACCCTATTCCTAAGCCTAGCTCTAACCCTAGCTCTAACCCTAACCCTCGCTCTAACTCTAACCCTAACCCTAGCTCTAACCCTAACCCTAGCTCTAACTCTAACCCTATTCCTAAGCCTAGCTCTAACCCTAACCCTAGCTCTAACCCTAACCCTCACTCTAATTCTAACCCTAACCCTAGCTCTAACCCTAACCCTCGCTCTAACTCTAACCCTAACCCTAAGCCTAGCTCTAACCCTAACCCTCGCACTAACTCTAACCCTAGCTCTAACTCTAACCCTAACCCTACCGCTAACCCTAGCCCTAACCCTGGCTCTAACCCTATTCCTAAGCCTAGCTCTAACCCTAGCTCTAACCCTAACCCTCACTCTAATTTTAACCCTAACCCCGGCTCTAACCCTAACCCTAGCTCTAACCCTAACCCTCGCTCTAACTCTAACCCTAACCCTATCTCTAACCCCAGCCCTAGCTCTAACCCTAACCCTAGCTCTAACTCTAACCCTATTCCTAAGCCTAACTCTATTCCTAAACCTAACTCTAACCCTATTCCTAAGCCTAGCTCTAACCCTAACCCTCGCACTAACTCTAACCCTCGCTCTAACTCTAACCCTAAGCCTAGCTCTAACCCTAACTCTCGCACTAACTCTAACCCTAACCCTAACTCTAACCCTAACCCTAGCTCTAACCCTAACCCTAGCTCTAACTCTAACCCTATGCCTAAGCCTAGCTCTAACCCTAACCCTCGCACTAACTCTAACCCTAACTCTAACTCTAACCCTAGCTCTAACCCTAGCCCTAACCCTAGCTCTAACCCTACCGCTAACCCTAGCCCTAACCCTAGCTCTAACCCTACCGCTAACCCTAGCCCTAACCCTGGCTCTAACCCTATTCCTAAGCCTAGCTCTAACCCTAACCCTAGCTCTAACCCTAACCCTCACTCTAATTCTAACCCCAACCCTAGCTCTAACCCTAACCCTCGCTCTAACTCTAACCCTAACCCTATCTCTAACCCCAACCCTAGCTCTAACCCTAACCCTAACTCTAACCCTATTCCTAAGCCTAACTCTCTTCCTAAACCTAGCTCTAACCCTAACCCTCGCTCTAACCCTAACCCTAACCCTCGCTCTAACTCTAACCCTAACCCTAAGCCTAGCTCTAACCTAAGCCTAGCTCTAACCCTAACCCTACCGCTAACCCTGGCTCTAACCCTAACCCTAGCTCTAAACCAAGCTCTAACCCTAACCTTAGCTCTAAGCCCAACCCTAACCCTAGCTCTAACCCTAACCCTAGCTCTAACCCCAACTCTAACCCTCGCTCTAACTCTAACCCTATTCCTAAGCCTAACTCTAACCCTAACCCTAGCTCTAACCCTAACCCTCTTTTTGGTCCCACTGAGATTCGAACCCGGGTCGTGGGGTGAAAGCCCAGAGGACTAACCACTACCCTATGGAAGCCTTGCTCTCAGGCCATGGAACATGTATGGTTTTATGGAGCAGCTCACAAGAAGAATAGATCAGTGAAACTTTTTTGGTCCCACTGAGATTCGAACCCAGGTCGCTGGGGTGAAAGCCCAGAGGACTAACCACTACCCTATGGAAGCTTTGCTCTCAGGCCATGGAACATGCATGGTTTTATGGAGCAGCTCACAAGAAGAATCAGTGAAAATTTTTTGGTCCCACTGAGATTCGAAGCCAGGTCGCTGGGGTGAAAGCCCAGAGGACTAACCACTACCCTATGGAAGCTTTGCTCTCAGGGCATGGAACATGCATGGTTTTATGGAGCAGCTCACAAGAAGAATAGATCAGTGAAAATTTTTTTGGTCCCACTGAGATTCGAACCCAGGTCGCTGGGGTGAAAGCCCAGAGGACTAACCACTACCCTATGGAAGCCTTGCTCTCAGGGCATGGAACATGCATGGTTTTATGGAGCAGCTCACAAGAAGAATAGATGAGTGAAAATTTTTTGGTTGTACTGAGATTCGAACCCAGGTCGCTAGGGTGAAAGCCCAGAGGACTAACCACTACCCTATGGAAGCCTTGCTCACAGGCCATGGAACATGTATGGTTTTATGGAGCAGCTCACAAGAAGAATAGATGAGTGAAAATTTTTTAGTTGCACTGAGATTCGAACCCAGGTCGCTGGGGTGAAAGCCCAGAGGACTAACCACTACCCTATGGAAGCCTTGCTCTCAGGCCATGGAACATGTATGGTTTTATGGAGCAGCTCACAAGAAGAATAGATGAGTGAAAATTTTTTAGTTGCACTGAGATTCGAACCCAGGTCGCTGGGGTGAAAGCCCAGAGGACTAACCACTACCCTATGGAAGCCTTGCTCTCAGGCCATGGAACATGTATGGTTTTATGGAGCAGCTCACAAGAAGAATAGATCAGTGAAAATTTTTTGGTCCCACTGAGATTCGAACCCAGGTCGCTGGGGTGAAAGCCCAGAGGACTAACCACTACCCTATGGAAGCTTTGCTCTCAGGGCATGGAACATGCATGGTTTTATGGAGCAGCTCACAAGAAGAATAGATCAGTGAAAATTTTTTGGTCCCACTGAGATTCGAACCCAGGTCGCTGGGGTGAAAGCCCAGAGGACTAACCACTACCCTATGGAAGCTTTGCTCTCAGGGCATGGAACATGCATGGTTTTATGGAGCAGCTCACAAGAAGAATAGATCAGTGAAAATTTTTTGGTCCCACTGAGATTCGAACCCAGGTCGCTGGGGTGAAAGCCCAGAGGACTAACCACTACCCTATGGAAGCTTTGCTCTCAGGGCATGGAACATGCATGGTTTTATGGAGCAGCTCACAAGAAGAATAGATCAGTGAAAATTTTTTGGTCCCACTGAGATTCGAACCCAGGTCGCTGGGGTGAAAGCCCAGAGGACTAACCACTACCCTATGGAAGCCTTGCTCTCAGGGCATGGAACATGTATGGTTTTATGGAGCAGCTCACAAGAAGAATAGATCAGTGAAAATTTTTTGGTCCCACTGAGATTCGAACCCAGGTCGCTGGAGTGAAAGCCCAGAGGACTAACCACTACCCTATGGAAGCCTTGCTCTCAGGGCATGGAACATGTATGGTTTTATGGAGCAGCTCACAAGAAGAATAGATCAGTGAAAATTTTTTGGTCCCACTGAGATTCGAACCCAGGTCGCTGGGGTGAAAGCCCAGAGGACTAACCACTACCCTATGGAAGCCTTGCTCACAGGCCATGGAACATGTATGGTTTTATGGAGCAGCTCACAAGAAGACTAGACTGGTTAGTGACTTGGGCTCTTGCTCGGCAAGAGCTTGGTTTGACCCCAGGTGCGAGGAAATGCTTTTGTTGCGCAATTAACCCTTTATTCATTCTCTCTTTTTTTTTAACCTCATGTAGTGTACCTACACATATTGTCATATAAAGCAGTTAACCAAATGTTAGATTTTTATTTTTTAATTGGCGAATATAAAAACAAGGAATAAGACACCAGACAAGTTTTAACATAAATGTTTATTAAAAATAATAATATTAAAAGCAAATTTCAAACCAGCAATCTAATGTGAAATTGCAGTAGATATATTGGATAACAATATTTAGGCGTATACACGTTATTTAAAAACGACTATAAGTGTTATACTACGATACAAGTGTTTACCAGCTCAGTGGCCTGAGAGGAGAGTGTCCGCCCTGAGATTGGGAGGTCGGGGGTTCAACCCCCGGCCGGGTCATACCAGTGACCATTATAACAATGGTACTCATTTCTTCCCTGCTTGGCACTCAGTGTAAGGGGTTGAAATGGGGCCCCCCCCTGCTGCTCACGATCATTGGGACTTTTGGCACTCAGTGTAAGGCAGGGGTGTCCAAGTCCAGTCCTCGAGGGCCGCATTCCTACAGTTTTCCAAGTTCCCCTCATTAAACACACCTGATTCAAATGATCAGTTCATCCTCACGTTCTGCAGGAGCCTGATCATTGAATCATGAACTTGATTCGATCCCAGGTCTGAGAAAATTCCTAAACGTGCTTTTGTTGTGCAATTAACCCTTTATTTATTTATTCTTTTTTTTTACCTCGTGTAATGTACCTATTGAAGTATTCATGAGGTGTACCTACACATATCGTCTCATATAAAGCAGTTAACCAAATGACAGATTTTTATGTTTTAATTGGCGAATATAAAAACAAGGAATAAAACACCAGACAAGTTTTAACATAAATGTTTATTAAAAATAATAATATTAAAAGTACATTTCAAACCAGCCATCCAATGTGAAATTGCAGTAGATATATATTGGATAACAATATTTACGCGTATATATGCATACACGTAATTGTAAGTGTTATAAAGTCAAGATGACCCAAAGAGAAGCATCATCTATCTCCCCGTTGTTGCATAACGGCGCATCCCTTCATGCAAGAAAGTTAGCCGTTAGCTTGCATAAAAGAAGTGGTGGTTCTTTCTTTCCTTGGCAAATCGTAAATCGACATTGTGACTTACATAGTTGACGCCAGGAGGGAGACGACGCAACACCTTCACTGACTGCACGCACGGGAAGGAAGGAAGGAAGGAAGGAAGGAAGGAAGGAAGGAAGGAAGGAAGGAAGGAAGGCAGTTGACCCATCGACTCGTTGACGAACGGGAAAGTCACGATTCGTTCCCTCACTGATCCGTTCTCGCGATGAACTGCAAATGCGAATCACTCACTCACTCATTCGTTCACTCACAGATCCGTCCGTTCAGTCGGCGAACGGGAAATGCAATTCACGACTCGTTCGTCAACAGGAAGTGACGTCATTTTCTTCTTCGTTTTGGTTTACGGCGAAGTGGCACCAGCTTCAATGGGCGTTACCGACGCCTACTGGTTGAAGTCATATGAACTGAAAAAAGAACGAATCACTTTAGGAAGCCATTCGGTCACTCTCGTTCACTGAAAAGATTCGTTCTTTTGAACCCATCGTTCACCCACGAGCCAACCCTACCTCATAGTTGAAGGAGACTTTGGAGCGTCGTCTCCGCCGCGGTGGTGGATTGTCTGCCTACCCCAAAGAGGAGGACGCGACGCGTACGTGGATAAAAACACTTGGGAATTTTTAGAAGACAAACAGATTAATAAAGATGACACAGCCAATATACTGGGCTATGCTGGTTGGGATGGCCGTCCTGTTGATAGGGCAAGGTCGGTAACAGTTTTTTATTTTTTCTCACACTTGTTGTCGCTCGCTCGCTCGCTGGCTGGCTTGCCCGCTTACTAACGGTTTGATTGGATGTCGCAGTAGCCGACTAATTATACCTTCTCACTCAAGTCACTTACTTGACTATATATTTATTTTCTGTGGAATTAATTTGACGCTTATTTGGGAATATTTGCAGACTGCTAGATTCTGTATGTCAGTGGTGATTATTTGGACACACGATAAAGCTGTTGCCAAGGAGGTTCTCGCTGACAAGTTAAGTAGTAGTTCCTAATCCACACTGACTTCATGGTCAAGTCGTATCAAGTTAAGCCGTACCAATGTGACTATTTGAATCCGGAGAAGGAGATCCGGCCGGCTCCCAATTCTGGGGCTTCTCTTTCTTATACGGTCAATTGTTAGTTGACTCAAATGAGCGTCTTGGGGATGAAAATGCAGCACTCGAGGTTCCGCAAATGTTGAAACGAATGCTTTTTAATCCGCCTTAATCAGTAGCTGCTAACCCTTCCTCCTAATGAAGCCATTATCCACTTTTCTGTCTGCATTTTTATCAGCCTCAAGGAAGTCCTCAAGGAAGAGCAGAACATGCTGTAGAGTAGTGGTCCCCAAGCCCAAGCCCAAGCCCAGGGCCACGGCCCCCCCCCCGGTACCAGTCTGTGGATCATGTGGTACTGGGCCGCACAGAGACTTCTCTCATGGAACTAAGGGTTGAAGGCTGTGTTGGTGTTTATGTTGTTGGTCTGCTCTCCTTCAGCACCACAATAGCATTGTTTTTATGGCCGGTCGTATCGTTTATTTTGTTGCATTTATCCGCCGCACCTTAAAAATATTGTGCGGTCCTTGCTGATATGAGCTGTCACTGCGTATTTTTGGCGCCCAAGTCTTGTGCTTGATTTGCACGCTTAAACGTCACTCCAATAATACCAACAAGTGGCTGGCTGGCTGGCTGGCTGTGCAACATTTGTGAACTTATCATTTATTGAGAGCTGGTTTCCATGGATATTCCACCCATGGCCTTGTGGTGACGGTGCACCGAGGTTTTGTACCAGACAATGAATACTTTTTCTCGTCCAATTGTGAGCCTAATGACTACACTCACTCAAATGTTGTGGTTGGTGAAACGCAAATAAAATACCTCCATTCACCCTTAAATAATCAATTCCGAGCATGATCCATGGGCACCAGATGGCCTCCCCACCACGATGGACCTGAGGCAGAACCCTCCCGTCTGAGAATGAAAGCATCCATTCATTTCACGTTCCATTCATTAGCCAATATCATACCAGGCCACGACGAAGCCAAGAAAGGTGAGCGAAGCCATGCCCGGCGTCCTCTTTTTTCATTTATTAGACCTTGGTCTGGGAGGGAAAGTCCATTGTTTTTCATTTAATCCTTATCAGGATTTTGCCCTCACTATTCTTTTGACATCATGTCGATACTTGCGCTGATGCACGGGAGGATTAAAACATCCGCAGCGTGGCCTGAAGGTGAATTTGAATGGAATGATTATTGCTAGGTAACTGTACGTTTATTAGGCCAGAAGGAAACCGCTTCATTATTCATTAAGCGCATAGTTCACTTTAGCTTTGGGATACTCCTCAGACTTGCTAATCAAAAGTAAAGATTGTTTCAGAGGGAGCAAATTGGACATGTTGTGTGAAGGCCGATTGTCAAAATCATGTGTGAAGTGTGTGATGGGGATGAAATCAAAATATCGTTATCATTTAAAATATATCACTTCTCCACTAGGTGGCATTAAACTATTACTTAATCTACGTCATCTCTCTCTCGCTCGCTCTCTGCACACAAAAATGCTAAATAGAAAATACATACCCAAAATACATCCGTCTCTCTCTCTGGCAAAAAAATGCAAAATCCATTGCTATGTTGCAACTACAAACGGCTCCATTGGGACTGTCAGAATGTTCTAGGTGCAGGAAAGAAAAGCTGTTCTATCATGTGCTTGGTTCTAACAACTCAACACAACACAATAAATGGATGGCTCATCAGCACAGTCATATTTCCATTAGAATGATTGTAAAGTGATGATGGTGTTGAGCAGTGCTGATTGCTGAAGGCGTCTATTATTAGCCTAGCGTGACCCTGATGTAGTCAAAGCGTTTCAAAAAACAAGGAGAACTGAGCACAGTTAGGCAATTATAAAATCCACTCAATGGTGTTTGGAGCTACGCCGCTTTCTTGTGGCAATCAAAGAATATGTGAGTGGAAATGTGCAAGTATTTTACTTGGCGGTGCACGAGGCACAGTCTCTCTCCTATGGCCCGGCCTGGCCCAGCCCAGCCCAGCACAGCACGCAGAGAAGTCATTTCCTGCTCCATCTTTCCAGTTGTCTCTGCTTTCATGATCCCAGCGCTGCTACTTCAGCTCTTGTCGGTGATCGTTAGAGCAAAACCGCCTCTCTCCTGCAAAGAATTGATTTAATGGCAAGATTGGGTAGATATAATAAAAGCAGCAGTGCAGGGAAAGAAAAAGCTAGATCATGGACTGGCGTTGCCCAAGACAGACTTGGGCTGTCTGCCGTCTGTCTGACTTTCCACCTTGCTTTCCCACCTTCACATCATTCACGCTGATTGATGTTCAATTCATTCTCCGGCCCTATATTTAGCCCATGTTGCTGCTCCGCTAAGCGCCGTAAAGTGTCAGTGGGTAGTCATTGAGATGTGATTGCTTTTTGCCCTAACTCAGTTGAACAATTAAGCCGCACAGTTTGACACCCGGCTGCTTGACTAAAAATCATCCCAGCCAGCCTCGCTGATGCGGTCGGTGTTCTTAACATACTCAACGTATTTGATTCGAAAAAGCTCTATGTATCTATCTATCCTCTGAGCAAGTTACTAAAAGCAAAACAAGTTTCATACGCACCCCGCTGAAACTTTGATATAGTGCATTCTCCCTCCCTCCCTCCCTCCCTCTCCAGTGAAAAAACAAAGTAAGGAGCTAAATATGAACCCCACAATGCCCCAAATTCCCCCTGGGTGACCAAAGTAAATACGGTGGCACCATATTGAGGTAATAAATCGTGTTACTCTAGCAAGTTGTTTTTATTTTCTTTCTATCCGGCAGTCAAGATGAGCGATGATGTCTCATCATCAGCTTTGGCATCATTGCCTTACTCCATCTTCCCGCTGGCAGTCGATTTGCAGCCACCGAAGTGTGAAGCTCTATAATGACGGCTTATTGACCCGTTTGCTGTTTGGCAAAAGATGAGAGAGGCAGGCAGGCAGGAAAGGATTGTTCCTGTTTTCCTCGCAATATCCCCACGTCATTTGTGTGCTGTGGGCACTCTGACTAAACTTCGTTGTTTGATAGCAGTGACGCCTCAGGAAATGAATCCAAAGCTTCATGGGATCCTCCATTTTTATCATCTCATTTGATCAAAACACAAAAACATGCATTTGATTCAAACATGCACCGTGGTGGCCCTTTTTCTTTTTTTTCAGTCGTGATTTAATTGGATAAAAACACTTCAACCAAATATTGTAACAATGTATTTGATTGAAACATGCACCATGGTGGCCATTTTCTATTTTTTTCCATTTATGATTTAATTGGATAAAAACACTTCAACTAAATATTGTAACAATGTATTTGATTGAAACATGCACCATGGTGGCCATTTTTCTTTTTTTTTTTTCATTTATGATTTCATTTGATGAAAACACTTCAACTAAATATTATAACAATGTATTTGATTGAAACATGCACCACGGCGGCCGTTTTCTAGAAAGTCTATCAAAACGATCCGCAGAGACATACTAACAATCTGGCATAAGCCATTTGATATGACTGAGGCTGATTATCCACTAAATGAAAACAGGCTTATGTGTGGATTCCCTAAATGAAACAAGTCACAAGTTCCTACCTGTGCGTGTGCGTGCGTGCGTGTCATTCATCCGACCGTTTTTTGCAGGATTTCTGCCGCTATTCTATCAGCCGGGGACGTGTAAATCTGTCAACGAGAGAGTCAATTCTATTGCCTGTGCTGGAATTGAATTTGCCCGTGGTGCCGATGGCATATCAAATGTCATTGCTTGCGCTCACATGCTTCTGGTACAAGTCGGTAACTCAAAGCAAGCAGATCGCTCCAAATGTTTACATGTGATGATGGAATGTGATATCACCCAATTCCTAAGCATTTATTTATTTATTTTTTTTAATCTGAGACTTTGTACAGTATATACAAACCGAAGACAGATTGCCAGAAACTGTTCAATTTTCTTTGGATATGTAAGTGTGTAAGTCAGCTGGGACTCAAATTAGACCAAGCAGTGGAGATAAACAGATGGATGCCATCGCTATCAATCAATCTCTCTGCATGAGCGTTTGATACTGTATACTTATAGTGCACATACAAAAGGGCTTAGTGCTTTTCTACTGGATAGAATTGTAGCAAACATCATCCAAAATAGTGCTTGTATAACAATGTCAAATTAGAACAAACGTATCCAACTTCCTGGGTGGATCCAATTTTCAACACGGCAGTTGTAATGATGTTTGCAAATCATGTTGGAATGAATGAACTCACTCAGATTCATTTCTTCACTATTAATGTCGTTCAATAGTACAAGTGGGAGACAGCGTATTTTGGGAAATAATCATAATAATTGCCATCTTGATTGATAGACGTGGCTGCAAGCTGTCAGGAAGGATTACTATTCTTAAAAAACTAAGTAGAGTTGGAATAAGGGACTGCGTTGCGTCTGTGAGCCACAACTAAACGACAAGATTTGGATTAAGACGAATGAACGGGGGGGGGAGGTGTAATAATCTCTAAGAGTACGTTCAGTGGGTCAACGTGGACTCTTTGTTCACATGGGATATAATGTCTGTCATTTTTTGCAAGTGCACAGCCCTTCTCTGTCTGAGGGTTTTGCTTCTTGTGCCTGCAGGCTTGCCCGCCGTCCACAGTCAAGGCCAGTCTCAATATGACAAAAATCTCATGGACAATATTACCGTCAGACAAGGAGAAACTGTCACTCTCAGGTAAGTCAGCGCACTTCCAAATAATGAAGAAATAAATACATCTTTTTTGCTTATTTCATTCACACATGGTACAGCATGAACCTTTGGTTCTGTAACTACAGCAAAGATATGTGAGACTAAATGAAGATAATAGGGGTGCAGGGTGCTTGCTGTAGGTTGGCTTTATGGATTTAAAAAGAGTTGTTATTGCACTGCAAATAGATCCGCAATTCTACTTTGTAGAAGACGTCGGTGACCTTTTCCCTCCTCTGTGCTTTCGGAGGCTTACGAGAGAGACATAGAGGGATTTATTTATGCTGCATTTAAATGCTGTCGGGAAACTTGCACGTCATTGGATATTAAACGTAACCGTGTCAGTTTGTCTGGAATTTCTGTCTCGTCATCTGACTGTTAAATCATCCTGCGTGTATATTTCTCTGCTCTTTTTGGAGGGAGGCAAAAAGATGAAACTTATTGAAAACTACTATCCATGTCTTCCATAATAATTGACAATTTTCCTCCATCCCCCAAAATGTTGCTGCTATTTTTCCACCTTCCATAGGTGTGCACAGGGGGAAATTGTCACACACACGGCCTGGCTAAATCGCTCAAGTATACTATATGCCGGAGATGAAAAATGGTCTGTGGATCCCAGGGTGAGTCTGGTGACACTTAATCAAGAGGAGTTTACCATCAAGATTGAAAATGTGGACATGACAGATGAGGGCCAGTACGTCTGTGCTGTCCAGACCAGCAGGCGACCTACAACCAATGTTGTGCACGTCCTTGTTCAAGGTAACACAAGACAACAGAAGTAATAATGAGCAGAATATTTGCATTTTTGCCCTTGAAAATACTACAAATACTACAGCTCAGCTGGATTTGGATTCAACGCTAGAAAAGGTTTCTCTGAACTTTCACAGTCCCACCGAAAATCGTCAATCTATCAAGAGATATGGTGGTGAACGAAGGCTCCAATGTCAGCGTGCTGTGCCAAGCCAATGGGAAACCCGAACCTTCCATAAGCTGGAAGCTCATCTCACCTTCAGGTATACATACGTAGCAAATAGAAACGAGTGAAAAGCAAGACAGCTGAACAATGTCACGTGCCGTGTGTAGCCGACCTGGAAACAAACAGCGAGTACCTGGAAATTCCATCCATCAGCAGACACAGAGCGGGAACGTACGAATGCAGAGCTGTCAACGACATCGACACCGATACCCAAACGCTAGACGTCACCGTCAACTGTGAGTGACTCCGCGCTTTTGCTCTCATTAGCCAGACGATGACGACGATGCTGATTGCCTTTTGTTTCAGATGCTCCCACTGTGTCTGAGGGAAGAGATATTGGCGTTAGACTGGGACAAAGAGGCGTGCTGGAGTGTGAGGCTGATGCCGTGCCTGAAGCTGACTTTGAGTGGTTTAAAAATGACAGAAGGTATTGCTGCTTTGTCTTTCTGTTGTTGGAATGGCGCCAACATCTATCGAGCCATCTTTTTTGTAATCGTCAGATTCCTCAACGGCTTTGATGGTATGGAGATCGTAAACACCGGCTCGCTCTCCAAACTGACATTTTTGAATGTTTCCGACGGGGACTACGGCAATTACACCTGTGTTGCCGTCAACAAACTTGGGAGTTCCAATACAAGTTTCATTATGTACGGTAAGTCTGTGAATTTCGAATGGCTTGACTCAGCAGATAACGTTTCCTTTTCTTCCTAAAATGTTATTTTCCCTTCAAAATAGCTCCTGCCTGTTTTTTGTACTGCGAATGTTGTGTGTGTCTCCAATCTTACCTGTGAATTAGTGGATGCAATATTTGACATTGCTTGTGCTTGCTTGGCTTCTTCTCTAACATTAAGACTGGAGCAAATTCAACTCAGAAAAATAACCATTTATTGATTAATAATAATATAATATGAAGAATTATTTGTATTCATTTAGTTCTCTTTTTTAAGAAATATGCATCAATTTCTGGAAAATGTGCCCAAATGTTGTTCAGAAATGAATTCAAATGCTTGCTAGACATCCCATTGACTGATGTAGTCCTCGTTGTGATTGATGTATCTTAGCAACCCCAATGCACAAGTCAGTGAGGTGACTCAAATTTGATGTCTTTGTTTCCCACTTGTTGCTGTGTTTGATTTATTCCCCCCCCCCCCCTGCCCCCCCTCTTTGTAGTGGCAATTGAACCCACTAGCTCAACACTATTGCAAGGTTAGTATTGGACATGGATGTGCAATTAGAGCTGCAATCCTCTCAGCATGACAGATACTGCCGTTTTTACTAATCTCACGTCTTCCACTAAAGAAATGTATTGCACGTCATGTGTAAATATTTGTGCAAATGATCAGTGTCAGCCCTCCTTAATCTTTCTGTGTTCTCTCCGAGTGACGCGTCTTTCCATTTTTGCATGCTGGCCTTTCACTGTAAGTATCATTTTAATGAGCTTAAAAGCTCGGTGTTCTGCGTGCACGATAATACACGATCATTTCTCTCAGGACCGAGAGCAGTTCAGGATGGCAGCGGATCGGCATTGGGCGTGCACATAGACATCTCTCTCCTCTCCATAGTGTTTCTGCTCTTTCTGCTCAAACTTTGAAGAATGGATTTCACAAAGATACGTACGTATGTTTATTGGCTCCATAGTTTCCTTTCAATTTGCAAACATACTCATGCTCAGCGGTCCACAAAGCTGCACACGTGATCTCAATTTGATGCAGTTTCCATTTGGTTTCATTTGAGGATGGCACAATTGAATTGGATTTTCTCCTAACTTTCAGAAGAATATTTTATGATACTCAAAACGACTGTGAATGATACGTCAAATGCGGGAAGAGTCATTTTTTAAGCAAGTGTTGAAAATGAATCTTAAATACCTCAAGGTCAGCTGGAGAAGAAAAGTGAAACGGATTTAGCTTAGCCTGGAGTTGCTCTCTCTTTTTTTTGTAAAATAATTTCATTGTATTTATTTATTTTTGAAACTGGGGACAGTTGGAAATATGAAGTTGTATTTATGTAGGCAAATATTTTTGTTTTGCCAAGTCTTTGTTGTTCCTTTTGTTTTTACTAACAAGGATGTTTACGGATGAAAATGGTGGAAACCTCATTTGACTTCATAAAGATGTCATTCAAGATAGAAAGAGACTGGTGTTTTTTTTTTTTGGTGATACGAGTTTCAAATGCAACTCAACTGTTGGATTGTTTTAACACCTTCACATACAAATGGATATGTCCGGTAATATGCACATTTTTAATCACCCAAAGAATTGAACTCAGTTATTGTCACAAAATGGTCTTTCTCATTAAACATTCCATGACTAAATATATCGTCTTTGTTCTTACTACAGCTACATTTGAAATGAAAATATTAAAAAATGATGAGTATGTTCTTATTGAGAAAGTGTTGTTGTTCCAAGGCCACTTTTGAGGCGGAATCACGTCACTTCCAGCGCATCCAGCCTTGAAACTGGCCTTCGTTTCCACGGCGACGGCTTTATTTCTTATGATTACTTTTTCCAATATTTACTCAGAACAAACAAACACTCAGTGTTGGCCCAATCACTTCCTAAATGTAATTAGTTACAGTTACCTTTCCAACAAAGTAACTAATTGTCATTTTTGCATTGCTTTTTCAAAAACGATTTTTGATCAGGTGTCAATACAGTTGCATCCACCGATACTTTGTTGAACTTGTAATTTATTGAACAACAACGTAAAATAAACATAAAATAAATAAAGTGTCACACTGCTTACTTTTCCATTTTTTAACGACAAAACTCCTCTGATGAGAGAAAATAAAAAAGTAGCACAGAGCGGCTGACAATTTGCTATATGAACGAAATGACGTGATTGATGATGGTGGCGGTGGTCAATCATGTGACCGTACATAACACAAGTTGAGTTAATGCCAAAGCTAGTCGTCATTTAATGGCAAAAAATTGACATCATACTTCTCATCAACACCATCTGAGATAAAAGGGGTCAGACCCATCCCTAACTTTGTAGGCTTTTGGATCTTCATGTCCAGTGGCAGTCTCCAGATTCACCGACACGACAAGCATTGTGTATATCATGGTTGTCACAAGAAAAGCATTCCCACACACATCAGTCTCTTTCCTGTTGTTTTGTAATCGACACGTTACTCAATTTAAAGTGCACATGAGTTAACTGGACAACATCATATAACATGACTTCAAAAATCACTTGTGCTGTACAATCTCATCAAAGCAAATTCTTACCCAAGGCAAAAAATGTGCTGGAATAAAATGCACCCAAATAAAGATAGATTGAAGTCCTAACCCAGGGCAGGGGTGTGGAAGGCCAGTCCTCGGGGGCTGGCCGCATTCCAACATGTTTTCCAAGGTTCCCTCGTTAAGTGCACCTGCGTGAAAAGTTTTAGCTCCTGCAGAAGGTGAAAAGGACCAAAATCGTGTTCAACGAGGGTCCCTTGGAAAACATATTGGAACGCGGCTAGCCCCCGACGACTGGAGCTCCTAACCCATTGATCTGGATCAATTTGACACTCATCCATTAAAGTTTCAAAATCCACCTACATTCATTGAAGATGATTTGACTTCTCAGCTTGAAATATTGTTTCTATCTTAAAGCCAGCAAATCAAATCTGAAAGTGCATATACAGTATTTTTTCGTTGTCTATGTATTTATACGTGATTGTTTTTTTTTTTTGCACATGATAAACTCTTCAATAACCTTGCCTGGATAATTACAGGTTAAACAAACAAATAACACTTTAATTAACGCTCTAAAATAAGTGTCAAACTAAAATTCAAAATAGAGGTTAAATGTATTTCTTCCACTATTTATGTACTAACAATACTCGTTCAAGATTACTATTTGTATAGACAACAAGGCATTTTATTGACTGGAATTTTTCAGTACCATACAGAATATGGGAAACACTGCTTGTTAAAAAAATCCCATACTTGTGGGTATGGTGGGTCCACAATTGTAAAAAAAAAAGTCACTGTAATTCACGTAAATAAAAGTGATTAAATTAAACCTTTAAATGTCTTTCGACCTTCTTTTGCGGATTGCATAAGTGAGTTGTGACCGACAACAAGTAAAAGAACAACCTCATGTACAAAATACACACACTGAGCACAATCAAGTCATACAACTCATCCAAACTGAGCGCATTTGCAGTACGTGTTCAATTCACACCCCAGCCAGCAGAAAAGAAAAAAAGAGCACGTCAATGCTTTTGTATGAATATGCAATGAAACTGCTGTGACACAAAGGGCAGTCTTTCTCTTTTACGTATATCCTATACATAAACAAACCAACCAAATTATAACATGTTTCTCTTCTGTACAAGTCTATACATTTTCTACACATTAATGTAAATACAATTTAGATGCATTATGTAGTAGGACTTGCCTGAGAATTCATTGTGTACTGTTTTTTTTTTTTTTTTACTGCTTATCATGAAGAGTGTCATATTCTACTTTGCATATACTTAACTGTAAAAATACAGTCAGATTAAACTCAATTTCCCTTTTATCGTTTACTTAAAAAAAGTTCAATTGTGTTGTACATGTAGACATTACACAATAATAATCATCTGAATGTGCACTCCAATATTGGGCAAGAAACAGTCAACCATCAACAGTTACATTTATTATTTTCTTTTTTTTTTCCACATATAAAAGATTTGGGGGATACACAAACTCAGGACCTTAACAGCATTAAATTAGTATGCACAATTCAGATTTTTTTTTTTTTCCCCCTTTCGTTCGATTGAAGCCGCACATTGAAGTGGCTGACTCCAATGCCAAATAAAGTAATTGGATTGAGAAAAACTCAAAAGAGAAATAATAAACCACTGGTGCCTCTTGATTTTTTTTGTTCAATTTACATGACAACAGTCTGTTTTTTTCAACTTGTAGTTTGTTCCAGTGGAATGTCAGAACTTCAGCAGCAGGAAGAGGAAGGTCATCAGCAGCAAGTTGCATAAGGAGAGTTGGGGCAAAGTAGCTGCCCTGTTGACATCATGCATTGCGCCAGGTCCTGATGGGCGATGCAAAATGTCATCCGTGTAACGTGAAAAAGTGACTTAGCCACTGCTTACCTGATTTTTAAAAGTAACCATCTTAGATTACACATTACTTTAAGAAACGTGAGCTTTTTTTGCTCCAACTTTGGGGACAGAAGGTGCACATTTAGGAGGGAAACATGGAAAACGTGCAGGACAGCGACACTCAACATACATATGCAAAGGCGCTCCTAAATAGCGACTAGAAATGAATGAAATCAACTCACCATAAAGAATGACGCTGGCATTAGTGATCCCCATGGTGTTCATGGCAACACAGGTATAGTTCCCATAGTCTTCTTCGGAAACATTGAAGAAGATGAGCATTGATTGTTTGCCTTGGTTCTCGATTTTGATTCCGTTTATTCCATTGAAAATCCTGAAAGATAGACAGGAGCAACTTTCTAGTCCAGGGTGGGCAATTGCGGTCTTGGTCGAGGGCCGGCCGGTGCTGTCCTGCCTGTTTTATAGGGCTCCTTGCTGCAACACACCTGATTCAAATGATCTGGATTGTTATCCAGCTTCTGCAGACCTTGCTAATTATCCGACCATTTGAATCAGGTGTGTTGCAACAGGGTGACCCAGAAAACATGCAGGACACCGACCGACCGGCCGGCCGGCCCTCCACGAGGACTGCAATTGCCCACCCCTGTTCTAGTCGTTTCTTGATGGGAAAAGTAAAAAGCAACACAAAAGTGAGCCATGGAAATTTGTCAGAAAGGCCAAATTCCCAAGTCAGCTCCACTTGCCTGCGATCTTCTTTGTACCACTCAAAATCGGCTCGAGGGACAGCAGAGGCTTCACACTGAAGAACTCCTTTTTGTCCAACTGCCGTGCCCGTGGCCCTTGCCTTAGAAATTAAGGGAGGATCTAGATGACACATACAAAAATCCATCAAATACATCGTGACATGAATGATGCAAATAATGCTGCTGCTGCGGCTGCTGCTGCTGCTGCTGCTTACAGTTGACTGCAACCTGTACCGTCCGAACATCAGGGGCGGAAATGTCGTTTGAAGCAATGCACTCGTATGATCCGGATCGATCTTTGGTGATGGCAGCCAGCTCCAGATACTCTCCTTCTGTTACAAATGTGTGAGTGCCTGGAAAAGGGAAAGAAAGAAAGAAAGACAAAAAAAAGAACATTGCATTCAAAATTGATGTCTACTGACCTTGATATGGCCCCAAAAAAAAAACCATTATCAGAGGATTAAAAAGAGAAGTGTCAATACATAGTTCAAAATCGACAGAGATTCAGGACAACATTTATTGAGTCCATAGAAAATCCTTTTTCAAAAGAATATGATCAGGCGTCCACAGAACTTGCTGATGAGACAGCGCTCCCAATGATAGCCGCTGTACAATGACACTCAAATCAAATCATTCCATTCCTATAAGTAAGTAGGAAAATAAACATCAAGTTTGTTTTTCTTAAGCTAGGTGTAATTTTGTTGCTAGGTTACTGTAAGACATTTCCCCTGTTACCATGGTATCTATCGTACACGCTGAATAGAATAGGTGGCTGCAAAGGCCAACTATTGTCTACGAAAGCCTATCCAAATGAAGCCAAGAACAATTGGTGATCTTTTCCAATAATCCGATCCATTTTACCGCAACATCATCATAATGCAGGCAGGAGCACTTAAACCTAACAACGCTATTCAAATGAAGTCAATCATTCCAGAAATTCATGATGGCTTAGGTGTGTGTCTTCAGCCTGATAATTCCACTTGATGATAATTAATAACGATCCACTAGTGACGCGTCGATGCGTACCATCTCGCGGCACCCTTGTGGCATTTTGATGAAGCCTGCGTGAAGATGCCGCTTACACATGTGACAAGAGAACTAACGTGATGTGAACTGGGAATACAAATTGTTTTCAAGCTTCGGCGGGTAGTTGAGATGCCTTCATAATACACCTTGTAAAATAAACTCAAAGTGTTGCGACTGGCGGCTTTGTAATGATCTCATGTCGGATTGAGTTGGCTGGCCGTGGCTGTGGCTGTGGCTGTGGCTGTGGCTGGCTGGCAGCGCTCAAAGGACATCACCAGCCGTTACGTGTGGAACAAATGATTGCACACTTCATTGGAGTTTGCTCATTCCAAGTTTATGGATCGAATGTGAATATTTACTTCTTATTGTAGTGTGCACCTCTGAAATTTAAAATGCCCACTGTATTATTCCCATTGACAAACATTTGGGTTCAATTGTCCTAATCACAGCGTTAAAAATGACTGTGTGTAGATCTCAGGCTCTAAAATTGCTTTTGAAGCACATCTTCTCAAACAGCCTGTTCAGTGGCAACAAAGAAGCTCCCCCTTTCCGTTGTGTAACATTTTGACAGAATGGGGGCAGTGCTTTTTTGATATATTGTGATAGCAAAAATTGCTTTCTCAGCACAGCAGAACAAATCAAATAATGTAAAATGATAACAGTAGCACAATATACTCCGTTTTTATCAAGGGGAATAAAATCCGACTGACTTACTGTGAACTATTTATTTATTTATTTTTGCATTGAATAAATAATTTTGGTCGAATGAAAACTAAGATGCGGATGAGAACACGAGCACTGCTGAGCATGTGAATGACTCATTCCCGTACCACCAAAATCAAGTGACATATGCAGAATTAATTTGAGATCTCATTGAATATACATTAGAATGGCTTTCAATTGGCCTATTGACTGACATCGGGCAGCGGAACGACGACTTCTATCTTCAGATTCACATCTTCATTCCATTTAGAATGTCATACTTAAAAAGCGCAAACCTCAAATAAGCATACTGAAATGATATTATATTATTATTGATAGGTCGAGAGCTTGCCAGTATTGTGCTAGTAAAGAACCAGCGTGGATAATGACAACACAGAAAAATAAAGAATTGACGTTGGAGGCGCAACACCAGCTCAATTCATGACTCACACTTGTGTATACTCAGAGCTGACAAAATTAGAATAGCACACGCATTCTAATTCCCAACTCCTTTTTTAGCTCAACTTCAGGGTTGTAAGGTCTAATAAACACAACAGACCCCCCCGCTCGCGCAAAACAGCCAAGTTTGCCAGTCAAATCAAGATTGATTGGACCTGAACACACCAAGGCTGCCTTTTGTAAAGCTCCAACTCCTGAAATAAACGCTCAGGCCCCCCCCCCCTTTTGGGAACGGATGTCGGGCTATGCAAGGTCTCATCGACAAGGTTAGAAATAGGCTTTATTATCTTTCTTTCTTTCTTTCTTTCTTTCTTTCTTTCTTTCTTTCTTTCTTTCTTTCTTTCTTTCTTTCTTTCTTTCTTTCTTTCTTTCTTTCTTTCTTTCTTTCTTTCTTTCTTTCTTTCTTTCTTATTATCTGCATATATTCGAAAGTGGAAGACAAACGTTTGACCTAAGCCAGTGTGGGAATATTCTATTTTATGTGGAAAAAGGCCCAAAACCTACCTCTTGGGGAATGATGCCTCCATTTGATGCTGGCCTCTGGTCGACCCACGGCCAAGCACATGAGGTTGACGTTGCTGCCCTCGTTTACTGTGACGTCCTTTGATATGTTGGTGATCCTGGCAGGTACTGATAGTAAAAAAAAAAATAAAAAAAGACAAAATTGTGATTGACTTCTAATGAAATGGCGGAAGAGCAAGTGGGGGGAAAAAAAATCTGGTTCGAAATAACGGCTGGTTTGGGAATCAATTAGCCGGCATTTGATGACAAATTCAGCGGCTCGTCGTATTACACACGACTGACTTCTTTCATTAGCAAAATGCTCTTTTGACAAGCATGCAAACACAATTGGATGGAGAAAATGTAATCTTGACAACTAGGGATATAATTGTTACTATATTTAAATTGGACAATTTCTTGTTATTGAGCTGCTTGAGCTGACATTACTCAATATTGACTTAATGCATCATTTATTATATGCAAATTAAATTGCGCAGTGACAAAAAAAAAATGCCCTAACTTTTTCGGTTTATGACTCGCATGGTTTTTGAGTCACCGATTCCGATATTTGGCAACAAAAAAAAAATACACATTAATCATACGACCTTTGGTATTCATTTCTCAAAGAGCTATTTTTAAACAGCATAATCATATCTCAGCAATTAACATATCTTCACAACCTTTTTGAGAACCTCAAGAAAGTACAGCAAACAACCCAGGCATTTATTGGCTAATCCAACACATGCCAAATACAAAAGACAGAAGGAAAATCGAAGCAGTCTACACGCAAAAAAAGGCAGCGCACCAAAGAGATATTTATAATAGCTGTTTGTTCACGTATAAATGATATTATCAATAATGCAGGCAGGTCACTGATTAGCCCCCCCCCCTCCCCCCACACACACACAGATATGTCTTCCCCCCTCAAGCAAGCACACACTAGGAGTGGGAGTGTTTCCATTTCCATTCCATTCTAGTGACAGGGAGCTGAAGATGGAGAGGCCAAAAAGAAATCTCTCAGGGGCACAAAAAAAATAAAAAAATAAAGGGAGAAGGTGATAGATAGATTTTGCCAGGATGAAAAAGAGTGCTTCAAAGTGCTTAAAAGACAGTATAGGTAAGTTTAGTCACATTAAAGTCTTTTACCTTGAACAATGAGATGCACTTTGATGGATTTTGGTTTCTTATTGGAGAGGAAGGAGCAGACGTAGGGTCCCTCGTCATGTATGTCAACATTTTGGATCTGGATGCTGTATTCCGTGACGGCTGTATTTTCCATCAGAGTCACGCGAGGGTCCAGAGACCATTTCTCTTTGCCGGCAAAAAGAATGGTGGTGCGATTGAGCCACGCCACCTTTGACACTTTACTGTCCAGACTGCATCTGGAAAAAACACATCAAGTTATTGTCATGTGCAAAAGTCAAGTGCAGACCATTCAGTGCAATATTCAGTGTAAATATTTGATTCATGAAGAGGCATTTTCAATAATGTCTCAATGATGATTAAAATAAAAAAAAAAATTAAAAATCCCACACACTCTTACAGCGCAAAGTCAGTCACGGCCAAAGCATCAATACAAATCATCTCATGGCCTTGAATGGAATGGCCGCGTGGCGTGGCTCAATGGTAGAGCGCTCAGCTCCGAACCCAGGGGTTGAGGTTTTGCTCCTCAGCCATTGTAACCATGTCAAAGTGTCCTCAAGCAAGACCCACTTTGCTCCCGATATCATGGCATCAGTGGCGGAATGAGGAAGCACTGTCAAGTGCTTTGAGTATTAAAGGTAGAAAAGCTCCAGAGCATTTTATGTACCACATCTACCGTTGCAGAAGTTCAGTCAAAACTACATTGACAGTGTCATATGTTCAAGTGGATGAAGCTTAGAAAGAAAAAAGAAATTCCCCAATCGCACAAACGTGTCCCCAGCGTCCGGGATGACAGCTTTAGGGAAGCGCCGGAAGGCTTTGGCGTATGACCATGATGTGCCATTGGCTCCCAGAGTGGCCCAAAGGATGAGACTGAGCTCCCCGTTTAGAACAAAAGACTCCAGTGTTCTGCACATGCTCTATTTGCGAGGAACTACTTTTATGTGTGGGCACATAAGCAGAGGGAAATGAAGAAAGAAAGAAAGAAAAAAAAGGATACACAAAATCCATGCACGGAATTTCAACCCACAACCTTTGAACTGTGGGACACCCATGCATGAGAAGAATGTGAGACTTTTAATCATTGGATCTTTTTAGCAAAGTCTGGAAATCATTTCACACACCCTGCACATGGCTGCACCTCACTACGTATGTGTGACAGAATAACAAGATGTCTGAAACAGAAGGCACTCAGGAATCAAAATTGACAATTTGTCTGGGGCAGCGATAGCCAGATTCATATGTGATATAGCTGTCAATCACACCATGCCATACAATGACTTTTCATCAATCTGAATGATTATGGACACAATCTGATAACGTGCAGAAAATCCTGGCTGCAGGCTTCCAGGAATTGCCGTGTCTTTTTAAAAGTCAGCATATGTTCAACTTGACCGTTGAGCATTGTGGAAAAGTGATCCAACCAAATGAATGGACAGGGATGAAGCATACGAAGAAACCTGCACACATGCAAGTACACATTCCGAGGTCTTTCTGCAATTAAATACACCTTAGCATATGGCATTAATACATCCTTCATTTGGAATGAACAAGGCTAAACAGGTAGGGTGTTCATTATTTTGCAGATTGGGAAGGTGTTAGCAGCGCAACAACATTCTTGTCAGCTTCATCTGCTTTCTTGGACTGCTTCCAGTGTTTCAGCAGATGCTTATTTCAAATTTCAGACACATCTGCTGCTAATTTGTAATGAGAAAACATCACTTTGCCCACATTCATCTGAAAATTAATGCGTAAATTAGCCATCCGTTCAAATAATGAAAAGGATTCTTTTCAATTAAGGGGCGAACGAAACCCAGAGAATGTTTAAATAAGAATACTAGTCACAGTATGAATTCATATTAGGTTATGTTTAGGTAGGGCATATCACAATTCATTTTTTCATATCATTGGATCTGAATTATTATGATAGCCCGTTTTAAAATATCTGCACTGAAAACTGACGAGAACACAAATCACTTCAACATATCCACTTATAGCGGCCAAGGAGAAACACCATATGTTGGAAATTTCTAAATAATGCATCCATCTACTTGGTTCTGGAATGCAAAAAGCAGGCCTCAAATAAAGTTCAGCTTGGCTTTTGGTGACATCTTTTTTTGGGTTGCTTTCGAAGAGAAGCCTCGCCTCAGGGTGTTGTGACCACGCTGCATGGGATTTGGAACCTTGATTTCATGAAGGCCTTTTCACATTGCACTTGGCAACATGCACCATGCTGCTGACAAAGCCATTCATTATGTATAGGCTGTGCTGTGAAGGCGCAAGGATGGAACACCATGTCAATGTGGGTGGTTGCTCGATGCAACGTGACGCGACGCAAAACAACGCGAGGCGAGGCGAGGCGACGCGACGCGACCTACCCTCCAAATGAAAAATGTTCAATTCAAGAGTGGCATTACGTTGATGTCAGGAAGTGCAACCAATAGGAGGGAAAGAGAGAGGCGGCCAGCATGGCTGCATGGCTGCATGGCTGCATGGCAGAGTGATATCAGCAATTGAGTGGGGGAAATCCTCCCTCTTTGGCTGCTACACGAGCAGAGCACTTCCAAATATGGACAAGCTGTCACAATGTCATTTGACCTGCATTTCCACCATTTGAGTGCAACAACAATGTCTTCAGAGCTGAGTTCATAATACAACTTTTATGCTCCAAGAGTTGAAATGTAAAAGTGGCACTGACATGGCATGTACACTGCAGTGTTGACATACAGTAGCCTTTGTCAAGGTAGAAGGGAAACAGCTAGTAATCAGTGTTAGCACAAAACGTTCAGGCTTCTGCAAGGCCCCCCCAAAAAAGACTCAATCGAGTTCCCCTCTCGCCTTTTTTCCCTTCTCAATCATGAAGTCACATCAATGGGTGAAAAAGATGTGGCATTGTTATTTTGAAACAAGGTTATGTAGATCGCAAACAACTCCCCCATATTTAAGCAGGCAGGGGCGTGTTGACCTTTCATATCCACTGCATTCTTCTTTTTCCCCCCAACAGAACACTACATGAAAACAACGCCTTAACAGCTTTATCGATTCCATATAGTGAAGGCAAAAGTCAATCCGACAAGGTAGGCCAATTTGAAAAAGAAGAAGAAAAAAAAAAGGTACCACGTGCCAAATACACCAAGCCAAAAGAAACGGCTGTGATTTGAACAAAAGATAGTGCTGTTAATATACAGCGCAAAACCATGACAACACCTTCATACCCTCCTTCAAATATTGATGATTTGTTTTTTCAAATGAAAATACAGCTCTTTTTTTCCAAACTACCGCCTTGACTAATCAAACAGCCCCTTTGAAAGCATTGGCCTACCTTGATATCTATCACACGCACAAATCGATCTCAAGCCCGACCACCCGTGCTGGTGCTGGTGCTGGTGCTGATGCTGACGCTGACGCTGACGCCGATGCTGCTTTGGCTTTCTCAGCTCCTTGCATCCTCACCAAGCAAGACAATAACCAAGCGATCAATAACATTCAAGGGCAACGAACAAGGGAGGCTGGCTGACTTGTGTCCTTTGTCCATGAACTTGCTTCCCAGTGATGTATGCAGCGCAATCATTCATCTCCTAAAACACGTATGTCGCCGCATTCGTGTGCGTTACGAAGATGCTTAATAACTGCATGGAAGAAGAAGAGCGGTCATAGCTAACGCGTGCACGCTGTGGCTGCACATGACAGACACGCACACACACACAGACAGAAAGACAGACAGCGGCTGCTGTCCACTCCTAAGAAATAGCATGCATGAATATAAATCTAGCGTGTCCCACGTACTTTAAGACGGCGCTGTCCCCTTGTCGCACGCTAATGCTGTCCTTTGAGCCAGCCGAATCGCCGCTTCGGAGCGCAACTCCTGCAGGTACAAGCAAGAACAATTGAAGTCCGAGCACGACGAGGCATTTCCAGGTCGCCGTCCAAGAGCCACAAA
Organism: Syngnathus scovelli; assembly: GCF_024217435.2. Taxonomy (NCBI): domain Eukaryota; kingdom Metazoa; phylum Chordata; class Actinopteri; order Syngnathiformes; family Syngnathidae; genus Syngnathus; species Syngnathus scovelli. The sequence goes on from NC_090861.1 coordinate 625,047, forward strand.
TGCCCATGTTTTCCTCTCACTGCGCAACTTGAGCTGGACAACTCGAATGTACTCCTTTTTTGCGTCTTAAGCGCTGCGGCGGTCCGCAAATTCCACTCGGCAAATAAGATGCCTGCTAGAATTGGCGTCGGAGCTTCTCTCTCTCTCTCTCTCGCTCGCTCTCGCTCTCTCTCGCTCGCTCCAAGTAAACAGGCTTGTTATGAAACACCCGTGAGTCTATGTGTGAATCCGAGCGTGTGCAAACGGAGGAGCAAGAGCGTCAGCTGCTCGAGGAAACTGATTCCCGAGGTCGGACGGAGGAAGAGAGGAGAGGAGAGGAGAGGGAAGGCAAGGCGACGAGCGAGCGAGCGAGCGAGCAGCCGCGCGTCGTCAGCTTGAAATTGTCAAATGGATGCTCTTCCAAAGATGCATCTGCATCTTCTTCATCCTTAATTGTGGATTGAATGCGTGATCGCATGAAATGCAACACTGCTCCCAGCAACTACTCTCCTCTCTATTTTATTTGGGATCAGACCCCCCCCCCCAGTCCCACATCATCTTTGCAGCCTTCTTCCGACATTTTTAGCACCCAAAGGTGTACGGCGTATGGAAGGCTATCTACAGTCATGGCAGTTACAAAAGCTTGCAATTAAGATTGTGGAAATGTATTCCAGTAAACACGGGGCAACATTTATTCATCTCAATCACTAAATTCATTCATTCATTCAATGGGAAATCGATGGGATTTTAACTTCTGAGCCGGTTAGTTCCCAATCAAAACAAGTAGTAGGTTATAGAGATTGGCCAACATTAGCATCTTGGTTGCTAAGCGCGTTGCTATGGATGTATTTTAGAACCTCGGTGAGAGGTATACTTAAGACCACTTTAGCCATTCCAATATGGTTGCTCAAGTTGACTTGCGCTTTCAGGGCCATGTTCCACCAGCTCGTATTGTAACTTAATAAATACATTGTCTTGTTGTTTCCTTTTCCTAACGGCTTGTCGTCAAACAATTGTGATGTGGTTTTGTGCTGGAGAAATCCGACAAAGATAAGACATAATTGGAATGATATCGCCGTTGGATGCAGTACAGGTTCTTTCATTATGTGCGGTGCCCTAATGGTTTTTAAATGAACCTGACCTCAGCGAAATCCAAGATATGTGCTCTTAATTACGGTCAAGAGTAAACATCACATGCAAACCCACCCTCCTGCCATAAAATGTGGCTTTAACCATTTTGGGGGAACTTCCATCAGTGCATTAAAAATAGATGAAATCATATTTCATCATAATCACCTGCAGTTTCAACAACATACGTATATTTAGTGCAAAGCAATGACAGCTTTCTTTTTTTCTTTCTTTCTTTCTACAGCAGGGTGGGTACATCTGCTGACCTGGCCAAAACTCCACTTTAAGCAAAGGCGACATTTGCCGGCAAGCGTTTAGGAATGGCAATTAGGAATGACATTGTTTTGGCTACATTAATCACACCTGACATATCATAGAAACGAGGATAGGAACAGAGCTACTGGGAGAAAAAGGGAAAGAGCAAATTCTGTGCTTGAGATCCATTATGCATGCCCTAAAAGCAAATAGGCTGATATTGATTCTAAAATGCTCAATTCCGTTTCACTTAAATCAACGTCTTTTGGTTTGGTTGCAGCAAAGAAGAAGATGGTCTTTCATTTTGTTCACACATGCAGTGACATCATTTCCTGCCGCTACGCGTTAACATTGGACCCCGAGTGGTTGATATAAACAATCAGGGCTAATCTTTATTCATATCATGCAAGAATGGGCCGGGCCGGACCGGACCGGCAGACAATAGAGCAGCCTCTGACCAAGGCCGGCCGGCCGGCTAATACCCAAGCAAATGCATGGACTGACTGAATAAAGAGCAGCCACTCAATAGATTCAGTCAGCCGCACAAGGCGAGGATTTACCCAGACACAAACAATAAAGTTGTGTAACTTTGTCCATCAGATGCCCGCCCAGCCACCATCTCAGTTGGTGAAGCAAAGCGGTGTCAAATATTTTGCAACAAATGATATCACAGGTCAACCACCCATTGCAATTGCTCTTATGACAGAGGTTTGTCATTTTCAGCAACTGCTAGAAACAGGATGTGAAAGAAAAAAAACCCAAATCCCTGGAAATCACATTTCAGGAGCATTTTTAGAGAATTTATTTGTAAATGATGGCATAAAACACTTTGGTCAATAAGAGCCACGCAAGGGCTGCTTTGGGAATGAGTCAATGCAAGATAACATCCCCATCAAATCCCAATGGCTGAATTTGAGGCTTGCTCCACCCATTTCATGAAGGTGACACACTTAGCTTGATGGGATGATCTGCCCAGCCCAAAAATGGTCAAACTTTTCACTTTGATTGGGCCTAATAATGACTAAACGGTGCAGTCTCCTTCAACTCATGGTACCCCAGATGGTTTGGCTCTGTGAAGAGACAGAGAGGTAGTTAGAATTTCTACAAATCCATCTCTTCTACATTCACCATTGCTTTCTTTGACGTATAGAGGTGACTCCGTATGGAATGGTGCAAATCAATAAAGCAGTCAAAATGCAGACTAAAAATGGAGCAGAGCAATAGACTATGATATACATTGCATGTTTTTTATTTTTTACAGCATTGATCCCTTGTTAAATTGACTTAAAAAAGTTTCTGCGCATCCCAAACGATGTAAGTGAAAATAGCCACGAGTAGAATGCGTTTGAGTGTGTAGATCAGTGTTACGGTACCAAAACTCATATTCTCCTCCACCACTGGTCTTTGTTCACTGCTGTTTACAATCCTCCCCTGTGCCGCTCCCAGAATTGTCATGATATCCACAAGGTTGAACTTTCCTTCTTCTTTGGCTTCCTGCACCTCCTCGGCCAACTCCATGGCGGCCTCGTCCCGCTCTTCTAACTCCTCTTGGCTCAGCATTGCGTTTAGTCCTTGTCCTGCTGTAGTCTTACCGACCATGGGGGGCGCCAGAGAGCACAAAGCCCTGACCTGTCCGTATGACTTGAGGTGCGAAACGTTGGCCCTCAAGAAAAGCAGGAGCACATTGAGATCGTTCAGCGGACAGCCGAGCCTGCGTTTGTTGACCACGTCCAGGGCGGGAAGCACCTCATAGACGGAGATGAAGGTGGTGTCCCAAACAAAGAGCCGAATGATACTGAAGAGTACGATTGGTGCCAAGAGAAGATAGATGGCGCCGTTGGCCACACTTATAACCTGAAAGACCAACTGGCCAATCATTTTGCATTGAACCAGCTCAGGAATCCAGTTGTGATCCCGTAGCATACCGCTACGCACAAAGCAGCTGAACTCATCTTGCAGGAAGGCGGACAGGTGGAAGTAGGTCAGATAAAGACAGGCGGCCGCCATGAAGGTCAGCAGGAGGAAGCCACGCAGGAAAAGCATGCTGACCAGGAAGTAGGAGTTTTGCTTGCACTGCATGTATCTCTCCAGAAGGGGGTACTCAAAGTACCGCTTCCTCTTTGCTCTGCACGGCAACACAAGGAGAAGAACATGTATGAGATGCACCGACAAGCGCCTTCCATTTTCAACGAGTAGGACTCGCTTACCACATTAGCCACCGTAGCCTTCCATAAATGTTTCCCCTCATCTGCTAAAACCTTGCCGATACATTTAATTTGGCAGGAAGAAACGAGTATTGTCTATGGAGTTCCAAATAGCAGCATCTTCTCAATCATCCCATTGGAATAGCAAACACGTCGGCATCGCTTCTTCTGTTTCTGTTTCTATGATTCTTACTTTTCTTGCTCTTTTCGTTTGAGGTATTACTGTGCCCCAATGCACAAAATACGGCCCGTAGATACACGCTTGAATGAGTACTTGACCGCTTTGAACAAGACCTGACCTCGACCTCATTATACAAGTGTAAAAATGAACTTGAGCAGTAATTGGGAGTCATTCTAGTGTGGATGAATGGACAAAAAAGCCACACTCCATAATCTTGGGAAAAAGTTTTTCTAAAAGCTTTTTCACAATGGCAAGCCCGAGTACATTTATTTTCCCATTATCTATTTATGTCTTTCTTCTTTATTTTAAACAAAGACACCTGGTAATCATAGAAATGATTTCTTACCGCTGCAGCTCTGCCTGAAATGTTAATGGATTCTTGGTATTCTGACGCATATCCAGGATGCTCTGAGCCAATCGGATGGAGCGGTTGTACGACTTGTCGAGTTCGTCAATAACGAAGAGCAAGTCGGAGCCCAGCGAAGGCACAGCGAGCTGGCGCCAGATGAGAGCCGGCAGATACATTAACACTGCCATAGCCAGAAGCGAATACGGGAACATCTGGGAAAAACGGTGGGAAGCAAAAACAATGAGGCTCCAATTTCTTTGAGTTATCCTACGTTCAGGTTCGTTTGCAGCCACAAACCAATCCGATCGCTAATCAATTGGATATGTAACAGAGGCTTGATGGAATCAGATAACTGCCACTCACTTTGTGCACCCAAAGGGAGCGCTCCTCAAAGTTCCCATTGCTATCAAACTCGTGATGCATGAGGGAGTCCCAGCAGTATGTATCAACGTAGCTGGCCTGCTTCACTGTGAAATTGCTGGGAGGAAAACAGCTGATCTGCGGGCCTGTGGGAAGAAGAAAGAAGAAAGAAAGCAACACGATTAGATTAGCACCCTGATCTGATCAAATAAAATGGCAAATTTGAAATTGGTGTCAATTGTCTTCAAGCAAACCCATTCTAAGGGGCTGACCTACATTCTCTTATCATTTGTCATATTGTTGTTCATCAAGCGCACATACAAACCCATTCTAAGGGGCTGCCCTACATTCTAGAACATGCTCAAAACCTGCAGAACCAATTTCAAGAAAAACACAACTGACAGAAAAGCAGACATACTAATGACTGAACTCCACATGCTCAGCAGTCAGTCTCTTGTCCGGTGTGACTTGGAAGCAAAACCAAACGTGATCAAATGACAAGCTTCACCACCAAAATGACAAGATGCCCGCCCGTTTTGTTATGGAAACAAGCAGGTGTGTAGAAAGTGCAGACAGCAAGTGCAGACTTTGGAAAGTTTGGCTTTGAAAGAAGGCAAAATGGCTTTCAACAAACAAACGTGTGACTGCTTCCCGAATTTGGGCTTCTTCAACTTGTACTTTAACACAGCCACATATGTCGTTTCACAAGTCGACTCCACCCAAAAACAGCTAGGGAACACACACACACACACACGCACGCACGCACACACGGGCTGTGCCCCATCAACACTGAGTGAAGCTCACAAGCCGAAAAATAGGGCTTCTATTTTTGAAAGCCAGTCTCCACATCTGCTCTGTAAGAAGTCTCTCATTATATCTTACGACGTCAGCTTGTCTAACTAATAAGAAGCAAATGTTACATCATGGTCCACAACATGTTTGCAATTGAAGCAACATTTTCTAATCTATCGGAGGCCATCGACAGCTGGGAAAAATACAAATATGTATTCTGCCCATAGATGAATGCAGTTTTTTTTTTCTTATCCACTAACAATTTACTTCTAGAAGTTCTTGGCAAATGTCAGGTATTATTAGATAACACAGTAGTTTTTTGTTTTATTTAAGAAGCTAGGCTCTCCTATTGTACTTTTGTGCAAGAATGAGCGAGAAATTCAACCGCACTCTGTAATATTGATCAATTTCAGTACTTGCGTCTATATTTCTATACTTACACGCTCACAAATAAACATGAGACAAAAGCAAATGGAGCGTAACCAAAGAGACTTTCTTACCCAGCGACACCTCCCGAGCAAAGGCCATGCAGACCAGCAACAGAGGGAGGCCAACAGAGACATATTTGATAACCCTGTCCAAAGGAAGTTCCAACTCCAGATGGCTGATCCGGTTTGGCACGGCACTGTTGGGCAACAGGGCATCCGATAGCATGGCCCTTGCCGCTTCCTTGGCAATGGACATTTTCAACACCTAAATGTTCACAAAGTCCTGTTAATGGCGTGTTGTCTATTCCTCATACAAAAATCAGCAGCACATAGCACTTAACGGCAATAGAGAAGAAGCACCTACCTTGCGGATGTCTTCCAGCTGACTACTCCAGTGGTGCACATAGAAAAGAAGGTAGCTGCAAAACAAGAGCTTTGGACGCCTTATGTACTTTGGGCGTGTTTCAGTAAATGAGAGGTTGGATTTGGGTTGAACCAGAATCGGCCAGGTCCAAGTGTAATTACAGAGAAGAAAGACATTTGGGGAGCATGCAGCCACCCAAATGGCAGACCTGTAGTACAACAAATTATACGGGTGTAATTCGGCATATTTTGCTTGCCTGACCACGCAGCGGTTTATTCAGCCTCTATCATTTAAGAGACTAATTTTACACTCTGCATGTATTTCTACCGCTTCGGTCTGAAATTTACAGGACAGGTTTCAAAGAAAGAAAGAAAGAAAGAAAAAAAAAACGATCAACTGGATTGACTGAATGACATGCGTAGAAGAATAGTACATCATCCACATCTGTCCATTTACATAGTTTAATTATTAAAATTGGTCTATTGAAACACAGTAGATTATGACAAGAAGTGTACAAATGAAATATAAATACTCCCCGTCGTCTATCACTTGCGCTGGAAGATCGAGTTAAAAAAACAAAACAAAAAACAAAGCAGTGGAGAAAATAAGATTAATGAGCAACATACTTCACAGTCACCACTCAGAACATTAAATAGAACATGGGTTGTAGTTTTTTTTTTTTTTCCTTTAGACTTTTTCACCATTGAAATGAGTGAATCTCATTTGTAGTTTCATACAAAACCGAATGAAAATTGTTTCCCAGTTTCTTGAAAATCTTTCGCATAAAATGGCACTTTTCTTCCACAACTTGTTTGTCTTCTGCAAAATGGTTGTCTTCCTTTAAAAAGTCAGTTAGTAAATGATGATGGCTTATTCAGTCCCATATTCCAAACAGTGCGATGAAAAGTTTGTGGGGGAGTTGCCATGTTCCAGCATCAAACAATATCACGCAAAATAGCCAAGCAGATCCGGAAGGACCTGCTGTAATGTGCACACAACCAGCCATCATTGTCATCTTGCTTCAGCTGCCTTATGAGCCCAAGCAAAAACATAAAGCAAAAGAAATTCTGCAAATCTTCACCCATCAACAACACCTGCCTACCATGTTCAAATTTGCTTCTGTCCAACAGAAAGTTCAAAGGTCAAGTTCAAGGATCATGCTTAATAGGCTTTCGGTAGCTCAAATATGTCGCCGCGCGAGTGAGTGGAAGAAAAATGCTCAGTGTTTGTCCGACCTGAGAACCCATATTTGAACAGGTATATCGACAAGTATTGTGCAGATATTTAGAAATCGCCCCACGCCCGTCCCAGCCCAGCCCACCCCCCTTTGTTGAGTAACTACGGTTGGTACGCTTTTTTGTCAGGCAAAAATATTGCATTTCGGAAACTCGTGTGTTTCTGTGCTCTGAGGAAATTGAAAGTAGTCGAACACATCAGGCTCTCCCAAGCATCAAGTTCTTTCACATTGGATTATTTGGAGCATTTTCTTTCGTAAAGTCAAATCTATTATTATCCTGTCCGGGTCGGCTCATATTTGATTCTCAATGGAAGAAGCCCTGATTGTTTTGCATGCCGTCAAATGCATATTGAATACGGCAAGAGTGCAACGTGTCGGAATCCGAAATGAGCCATGTTAACGAATGGGCCGAGCGACCGAGCGAGCGAGGTCAATGTATTTATTGTACGGCTAGTATGTCCCTCCTTCCTCTCAGACTACTCCAGTTCCTCTCTGCGCTCTATGCTGCCGTCTCTTCTTCCCCTATTGTTTTCATTCTCTCCATCCTCCTCCTCCTCCTCCTCTTCCTCCTCCTCCATTCCTTCCTCTTCCTCCTCCTCCTCTTCCTCCTCCTCTTCGTCGGTGCCATCCATGGAGTCGTCAGCTCCCAGCATGGCTTGCTGCATGGCCAGAGTGGCAGAGTCCGATGACAGCGACTGGAGGCTGTCCAGGCTTAGCGGGTCTGAAATGAAAAAAAAATTAAAATCAAATAGTCATAGTATTTCTCCACACTTGAACCAGTTGAGAGAGATGGCACGCATCTCGGCTGACTTTGGGCAAAAGGCAGACGATAGATACCCTGGACTGGTCATCAGTCAGCTGCAGATTGACTTGACAAGACAACAACATTAACGCTAACGGAAATCTTGTTGCCTGCATCTAAGATAAGTAATGACCTATTCTTATTAATGATTCTTTTTTATATCCGTTTCCCAAGCTGCTTACTTCTTGCTTCTAATCAATCAATAGTGGCACCTAGTGGTGAAAATGCAAGCTCGACTTTTCATTCATTTCGTACAGTTAAGCCCATGTAATTAACACAGGTGGCCACATTTGGAATTCACGTGCATGATTGTAAAGAAACATAATCCGACAAATCAACAATCAAGTACCTACGCATTTTAGATGGCAGGGAAACGTTTCGACTGAAATTTCTACAAACGGGTTGATATCATAGAAAGTATTTGGTCATACCGTCTGAATTGTTTCCCGTTTGGGATCTGTGTGTTTGCAAAACTCCAGCTACAATGGAGTCGGGCCAGAAACGCTGTGTGGGACGATGCTGGGATTTCATTTTCTTTGCCTTCGGAGCTGGGTCAGGGTTACTGGCATCCAACATAGGCTGGAGGATACGCCGCCGAGCATTGATGAACCTGAAAACAGAGAGGTCAAATGAAGTTCCTGCATAAAGTTCCACCATCATTTTGCTCCCCAAAAGCTTTGCTCAACTGGACATTAGTATTGTGTGGCACAACGCACTTGCGCCACCTACAGGTAGTAGAAAATACAGGCAAGCTCGCGAGTACAAGCTTCGGCTGGCCAACTCGTCGTTCTCCGTAAAAATGGTCAACTACAAGGCATAGGCACTAATCACCAGCACCTCCCTGACCCAAATTGATTGAATAATACCGGTCAAGAAGTTTTGACTCAAATTTTCAATCAGAGATGCCGCCATATACTTTTCTAGATCATTTGTGGAGTGCTGATTCCGAATTAGCATTCGTCTTTTTCACTAGCCCATCAGGTCATCGCAGTGATCGTAATAATAAGTTTTTTTTTGTTTTTTTTAATCAGCGTCCAAAATAAGAAGAGGGACACAAAGGGCCTGATTAAAATTGGTTCTTGACCAGTGCAGTAAAGACATTACACAACCAGAAGATGGCAGCATAGGATAAGTACATGACATCTTACCAGTTATTGACTTGCAAAAGCGTCAAGCTTGTCTGTGCTGCAATTTGCCTTTTCTCATCTTCTGTTGGGTACGGGTGCTGAGGGAGAAAGAGAAGCCTCAACATCATATATTGGACGTGCAATTTGTTGCCTCACCATGAGATGCTGAAAGAGCCATGAGCGCATGATGTTGGTGGCTTGTTTGGGAAGGACCCCCCTCTTATTCCTTGACTTCTTGTCTTCGCTGTCCAATAGAGCTGACAGATCAACATTTAACTGTGGAACATTGACAAAAGGTAGTGAGAAGAAGGTCAAATCAAAGTGGCTGCTGCTGCTGCTGCTGCTGCTGCTGCTTGCTTAGTTCAGGTTATCACACAAACACAAAAAGGCAACTGGTTTCTTTTAGTGTGACAAGGGTAGTAAGACCTCTTCAAATGTCACCATGGTACCTGAATTTGAGCAATGCTTCTTCCATCAACCACTAAAACATCTTCACTACTAATCACCATATAGCAGCACTGTTAAGGAAAATAAAATGCACCCCCCTCCCAAAAATAAAAAAAATGCTGCTACTAAAGGGGCAGTGCCCCTAGCGGAGTTATTTATTGAACAGTTGAACACTCAATATTTGTACATTTTAAAATCAATGATACTATATAGGTTTCCCTGCATCCAAAACTCATTTTTACGCTTGTCCATGAATGCAACACTAAGGCCGGCCAATCGCAAACCTCGTTTCATGTTAGCCAATGACAAACAGCTGAGGGCGGGAGCAACCAGTGAGCCGTTTGTATGAAAAGGGGGGAGGGGGATGAGCAATCTTGAAAAAAAACAAAACACTGACAAAATATTGAGAAAAATTGAAAAGAATTTCTGAATGCACGGGTGGCGAGCTGCAATTTAAAGTGTCACTGCTCTGTAACCCCTATTTTCTGACAGTAGGGGGTTGAGAAAATTGTGCATCAAGGAATAAATGTTGTGCATTACTTGTGAATTCTGGATCTGAATGGTTCCCGGCGGCAGTGCCTGCGTTAACACTTGTCCTTGCGAAGTCACCATGGCAACCGGCTGATACAGCGTCCCGCCTGGCATGAGAAATGACTAGCATGAGAATCAAATAGTTTGCCACACAACTAACGGAGTCTTAACATACAATAGCGTTCAAAAATTTGGGCTCACTTAGAACTGTCCCTACGTTTAAAATAAAATGGCTATAAAGTGTATATTATTCTATCACGTTGAATCCAAAAAGAGCCACAACTGTTGAATTCAGGTTGTGGATACCAAAAAAAAAAAAGTGATTTTGTTACTGGCTTTAATTAGCCTTGATCAAGACACAAAGTGTGCTGAAGCGCTTCAATGTACAGCAATCAAACGCTGACACATTGATTTATTTGAGGTTAAAAGGGATTTCCAGAGGGCAGGATTAACATTTCACTCAACACGCTTGACATTATAAGGCTCGGTCTGTCAGCCACGTACCCTGTGAAGGATAATTAACACTCTTACTAAACGTGATTCCGAAAGCTAACAATGTGTGAACATGGACCATTTGATGTAGTTGGAGATACATTTGCTGATACATTTCTCAATATTACTAACATTGATCAGATGTATCCTTGAAAATGAGAAAAAACAGCAATTTATTAGATGGATACAGTCATTTAGATGAAAATGCATTCCTACCTGACACCACTTGAGAATTGATGGTGGTTACAGAAATATTGCCCTGTTGCAAAGCCCCACTGGCTGTCACAATCCCCGTAGGGTTGGACACTGAGGTCATGGACGGAGACGAGGTCTGACTGAGTTCCTGAGGAATCAAACACAATAAGAACTCAAAACTAGTCAGAAGAGATAGCCAGTGGAAAACTGACCTGGGGCATGGTGAGATTGGTGTGCGTGGGAGAATACGGTCCCCCCCCCAGGTCGTTACGAAGGAGGTTGTCACTGTGCATCTTGGTTTTGAGGCAGGTGATGTATCGGTTGCAGAAATCCTTACAGAGTTCATTGACCTTCTCCAGCTCCAATAAGTGGATCCGCAACACTTGTATAGCTTTAACCATCTGGAAAAGCACGTCGTCAGCATCCAACTAGAATTTGGTCAACTTCAACTTGTTTCTACTATCTGCTATCAAGAAGCCTTTGTATCCATTTTCTCATCCCTCGTCCACAAAATGGCATTCTGCAAAGGACCGGCCGCCTCCGCATCTTTCAGACAGACAGCTTTTAATCGACACTATTTATTGACACATTTTCATCGTGTTTAAACATGCCACTAAGCCTTCCACGCTCTGTTATGAGCCTGTTTGGTGGGGTTGCTCATATCTCATGGAGCTCATGGATGTGACTTGACACTCACTCGTTTATTTATTTCAGGCCAAATGCTGAGTATGGCTTTTGACCAGCTGTTGCGGTTGCCAGGTTACAGAGCCAGAACTTGGAATTTGACTCACTGCCGGCCGGCCGCACTTGGCACTTGCTACGACAACGTTCACTGTACACCTCGGGACAATACTATTACCCGAGACAAGAGATGCATATAGAAAACTGGAGCTAAAACTCCAGCCCAATGATATCAAAGAGGGGGCATGAGAAAAGTCGGGCGCGAGTGAGATGCTGATTCGTCAAGTTTGCGGTCGTTCCAGCTAACAAAATCGATTGGATGTATCAGATATTTTGTGAAAGCATTGAACTCACCAAGTTGTCAAGCTCTGGATCTTCACTGAAGAAAGGCTTATGATCCCGCTCCTGCTGGTGAACAAAGTTTTCAATGTCCACGTCAAAGCTGGCGGACGTGATGCACTCGGATCCCTGCGTCGCCTGCTCGCATTTCTCAAACAACAATGCCAGCAGGGGGAACAACGGATGTCTGGGGACAAATAAAATAAATAAATAAAGAGTCACATGTTATCAAAAATTGGGATCGGAAACAATATGCATCATTAGTTGCAATAATGTGTACAACCAGACAGGAAAAAAAAAAAGAGAGAAAAACAAAAGCCTAAGTAGAAAGTCCAAAACATCAATGTTTATCTAACCTATATATAATCTATAAATGCTTTTTAATCCAGTGTTGTCTTCCACTCGCACGGCTCGGCCCCTCCTCAGACGAAACCTGTGACTCTCATTTGCATCCTCTAATAGTGCTCTATATTATATTCTAATCTGCCTGATCCCAATTTAATGTCACTCCTTCAGTCAGACGTGGCCAGCATAGTAAGCAGGAGGCCTTACGTGCACAGTAAAGAGCCTCAGCATGTCTGGCGCTTTAATAATGTGTACTTGTGGAGAGAAATGAGAACGGAAAAAAAAATAAAATAATAATAATCACTTCTGGTGCTCTCCACATTGGTCAACATTAGCTCAGCTCCTTTTAAGGGGGTCAAAATTGGCTCACAATAATGGATCGGAATGAATCAAATGTGTGATTTAACAAATAAAAAATAAAAAAAGAGATTCATCGCAAAAAGGCATCAGAACTTTAGAGAACCTTGGAGCCCATCAAAAACAACATCTGAAATATTTCAATAACTTTAACACGGGAAGTCGGAATTAATACTGAGGAGAGGGAAGGCGGGGGGAAAGCCACCCAATTTCATCAACGTGAATAGAACTGCATGGCTGCAAGGCCATCAAACTCCAATGAGCGCTTGCTTGCCAATCCCTTCTCAGAGCGAGCGAGCACCCTGAGCCCTTCAACCCTAACCCCATCACGTCGGGCGCCATAAGCAGCAGCTTGCTTCTATCTGCAGTGCGACAGAGTGAAGATCGCTGGCTAGGGGATCATTACAAGGGCCATAAAACAGCCATTTACAGGACAGCCAGCCAGCGGAGTCAGCACTCTCTGCCACCCTCTGGCATTGCACTGTGTGTGCTGGGTCACCGAGGAAAGAAAAAGTCCAAGACAGACAATCAGAGGTCAGCGGGGTGGCTCGTCAGTACAGTAGAGCTGGACGCCCGCCCGCCGGCCGGCCGACCGGCCGACCACACTCTCGCGTGCCACTGCTATCGGTCCTGATCGGTTGGAACCTTGTCCAGATTGACTTGAAAACTATTGGCAGCACCAAGAGATCCAGAAGGATGACAATTTTGGTTTGTGACTCAAATGATGACACACATACATCATATCACAGGCCTTCCAGGGAGCATTCCATGGCAGCTGCGGAATACAAAACAATCTGTTCTTTTATGTTAGCTGGAGGCTACTCTTGTGCCAGAAAAACAGAGACGGCTACATTGTGCACATTGACACAAAGACGTTTCCCTATAAGAAATGTGTATGTGAAAGAAACTACTAATAAGCATTTGTCACAGTTTCCTGTAGCAGCAGCAGCAGCAGCAGCTGGAGACCAGCACCCCGTGACTTGCTGAAACAAAGAGGCATAGCCTATTTTGTGCCATGCAGCAACACATACTGCTAAAAATACTCAACGGTGGAGCTCAAATGCAGAAAAACAGGCGTATTTTCATTTGGCTATTCGAGTCATTAAAAGCATAGTATTTACATGGCTACACCAAAGCAGCCTTCATCACTGCAAGCTTGGAGAAAAGACAGGCTTTTATTTTTTTTATTTTTTTAATAGGATGCACAGGCTCCAGAAGGATCTTTATAGTAAGTGCCACAACTCATTAGGCTAATTCCCCTATCACACATTTACTCGGCACCAAACAAAGGAGGAAGGAATGCAGCGAGGAATCCGCATGCTCTGGTAAAAATGGGAAATCTAGTCATTAGTGGAAAAACAACATTAAATCCCACAAGAATTTATGGGTAAAATTGGTGGGAAAAAAGATTTGACCTCTTTTCACTTTGATCAAATCTCTATCTATTGAGGAGGGAATGATTAGAACACAAAGTGCTCCAAAGATGGCTGCTCACATCAAAGCGAGCAGCTGGCCTCAGGCCCGACCGACCGAGTGCCGGAGCGAGCGAGCAGCGGATACCCCGGGGTGGGACCCGGGGAGCGGGTCCGACACAGTGTCATCATTATAGATAGATAGATAGATAGATACAGAGGCACCTGGCTTCTCATTTGGCCCCGCCCCCCCCTCCTAGTTTACTGACTATACAGGAAGACAATCCAGCCTGATAAATAAAACAAAATCGCAACATTTGGAATCATTTATTTCATGGTAGCTCAGGGTGCATCAATATTCAAGATTTTTTTTAAATCAACACAAGAACCTATGCCCACTTGAAATACGGACTGGCGGCAAGAGGTGATCACGGCGCAGCGAGCCCAATTTGCGGCCGTCCGGCGTGTCGATGCCCATTTCAAATTGTGCCTTGAGAGCATACTTGGCATCGAACCGCATTGCTAAGGCTTAAAAGCCATTTGATATTTGCGAAAAAACAAACAGTGTATTTGTATTTTACATCACTGCTGGTGCAATACTAATACTCAATGTGTTTTACCAACCTGTAAACAGCCCTCTTGTCAGACTCAAGTTGAGTCTGTGGGTCAAGGGTCACGCTGACAGAGTTATTTCCTCCCGCAGTGGCTGCTGGGATATGGACCTGTGGGGTCTTGCTGTTCTGCTGAGTTGTGCCCGTCATCTGTGAACCAAAATTCAACATGCGGCGGCGTACATGTTTGTAAACATTGTCAACTGTTATTCTTCTACTCATCGCGCAGCTTTGAATAATCACTTCCCAAACGCAATGGAGTGCGACGTGTATTTCACGCACGCACGCAGGCAGGCAGGCAGACTACAAATGACAATTGATGGCAAAATGTTTTGCACAACAAGGCAGCTCTTTTCCTAATCAAGAAAGTCAGCAAATTGAGTCATATTTAAGATTTCTGTCAACTGGCAACCTGAATTTGTTTGGAGATGTTCATTTTCTCTTAAGGCGATGTGTGCAGCAGCAGCACCCCACCCCCAGTTTTGTGACAGGTTGGGAGGGTGAAAGCTTCAAGTCTTAATCCCAGCACGAAATGGGAAATAAATTAGCTTCTTCACACTTAACTAGCTCTCATTTGCATTTTGCGAACATGCATACCGCTTCTCTCCTCTTGCATTAATCCTCTGGGTGAAAGCAGACAGAGGTGGGAGATGGTGATGGAGGGAGGGAAGGGAGTGAGAATCAACCTGCCCTCGCCTCGCACTGTGGGACAATGGCTCGATCCAGATACATTCAGAGCTAATTAATTAACACTGACCTGTTGGTCATACAAAGCGTGACACACTGGGGGCATGCTGCTTGCTTGCTCGCTCCTTGAAGCAACATTTCAGACCATACATCCTATATATATTGTAAGTGAGCCTTGCTGCGTGCGGCACGCTTGAAATTTCAGAGATGTGGGGGTCATGATCACAAAACGATTAAGCGAGCAGCGGTGGGATTAATGGACAGCCAGCCACCATGCGTGATCACATCCGGTGAGTGACCTTTTCAATGTTGAGTTAATGTTTCACTTTTTGGTCTATTCCCACACACCTGTTGGCTCTCCTGGTACGATGGTGGAGGAACGCGCTGGGTGGCCATCATTATCACTGCAGGTGCCGGAGACACATGTTGCATCATGGGATAGCGTCACATCGAGACTGAGAAAGACAGAAAAGATTGATTTACGATACAGATGCGAGAGCGGTCATTCCAAACGAAAGCGATAACTCCTAATCCTGTACGGTGGCCCGGAGGAATCATTTGGAAGCTAACGTGCCATAGTGTAGCAACTTTGCACCAAGACAGCTGGCTCATTGTCGAAGCGTTATCAAGCCAATCAAGAGGCTAATTAGGGCTGTTGCCAGTGGGCTAATTGCTATCGGCCAGGACCCCACACAGCTAAGTGCTTTACCCTGTGGAACGCCACTGTCACATTCACCCGCACTGTAGGAGCTAATTGGTTTGGGGGTGCATTGCGCACACGCAAATAGGCCCCCTGCAATCACCCCAACTTACTATAGGCAAGCACAGCAGGCAAACTTTCCCCAAGCTACAGATAACCTACGTGCTTATGCCGCAGAAGAAAAAAAAAACAATATCCTGTGAATTTCAACCTGAGGGCGAGTGGTGTTTTAGTAGTCATCATAATAAGAAATTAAATCATACTGCTAACAATAAAGCCTTAGAAGGTACCCAAAGACGGACGGACGCTTCAAGAAATCCAACAGCCAGTTTTAGTAAGGCTTAATTAATAGATACACGCTATACGACATGGATTAAAGCTTCAAAATCATTCCAAAAATAAACCTATAGATACAGATTCAATTGAAGCACAGTACGTAGCACAGCTCAAATAAGTCACAGTAGCATCAATGCAATTGAGGTGGATGACAAAGTACAGTCAAGAAGTACTTTGGTTTTCAATCATTTTGTCTCTTGGTTTTTGTTGCTCTCATTCCAAGCGTTATCAGCTTCGAGGCATCTTCTCTGTTATCTGTCCTCATTTTAATTGCAAAATACAGCCAGTGTGTTAGTGATTAAAATTGTGCATTAATTGATGAGACTGAAGATAAAGCAATTCCAATTATGGCACAGTATTTTAGAGGGGCTCTCAAGTTTCACTATCCCTCCAAGGAATAAAACCACAAAATAGCAATTTGGAGCAGAGAACAATGGCCGTCCATAAAAATACACACACAAACACATATCCATTTCAAGAGTGTACATATAAAAACAGTATACTACAAGCACGGTAGTCTCAAATTGATTACAAAAGTCACTTTTAAGCGGTGACTTAATACATTAGAGTATTACACAAATTGTACGATTTGAAAATTGCCCGTAGCAGCAATCAAAATTCACCAGCGAGCATTAAATGGAAAAAAATGAAAAAGTCGGCATAAAAGTAACATCAAAGAGGTCTGTGAATTTGGATTGGAGGCAAACATGCACGCACGCACACACACACACACACACAGACATCCTTTATGGATTTTATTCTCTTCAATATTCAACTTTCAGACAACTCCAAGGTGTAGACTTGAGGCTCTTGCCTAATAAATGCAAAATTAGTCACCGCTATGGCTGCATACGCAGATGATGATGATAGCAGCCTCTGGCCTGTACTTCAAACAAGCCGCCGTTATATAGCGGACAAAGCCCAGGATTATGGATGGATAGAGCTTCATTCTTCTCAATGCTTAATTGAAATGGCACACTCTTGCTAAGCAGGAGGCAACCGCATTGAGAACACTTTGCGCCATTCAGACTGTCAGCTTTTAGCCAAATAGCTTTTACCTTTATAAAAATCCTCAACAAAATCCTAGGAAAGAAAGATAGCCCACAATTACTGGCGACGTGCGCTACACACAAAACACCAATGCTAACCCGAAAACTAGCAAATATTGTCCAAATTCACACTCACGGGTACATACACAGCCGGAGGCAAACAAATATGGTCTCACTTGAGATGTTTGGGCTACAAATGCGCCTCTCCAGGGTAAACCGAGCTCAACATAAAGCACTTTTGGAATCCTGTTGCCACTCCCTGACCACCTCATTAACCTGGACCTGTAGCAGCTTTCCATCGAGTCCACGTGTTCAACTACCTGCTCTGCTCCTCCATAACCCACACTTAAAATTCATGCCGGTATGATTTATTTATCTGCCCATGTTCACCGGACCACTTTTTGAACCCCAATTAGTTCCAGTGAGTTTTGTGCTGTGTTGTCGTCGTTTTAGTGGCATTACCCCAATGTTCTTGGACTTTCTTATTGAGCGTCTTCACACTGTATCCTTTCAGCCCTAAGAATTGGTTTTCATCAAATTAAAACAACGCTACTAAGATTTTCGGTTAATTTGGTGGTCTAACAAAATATTGGTCAGGTGTTTTCATTTCATGCTTCAATTCAGCCAAACCTTCTTCACTTGATTCCTTCATGCTAAACTTCTAGATGAATGTCCTTCATATATTGAAATACAGCAGTGATAAAGACACCCGTCGGCATTTCCCTCGGGTATGACAGACAGTTTGCGAGATTCATTGCGTCCTTTCTTAGTGCCGACAATGACATCAGTGGTCCAATCGCATGGCAATTGTTGTCTTTTATGCAAATGTGGATATTACAGCTATATTGGGATTTGGCTTCCGAAAAGTCGATTCAAGTCAAAACTACAATAGCCCAAAATTCATTGGAATTCCCAAATGACAAGAGGAATATATGCAGATAATCTCATTAACATCACTAAAAAGGCCTTCTAATGAGATGTTTTTTTTCCCTTTTCTTGAAGAGGAGCCTTCGAAGAGGGAAACAAAGATAAAAATAATATTCAGATAGCACCACAAGCTTGATCAAGGACTACTGAATTGCCTACTCTGTTTGAAAAGAAAAAAAAAAAAAAGAGATATCAAACAGGAAAAAATACTTCATTATGGCCAAATATTATGGTTTTATTTCAGTTTGCCTCCCAAAAGTTTGATTTTGCTTCTTGGTATATGCATGCCTTAAGCCCGCCCCTTCTCCTTTCAGATGGCAGGACATCTGGAGTTTATTTCAGCACCAACAGACATCGGATCTCCCCTAGGCGGCCGACTGGATGGGTGGCCGGCCGGCCGCCCGGCCCACTGTAGACCCCTTGAAGTGAGGCCCAGTCCAATTTTATTGAAAGATACACACTTGTACACCTCAATTTGTACAATGTAACAATACAATCTACATTTCAGTGTAGACTAAAATTGGCAAATTAGGCATCCGTCTATATTTGTGTGTTGGATTGACAGACTAGAAAGGAGAGGGGGAGGGGGGGGGGTGATAAATCCTCGCCAGAGTGGAGGAAAAAGTGAGAAAATGTGAACAAGTGTCCTTTAGAGTAAATGGCATCCAAAAAAGCCTCTCCAATTATCTTTGCTTACCATGCCACGGAGACTGACTTAATTAAAATGAGTTGAGAGGAAGCGGAGGAAAGGAAGGAGCTGCCGCTCGCTCGCTCGCTCGGTGATTGAGGGGGCAAGCGCTTGACATATCTGCAATAAAACACAAAAGCCAATACCCGACCACTCTCCCTTTTCAAATGTTGACTTCAAAAGAGAGAAATAAATTATTATCAAGAAAGATTTTTTTTTTTTTTTCCGTGCGCGTGTGTGTGTGGAGGCTGTGGCTTCTCGGAGAGGCAACTGCACCAATTTTTTATTTTTATAAATGCTAGAAAATCTGGTGGTTTAAGGAGGCACAGATGCTACAAGGGAATAACAAAATTGCCATTGTTTTCATCTTGTCTACCGTTTTTCTGAGAAAACCTTTGTCAATGACCTTTTCACAGGTTTGTTTCTATGGAAACAACACATACAGCCAGCCCCACTTTAATTTTGGTGCTTCTTCCCCATTCAGGGGTAGGCAAATAAAACGCATTAGAACTGCTTTTTTTTTTTTTCTTTTCAAATCAGCATAAAATGACTTGGTCATGTGACACTTGTGGATTTTTCCTTGTACCCATACTGTCGGACTGTGAATTTCCCCCTGGGATGAAAAAAGATGGCTCTACATTTGCATCTGGATGCAGCCGACAGAGGCAAAGTTCAAGCCTCACTGACTTACGGCAGGCAGGCAGGCAGGCAGGCAGGCAGTGACCAAAGGAGCAGGGCGCAGCCACTAGGATGTCTCCGGGGTACACAAAGCTCCACTTTTCATACAACACACAGAAATCACGCATTCGCACATTCCTCTCACCTACTCAGCCAACCAACACACAGTAGCTGTGCTTTTTGTCTTGCGAGCTTATTGTACAGTCATGTATTTCGCGCTGAACATAACACAAAGTCCGACTGTTTAATCGAGTGTGTTTGCACAGAAGGTGGGTGGGTGCAAAAATGTCAACTTTAACAGTGAAAAATGCATTGTTTCTGAACTACTTAATACACCAGACATTTAGATTCACTATGCAACTAATTGGAACACGTTGAATACAATACAATAAATACATCTTCCTTGAGCGCTTTGTAAATTTATGTAGATGATGAGGATGAAAAATAAATATTGGGACATCCATCCATCCATGCAATTTTTTTCCCCTCTGTATTAAAAAAAAAGTAATTTGCAAGAACATAAAAAAGCTTCGTAGACAGAGGAAAGGGAAGACTAACCTGTGCTTTTTGTGAGAATATGGGTGATTTAGCTCTGCCCCCCCCCCTCCCCTCCATCTGTTTTGTTTTCCTTCCATCTCTGTTTTTGATGAGCTGTGTCTTCAGCCCCCATATAAAATCCCATTAGCTCTTAATGAAGTCGGGCTCCTAGCCTCTTGGCCTCACCTCATTTAGCACGATTGTCTTGCGGCCATTAGCATCCAGGCAATTACAGGCGTACGACAAGAGTAATTGGAAATGGCGACAGGAATGCTGAGAAATGGGAATAAATAAATATAAAAAGATATTCGCACTAATAAGCTCCTATTCAAATGACACAGAGGGAGCCGCGTGTGTCTAAGTTAAATCAACATAATTACAATTAGGCTTGCTAGGGGTAAAGCGTGCGAGTGAGGCTAAAATTGATATGGATGGATTCTTGCATAGAGCCGGTAAATGTGATGGGAGGAATTGGGAGCTCATACTGCGAACGTAATAATGAAGAGCACAAGCGGAACCTTAAACTTTTGCGAGGTCAGGAAGGATGTGTTGGTGAGCAACGCAATATTGCTTCATTTGCATAGCATGTCATAGCCATGGTCAAAACTTTGAATGCTTGCTAATTGAGTCATAATTGCTGGAGGGAGAACAAAGAGATTGATTTTTGGGGGATTTGCAGGTTGGCTGTTTGAAATACATAAATAATGATAAAGGTTTGCTTTCTAAAACGTACGTATGTCATTTATCCAATTCAAATTCAGTTTTGCGCTGCCTTCCCATCTGTTTTGCCAAGAATATAGCGTCTGTGCAAAACACCAATCTGTTTTAATACGCCATTCGAGTGGAAACATGACTTCATTATGTTAAGAGAATCGTAGCAAAATGTCAAAAGGTGATTGAAAATGTCTGGGTGACTAATGCAGGCTCGGCCGGCGCCAAATTGCAACGGCATCACTGCTGTTCTTCACTCTGCTGCATTATCAAGTGAGCTTGGCCCCTCTCCCCTACTTCATAAGCTGACTGACAGGTGGCAGAAACATGATCTGTAAAGACCTTCCATCGGGGAAGCTCCCCTACTTAAACGGAAATGCTGCCCGCCAACCAACCAACGGACGGACAACAGCCCAGTGGTCTCCGCAGCTGAATACAAGAATGATGTAAGGGGGGCTGAAAATGGGGGACCTAGACTACAAAGGGCCATGAGAAAGACAGGGGGGGGTGTAATGGAGTTTTTGGCTGATAAATCAAGTACCAAAGCAAGAAGCCAGTGTCCGAGGCTCAAACGGGAAACGCGAGGCTGGCTCCCACAATAGTGAGTCCCAAGTGGCTTGTCCACAATAGAACATCAAGCGGCTGCCGTCAACAGCAGCCAAGGTCTCATTGCTAAAGTAAGATGGACCCACCCTGCAGCATTTTTACACAGCTAATGCCGGGATTAGTGCATGAAATGTACGTAAAAATGAAGAGAAAAATAAAATCTTGAAGAGGCTGCTATGTTTGGAGGACGGCTGAGTACGCCAAGCACTTCAGGGTTTGCGGACATTAGCTGCGTGATTAGTCTTTCCTTTATGGAGGAACAGCAAAATGGCACAGTGTAACCAGACCTCCTCAAGCTTTCAGCTAAACATTGCCATGTGTGCAGCTGCCTCATAAGCTATCTTTTTATTGTGTCTGCAGATGCCTTCTTTATATACGTACGTACGTATATATATTTACTGTGGTGTTATATGTCGTTAATTGTATTCAAGTCATTTCCGGCATCCAACAAAATCAAGGTTGCATAACAGCTTGGCAGGACAACATGAAAGTGTTGTCGAGCAGGTTTGAGTCCATTTCAAATGGCTATAGTATAGCACTTTGATTGATTCCTTTTTAAATCTGACAGGATGTTTTACTTACAGTTAGCTCGCCCGCAGCATAACAGCAGCTTTGACTTGTGCTTGCGCCGTGGTGGCCCAGGGTCCAACTCTCCTCAAAGAGCCTGTCAACAGATGACTATGTTAAACACATCAAGCACAATCATCATTACTATGACATGTTCTTTCAACCTAATAATCAGGTTGCTCAAGAGGGGGGAGATTTGCAAACAGAATCCTGTACAACTAATTCTATGCGGTGAAGCTAAATCTGATGAAATTCTCCTGAGCGAGCAACTGACTGACTGACTGACTGACTGACAGGTCCTCGTGAAGCTACACGCCACTAAAGTGGAGGTATGGCGCACATGCAAAACATTGAAGTTCAATCATGCATTCAGGGCAGGACACCTGATCTTTCGCTTAAAGCTCCCCCAGAACAGTGGGAGTACGGTCAGAGCTCACAACGGGCCTCCAGCAATCCACTAACACACACAGCCTCAGATGGGATGGTGTTTATTCACTTTAGCACTGCTCAGTGGGGACTACTGTGTGCTAGCTATGCGGCCACAACCAGAGGGCCTATGTGGACATGTGTGTCTCTGTATTGGAGGGGCTAAGAAGAACAAGAAGAACCTTTTTTTTTGGTTCCGGACACGTGCGCAATGCTATGTTATGAGTCAAACCGTTTGTAAGCTCACTTTATAGGCCAACACTAGGCCTGGCTATCTTTTAAATGTTGCCAATAGCATACGTACCTCGATACACAGGCAACGATACGATACCTTTCTAATCGATACAATAGAAACTCATTTTAAAAGCACCTTTGGTCCTTTACACCTCATGCTGAAAACCATTTGCACCAAAAGTAGTACATTCACCTTCCACAGATTGAATTTTGCTTAGTGCATAGGTTAGCGAGCTAGCAACGCACAATGGCTAGCTATGGTAGCTAGCTCGCTATCATAGCCACAGTTAGCAGTATCCATACCCAAGGGTGGGCACACAAACGCATCCCATCCCCTCATAGGAGTGGTTGACTTTAAAGCGTGCCTAAGAATCCGTCCGTTTTCTTCTTCCTCGAGATTTGCATTCTCTTTAAGAGAAAGCCAGCGTCCAGATGGATGTCTTAAAGATTCCACTCTTTTGCGGTCAAGGTGGAAAAGAAGTCACCCACGAGACAGTTTTCCCACAATGTCTCTGCAGCTATGGCCCCCAGCTGTTCATGGACTTCCATAACAACAGCTGCACAGAGGTTTAGTGGTTCATGTTGCTATGACAACAGCAGGATCAATTGGCATGCACAGACTCGGTGCTAATAGCGAAAATGACATTATGCCAAAAATTCCACCTCAATCAAACACAGACACTTTTTTTACTGCTTTGCGAGTTATTAGACAAAATGACTGTTTCGCCCTTCTAAAGCAAGAAACTTCACCGGAATAACTCTTGGATACTTTTGAGTATTGAACGTACATAGATCATGAGCACCAAATAAAAAGAACGTTACGATGGTTAAAACATTGTATGCATTTATGCATGACTTAAAACATATTTTGTGTATATTTGATGTTTTTCCGCCAGCAGTCAATGCAGCATACAGGGCGTCAAAACAATGGCTTTAGCTTGGAGTCCCACAGGGGTAACCAGAACCGGTGCAGCATCGCCACGGGGATAAGTCCAACATTTAACGAGCCTGCGACCGATAAAGACAGCTGTGCCAGACAAAACAAGTCACTGACTCGCATAGTTCTCTGGTCAATTTCCAGCTTCAGCTGGAGGTGCCCTGACTTGAGGTATCATCACTTCCAAAGGTTATCTTGGCCCATCTGAACAATCCCTTTCTCAATAGCATTCAATGCTATTTCTTTCCCCTAGATATCTGGCAGCGGAACTTGGCAAAGTCATTCTAATTGAGATCAGTCGAAAGGAACTGCTCATACAGAATTGGCAAGTCATGCCGGTGTGTTCAAAGACATCTGTCCGTCTTCACAAACTATGTCTAACCCTTTACTTCCATAGCGGCACGATTGAACCGAGTCTGAGGAAGCTCGACTGTTCACTCATTTAAGCTCGTCTGTTGAGTCGTTTTGCTCCGAGTGTGATTTTGTAAGAAGAAAAAAATGTCAACGTTGTGTTTGGGGATCTGTTTGAGTAAAAAGAGAAAAAAAGGAGAAGGAATTCTGGTGCTTGCCGCAGTGACCAACTTAACAGACGGCATCCTGCTGAGCCTGTCTTGTGATGTGTGGAAAAACATAGCGGTCGGTCAGGATGTCTTTGTTGAAACTCTTTCTTGCGCCACAAAGAAAAAGCAGTCATCTTCTGTTCCACAGCTAGCTACACTTTTACCATTAACTGAATATAATCACTAAGGTCTCGTGTCCTAATATTTTCCACACACAAAATTCTTACATACAAACAATGAAGCATAACATGAGTGGGGCCATGAAGCACAGCAGCAAATATAATACAGCAAAGCAGATTTCCAGACAAAAAAAACCCCAACAACACTCCCTGTTTATTTTGGAGCATGTGCAATCAGAGCAGATGCAGCAGAAACAAACCGATTGATTACTCCAGAACATTTTTTGTTTGGTTCTAAATAAATGATTGAATCCTGCAGAAGTGAAAAAAATACAAGAATTGAATTGAGCGCATCCCAGCTGACATGCTGTGTCTGCCGCCACAAATAACGTGACTGCAAACAGAGTGGCGTTTGTAGACAAATATTCACTCTTGCAAAAAGGCTAACTATGAATATGTTTAGCCATTTTTTAAGCCAGCAAATCCCACAAAGAAAAATGTCAAACAATGAATGAATACATTTTACGGTAGTATAAAATGTAGTGTTTGAAAAGTTGCAGTCGTGTATATTATTTTTGTTTTTAGGAATGAGCTGATTGTACTTTGGAAAAACTTGCTAGTAAAATGGTTTGAAATTCCAACTTTCACCGTATGAATTCTCTGTGTGCAAAAGCCAATGAGTTGCAAGTGCTCATCCGACAAGGACAAAGCGCTCGTACTGTAGATGTGCTTAGCACGCTTTCAAACGCCTGTCAAAAGAAATCAAGAAGACATTTTCGACCATCTGTGTCTGTGTACCAATGCTAATGCTAAAAATGATACGCAGTTTTATACTTTGCCTCGAATCATTCTATTCTGCTTTTACACAATGTCACAGCAGTGTATTTGGAAACATGGAATGACTTTAAACAACAAATGCCATGGTGAGGTGTCACCACGGAGAACTTGAGCAGTGAATTAGTTTTGACCCTGCAGCCTCTCCCTCCTAAATATTTCCTTTCAAAGCTACATAAACAATCCACATGGCAGCCAACCCTATCAGATTTCCAACTTCCATTTGCGCCACACTGACGATTAAGGTCGTCAGAGACAAGTACGTGCTTCCCACGCAAGATTGAGGGAGAGAAATGAAGCGCTTGCGTGACATTGTTCCACCTACAAGCTGCTGTTTAGAAGTCATGTTAGTGCTGTCACCAACCTTTGGAGAAGAACCTTAAAGTTAGAGTGAGTGAATGAATGGGAGGTGTGTGTGTGTGTGTGGGTGGGTGCTTAGCTGCCGTCTCTCTGCTCTTTAATTCAAAAGTTTATTACTTTATGAAAATTAAGTTAAGGCTCATGTCACAAAGCACTAAAAACTCCCAACAATGAGTCAAACTTTGGACTATTCTCAAGTTGCCTTCAATGGGCCATGACATCAATCCTATTAAACACCAGCCAAAGCAATCCGTCCGTCCGTCCGTCCGTGGGTCTATCCATCCATCTTCTCACGAGTGTGCTGGAGCCCATCCCAGCCGAGTCATTTTTAATACGGCGCACAAGGGGCAAACAGCTGACTTGTACCCAAATGACGTGTGAGCGAGCACACATCCCCCCCCACGGGATTTCATCACAACGCCATGCTTTCTTTTAATTCCATGAGCGCATGATGTGAGCAGTTACCTTCTTTGCCGCAACTCAAATACAAATAGCGATACTGTAAATGTTTATATCCCCAGGAGACAAAAACCAATAGAGTAAAGTCATTATAAAAAGACATTCATTTAATGAGTTTGGAACTTCTGTTTACTTTGCAATAAAAGTAACAGTGGAGGAACAACAGAAACCCTGCTGCTGGAAACTCTGCTGCTGCTGCTGCTGCTGCTGCTGCTGCAGTGGGGAGAAACGGATACCACTGTGCATGCGCTCGGCAAAAAAACACATCCAAAATAAGACAAAGCGGACAACTTGCACGCATTTTCATTTCAATTTAGGAAGAAGAACAACTAATGGCAAGATTAGCCGACTATGAACACATATTGGAGCACAGACGGCAATTTCATCAAGAGACGACGAATACGAGCCAAGAGAATGTTTGCGTCTGGATCGGGGAGTGACGTGACGTGACGTGACAGACAAACGGCAGCCGGAACATCCGCATGGGCCATGCGAGAGCCACTCGACTTGTTGTCATTGTAATAAAAGCCATACTTGCCATTAGCCCTGCAACATGTGGAGCAGCTAGCTCACGCACGGCATGACACAAATACAAGCCCCTAAAATTAGCTGACTCGAGGAAGACGACAAAACTTGATATCATTCTTAATCCTGGATAAAAACATCTCATACACATGCTGCAAATAATCTTGGGAAGGATTTTAAATGGTCATTTTTTATAATAAAAATATACTAAATCTGCTTGCCAAGATTTCAATGATCTGCTGTTCAATTGAATTCAAATATTTTGAACATCGCACACTTGAGCGATTAGCAGGATTCTGGAGTATAATAAATTGGGGATTTACTGGAAGGCTTCATATTTCTGTGTGAAGCACTCCTCATTTATTAGGATTATCGACATTCCACAAGAGATAAGAACCAAAGGCACAATGAGGTTCAGCGTCTTTAAATGCAGAATATATAATAAGCTAATTTGATTTTGTGCTTGATCCTTGAATAATAACTATTGACGTCGCCAAATAATATCCTTTTAAAAACACTCGACTTTGGCACCAATTTACAACAAAGATTCAGAAATTGTCTTCAGTGTTTCGGTTCTTGTTTTGGGGCGTACTATATTCATGAAGAATACAGCAAAAGAGACAACACCGTGGCAGATCGTCATTTGCATATTGACCTGCCCTGCCCGTAGGTAGCTAAATCTAGGTGCAAATAGAGGCCAGCTTGATGGCCATGAACAGTGGCATCCGTGAGCGGGCCAAAAACGTGCAACACAACCCAATTGACAAAAAGTTTGCTGAACTATTGAATATAATAGAGTCTAACGCAAATGCTGGGATTATCCCAGATGATGTCAATTTTGAACCAAAATAAAACTATTACTTTTACTTTGGGAAAACAACAATTTTGCCCATTTTCTGTCACGTTATATACAGAAGTACTAACTGAATCAAAATGAACGTATGTTTGTGCACTGTCAATTGAATCATAATGTCCTGTTTGTTCGTAAAGGAATTGTCAACATTTTTTATTTAATACATTCATTAATCAACAACATAATTAACAGATTCAGTGAGGATTAAAATAATCATTAGATGCAGCCCGAATCAATACAATAATCGATCCTTAAATGATTCCATGGTGACAGCCTATTTAGCAATTACTCCAAAAAAAAAAAAAAAAGCTGCTCCTCATCAGAAATATGTAAATAGTGACAGAATACTTGCGGGCTGGGCTCTGCATGTCCAATGACACAAATCAATTAAGCTCTCAGCATGGTTGACAATGCAATGAACAAACATCGCCACTGGTGATTGCTGGGGATTCTTTTTAACTTTTGCAGTACAGTGCTACACTTTCATTTCTGTAGCAAAAAAAGTAGTCACATGCTGACAACAACATTATTGCTTCATCCTCAGAAACATGTCAAATTTGTCTGAGAGTAAAAATTGAATTTTGAAATGATTTGCTGCTTAGGGCCATTGTTGTCCTATTTTACAACATACATTTAAGACAAATTTTCTAATTCCATTTCAGTTCACTTCTTTGGATGCTGTCTGGCTATATTCTACATATGGTTGTGAGTGTGTTTGTCATCTATTGGAGGTTAAAGTTGCGGCTGGATGAGGATGCTTCAAAGCTGACAATAAAGATATAAAATCAATATTTTTTTTAGTTCAAAGGACTAGCAGGTCAAAGTCAACTTGTAAACTTTCACTCACAACATTTTGAATCATAACCAGACGGTGTTTACGTAAGTAGTCTAGTCTACCACTCCCTGATTTGGGCTCATCCAAGTCAATCAAACAAGGTTAAGACTATTGAGGAGTATCCTAAACATGGTTATCAATCAAATCCGTCCTAGGTGATAGATATCAAGTGGTAAGTAAGCTCCCCCAAGACGGAACATTTTCTTGGGAGTTTCTTTTAGTCCGGCAGCTTAAAAGTAAACTTTGAATAGCACTTTCATAATGTTCAAAAACTAGAAACTAAGCATACATTTACAACGTTATGCTGAATGGCAGCAAAGACATGATGAAAAGATGGATAAGAAAAATAAAACATCTATAGCAATTCCGTGTTGTTTCTTGAGTTTTCAGTGTGGAATATTTTTGGGGCAAATCAATGTTGAACATGTAGCAATGGAAAGAGAAACACGGTCTAAATGAAATACTATTAGCTCGTGTCTATTGTCACTGGTTAGTATATTTTTCTATATCAACAATTGCAAGTTTTCCTGTGACAAAAGCGTCCGAGTATATGCCTAGCGTTACTTTGGCGTTTCGGTTAATATTTTCATTATTTAGAAATGTAAAGGAACGAATGCATAAAACAAAACGCGGTGAAGACAAAAGGTTGAAATGCACGGCAATTACTCGTTTGCAATCTGTTCTACTGTTTAATTTGTTAGCGACAAATGCATTGAAAAACAAACGAAGGAGAAAAGAAGCCCGTCGAGAGCATATGTTGCATAAACAACAAGAAAACCCGTCGAAAATACATCTGACGTGCATCGGCCAGAAAAATCGCCGACACATAAATCCAGACGGAGGGGGGGAAAAAAAGAAAAAAATCCACTGGTCTGTCCCTCCAGCACAAGAATACGTATTCCCTCCTTTCCCTCTTTTCTTCCTCCGCTCCTCTACTTCCCCCTCCCTCCCTTCCTTCCTCCCTCTCTCCCTTCCTTCCTTCCTTCCTTCCTCCCTCCCTCTCTTCCTCTGGCCTGGCTGCCTGCCTGCCTGACTGAGTGAGCCCATGAACAATGTCCTGCCTTTTGTAAAGAAGGGGGGGAATGGGGGAAAGGGCCGCTGAAACGTAAAGCCCGGCAGCAGCAGCGGCGGCGGCGGCGGCAGCTCCCAAGCAGTGACATTGAAAATGAATGACAGCTTACCTGCATGCCAATCTTCATCAGACTGACACAAGCTTGACAGCACAGCCTATACTCCTCCACGCAGCAAGTGACGTCACCGTTAGCAAGCCCCTCCCACCAACTGCCATGTCTCCGCTCCGCTCCCCCATTTTCTCAGCAGCACATAACAGTCGCGCTGATGCCTTCAAGCGTCCAACGGAAAAACGCATTTACTTGGTGGAAGGACTCCGTGGAAAAAAAAAAAAAAAAAAAAAGAATTGAGAAGCCTTATGCTCCACAATGATATCAAACGTGTTGTGTTCAGCAGGTAAACGCTTTGTGCAAATACTCCGTTCTCCTAGTTTGTTTATCCTAATAATAATAATAGTACGATATAATCGGAACAGTGTTTGTGAGGTAGACGTAATGAATATTAAATATTCATTGTGTAAAATTTGACTAAGCAGTTACTCATTCATGCACGTTTTAGAATTTTACACTAATGCATCATCTCATACTAATTTGTCTCAGACGGTAAAATACAGTTTCCAGGTCCAAGACAATGTCCCCCCCCCCTTAAAATAATTTGTAACGCTAATAATACGACAATTATTTGATTTAGAAAATGATTCATTTTGTTGCGAACATGAAAACGATACACAACTGATATGGTCATGTAGAATGATAGAGTAGAACAAAATGAACAATGGCGACAAATCGTAGTGAGAAAAACAAGACAATAATTTCATATACATGTTCGAAAAGAGGTGGGAGTAAACAAATCGCTTTTCTTCCGATTAATTCAAAAGCAAACTATGGTCAGTTTCCCCAAAACCACATTTTGGAGGTTGATCAGGCCCGCCCCCTGCTGGCTCCCTTCAACGACTACATGTCTTGAGTTCGACATGAATTAGAACACTACACTGTACTTTAGTGTACTGTAATGTACTTGGAACATGCAGCACGAGTTTGGATGAGAGTTCAACAAACCTACAAATGCGTAACAAGAGTGCAGTGACGTCTTTGTGTTCTCATCCCAAGTCATTTTGTTACCGACTTTATTTTACATGTATTATATATATAGATATATCTCACGAGCGCCCGCCCGCCGCCGCTTTAGATGCTGCTACACATTTAGTTCACCGATTGCAATAGAATACGTACCGGACAAACAAAATGGAAGACCTCTGAGTTTAACCTTTGATGACTGTGGAAACAAGAGCCCCAAACACAGAAGCTGATATTTCTCCAATCCCCACGAGGCCCGGGTGTTTCAGCAACAACGAATTCGATAGGCTAGGCAGGATTTCAGATAACCAATTACATTTGAGTTTGCTGTTACCAAGACGCATTAGACGATCGGACGCGTAGGACGAGAGTTCAAATTGAGATACACACTCATGTATTTTCGTTTAGACTTCATTACTGGACGCAATAACATGAACAAGGCACATTTGCGTAATCAAGACAGCACACTGGAAAGTATCGGAATGCTAATGTACAGTCGCCACTGTTATGCAAAGCCCAATGTTTGCGTAAAGGCTAGCAGGCTCAGCTAACAGTTGCAATAGCACCGTAGCAACGTTTCATAGTCAAGACGGATTTGGCCGACAAACCGTCATCAAATGGCTACTACAGTCTTGGGAGTCGGCACAGGCGTTTTCGTCATCACTGCTGTGTGGATCGTGACTTTTGTGCTATGGTTGTTTCTGCTGAGGGCATCGGGATCATCAAAGTGAGTGATTGCAGAAAGACGTCACACTCCTCACAAATCTTGCGTGTCTATAAACTACTGATCCAAGATAATCCAAGATTTGGGCGCAGGTGCAACTCCGTCTGTGTTCTCAACCAAAGGCAAGATAAAGAAGTAAACTTGCGCCACTCTTGACGTACGTTCCACGGGCATCCTCCTCCTCCTCCCTCGTGTTGCGTGTAAACAAGTTCATGTGACGCGACCGGGAGCGGGTTACGATTTCTACAATGTGCCTTTTACTTTTCGATTTCATCTTGTTTACCAATGGGAACAAAACAGATGGGAGGTCGTGTCAAGATCATAATCAGTCATAGAAGTACACCCCAATAACGCCTTTACTGATTTGTTCGATAAGCGGCTTCAAACTAAACTAAAGCAACATGGATAGTCCAGTTCCCTGGGTTGGTCAAGGCATGCTCATAATTGCAGCTGTTCTAATCGTGACTCTCCTGCTTGGGTTTACACTGCAAAGAGCTACTGGATCACTGTTGTGAGAGCAGCATCAATACACACACACACACACTAAACACTCGATATGTTTAGAATGCAAAAGGATAAGGAAAAACTACATTTTACAAAGTAGTACTAACCAACACACGTTTTTATCTTATTGGGTAAAATGGCTTTGTATCAATCACAGGACCTCTCTTAAATAGGTGCCCTTTTATTTCATTATTGCTTAGTCTGATTAAAAAAAATCAAAAACATCTCATGCTCATATGCAAATTGACATGGCTTTGATTTGTTGTCTTCACTGTATGAAATATATGTGTGTGCTTTTTATTGATTTATTTCCCCCCCCTCCCCTCCCCAGGCTAGGAGTTATTCCGGTCTTCCTGTTGGCTCTCATCATTACCCTGGCACTAGTGTTTTTCCCTCGAAGCCCAACAACCCCATCTGCTTTCAAAGAGAAAGAAGTATACATTGCTTTTAAATCACATTTTATGATTGCTCATTGTTATGGATGGATGGATAATAATCAAGAAGTATTTATTTGATTTAAATGATGTCAATTTGTAATTAAGATGCCATAACATACCGTAATTTCCGGACTATAAGCCGCGACTTTTTTCCAAAATTTTGAACCCTGCGGCTTATAGTCAGGTGCGGCTTATATACGATTTTTTTCATGATTTTTGTGATGACTTGATCACTTTTATACACTCGCAAAAAGGCTGTGGACCACTGTTGTGCGGTATCTTGAAGAACAAAACAACAACAAAAATACTATTTTGAAACACTACTATGGCCGCTGCTTATTCTGGCTGTGTTGCTTGTGACTATTATGAGCTTTAGTAGGAATACACGCTAGGTGACCTGCGTCAAAGGGCTCTAAACCCTTTTTCATACTCTGCCATGTGACTCAGAGATTACACAAAGCAGTGGCGCTGTTTGGACCATCTGCATTGTATTAAAACCTAATCAATCAGCATTTAAATTCAATTCTTCTGACATTGTGCTCACCAAAAACAAGTTGTAATGAATGTGAACTTTTAATGCATTTTATTCAGAAGGTTACTTTGAACCCTGAGGCTTAAATGGCGGCGCGGTATATTTATGGATTTTTACGGCTTTCTGTGTACTGTCTTTCTTTGTAAAAAACTCATGTGCACGTGCGGCTTATAGTCCGGTGCGGCTTATGTAAGAAAAAAACTAAAATATCCCTGAATTTTAGCTGGTGCGGCTTATAGTCCGGTGCGGCTTATAGTCCGGAAATTACGGTATATGCCGCCATTGCGAAAGCAGTATCGCAATGGCTCATTCATTTTTGGAGCACAGATTTCAATCATCTCTCATACTTCAATATATTCAATTAAATCATCCTAATTATTTTCATGCAAGACTCAATATATTATTGGCAGAGGGGCAGTTATCTGAGCCTGTGATAAATTGTTCAAAAAAAGTAAAGGGGGGGATCACAGTACTAATTAATTCCCATCCCAAGGGTAGTTGACCGGGCCAATTTCCTTCCTCTTTATGACATGCGCCTGCCTCGCTGCCTGTCTCCCACACACTCACTCACTGTGCTCAACAATCTATTAATAATGGCCCACACTTTGGCTTCCAACTTGCTGGCTACTGGCAAATGAAAAGGTGAGAAGTATTCAATGCCGCAAGCCCACCTACCTTATTTATAAACGCACACTGACACGTTGTGTCATTCCAACATCTAACCTGGAAATGATCTCGCAAGGGGCTTCCTGTGCTTGTGACATATGGATACAGAAGTATTGGGGCCCCACCACAATGGATCTGAAATGAGATAAACAGCATGTTAATGTCAATGACAGTCTTTTTAAATGATTTGCTTCTGTCTAATCTACGTATATATACAATAAAAAAAGGATTTTTTTTTTCCCCCCCTCCACAGATAGTGGACACTTTGTTCATCGCTCGCTACGTGCTGCTGGCTTTAGCGAGTGTGATCTTTCTCTGCGGGCTGTTCATGCTGCTCCCCTTTCATTTCTTGGAGCCTGTCTACGCGAAAGCTTTGAGAACACACTAGAAGAATTGGCACTGCATCACAATGCCGCCGATGTCAACCACCCAAAAAAAGAAGAGAAGCCAGCAAGAGGCCCACTTTATCTTAATCACAGACTGTGGAACCCAAATAAGTGAAGAAACTTTCCCAGGGCCAACTTCTCATTGGTTGGCGAGTGGCTTTCGCATCAACATTTGTTATTTTCTAAAAGATAGACACCATCATAATGCCTTCCTTCATATGTGTCCATTTTGCTCATTCCAATGTTCTCATGCTATGTATAAACGAGCAGATGCTTCTCATGAGTTTCTCAATAAAACTCTTGCCCTCTTCCTGTTTTGAAGCCTGAGGAGACGTGGACTGGAATTCCAACCAACCAGTAGAATAAAAAGGAATCCAAAGCAATCCTATTAGTTCCGGCCCACATCTCTATACATCTCTATACTGCGTGCAGCAAAACTATGCAGAAATTTCAGATGGGCGGGATCTGGAACTTTTGACCTGGATAGGCTTTTTGTTTGGCGACATGGTTCCCAGAAAACATCAGAGAAACCAACAAGAATAAATGGCGATGTCTTGAAGACTGCAATCCCTAAAGACCTGCTTTCCAATATCCAACAGTATCCTTTGGCTGACATTTTTGTTCTCACCTCTGTGATCTTACCATATGGGAGCCCCTTTTTGTTTTCCCCATTTTCATTTTTGCATCTGAGGAGTGGGAAAATGAGCCGAACAAAGCAAGTGGGGGGTTCGAGGGATCATTGGAAAGCAAGTCTTTGTGCCACGGCCAGCTGGACGTATAAAGAGACGTGGGCGGGAACATCGGAGAAAGTGAGAGCGACGCAAGACGAAAAGCTGGAGAGTGTGAAGTTTGGAACGTGCAAAGGGGATGTGCTGCGCTCTGCAGTCGATTGTGCATTCAGATGCACTCAAGCACAACTTCTCATTCTCAGCCACGTTGCCCTTCAATTGCGCTATGGACGCTACCGAGCCACCAAAATTCATTCATGTTTGGGGAGGACGCAAATGTTGGTGCACTTATCCCAGAAGAATGACTCTCAGTTCATGTTCAATCAACCAGATAGCAATGTTTACCACTTTCCAGCATGAGCTTGAAATGGCTTCTTTTTTCTGGGACCGACGGACGGACGGATGGACGGAGGTGTTGGTGCTGGGGTGCCCCCCCCTTCCCAACTTCTTCCCCCTCTTTTCCATTTCCCAAGCCCAATGAGGAGGATGAATGAGAGCCAAAGAGTGAGATAAAGGGTCCCCAGGCAGGCAGGCAGGCAGGCAGGCAGGCAGGCAGGCAGGCAGGCAGGCAGGCAGGCAGGCAGGCAGGCAGGCAGGCAGGCAGGCAGGCAGGCAGGCAGGCAGGCAGGCAGGCAGGCAGGCAGGGTTATGGATTATCATGTTAAACGTATCCAGTGGGTTGGAATTTTGTAGTTCACTCTGCTTGCTCTGCATGCGTGTGGCACCTCCAACCAATGTGGCTTTTTGGATTCAATATGAATGTCAGCGTGTGGCTACTTTATGTATCTTGGCTCTGTACTTGGGCCGAGTACTCACACAGGTGCAAATGCCAAGATCTGTGCTCAACACAAGTGGAGCAGAAGAAGAAGCCAAAGGTGCATTTGCGCAATTCCCTGGGATCTCGGCACACAGCTCACAGGAGCAGGCCACACCACAGAAAAGGTGAGCTCTTCAATGTTCGCTCATATTTTGACTTTACTTGTTTGGTCATCTGTCAGAACTTGGATTATAATTTGTGTTGTGTTGCTGCTTTCTTCGTTGTTTTTCTAGGACATTGGTTGTTTTTAGATTTATTTTTCAGGCTTTTATTTTGGAAACTGCCTTTTTCTTTTCCAATGACTTGTTTAATAACAGGCATTGTTTTTAAGAGGACATTTTTTTAATTTATCAGCGGTGGAATGGATGCGTGTGAAAACCAGAATGACTAATATTACTTTTTCAAATACTTTTCAAGTACTTTTACTTTTAAAATACATGGGATCCGAATGAAATGTCTCGGTTCAGATCGTGGGAAATCCAAAGCATCGGTGTTTATGTTTTTAGTCTTTTATTTTGAAATTTGCCCTGGCAACGCGTTGGTTTAGTGCTGCCGTTTTCCAGCGTATCCAAAAATAGACACTGTTGGCTGAGTGTGGCTTCACTTGGCCTGACCGCAGTGATGTCCAGAGGTGATTTCACGCTGCTCTACGTGATAACGGCACTTCTTTTGCCAGGTAAATTGCAATCAATCAAATTAAATTGGCAATACAATTAAGTTGAAGTAGGGACGGACATGTGCGCGTTTTCACTCGAGTGGGTATCGGCCGGACCTTTTGAGAAAAAGGGAAAAGTTGTTTTTCTGTGAACGTGGATTTTGAGAAAAAGAGAAAAGTTTTGGGATTTTCTCTGTTATTTTGAATAACATCAATGTATCACGATGATTTGAATTTTGTTTTACTTTTGGTGTGCCAGGCACTAGGACAATGCGGCTTGGTAGGCTATTGTTATTTGTCATTTGAGGCATTTCCGCTTTTCACACATGAAGGACGGCTCGGCTCCTTAGTTGCGCAGTCGCTGTTGAATAACGTGATCTGTTTTTGAATTTAGTTCCTGATTTGATCCGTTTTGTATTTAGTTGCAGAATGAAGTTGTTTGGAATGTCTGAAATACAATGAAATCTATCCAAAATTCACAAAGCCGGCATATATTTTTGGTCAATTTCACAAATTTACAGGAGCTGCAAAATCCATCAAGGTGTGTACCTTCTTTAATTGTTGCGAGTATGTTGTTGATCAGGGGGTTCCCGGGTTCTTAAGTTATTCCCGAGTTTCCTCTCCTATCAGGAAGCCGGTCAGAGCCCCCCCGTTTCCTCGGATGTGGTCTTCCAATGCTGCAGGAAGTTCAAACAATAGCATTCATGTTCTACACCCTCCAAACATTGTTTGAATGCTGAAAAACGTATCCCCATATGAGAATGTCAGAACTTGTTTTAACAGGCGCCAGAGTTTGCGCGGACGACGTGCCACCCCGTATCGTGCACCACCCCTCTGATGTTGTGGTGAAATTCGGAAAACCCGCCACGTTCTCCTGCCGGGGCGATGGCAACCCGTCGCCGAGCATCGAGTGGCTGCACAACGGCCAGCCTCTCCAGATCTCCAAAGGAGATGGCCGAGTGCAGCCCATGGTTTTGTCAGATGATAGGCTCTTCTTCCTGAGTGTTGCTGGCAAATCCCATGAAGGTATCTACACGTGTGTGGCTAGGAACAGTGCAGGAACAGCCGTGAGCCACAATGCGTCCTTGCACATTGCAGGTAAGACAAACTTTGTTTTACAACATTATAAAAACACCCCCCAAGGCCAGGACTGAAGACCTTTGTTCAAGAGTCTCTGATTGGCCAGTTGTTGTCGTTGTTGTTACAGAGTCTCTGATTGGCCAGCTCTTTGTCAATGTTGTTATTTATTCTCACCCCGTTTTTGGTAGCACTACAGGAGGCCTTCACCGTGCAGCCCAGTGACGTGGAGGTGGCAGAGGGTGAGGTGGCTGTTTTCAACTGCGCCCCCCCAGTGGGACACCCAGAACCTAACATTATGTGGACAAAAGATGGCTTGCCAATCAACTACACTGATTTCCACTACACTGTAAGATAAAGTCTTTGCCTCTTCCTTAGCTTCAAATCTAATCTTTCACTCAAGAGATTAGTCATGTGCAAAAGTCCACTATTGGCCTTTTTTCATTTTCATGTTGTCATTTGAGATCTTAAAACAAAACCAAAATAACAGATCCGATACAATTCACCGAATGTGTGTGTTCTACAGGAGCTGAATGGAAAGCTTATGATCGCTCCTGCAGAGAAGAACCACTCTGGTGCCTATGTGTGCCTGGCCAGCAACACCATGGGGGTGCGCGAGAGCAGAGCAGCTCGACTTACTGTGCTCGGTCGGTTAGATATGTGCAGATTTTGCATTTGAACAGCATTTTGAACGCAATGTCATGATTCCAAGTGGAATGTAACACATTTCCTTTTTTTTTTGGACTGTAGCAAAACCCATTTTAGTGGTCAAGCCAGAAAATGTCTCGGTGAGAATGGGAGAGTCTGCCCAGTTCTACTGTCAGGCAAAGGGGGACCCTCCGCCTACCGTGGTCTGGAGCAGAGACCAGGGGCCACTGCCCAATGGAAGGTAGTATTGATTTTCGTCCATTCAAAGTCAGATTTTGATTTTAAGATGAATTCACACATGCGTTATTTACCTTTAAATCAATGGTTTGTCAGTTTGGCTTTTGTTAGCTGCTCAGCAAAAAGTCTCATTTGTGTCTAGATATCTTATGAATCCAGACCAGACGCTTCAGATCCATTACGCGACCAGCCAAGATGCTGGCAAGTACATTTGCACTGCAATCAATGATGTTGGTGTGGTCAGCGCCACTGCACAGCTGATAATTGAAGGTATGCTGACGCTATCATTGAACGTTTTTCCCACAAAAATGATGTTCCATTTAAGAAGGAGTCATTCAATGACTCATTCCATTTTGAAAATCATTTGCCTGCTTGTAACTCAAAGCACAACTTGAGCATATTTGTTTCTGCCGTAGCTGCCGCCAGCAGTAAACAGAAAGATCTCCATATAGAAGTGTCTGCCCTGCGAGTGGCTCTGGAAAACGTCACCATGGTAGCCCCGGGCTCCAACATATGTCAAGTGCAATGGAAGGTATTTGTTTCACAGATACGGCTGCTCGCTCATCTTGACACGATTCATTCCCTCGTTGTTGTTGTGCGGCTTGATCATTCAGCTCCAGTCAGCACCCAGTCAACCTCATTACCTGGACGGCTATGAAGTACTCTACCGTTCCCTTCTCCCTGCCGGCTCAGACTGGCTTGCAAAAAAGGTGACGGCGGCAAACTTTCACACAAACGTCGGCCCATTAAGGAGAGGCTATAAGTACGAGTTTAAGGTTCGTCCTTACGGCAGCGGTTTATACGGCCGGGAGAGTAACACCCGGCTCCTGAGAGTTCCGGAGACACGTGAGCGATCCATCGTTCAATGGTCGTCCGCTTGTATTTTCCAAACTTTCAATTGCATCCTTTCTCTTGCAGTTCCCAGTGCAGCCCCACTGGCTGTGTCCATAACTATTAACCACGATGGCAATAGCTCCATCCACCTGAACTGGGAACCTCCTCCATCTGAAACTCACAACGGGATCATACAAGGTTACCAGGTAATGCTTAAGTAAGATGACGTGGTTGGTCCAGATGCTAAAAAGCAAATGGTTTCTTCATTCATTCAGGTGTGGTGTGTGGAGTCCTATGAGCAGCTGTACCAAAACTGGACTCTAGATGGCAAGCAGCACTGGCTTGATATTTTTTCCCTACAAGCAGGGAAGCGCTACTGGATTACCCTTGCAGCAGTGAATGGGGCTGGGGTAGGGGTGCCAAGTGACCCCCATGGATTTGTCATAAGTAAGCGATTTGAAGCATTTTCTGTGCAATGCAAATGCGCTTTCTAATCCATTCTGTTTCACTTTCCAAAAGATCCACAGATAAGAATGACGTCGGAGTCAGAAAGCCACAGACAGGATCAGTCTCCCTTGCTAACGCTGCTCCAGGACCCTGTATTGATTGGCATCATTGGCGCCCTCTTGTGGTGTATTTTGATCATTGCAGCTGTTTGCCTCCTGAAACGCCACAGCAAAATGCGTCACCTAATACAAGGACGTGATGGGGCTAAAGGTGAGAAATAAACAGCTCAAAAGTTTGACTGATTGATTGATTGATTGATTGTCCTTTGTGTGATTTTAGGTTTTCAAAGACAAGCCAGTGACGATATCTTCATCAATCACAGGTAAAGAAAGAGTGAGGTGTTTGTTCAGACGTTTGAAATGTGATTCCTTCTCTTCAGGATGACATCTTCAGACTCTCCATGGATCTCCGGGAGTTGGAGACCTCCTTTTAACAAGAAGTACCAAGACATGTGGGCTCAAGATCACAAACCAAGTGAGGACTGATTTTCCTTTCATAACATCAAAACGAAGTCATTGGCTCATTTTGATGATCTTTAAGGATTGAGGTGGACTTTTCCATCAGCCGTTCATTCAGCCAATGATTGCTACAATCCGTGTTTCATCAGAAGTCCCGAGCGAGAAGCACCCGAGCTGCGTGGACTCGGCTGTTCCCATCGTGGCTGACAACTGTGGCGTCTACGGCACCTTTTATGTTGACCTCATGGCAAATGGGCTCAAGACCTTCAACAGCCCCAGGCCTTTCCCAAAAATGCCTCATGCTTTGCCGCAGGAGCAAGGCTTTGAGACCATTCAGATTTTCACGCAGCCACGCACAAATAGGGAGATGTTACCGTGGAAACAGTCCATACGGCCTCAGCCCAAAATGGGGCTTTTGAGGGAGTCGTGGCACAAAAAATACATCAAGCAAGGTGAGGGAGGAGTGAGCAGACATATGTAGTATGTTACTGCAATATTTAGTAGGTTACAAAAGACTTTTTTCACTTGCAGAGTTGCATGCTGTGAACAGCGTCCCCATATTACAAAGCAGGAGCCAGGTTCCTCCATCTTCTCTCAACCCACACAGATTCAGTCACGTTCCATCGGGCCAGCTTGGTAGGCTTCAAAATTGCGTCACTCCACCTCCAATTCCAATTGCCTTCGAGCTGCTATTTCAACTTTTCCAGAGCATCATCAGTTTGCCGACTGTCTTCGGGGGCCGCACGATTCCGTGTCGCTACAACTAATTGACGAGCGGCCACCGCCGCAACTTTTCAACTTGGACGAAGCTACAGACACGCACAGCGTGAGCTCGGACGAAGGGTAAGTCAGAGAAATAGCGGATTATTGCCTTTGCTCTCTCTGAAACAAACCAAAACATGGATGCCTTGTTCCACAATCTTCTCAGATCCAGCCGCTCCACCAAGCTAACAATGGATCTGGGCTCTCTCCAGTCAGTGTGCGATATCTCAGGCGACTACCTGCAGCCAGGTTCCACCAATACCACAAACTACCACTCGTACCGAGCTCTAAATGAAGAACATGATGGCACACTGACTGCACAGGAAGCCACTCAGTATCTGGAGCTTCATCCACAACTCGAAAAATCCAGGTAGTTCTTTGTTTCAACTGGCGAGCCTTTTCTTGAAAATAAAACA
The DNA here is from genome assembly GCF_024217435.2 of Syngnathus scovelli. NCBI lineage: Eukaryota > Metazoa > Chordata > Actinopteri > Syngnathiformes > Syngnathidae > Syngnathus > Syngnathus scovelli. The sequence goes on from NC_090861.1 coordinate 665,826, forward strand.
ATTTTGTCTCTCATCAGTGCCCAACCTCTTACTAGCGGCGTGGTTTGCAAGCGTGAGCTCAAGCCTTGCACTCAGACGGTCCCTGACACTTGGTCCGAGGCCCCGTCGGTTGGATTACGCCGCGCTCGCTTTCAAAGTTCACCTTCCTCCTGTTACAGTGACTGGGACAGCTCCCTGTGGAATACCTGGAGCTCCATTACGGATGGAAACTTTGCAAGCGCCCGCAGCAGCCTCATCAGCTCAGTCGAAAGCTGCTACACCAATGCCAGTAGCAACTTTGCCCACTTTCTGACAACAGAGTCAGTTTCTGGAGCTTCTCTGTCAGGTACGCAGGGACATTTCAGTTACATGTTTGACAGGCTTGCAGAGTAACGGAAGAATACATTTGAAGCCTCCCAAAACATTTTGTGTCGTTTTATAGTCCTCCACTAGATGGCGGACTCGTTTTAGAAGTAATCCCAAATGTCCACCGTTTCAATTGGGCATTTTGACAGATCCAGATCCCTAAAAATAACACTTGAAAGAGTCAACCTTTTCTTTTCTTTTCCTTTCTTTTGTGCGCTTAGACTTTTCTCCGCCAGCCTCCCCTCTCAGCGGCCTCTTTCCATCATTTTGTGCCGAGGGCAAGACACTCCTCGAGATGGACTCTGTTCCGGCGTGGGACTGGAGCATGAACTGGATGGAGGAAATGGAGGCTCAGTACAGAGCCCACTATCCTGCCACAAATACAAAACCCTTTCATATGTAGGACAGCCCAATCTCAGGTATCGATAGTAAACGAGGAACCGCTGTCCAGTCTTAAATAGGCCACTTTTGGGTTTCCAAATATATGACTGATGGATGTGTGACCTCTTTTACACTCTGTCTGAGCTTGTATTTCTGTCATATTTTTTTTTTTCCCCCCTCAGGTCACTTTACGGAGGTATAACTAGTGTATTGTGTTGTCATTTTGGACCCACACCTTGTATTATTCTCACTCATTCGAGAGGCAGATAATGAAGGAAGCTCCCTTGGGATGTTCTCCCCTGATGTTTTTTTGAAAAAAAAAGATACTGAGCCAGTGAGATTAAGCCCGAGAAATACAAAGTGAGCTTTTCTCACAGCAGATGTTTTCTGCAAGATTTTACAAGAGCTGACAGCCAGCCCCTAATATTTACTGGCACACATTCGGATTATTTTGTTCGTACAAACATAAAATGGTGGCGCCAGGGATTTGTGGCTCCATTCAAACAATCTGACTGTGGGGCAGTGGTTATCAAAAAGTATTTTTCCCCCGGCCTATTCATTTCTTTTTCCAAGATTTATATTCACTGTATTAATTGCCTTTATGCAAACAGTAGCTGTAGTTTTGATATCTATCTATCTATCTATCTATCTATCTATCTATCTATCTATCTATCTATCTATCTATCTATCTATCTATCTATCTGCATTATATTTAACTAATCTGAGATCATATGTATATGCTTGGACATGTTTCAAGAAATATTTTCTACGCCTTTAACAGATTTATTTTGTAGTTTTGTTGGAATGAAATCTTATTTGACAGTTAATGAATTTGAAAAAATGTTGACATTTGCAATGTTCCAAAATAAAACTACTGGTATTTTTCTTATTTCCACGCACGCGTGTTTACATGATACTGAGAAATCTACGTACGTCGGACTCGCTTCGCCATGTTACTACACACAATATGTGAGCCTTTGGGCTAGCGGTGCGACGTGTGGCGCAGTGGAGCTGGGGGCTTCCAGAAGAAACATATGGCTTTAAGTGAAGGAGACATGAAGGATAATCCCTTTTGTCTTTTACACAGACATTGATTGAAAATGCAGCAAAATGCAAATGGTTCATTGTGTTTTCTCAAAAGTTCTCCTGATTTCAATAGTTTCACCTTTTCTCCTAATTGTCCTTCCAGTGAGACTTCACTGAAGAATAACTGGCAAAGGACAAAGCTGTTTTTAAATACCCCACATAAAAAGCTGATCCTGCCTGGGCTTGTGCAATGCAGCTTATAAATTGAGCAGACAGTAAAGCCCTTCTTTACTCAATGTCCCCAGTCCCATTTGACCCGAGTGACCCAGATACAAGACAAGGATTATGGGGGTAAACTGTGCTTTGCAATTGATGTGAAACACTAGTTCTGCTTGACTGCAAGAGTTGCTCATGATGTTGCTAAATTGTGGCACGGAGATTCTTCTCACAACTGACAAGAAGTTATGCTACCTGAGGGCACACGTAAACTTCAGTCCAACCAACCATATAGAACCAGATTCCCTCGCAGTAATTAAGAACACGTCTCGCAAACAAAGCACTGCAGTCAAGTTAATGCTAGCGTTAGCGAAGAAGCTAACGAAGGCATTTAACACATAATTGTGTTCCACAAATATAAAACAGCACATTCTATGCAATTCATCTGACACAACTACTCAAAATACAGCCGCGAGTAGTAGAAACACAGCGCACATCACTAAAACCAGCAGAAAGACTGATGCTAATGCTATGCTAATGAAAACGAGGGCATCATAGACACGCAATAATAGAAAGGTGAAATACAGTTCATTAGCTTACCGCTTTACTGTGTGTGTCGTTTCGATGGCTCGAAGGGTTAGTGAACCCTCAATGAATCCAAGTCTTTCGGCAAATCCTTTTCTCCACTTCGGCATCGTTGAGTTGTTTGGACTCCAAAAGTTTTTCCGGGTAATAAAGATGGCGGATTTGAGAAACCGATTGGCTGCACCCACAATTACCTTGTTTAGTAGTGCCGCCCCGACGGACGTGACGTAATAGATACGAAACGTATGGACAAAACTTAAAGTTAAAAAAATAGACCCCAAACAGATGATAAAAGTATTTCTGCAACACCTGGAGGGATAGATGACACTTTTCCACAATCTAGGAGACTCCAAGTGCACGATCAAATGAATATCAAAATACATTTTCCGGGTGTTTCACTTCACACCGTGCCATCTATTAGACTAGAGTGTAACCTTAAATTGAAAAATGTGTTTTCATACACTGAAATAGACTCAGCTGTTGCCATGGGCAACCTCTGTAGTCTGTATAATATTAGTTGGGAAACAATCCTTCGAGATCCCTGTTAGCGCTGCATTTTTACAGCGCTACAGATACAAGACGACTTCAAATCATACCATGCAAGTGTGTTTTGGGGCTGAAAAGAAAAAAGCAATTGTTAATCCAGCCAGTGCTTTAAGAGCAACATTGAATTCCTAGCCTCATTGAATGGCCTTATTCATTTGCTTTCACAATCACATAAAGGCTTTCTTTTCGTGGTATCACAGCAGCCAAAAAGTCACATCCATCTCCCTTGTCACCGGCAAATGAACATGGAAATTAGTGGGCTGCATTTTCGAGTTGAAATGATGCAATTGCTTTCTCTCTTTGTGTCTGTCTTTCCTCATCTTTCTGCTGGCCTCCTCCAGTGGGCGTTTTGGCCCTGACAACAGCCTAATGAACGAGTTAGTGATTTATAGCACCCACGAGAATGGAGGGAAGGTGATGGGGGGAATTAAAGGATAAAGAGTGCGGGTCATTCTGTTGAAGGTCAGTCATGTCAATCTTTTTCTTAACCGTCATCCGTTGCTCTTGCATGCTTGACTTAATCAACAAGGCACACATACACAGGATAGAATGTGATTATGGATCCAAATGAAGTTTTTCCTCCCTGGAGGTTGAAAGACTTAACAAACTGGAAGTGAACTTGAAAACTCTTAAATGAAATTGTCATGTAATTGAATAATTGCTTATTTTGAAAACCCCCCGTAGGTTGTCAGACTCAATTTATAAGCAGTCATTAGGATTTAGACCAGGGTCCATCGGGCTTCGCTGAGTCAATCTCAGGGTTTCAGGCCAGGGACACACTTTTGTGTCTGTGTGTGTGTGTGTGTGTGTGTGTGTGTGTGTGTGTGTGTGTGTGTGTGTGCCCTTCCACAACTCTTCAGACCAACAATGCTCTCAACTTTTTGGTGTCAACAAATCATAGTGTAAGCTCTTATTGCCAAGAAAGCCCTGGAGATACTTTGTTCCAAGGTGTTTTTGCGAGGATGATGGCCTTCAAAATGGACTTGTGAAAATGAAAGATGCCAAGGCGAAGCATTTTTGTAAGACATCTCATTCACAGTGATGTTCCGTGCAAATGATTGAATGTTTAATAGAATAGATTAATCCATTCAATAAAATGATTGAATGAAATGGTAAGCTAATTTGCATTACGCACATTTTCACTTTTTTGTCAAATGAACATTTTGGTGTCGTACAACAGGGGAACAAATAAAACAACCCGGTCGTATCAAATAAAAGAAATTGAGTTGCGGTGAAAGAAAATCAAGCAACACTCTCAGGGGCATTGTTGCTCAGCTTTGCCCTGTAAAAAAAAAAAAGAAAACATTTAACAGCAAATTAAGTCAGCAAATGAAGTTTATTGTACATTTACAAAACAAAAATGGTACAAAAAGCCAGTCAACAGACATTGTTTATTCTGAAAAAAAAAAGTAGAAGAGAGATAGGGACAGATGAGAGAGAGAGAAATGTGATTCTACGACTGCAGCAAAGCATCCCTCAGACAAAGTGAGGAGCGTGGAAGGGGCGGGATTACAATCAGACTTTACTGGGGCCTGTCTGTCTGTCTGCCAGTCAGTCTGTCTGTCTGTCTTTCTGCTGCACAGAAACAAAGGGCTTACACGGCGACATTCTTTTGGACTGCATCGGGGCAGGTATCCCAATCAGACCAGAGCAAGAAGAAACCTGCACATTTTGGCTTTTTCTTTTGTGCTTGATATTTTCTGTTGTTTTGCCATCACCAAGAAGAGTGCAACAGTAGTTAATGCAGAAAAAGTATACTGTAAGTTTCCACCCAAAAAGTTGGCACAATCAAAGATGAGCTTTTTCTTTTGTTCAGTACTCATAAATACAATATAACTCTCTTTCCCTGTATCCAAAGCCAACAACACACAGGTATTTACAAATCGGATAGCTGGATAAAAAAAACCCCCAAAAAAACTGGATAGCTCATAAATAATCAGAGAAACAAATCACTATAAAAGAAAAAAATGGAGAGTCTGCTTTTGTTCTTTCACAACAATGACATGAGTCTTATTTATAGATCACAGTGTCCACAGTTAAAAGATGATCAACAATGGAGGCATCAGGTCTCGTCAAAGATGACCTTATCTCGTTTCCTGAAAAAAAAGACAATAAATAAAAATAAATAATAACAATAAATAAATAGACATCAGTTTTCTCATTCTTCATTTCTGATCAATCATATAAGGAAAATGTCTCATACACATCAATGCGTCAAATGAAAGGGACAGCAGCACCTCCCTGTCTCCGAGCCAAAGATAGAAAACAGGAAGAAGGAGGCAACCTGAGCCAGACTTCCTGTGAAAGCACCCCAAACTTTATAGCAATGAAGCTTTCATGTTCTCAGCAAGGCAGCCATTAAGGGCTGAGGTGTTCCTCACCACTCCACGGGGGGTTGACTTGACCTGGGCAATAGCAGACGTACAAGGGAGCCAGCCCTGCCCTGCCCTGCCCTGCCCTGCCCTGCCCTGCCCTGCCCTGCCCTGCCCTGTCTTTGTACCCTAACCGTCAATGGCGCTGAATGAGTTAAAAGCGTTTTTACTTGATGAAATCTTTTTCAATTTTTTACTGTTTTGGAGACTCATAATCTAGCTCGTTGCTGATTTGTGTCTTGTGCAGCGTAACCCTACAAACTTCTCTAATGAGGCTTTAGTGTGCTCATAATGACCTGGATGCTTCAATTATTAAGCAGACATGATCGTATCCTACCTCGCTGCTTTTCCTGGCCGCGCTGATCCCCCGGGAGCCCGTGGAGCCCCGAGACGAGGAGCTTCCTGTGGTCGAGCAATTACCGGACATGTGATTCCTGGGAAGGTAACCGGCTTTACCAGCGTACAGCGTCACCTCCTCGCCATGTGCAGCTATGGAATAAAGTGAATCATTTTTTTAAGTCATCTCTTGAAGTCCAGAGTTACTGCTTTGACATTTATTTAACCGTTCAAGGCATGTCAAATCATTTAACGCCCACTTGCGCTCCACATGCTTTCATGTGCAAGGTGTAAAAAGTGCAGAGTGGAAACATTAAGGCCATTGATTTTTTTGCAAGCGCTAATCAGAATCAGGGATGGGCCAAGCCCGACCGACCGACCGACCGAGTCAAGTTCATTTCAAAATAAACACACGTCAACCAAAATAGAGGCCGTCCTTTTACTTTCAGCGTGTCTTTGTCTTGAGCCTTTGCGTTTGTGTCCACCGCTGTCATACTCGCTCCTCTCCAGGGAGGAGAGCGAGCCATTGGGCATTTTAGCAGCCTCCGTGCACTTGTGCAATTGAGCCTCCTCTGGGGGTGGTTCTGGAGGTGGAGGCAGGTCTGAGGAGAGAAGCACAAACAGTATAGACTCATTATTATGATACACTTTGTGCTCCAACGTTGCTTTTCTCAGCTTACAAAAACATGTGCTTTCCATTGCTCAGTAGAAAAGTCCTACCTCCGTGTAGTTCTCTCCTGTAAACGGAAGTCTTGGAAGGCTTTTTTTTTACGCGACCTTTTTGGTTGAGTGGAGAGCATGTATCTGCTGGTGATGCCCGGCTGTGCACTGAATGAGAGAGAGAAAAATAAAAAACAGCATTCATGAGTCAAATGTATTTTAGTCTTCATTCCAAAATACTTGAAGAAATCAATGTTTTGTCTTAACTTCCTGACTGTTTGTCCCCTTACTGGATTGAGTTTATTTTGCGTGCGCACACCATACCGGGCGTGGTCGCGTTGACGTCGTCGTCTTCATTGCGCGCCGCGTGACTTTGGCACTGGGACGGGCCAACCTCCAACGAGGCGAGATGCTGTTGGCTGGAGAGGCTGGACTGGGTGAGCGGTGCGCTCGGTGCCTGGGGAACTGGCACTGGACCGCACGGTACCCTTCTGCTGCAAAGGCAACACTCCTCAGCTCAGAGCCAAACATGAAGGATCCACGTAACGTACCGCGGGAGGTGATTTTCCTCTTGTTGCCGGCGCAGGTCACGGGATGCTCGCGTCTCCTCGTCGGGCGACGGGCTCAGCGTGGCGGTGGACTGGTGACTGTAAGAAGTCGCCGGAGAGGAGGCGGCGTTGTTCCCGTGGGGGTAGATGTCTTCAGAGCCTTCCATCAGGTACGTCCTCTCCGGGAGGGGAGGACACCATTCTTCTTGGTCTGAGCTGCAAGCAAAAGGAAAGGGATTGGAGAAGATGACAAAATCATCACTTTTTTGAAGACTCACCCTATTTCCATGTCTTCATTCTCCGGGGGCTCCTGGTCACATTGCTCCAACTCTCCGAGTGGGGGAGGTGGGGGCAATGTCTCCATCCATGTTAAAGATGGCGCCTTAACAGCCTTCCCCATGGCCTTCTGCTTTGGCTTACCTAGAAAACAAGTCGCTCTTTTAGACTTGCAATCATTTGACTTAACTAAAATATGAATAGAAATGAATGAAAAATAAAAAGATATGAAAGAAAACGTCCGATTGAAGAAGAGAAGAAAAAATCATAATAACATTAGCATCGAAATGGAGCGACTGAATGATAAATCATTCATGTATCATGATTACACTGCAAGAAATGGCTTTCAACACTTCAGTCTTAATTCGTGTTGGGTTACCAGAATTGATCAATAATTCTCTCAAGCAGTCAGTGTAGGCTCACAAGGCAGCCAGATCGAATGAGTTGGATCTTTTGCCCTCACCGTTACAGCGATCGGGTTGAGCGTACTGAGGCCCGCAGATGATCCAGTGTCCGTCATCTTGCTCAGCACCATGAAGCGGGCTGCTTTGCGTTTGGTTTGAGAAGGGCATGATGGTGGTGGAGGCATAGGGAGTGGTGGAGGTGAAGTTGTGAAGATCCTCGCCGCTGGCATCAATAGTGCTGTAAATGGGTCCCTCGGTGGAGCCGCTCATGCTGCATTTCTCCGTCTGATTCAGGTAGTTGGAGATGCCGGCTTCTACGCAGCGTGGGAAAACAGAACCAGCTCACCATTGACCAGGTTTGGCTGAAAATGCCACGTTTTGTACCATTATAGTATCGCTCGGCTGTGTCCTGACTGCTGGTGCAGCAGTTGACAGCCTCTTTACCGCTGTGGACCAAGTTGGTGGTAGGCCAAGAGTCTGCCAGCCACGGGTAGTTGCCCATGCTGCCACCCAGCACGCCTGGCCTACACAGACATCACACACACACACATACATTCTGCTGTTGGACAGAACGACATCCACCACCGTCCAGATGGGCACAGCAAAAACGGCACGCAAGACACATTAGGATGTCCTTATGGAGTCCCGAGGAGTGAGTACCTTCCATTGTGTCCAGATCTGTCCCCATGAGGAAATCCAGCTAGAGAAGACAAAGAGGATGCAACAAGAAGAGCAGAGCCTTGATATCATTGCACCAATGAGCAGGTATATCCACATGCCTGTGCTGTAGCACAAAATACGACAGACAAAGTGCTAACTAACCTGCTGCCGTGTAAGCAAAGGAAGCCGTGTAGTGGCTCAACTCCTTTCTCTTTTTGCGTCGGCAATAGATCCAGACGCTAAAGCCCATGAGGATGACCCAGCAGGCCCCGCCGATGCCCGCGATGAACGCCGGCTGCTTGACCACGTCGGTAATCTGCTCGGCCAGACTGGCGTCGCTCTCCCCGTTGTCGTCGCTGGCGCTCGTCACGGACGGCTGTTCGGCTTCCGTCTCTGGGAGAAGCGTAGCAAAATAATAGAACCGCCGACAAAGAGCAGGGTGAGCCTGATGCAATTTTCTGGACTCACTGATGAGGACGGGCAAAGGCTGACTGCGGGTGCCCACACCGGCGCCGGTAACGGCTGCCACCTCCACTTGGTAAAGGACGCCAGGCGTGAGGCCTTTCAATGCCGTGGACAAAGAGTGCCCTTCCACTGTTTTGTTGATGGAGTAGCGCGTCTGGTTGCTATTGCCAGCGCTAACGCACCAAACCTGTTGACAAACAAAGATGAGCCCTCGTTGTGGCGTAGCAGCTACTTGCGTGTCCGAGGTGTTTACCCTGTACTCTTGGATGATCCCATTCTGCATGTCGCTGGGTGGCGGCTCCCATGACACAATGATGCTGGAGGTGTTGCTCTGCTTCACCGTTGCCACTGTAACAGCTCTTGGCGGGGCGCTCGGCACTAAAAGGCATACGCAAGGCTTTGTATGAAAGACAGACAATGCTGAATGTGACCCCAAACTGTTCTTTTTAATCAGAAGTTTTTAATCAAGCAATAAAAGCAAAATGTGAGCCGGAGCTAAACATTAAAAAAACATGGGGAGTATTAACCCAACCCAAAATGAGGCTGATAAAAAAAAAAAAAAAAGAAGAAAATTATACTTTGTTTATTTACGACACTTATTACCTTTCCTAAGGTTTAGTAGAACTATTACCTTCTTCGGGGGTTCGAACCAGTATTGTACGGCTGTCTTTCCCCTGAAATTCGTCAAAATAAGGCCGGATCTTTATTTCATACTCAGTTCCTTTAAGCAAGCCGGTGAGTACGGTGCTGCGCTCAGAGGGGGAATTGATGTCTTGGAGGAGCCATGTTCCTCCACTGGGGCGGTAAAAGAGACGGTAGCCTTGCACGTACTGAGATTGACGATCGACCTAGAGGAAGAAATCACACACGGTGACCTTCCCTGGGATAATGAAAGAAAAAAAATTACAAATAAACCAAGAGTCTTACAGCCCAGGAGACTCGGATGGAGGATGTCGTCGGCCTGATGGGCTCTTGTAGTTGGACTGCCACCTCCCCCAGTTCTCTCTGCAACTGTCTGTGGTCCACCCCCTGTCCGGTCGGACTCACGTCTGAAGCAAACGCAGGCCGAGATTACGCTCGGGTTCACCTTCAAGTCCTTGCTGACTGACCTTGTGTTCGGACAGGCTCCGAGATGGGACTCGGGTCGCTCAGGCCGTAGGCGTTGACGGCTCGGACGATGAATAAGTAGATGGTGTTGGGGAGAAGGCCGGTGATTGTGTGCGTTTCCACTTTCACCATGTCCGCTACAGTTTGCCAAGTGCTGCCGGCTGATTGGCTGGAATAGATGGTGACAAAACAAATTAGCTTTCAAATGTTTCAATGTGCGCGGAACAAGATTCGCCATAGGATATGCTACTGCTATTTTATTCACGTTAAATTGGCCGCCAAGGCAAATCATGGCTTAAGGCTGCCGTGGCGTGGCGTGTGATGTAACATTCCACTAAAAAGATGACATTTTTCATGTCATAAATGGCAAAAAGATGTGCGCTGCATTTGGGACTGTGCGTGTTTTGCAATATTGATTTGCATCCAAGGAATGGCAAGAGTTTATAAACGGGCTGTCAGTTTAACACGTTCATTAATGACGCTGCAAATTAGCGTGCTATTATGCAATTAATCTTCTGGGGCAAGTCAATGCACAAGCATGTTATCATTTTGTTTCCTAAAAAACAAGATAAAAAAAAAAAAAAAGGCAAAACACACCTTTTAATGAATTAACATAAGACAACTAACAAGTCTTCATTTTGGAACATGAAATAAAGAGAAAATAGGTCCGACGGCAAAAATAATAAAGTTGGGGATCACTGAACTATATCATGTTCTAGAAAAACAATATCTCCTATTTCCAGAGCAAAGAATACTCTCTAAATTTGAGAACTATAAATTAAGGTCTAAATTACAAGTGCTACATTTAGACTAGAATACTACAAAAACATTCCAAGGTTGCGAACTCCGTCTTACAGTACTGGTTGTTGTCAGCATTATTTTCCCACATGTGACTCAAAGTGTGAACAGATCATTGGATTGCTAAAAGTCACCTGAAGGCCTCAACGATGTAGGAGGTGACCGCAGCTCCTCCCTCGTGAGCATTGGGTTGCCATGTCAGAGAGACGCTGTTCTTGGACACATCTGTGACAATAGGTTTGTGTGGCGGACCTGGCAACTGGAAAGGCTCCGTGCTCTGAGCCACCGACGGCTCGGCATTCTCTGTCGTGTCATTCGACAACAAACGCAGTGTTAGAAATACTTTTTTTTTTCCCTCTCTCCAGACGATTTCTCATCTTAATCCATTGCCACATGAAGCTCACATTTGCATAGATTAGAAGCAGGCAGAATTTTTTTTAAAAAAATAATTCACCTTTAACTGTGAGCACTCCGCTCCAACTTGTCTCACCGCTGGAGCTGGCAGCCAGACAAGTGTACACGCCAGAGTCGGTTTCCTGGCAACACAACACAAAGAGGTGTGCGAGCGCTGTCATCAGTTGAGTGTGTTGCGAGGCCGGCCGGGTTTTAATGTTCATATACTCATTAGCGCTGATGTGACAAAGTGACATATCGCTCAAAAGCAGAAAGCGTCGCGCTTCGTTGAGCCTCGAGGAAGTTGGCAGAACATTGAGACCTCATTAACAGCCGACCTGGCGACTGCATTTTCGGCCAGAGAAAGAATAAGAATATATTGTGACAACACTCATTATTATCGATCAATACATTGCTTCATTCAACTTTTTAAATGATTGGATCTCCCGTATTTGAAGTCGAGGCAAAAGTCAAGCTTGTGCCTTTTATGCTCCTCATCTACAGTAATCCCTGGCTGCCAGAGCAGGAGATTTAAAAGAAGGATCAAAGACTGAATTTTAATGACCAGTTAGAAATTTCTCAGGCACCTGTCTTTAAAGCCGCCCGACAGCTACTTGATATTCAGTGCAGGACACGTGCAAATCAAATGATCCCGTGTGCAATAAATCTACCCGCTGGTGCACAGATGCCACATTTTTTACAAGAGACATCCTAGCGTGAGCAAGGATGTTACACAGACTACCGTGAAGAACAACTGTCTGATCACAAACAAGTTTTTGAAGAAATGAACTTTCACACCTTTGAAAATTGGAAAAACGCGTTCAAGAGGTTTCCGAGCGCTTCGTCTATTTCTTTCACCCCTTATCTCGCTTCTCTATATCCAGCTCAATCTTTTATTCAGATCTCAAATGTCCTGAGAATTTAATTACAAGTATTAATGATGGTTAGTCATTAAAAAGGCCGCAATCAATCAGTCTCCTCCTCAAGTTGCTGCAATGCAACGGTGAGTGACCTCAGGTGTTGCTTCTTATCCAAGAGGGACTTGTGTGCCAAATGGATTTCATTAGCACGGAGTACAAAAGCACAAATGATTGCTAATGGCCTTGCATAATCACGATCATGCTGGTCACGCCTCAAGGCTGAGAATATTTGTCTGCTTTCTCCTCTTATTCAGCGACTTACAAAAAAAGAGCTTTTCCCATGAAAATACTCAAGAGTGCTGCTCATACATACAAAGACAAGTCGCTTTTAATCCAAGACGGGGAATTATGCTCATTTAAATTCATTCAAATGGACATACCTGAAGATGGGCAATTTGGAACGTGCCATTTTCCATCAGACGGATTCGAGCATCAGTCCCTAGAATCCTCTGGCCGTCTTTCTCCCACTGAATAGTGGGAGTGGGCTTCCCCATGACGTGGCAGTGTAACTGTGCCGTCGAACCCGGTGCGTACGTGTGATTTGCCGGCCCTTGCCGGATGATGGGGGGAACATGATCGGAGGGCGCTGTGGGAGGGAGGGAGGGGGGGATTCAAAAGATGAACGACATTTGTACATTCCAAGGTTAGCCACCTGTCTACCTACCGTGGCTTTCAGAATTTCCACATATTCATGATAATCATCAGTTACAACCACAAAAAAAAAAAAAAAAAGAAGACATTTATTTGTTCCCTCGGATTGGAACCAATCCAGGATTTTTCTGGTAGCAACTCATAATGTGAAAAGTCCATCAAGGAGTGTTGACGGACGGAAAGCCTCTTTGAGAGAAACATATGTTGCACTTGCTTTATTTGCATAGTGCCACTTGTCTGCTTTGATTACATCAGAAAAGACCCCCTGCTGTCTGCTCATTTGGGGGAGGGGGATTTTCATTTGAAGGATATTTGACTTTACATCAGTGCACATTGAAAGGAGATTAAGCATTATGCCTCCAGCCCAGTGGGAGATGTTTATAGCGGAAGATCCAAAATTGAAATCTAAAAACCAGAGGGTGGGGCGGGGGGGATCCAATGAATCTGTGAACCTTCAAAGTAAAATGTGTCTGCTCTATCTTCGTTCCTCAAAATCAAACAATCAACCAATTAGGGGAAACAATTTCACATGAATCTAGCAACTTGCCTATGCGGTGTTGGTTGTTCCACTCGCCGACATAGAATCGTGTGTGCGTGTGTGTGTGTGTGTAACTCACCACTTTCCACCTCTAGTAAAGCCTTTGTCAGTATGCTGCCTGCCACGCTGATGGCCTGGCAAATGTAGTAGCCAGAGTCCTCAACGCGGACGTCAATGATGGTTAGCTCACCGCTAAGCGACACTGAAAAACGCCCTTGTGAGAGTTCCTGAATGGGAAACAGCAAAATCTGGAGGAAAAACAAACAACAGGTGAATTCAGGTCAGAACATCTGATGCTTATTACCTATCTGTTGGATGTGTTTCCATTAGTGCATGGATGCTCATGCTCCGAGTTCAAGCTGGCTTTTTTTTTATTTTTATGAAATGTTATTAATACAGTGAAGTGTATACCTCGCCACAGCACCCACACACTCTCGTCATCTCATCTTTCAGTACATTCCAACATGTTGGAAAGCAGATCACACGCTTGTGCAAAACCCACACATGGACACATTTGTACTTGTGCAAGCCTACGCACACTCGCGCTATGATGCTGAGAAAAATTCAGAGTGAAGAAAAATGATTGGAAGGAGTGTGTGTGTGTGTGTGTGTGTGTGTGTGTGTGTATGATTGTGTGGGTGAGTGTCATGCTGGTGCAATAGCACACACAGCACACAGACCAAGCAAAGAATGAAGGCCTATCAAGTTGTTCATCAGGCATATGCACCATCATGATCAAGCTGATGCAATATTTGAGAAGAACTCATTTGAAAATAAACATGAGCATTTGCTACCTGGCTTCCTTCTTTTTGCCAAAAGACAGCCGGTGGAGGGTTTCCTTTTGTGCCACACAGAAAGGTTACAGTGCGGCCCGGAGCTGTGATCTGGTCCCGTGGCCGCACAACGATCTGAGGGGGCACTGGAGGGAGAAAAGAGGGAGAGAGAGAGAGAGAGAGAGAAAAAAAAAAAGGATTTTCAGATGACACCCACATGCACATGGCCATTAAGCTGAATTCATTGGAAGTGGTGTAATATACGCTTGTATGCTCGTACACTCCATTCCACATTAGATATAGTCAATTAAACTTGCATTGCAAAGTGCTGACAACGCACAATTGTGGAAAATAACGTAGTCATTCCAACCCTAGTGTTTGGCTGCTAATTATAGTTATTCTCTCAACAATTCCTCCCAAAATGATGTACTAAGTCTCACACACACGCACACACACACTCTCAAACGTACAGAAATGGCATGAAATGAGATACTCACTGGATGAGCCAACTGCCATGGAAGCACGCAAAATGAGTGGAAATGAAAAGAGAGAAGAATGAGATGATGGATGGATGGAAGAATGAATGGGGATGTTAGACAGTACATGAAATCGACTGGACACGATGGCGTGTAATGAGTTAGAGCGGCACGAAAACAAGTGTGTTGTTATTCTTATTGTCCTGTAGCTGCAAGCAATGACCCACATTCAATCTGCTTCTTCAGTCAGCTACAAATACACAATCATATATAAATGTATTGAGTTCAAGTCTATTTTATAACAGGAATTTCTGGAATTGTGGGACAAATAAAGGAATAGGGTCAATGAATGTATAATGAACAAACATACAAATATGTCTGACATCAACAAAGCGGGTGTATTTGTCATTGCAAGTACTTGAATGTCTTTTCAAATGTCAGTGGAAAACGGAAGGCCCGCTGACAAAATGCCTAGCTTGAAATATTCCCTTTTATCACGTCAAATGAGACTTTTTGCAGTTGAGTGCATCTCTTCAAGGAAGCGACTATTTAATGTCATTTCAGTTCTTTTTCATCTTGACTTTCTCTCTAGAGGCATGAAGAATTGAGACTTGAAAAGGAACTTAAAGCCCGACTTTTTTCATTTGATCTCTCATATAGTCTTGGCGAGCCGTCGGTACCCGGCGGCATAATGCTCGCTCGGCTCTTTGGAACTATGCAGAAACAAAGTCTCTCTTTGCGTGATCCTCGACATTTGATGATGGTTTACGGTACATGACTTCAAACCCTGCAAACACGTACAATACATGGAAGATTTTGTCAAGCGATTCAATGCAAAGGGTCTTACCGTGGACTTGCAGGGAAGCCCCCGCCTCGGCTTTGCCGACACTGTTCTCCGACACGCACGTGTAAGTGCCCTCGTCTTCGGCTCGCACCTGGTTCAGGTGCAGACTGTTGTCGCTGCGGATCTCGTACCTGCAAACACGTCAACCCGGCGTCAATTCTGACATCAGTCGATCAAACGTGTACAAGGACATTTTTTTATGATTTATTGTTATTTTTTTATTATTTTATGATTATTTATTTATGGCTGAATTTAATAGGGGGACATCGGACTAAATAGACTAGAAGTGGATTTGATTTATTTTTGAATTTACTTCACTAATATGCACAAAAAATGTGACATCATTTACTTGGTAACTGATAGCAATAGCTTGCAAAGAGAAAAAAGTACAATGAGTGTCTGTGTTACCTTCCTCGAGGCAACTCCCCCTCCTCTCTCCGCCAGCGAATAGTGGGAGTTGGATCGCCATGAACCTCACAAAAAAAGTCCACCGTATCGTCAGCCAACACCACTTGGTTCACCGGCTGCTTAGTGAATACTGGCCTCTCTGAAAGGAAAGACAAGAGTGGAACATTTTTAGTGGATGGAGAAAGATAGAGTGTCACACCTCCAACAACAAGAACCATAAGAACAAGACATTTAAGAAATAATCTCTCATTAGCACAGCACTGGAATTGGATCCCATTAGATTCTTGTAATGTGGATTAAAAAGACAACACGCAATCACACTTCTGGATTTGTGCAATTGGTATTCTTGCAGGATCATTATCCAGACAATGACACTAAACCCAACTTGCAGATTTTCTTTAAGTCACTTTACTTTTGTATCATTCAAACCAAAACAAAAAAAATCTAATCTTGACGATAATCAAAGAAAGAGCAGTTAGGAGGCGGAAATAAAATGCCAATTTTCGCCTTGTTTGCGAGGATCAATACACACTTCCAAATCACTGGTTTGCTGAGAGCTTTGCCCAGACTAGGGGAGACGTGAAAAAAGCAAGCCAAGAAAAACGGCAACCAGCAGAGGAACATTCCACTACTGCTACTGAGAAAGGAAGAAAGCAAAATCCAAGATAATGTGCATATTTTCCATTAACTTTATGAAGCTGTTCAATATTCCTATCAAAGAAGTAAATATTTCAAAAAAAAAAAACACAATTCTTACCAAATACTACCAGTTCAGCTGGATCGCTGTCTTTTTCTCCAACCATATTGGTGCCAACACACACGTACATGCCAGCATCAGCTTTTCTGGTGTTGGAAATCATTAGTTTGCCCCCTCGGATCTAAAAAAGGAAATCAATACAGCCAAATGTGCAACAATGTTTTGGATCTGTATTTTGGACGCACGGACGTACTATGCGGAATGAAAACAATACGCAACGTGAATACAAGCCAGACGTCAAAGTCAGCAAAGAAATTGGAAAACAGCAACTTACTGTGATCCTGTCATCTCTGTCGTTGACCTGGACATTATTTCTCTTCCACGAGATGGTGGGCTCAGGATGTCCTCGGGGAGGAATACACTCCATGACGGCCGGCTCACCAGCTGCCACCACCACATCGCTGGGAGTCTGGCGAAAGTCATCTCTTAGAACTGGGGAAGAGGAAAAAAAAGGGGAAAATAATATCAATAAATAATATTTAGACACATTTTTCAAATCTATCCAAAAAAATGATACAAAAAATATCTTTACTTCTGCTTACACAATAAACACCATTGAAATAATGTGAACATGTATAAGTCAGGAAAAAAAAGTGTGAATCATACTTGAATTCATTTTGTGTTATCTTTTCCGTTACTGTCATTGGTGCACATTAATAATGAAGGTAAATAAATTATTCACTCTCATCCACACGATTTCCCCTGGCAAATTCACGTGCATAAATCCATTGCAATACTGAGAGTGGCTCGCTCTTGCATACAAATTCAGACAAATCAACGCCATTGACAGCGGCAAGAGAAGAGAAAGCAGAAAAGGATTGGCTCATTTCCACCTTAGTGTACATTTGGAAGCCAATGGGCTTTTCTATTTTCGCTCTTCAGAGAGTCTTGAGACCTCTCGGATGGTGCGGTTTTGTACTTGCGGTTGAGGCCTTCATACCAGGATGAGGCCAAAGCCGCAGAGGCCAACGGGGCGGCCTGCAGGCTACAAGTCGTCGGGTCTAAGCCACTCCAGGGATTCCGCAAAGGAGGAAAAACCAATGGATCACTTTCGATGACATTCCTGCCCTAAAAGCTTCCTAAAGTGGGAAAACAGATGGCAAAAACGGCTCGTCGTGTCACAAAACTTTCCTCCAAATTGATTTCTCCCTGCTGCTCTTTGATGAGAGTTGAAAATGTTGACATCAAGGCAATACGGGATGTTTAATTGATGCTTGGGGGATACGTATCAGGATTGATTGATTGATTTACTTGCATTACAGAGATATGAGTGATATAAATAAGTCATCCGCATTTAAATTTGCCAAAATATACAAATGTCATACGTGATGCTACGACTAACTCACAATACATCTGGGTGGAAATAGGGTGAAAAGTTTATTAGGTAGCGGCAATTACCCATCAAACCCTTGAGGACGCATATCAAGTACATGCACTTTGACCTTTTCCTAAAAGCCCTTTCACAAAGCCAGAGTAATCCCCATCCGGCATGCTTTCATCAGCGTCCAGAGTAACGCACAGGGGAAAAGATAAGGATTAGGGGCCCTATTTTCATAGCAAGCTAGCGTGAAGTGCAGTCGAACCATACGCGTAGGGTGGACTTTTCTTCCTTTTAGCATTTTGCTACACGAGTGCAGACAGAAGAGGGCGTTTGCGCCGTTGTGGGAGCAAGGGACTTTCAGCCAATCAAAGTGGCTCCCACTTTGTTTCCTTAAAATTCAGTGCACAGAGAGACGCTCAGAAGGAAAGGAATTGCAAGATCTCCCTTTGCCGGTGATTTCAAGACGGCCGCCGTGGATCCCTGATCATGCATCTTCTATTTGTATTTGAGACAATGTGAAGCCGAAATAGAAATCTCATTTCAATGGATTGCTCAGGTCTGAGTCAGGCAACTTTATATCTTTGTGAACAACTATCACTCAGTAAGAAGAAATGATACACATCTGTACAAGCTAGCTACCACGTGATCTACCAATAAGTGAAAAACAGCAAGCCTTCATTTTAGCATTTGATTGGATTTTAAAAATGACATCTGGGGTGAGCTGCTGCTCTCTTGTAATTAAAAGAGCTTTATTGCTGTTTGTGTTGTTCTAAGGACGGCGTGTGTGCGTAGTAGATACTTGACAGCAGCCCCCAACGCCCCAACGTATAAATATTCATACGTGAGATAGAGAATGAACCACAGTCCCTTTGCTGGGAGGGGGCGGGGTATCATGAAAAGAAAAGAAAAAAAAAAAAAACAGATCTGGGCAGATATTGCTGGTCATCTGTTCTCTCCCAAAAGCAAGCAACCTTCTTCAGCGTAACCCCACATGATCAAATGTTGCGTTTTTGCAATTGTTCCATGATCATGGCTGCTTAGATGCACACAAGCATGTCATCGGTGTTCTCTCCAGGCAATATATATGTTCAGGGTCCCAACAGAGGCCCCGTCTGGAGCTGCTCATTATCCCGAGTGGACCCCCTCTGATCCCTATCAACTATTGCACCATGATGAAACTGGCCCACACAGGATATTGGCCGAGGGAGTGTCAAGAGAATTGGGGGGGGGGGGATCGGACAGATGTCGCCACTTTCACACTGCCTTTCCACTACATCAAATATCATTGTTGTTGTTTATTCATATGTTGACACGGCGGTTTATTGTTGATTTATTTGAATGGCGGGTATCTATTACATCTCTTCTCCTCTCTGTTTACTGATGTACGTATTTCATTCTGAATTCATTACTTCTACAGGGTAACTTTATGGGAATGTTGCCAACAATCAACAGCTAATGTCTCTCCTCTTCTGACAGAAAGAAAGAGCCATTCAAATGAAATGACCTTGTCCAGTGCCTTTGCTACAGACGCTCGTACCCGGAGGCTCGTACGTTAACGATTAACACCGCAGGTGGACAGACAGAAAATACACGCAGCGCAAAACCTTATTTGTCCCGGTAGACTTGTCGAAATCTAATTATTTGCCACCGGGCTCAGATAAGGCTGAAATTAAATCTCTAAGTCAGTGTGATGCATTACAAACAGATGTTAAGCCTGCGATTAGCATAGATAAAACACTTAACGCAACATCATCATCAGGCTAACGTTCAATTTCATTTTCATGCCATGCTCAGATCCTGTTTCCAATGCTTTCCAATGTTTAATGACTGCGGCTTGACTTTTTCAAATTGAATTCATATGAGATATTGCCACACAGCAGTGGGCGATGATGAGGTTATCTATCAAGGTGTGATGTTTCATGGCTTCTTAAGCGCTCGTAAATGGCGAGGCCTTGCTCCACAGAGAGGCGGGCGTCCAGAGTGCGGAGAAAGGGGAGGGGCTTGGGGAAGATGGCGAGATGGAGCTTGGGGTTATTTGGCAGCAGCACAGACTGCAGTCTGGGTTTTTTTTTTTTTTTTTTTCCCTCCTCCACTCATAATAATATATCTAGAAACGGGGTTGGCAAAGTAACGCCTGCACGGCCACCGCTAAGGAGCGCAATAAAAACAATGGCAGCCCTTCCTTCCTTCCTTCCTTCAGCCTTCACTAAAGCAGAGGGCCCCTTCACAGGGGTGGTCCACGCTCCTGTGTGTGGTCAGCTAATAAAGCAATTGTCTGGCCCTGAAAAGAGGATTACTTTCATCGAGAAATAGCGGATGTCGTGTGCCCCATAGCGTTGGGCTAAGAGGGTCAGTGTAAATTGCAAAAAGGTCCATTGTGAGGCAAATGACTCCCTCCTTGTCTCCTTGCTGCCCTCAACCTTCTGGAAAGCTATAGAATCACTATTTAAATAAAAAGAAATTAATTCATTTAAAAATAAATAATAATAAATACAAATAATAATAGTAACAATACTATAACTCTTTTTTTTACATTGCCTGCAAAAAACAAAGCCACTTACTCACTCACTCGAGCACCTGACATTTCCTGCGTGTTCAGTTTCACTGCGAGGTCACAGAGCGACAGTGTCCACTTTTGCTACCTCATCATGGTGTCCGTCCTACAGAGGTTAGGCATCCGTCTGACTTAACATCTCTCGTACGCTGTGTCAGCAAACGGCCAGAGCCCCGCTACACCAGCATGCCACTTCAGATGGCCAATGGGGCCTATTCTTCCCTTTTTCTCGCTTGTGCAACATCACACATTTCGAATGAAGACGAAGGGGCTGTAGGAAGGACAGTGGTTTTCATTTTCCACGCTGTCAGCAAAGGCCCAAAACCTATGGATCTTGGAGTAGAAATCAATTTGGCTCCAGTTGAATGAATGAACTAACCGGCTGGCTGACCTTTTCTAAGTCTTAAGGTGGCTGACCGTCTAATCGAGAAATGAATCCTCAACAAATACACACAGCCAAAATCAATAAGCATTTTGCACAATTGTTTGCCCACACTTACAATATTTCATTCTGTTGCTATGGGAGAAACTTCAGTCAGCAGGAAAAAAAAGCAGAACAAACAACTCTCTGCTCATGTTCCTTATTATAGAAAGCTCAGCGAGACATTTGAATACAGAAACAAAAAGGAAGACACAAAATAAGGCGCAATTGGTTTCATTCTATTATTAAAACATGTCAAATACAATCGATATACTTATTTAACAAATCCGTATCGGTGAGGAGCTCCTTTGATTAGACTGGAAAGGAGCAGTTATTTAGCGTGTCTGACAGTGCAGCTCACAGAGATAATGAGGATCAGTTGGAGCAAGGCCACTTGATTGTTCTCTGTCGCCCCTGTGGCAGGCACACTGTCGTTTGGGGGGGAGGAGAAGGTTAAATCTCTTCCTCACACCCACCACCTGTTGTAGAAAGAAGCAAGCACCAGCAGCCAAACCCCCATCAGAAACCCCTGAGTTCCTCTCTCTTTGGCCGAGGTCCAGATCATGCAAAAGGGGGGTTAAGCTCGTGGCCTCACTTCAGCCATCTGATCGCCCTCTTTTAAACCTGGACAAGCCACCATATGAAGCTGTAATCCTATTAGTCAAGCATGAAAACACATCTTGCAGAAAGATCTTTTTAAAAGGCACACACAAGTCATAGGAGAACTATTAAAAAAAAAAAAAAGGACTTATTTTCTGTACTGGTCAACTTAATGTGCGTGCAGCGGGGCGTGATGGTCGGTTAAAAAAAAAAAAAAAAAAGCACCAAAATACATTGCTCTGAATGGCGTGCAAGAAAGCTATTCCACAGGCTCTTTAAAAGAGATAAAGTCAAATTAAGATTGTCCAGTGTGTTTCTCATTTAGTTGGCCTACTGTCTCAAAGCAAATATCAAAAGTGGCTTTTGTCTAGCTGGCAAATGCGGCATTTGAAAAATGAATTAACATCTGTTCCGAAGGAGCTGCCAATGAGCAGTGACCTGCATTCCTCCCTCCTCCAGAACATTTTCCAGCAATGCAGCAGCAAAAGCTATTATGTTTTTTTTTTTCCCCTGAGACAAAGCTGTCTACCATGGACTTTCATCAGAGTCGAGTCACGGAGCCACGGCCGGACACAACACGACAGAGGTCGCGCTCTGTAAGATATATACAGACAGGCGGTATTAGAAGACTATGTGGGCTATTGTTTGGGTCCTTGGGGTTCAAGCTGTCAGGAGACGTGATCCCGAGGTCAGGGGTGGCATTCTGAGTGATGATTATAAGACACCGGAGTGAAAACTAAGCTAGCCTTGTTCCTTGTCATCTCCAACCTGCAAGTCATATCTTTCCAATAGATGTTGTTGGTTCACACATCATTAACAAATAAAAAATAAATCCCATTTGTCAGAGCACTTCCAAGGTGCTTGCTTACTTACTTGCCACTTCCAGAGATGCATTGCGACTGAGCGCCTCCCCCAGGTAGTTGCGCGCTACGCACACATAGATCCCTTCATCGGGTTTGCTCCGCCGCCCGTGTACAATTCGTAGGAAGAAGAGGGAACCGCTGGGTAAGAGCATCCTGTGAGAGCGAGGGTCCTCGCGGTCCGTCTCCACACGCTCGCCATCTTTGTACCATTCCACCATGGGAGTGGGACGCCCCTCTGCTTTACAGTTGAGGGTGGCTGGCTCCCCCTTGGACACAATCAAATCAGATGGATGCTCGACGATTCGCGGAGCAGCATCCTCTAACCTGGGTCGAGATCCTGCAACACATACACACACACACACATAAGTATGTGTCATCACACACAATCCAAAAGATTCTGCAGGGGATATGAAATCAAAAAGGTCCTCAGCCACTGAGGAAGAGAAATGTCATTGCCAAATTTCACATCAGAATAGTGGCTAGAAAAAGTCTGCTCTCTGCTCGATTCAAACGGAAGCATCTAGATATGATTGGAGGTTTGAAACGTTTGCTTTGTGGGCCCACAAATGTGCTGGTTGTTTCATACGTATCTTTCCCTCCCTGATCCACTGCAACCTCGCAACCTGGTCAACCGCAAGCTATTTTATTTTCATACGGGAGCCCAAATATACGAGACGGGAAGTAGATTCCCAATGATGACTATGGGAAAATGATTTGGTTTTTATTTTTTGTTCAAACCAAATATAAAAGGGGAGAAATGGTCCCAAAAATGCCTCAACCTCTGCTGTTTGTTGTTTTACAGCTTCCTTGCCTCATCAGAAGCCAAGCTCCTCCTTAAGGTTTCCCCCAAAAGCCATGGGAATTGATTTGCAAATTCTGTGTTCCCAGTTAAATTGGCAGGCTTGTACATTTTTTTTATTTTTGCTACAGCCACCGAGTCGAGTCCTTGACCCTGCAGGCATGGCAAAAAGAGCCACTTACATGAGAATACAAAGCACTGGGCAAGCCAGCGGGTGTGCATTGCTAAGCATCTCAATGGGTAGGAGCAACTACGCAAAAGGAAATTGCCTCTTTATTATGCATCTTTGAGGGCCATCCAGAGCTTTGTGCACATGGAAATTTGCTGCCACAAGTCCATCTTTTCAACTCAAGCTTCCTATACAGTGGCATGTCACTCTTGTTAATTATGCTAGTTGGACGGAGCCAAGGCAGGCAGGCAGGCAGGCAGGCTGTATGCTTAGCCTCCCTCAGTATGGATATCAAGGTTTGGTGTGAGCTGTTTGATCTGGATACTGGCTTGTTTGGGTGGGGGGAAGTCGGCCCACAGTTATTGCAGTAGAGAGCATGGCAAACAAAGTCTGTCCAAGGCCATGAGAGGAGAGACAATGGTGTTGACTGAAAATTTCACTGTCACCTTACTTGGCTCCACATGTCGGGCTTTGGAATGGGGCTTCTGACTTGGCAACACTTCCTGTATATGAATCAATGCATTTCCATGTGGCTCTTCAATCCCTCTATTGCAGTCGGAGTAGTTACGTTTTATCTTAAACATGCTAAAAAAACAAACCGTGCACAAACTTGGACTTCAAATCCGTAAGCTTCGTATGTCTGCATTGCAGCAGCAAATAGAAGCGTGGTGGTATTATTACATCATTCATTTTGGGTAGAATCAATGATTGCAGCTGTACTTTGCATATATGCCTGCCTACACTGCATGTTTAGCAGTCAATGGGAAAGATGGCACTACTGTAATTCTTTGTGCAGAGGAGGATGTGACATCTCATACTGGGCCTAGTCATATAAATGAGCAAAAATGACTCCCACCCATGTCACATTTCAATGGGGAGCAGATGCTGGTCAGAATCTTAGATCCAGCCAGCCGGTCCCATGGCAGGGCTGCACAAGGGCTAATCATATGTCTGATGGTTGAAGTGTCCTTTTAAACATAATAAACTAGCTCTGTTTACAGATGGTAGTTTTCATGTGCATTGCCAAAAATATAAGCAAACAAATGACATCACATATAAGAGGAAACCTGAGAGTAACTTTTTTTCCCCCCTATATATTGATGAATTCAAATCCCCTCTATTTGAGATGGGCCGTCCACTTGAGTGAATCATCTAAAAGCTTGTTTGGAAGCTGATGATGTGAGGCGCATCGGTGCAAACATCACTCAAACGCAAAATTCAACTTACCATAAGCCAAACTCCAGAATGGACATAAAAGCAGTAAGGTTAGTCGATACTCCATGATACACCGGAACGTTTCATAGGTTGGGGGAAGAACAAATCCAAGGCAGTTAAATGAAGTCTCCATACATAGAGTCCAACTCCACAGGTAGCGCCATAGCCGCAAAATCAGAGTTTGCACATCCCAAGGTAACTTTTCCAACACTCGCGAGCGAACGAACGGTCCAGGACAAGTACAAGTCGCAGGCAGGTCATGACAGAGCAGCCATCCCTTCATTCATCCATCCCTCCATCCATCCAGGCAGCCAGCCAGCCGGCCAGCAGGTAGCCTGCAGTGCTTCCAGGCAGCGACCGACGTTCTCTCGTGTCCGCTGCCTGAGACAGACTGGCTGGCTGGCGTGTTCTCAAAATGCATACAAGAAAACAAGAGCGTGCGGAAATTGTTTCCGGTATACATTTCAGAATAAAGTGTAATTCCACATTAACATAAAACACTGTCATTCACGTGGGAATCTTTCTCTTAGCCGGCGAGACCAATGTTCTCTCTATTTTTGTAAACTTTAGAAAATGTGAATTTTTATAGGTACACAACTTAAGGCGGCCAGCCAAGTGCTGTTTTACGTTGAAGACTTGGCCCTCGCTTTACATCCAGCACACTTGACTTCTGGTGCTGCAATTCTTAAAGGGCCAGCTTGCAGAAACACGGAAAGGAAGAACTGCTTGTTGAAACACATTGCGCATCCATCCATCCATTCATTATCTCCAAGAGGTTATCTAACAAAAAGAAGACTTTACGCTGGAATCTGAATGCAAATTTTCATTATACATGAAGTACCTTTTGATTGTGCTGAATGTGGTGCTATTTCTACAAACCATGCAGTGGGAAAAAATGGTACAGCACTAAGAGACAAAAAGACACTCCACACACTGACTGCAAAATGTCACTATTTATCTGCGTGTATGCTTGCCTGCTCTTGATGAAAAGCGAAAAGCAATATCACATGTGCCAAGAGATATGGCGAGCTGCAGCCAATGAGTCCTGACATATCAAGAGCCACAATCCTGCATGAAGCAATAAGGCCAGATTGGCTTTGAGGGCCGTTGAGGGGAGTAAATATTAGGGGTTACACAAACCTCGTAAACATGCAGCTCTTGACATGAATAAAAATCCAATGGATTGCTCCACACCTGGATGTCAAACACACTGCAGGCTAAAAATGACTGAACGAGCCATTGCGGACTCTATTTTAGAACAAGAGAGAAATCGGGAAGCAAGCGGAACACCCCAGATGGTTGTTTCATATTTTATGCATGTACATGTTTAAATTTAATTGGTGAAACTGATTAATTGAGCATTGCGCTTTGATTGAATAAAACATGATGAAGCTCTCCCACTGTACGAGCGAGCTTCCACTGGGCTGTGACTGATGATGCTACTTTACTGCCTTTGTCAAACATTTGCCATTGCTGTCGCTGATATCAAGCACTCCACAAATTTAGACTCATTATCCAGTTTAGCAAGTGAATTACGATGACAAGCCATCAGTGAGTTTTGGTGCAGTGCGGTGCGGTAGCTGAGTAATAGATGATATGCCGTCTCTTTATTAAATTGCCTGATGGGTTCTGCTTTAATGCACTTCCAGCTAGACTTTTGGGGGAAATGTATTCAATCATATCAACGCACTTCAATGTGAAACAGAAATTCTTCTGGATCCTCCCTCCCTCCCTTTTGTTTTGTACTGTGCATCTCAGTGAGGTTGGGTAGCAGCCAATCTAATTGAAAGGCAGATCAATAAACAGCTAGATTGTCATCTCATCTCACCATTCAATTAATCCATAATAGGGGGCCTAGACACCAGTGGTGGCTCTGAATGAATAATGTGTGTTTTGATGTTGGAAAAAATAATAATAATAAACTAATATAAATAAAATATCAAATCAAATGTTGTGAAATATTAAACATGTTTACATAACAAATTTAAATACGTACGAGTGAACGCACCCAGTCAGTGTCGGACTATCTGGATTCCCATCACTGTTGTACAAGCAATCATTATAGCTGGTTTAGAAACAGGAAGGAAATGAGTCTGGAGATAAGAAGCTGGACATTTTTCTTGTCAACACTATAGCACGTAGTATGTGCTTGAAGGACGAATGACATCCCCAAATACATCCTATTTATTGATATTTACAAATGAAAGCATTTCCATTCTGTCAGTGTTCCCGCATGTAGGTACGTATAGTCTGGCAGAGGAATCTTCTGTAAAATAGCTATCCACTCTGGCTGAGTCAGAACAGCGGGTCAGCAAAGACATGTGGTTTGGGAGCTGCTCTGTAATTTAGCTGCCGAGCCGCTCCGTGGAGCTCCCATCCTTGGTGATGAAATGACTCTTGCAATTTTCCAAGTGTGCACTGAGGCTCTGGGGAGGAGGAGGGTTAGCGAGCGCCAGCAATTACCTAGCGCCTTCCCTCCAAGCTCCAACACAGCAGCAATGCCGGAAAATGGTCCGCATTCAACAGACTTCATTCAGGCCGCCACTCACCTGGCGTTCGTTCCCATGAAGGCCTAGCCTTCCTTTTCAACCTGCTATTATGCTACGTGACAGCAAGCATTCCAGCGTGACACTTTGCTGCCATGTCTGAAAATGCATTACTGTCAGGAATGACATTCGCTACAAGTAAACAAACAGGACACGACAGGACAGGCAGACTCTTGGTGTGTGTGTGTGCGTATGTATACTATATTCACGCTATTTTTTTCCTTATGTGTCTTTATTATTATATGTTGTTATTGTGAAATTCATTTGTTTCTGAATACTGATGGCCAGACGTATTGAAATAAAACAATGATTCCAAACTTGATCAACTTTACACACAAGCACTGACACCACATACTATTTGACCATTTTGTATGCATGGTTCAAATATCAAGCCAACCTTATGATGAATGCTCTATTTGAAGCAAAAAAAAAAGTGTTTTCCAGGGCAGAGCTGTTGTCTCTAGCGAACTGAAAACGGGAACATAATCATTCTTTGAATATACGCAGTCAGCTGATTTATTTTGGAAAATACATCTAATAAAGGACACAAGATATGTTCTCCTTTGCCTGATCTGATAGAGTAGACATTTTCTAACAATAGCTGTTGTGTCTCCCAGCGGCAAAACAAAAAAATAAATTGCCTTTATACCCAGAAATGTAGTCTTGGGGACTGACAGAATACGTATTTTCAAAGCAACTGCATTTTGTTCAAACATTTTTAACAGTGCTGCTTGAAAGTTGTGCAGCTGGAACAAGAAAAGTGAAAAAGTGCTAAGTAGGGCATATCTTTCTTGGCCCTATAGAATCTCATATGCTGCTCCACTATGAACAGTCCCTGAAGGTCCCTCAAGGATATTTCTGTTTTTAAACTCTGTTTGATTCCAGACCTTTAGGCAGTCTCCTTCATGACTCTTCTCCCTCCCTGTCTGTCTGTCTGTCTGTCTGTCTGTCTGTCTGTCTGTCTGTCTGTCTGTCTGTCTGTCTGTCTGTCTGTCTGTCTGTCTGTCTGTCTGTCTGGTGCAAAAATGTGAAGAGCGAGCCTGGTGAAAAGTGGCACCATCTCTAGCCTCTTTGCAAGCTGTCAGGGTTAAGCTTCACTACCCTGAGGGCAAAATGGGAGATGATTGGTGAGAGCCTCCATCCATACTCTTGTGAGAGGTCAGGGAGAGAAAAGGTCTGAACATTCCAAAAGGCTTTGTAACCTCAAAGAATTGAAAGGGCCCACAGGGACATTCATTCATGTCAGTGATACTGAGGCTCCTTTTTTTTTTCTTTTTTTAAATCATATCGTATCCTGTGAATATACATATAAATAAATAAATAAAATAGCATCTTATTGGAACGACAAAAATATAAATACTGGACACGATTCCTGCCTGGCTTTGAGGAGGTTGAGACCTGCTTTTTGGTGCCCAAATCACAAGTTGAGTGACAGTGGGAATCCATGTCCCCAAAACA
Organism: Syngnathus scovelli; assembly: GCF_024217435.2. Lineage (NCBI taxonomy): Eukaryota > Metazoa > Chordata > Actinopteri > Syngnathiformes > Syngnathidae > Syngnathus > Syngnathus scovelli. Next base: position 694,257 of record NC_090861.1, read on the forward strand.
AGATAAATACAAAAACACACCAAGCCATGCATACACACACACACACACACACACACACATTTGTGCACACCTTTCATCAGAGCCGCATGACCCCTTGCCTCTTTTTTTCCCTTCTTTTCATTATCGTAAAAGATGGCTTTATCCCCATGAGAGCAAGGACAGTTCTTGTCAGTAGGCAAGCCCGGAAGAAAGCCCCAGCTGATGATTTCAGCATCCTGTAGTGCAAGGAATTTGAATCCCTTATTCAGAGAAAAATGATTGCTGGACTGGATTATTTAGTTTCAGCTCTGCAGCTGCAACAAAGCCACCTTACCTGAATTTATGGCATACATAATCGTGGATGGCAACACTGGGACTACATATTCATTGTTTACACCCATCCTCCTGTTTTATCAATCATCCTCTCTTCCTGCCTTTGTCTCCCTTACCCAGAGATGGCCAGGTTCATAGCGTACACACAGGTTCCCACTTTAATGTCTGCTCCCCTTACTCCCGGCTCACGTCCCCCCCCCCCCCTCTTACCCTTGCTCTCTGATTTACAACGTCCCCAGCGGCTGATGTAGTGAAGGGACAGAGCTCGGAGGGATGCATTGTGTATCTTTATTTATGACGTCTATGGCATGAGCAGAGCCGTGCACGGCGTGACCTCGGGGAATGTACGGTCCTTAGCACATTGTTGATAGCGACTCCCAATGTGTGTTGTGGCTTCTTGACTGATCAGATGACAATAGCAACTCACTGTCACAATACAATAGGCATCCATTTGCAAGCAGTCACTTTGGTGGCTGTTGGGATTGCATACTGCTGGATTTAACGGTCACCAAAAAAAAAAAAAAAATCTTCCATCCAACACAGATGTAAACAAAATCATTATGTGCGTGCGCCCCCCTGTTAACCCCCCTTCCCCCATTGACACACACACACACACTCTCATCCTCCCACACAAATATCACCTCCCCCACCATGCAATGGCCACCCAAAACAAAAAAGATTTTCCATTAGAGTAATTGACCAATTTACGTGCTGCTGCAGTTGATGAGGGTTCTATCCAACTGGCTTTTTGTGTTAAACAAATGACCTGCTACCTGCATACCTAACGAGTAGCTCTCAGGCAAAAAGCTACAGCAATAATTGACTTTTTCTTTTTGCAACACAATCACATGATTTTTTTTCTTTCATTATTATTATGATGATGATGTAGTTTTTACTTATTTAGTCGCATCAACTTTTGTCACCCTAGTTTAGTGTTTGTTTTCATGTGTATTTGTTCCTCACATTAACATACATGCTAAGTTGAATGAAACTTTGGATTCCACATTTTGCAGCCATCACAAATATGACTTTCTGTCACATTCAGCTGATACATCCCTCCTTCCCTCCCTCCCTCCCTCCATTTTCAGTGACCGTCTCTTCCTATCCAGTTGTGTTTCTAACCTGTGTGGCAACAAATAGGAATGAGCGACCTGTTTGCACCTCTGCTATGGTTATTGGTTGAGAAAAGCCTGAGGCATTCAGGCTCCACTAGCTACAATCAAAGCGTATTTTAGGCTACAGCACTGTGCTTGATTTCAACCCAATGCGCTTTCTGATAAGCCGTGCGATAGATAGTCAGACAATGGCTCGCTCACATTTTGCTCCGAACAATACTATCAGTGCTGTAAAAGGTCTGATAAGATCGTAGTCAACGTTATGAAAAGCACTATGCAGGTCATGGTAATTCCATTTCATTTCCCCACTTCTTGTTTGTATGTATATGTGTCCTGGATGCAAATTCTATTCATTGTTTTGGACCCTATTCAAATTACAAATGCATGCTCATCATATCTGACCTCCGGGGCAGAAAGGGACAAGTTAGTTGCAAAAGCCAACATCATTTCACACATCCAATGGACTGAATTATTTCGCTGTGGTCTCATCCCCCCCCCCCCCAACTGACTGAGTATTTGTGTCAGCTTGTTATTTCCAGCAACCCCTTTTGTGTTATTTCAGAACACAGCGCAAGTTGTTTTATTAATAGGATGATAGAGACACAACGGAGCAGAAGACAAGGAACCGTCATTCTCCAGTGCGCTGTGTCATTTCCACACTGCAATCATTTCTCCTTTGCACTTTGTTCGTTTGTCTAAAAGAGGGACGGATTCTTTTTACATTTCTTTTTGTTCGATATTGCCCACCTGTATTGCAGTAACTTCCGCAACACATTCAATAGTACTATAAATAAAAAGATAGGACTTCCTGCTTGGTGTCGATATATAAACATATGTATGCTGAGTGAAGCCAGGACGCACTTCCCGTATCCTGCATCCTTTGTCAACACCTGCTTGAATCATTGCCAAAATGGCCTTTGACTCTTCTACACCACATTTTGGTGAACAAATCATCTTTTCACAGGCTGACTTATATGAATAATGGGTGAGCCCCGCAGGAAGGGACAATTTGTCATCATTATTGCACAAACGGCAATTGAATTGGGGAGAAAACGGGCCAGCAACACCACCCCGATGATAAATAGATTTCAATTAACATCATTCTGTTGTAAAATTAAAGCGTCTGCGCTCATTTGTCCAAGCTCGGGACAATGGCTGACGAAGGTTGTATTTTTCCATAATTGCATTCTGCAATTTAAAGTGAAATGAGTTTTGAACAGATGTGTTCATTCACAATTGGGCAGATAGCAAATTCTAGCGACTTCTTACAAGTTACAAATACATATGAATAGAAAAAAGTCAGCACAACATATCAACTTTCTAACCTACATTCTTCCATTTCAACGTTGACCTCTTGTTAAAAGAAAACAACTTGTCCCTTGGAAACACAAGTTATCAAGCATTTTCAACACCGAAGCAGATGCAGCAGATGCAGCAGATGCAGCACAGCACACATCGGGAAAGACAAACAATACATTCATGGTTGCATTGGATTGGATTGCCTTGCCTCGCCTCTGGCTGGCTGCGATGGGGATTGCGCCACCGCTGAAAATAACATTCAGCCAAGGAGGGAAAATTCCATCATGTCTTCTGTAAGTCATCGATGGTTGACTGCCTACTACAAATATATAACGGCAGAAGCTAAGTCCACCATTCCAACTGGCTGCTAAAGCGTCCAAAAGTGATTGTTGGCTGCATAATAATGTGAGCGCTACAGCCAGACATGAGAGAAATGACTGCCCCAAAGCAGACTATTCCAATGGAAATGGAAGGCATGATAATGATTGATGATGCGCTTGCTTCACTTGGACCTCTTGCATGAAATATCTCCATTCAGATGACATTTTACATTCACATCTCAACTCAAGTAAATAGCCCCATAGGCTACGCCAAAACACTCATCTATTTGAAATTGAGGGGGGCGTTTCCAAATGCCAGGATAGAGTGATGGATGGATGGATGGATGGATGGATGGATGGGTGAAAGCTGGGTGAGGTTGGGATGGGCCAGGAGACTCTGCAATGGGTTACGCCCTCTCACCTGCTCTCACACCACTGAAGGAAAAATAAAGCCAGAGAGCTAAGCAAATGTGTCAAAACATCGTATCGTTTTAGCCCTTGGAGCAATTTTAAAATGAACATAAACCACTAGCCCATTGCTTCAAGTTCTCAACTGCAGATTCATCTGCCCATGCTCTTTGTGTGCTGCATCAATAGCAAAATATCTGTCTCCCTCTAGTGGCCAAACGCTAAAACAACAGAACTTGAGTTTGAAGCCATTTAGCATTGATTGATAGTGCGGTACTGACATCTGCTGTTCAAAATAGCTATTACAAGACCCAAAGACGCCACTGATGTACTACTACGCTCCACCAGAGGTCGCACTTGTTCTTCTATGCATGTATAACTCATACGGTTGAAGTTATTTGCCTCTTGAGTGATACATATTCACTTACTCTTAACTACGTAGCATTTAGGTTTTTTTTCCCCTCTGTTCTTTCTTAGATTGATTTATCCTTGCAGAAATACATTTGCTGCAGATAGATTGAGTCACACAAAGCGACTAGGCCTTTGTTGTAGCGATTCCGGATGACGTGATGCTGCACTGACTCATCACTTAGTACATAGCTTCATTGTTCCTGCTGCTCCCTTTGTGTCCAGGTGAGCACAGCTGCGCTCCAAGGTCAGGTGACGTGACCTGACGTGACGTGATGCTGTGCTATGACATCATCACCTGGGATCCACTTCATGCAAGGATGAAGTCATTATTGAAAGAGGGCCTGCTGCCAAACTGCTGTTCTCAACATTGAGACATACCTGTTGACTTTAAATAATCAAATTCATATTGTATCATTCAGAAAATTGAAATCAATCAAATTAGCCTTGGAGGGTTGGGGGTCTTTGCCACTCAGCCACCTGAGGGAATCCCACCCACCAAACCCTTTGTAAGAAACAATCCTCATATTTATGGAAAGAGTGAGCGGAAGACTTATTGACCTCTGACCACTGAGCTCTTTCCCGTGTATCCAGCGGTAATTGGCTGCCTGCTATCCCGAATCACTCCCGCAAGCCTCGCAGTGCAGTTTCCATAGCGACTTTGCCTTAACCTTCTGCCATCCATCCATCCATCCAGCCGGCGTTTGCATCAGTCCCCTCTGTTCTTTTCTCCGCCCGCCTGGTCAATGCTGCTCCCAGTCTGGGAAATCAGGCTAATAAATAGCTTTATGGAAATCGAGCCGCTGAGCTGCCAATCTTCATCTATGTAGTAGAATGCCTGAAATGGGCAGAGCAGAGTGCCTTGTTGCCCTGTCACCCACACACTTTTTCAGTCACATGGTGCAAGGAAGTCTTCCTTTGTGCCGCTCAATAAATGTTGTCCTTCAGCTTTGTGATGATTCTTTGTTGCCATTTCAGTTGCCTTTTTTTCCACTGAAGTATTCAATTATTTTGGTCCTGTTTAATTGTCATATGGATATTGTTAAAAAAAAAATGTCTGTAGTTTGGATCTGTTTTTTTTTTAATACCAAATCTTCACATCTGTGCACGCTAAGCCAAACGTGAATTAATATGCTGCAAGGATTGAGTGGGATCAGAACATATACATCCTCGCCACCATCTTAGGTATACGTGACCAATTGTGCTGATCCTCCAGGGTTATCATTAACATGATTCTTCGGCAACAAAGAGATTCAAAGGATTACTGATGTTACGATTTGGATTATGTGAAAGGGATTTGGACTGGCACGGCCGTACAATTTTGCTGCAAGAGTCCTCAAATGATTGGTAGATAGATATTCTGTTCAAAAGCATGATCATAATATATTCGTTCATTTGATCATATTCAGGTCATCGTTTATGTTTCCTCCCAAAATCTAAGTTGAGGAGCAGAATCTATGCATTGGGCAGGGCAGGTGTGAGTGGCAGGAAGCCAGCCAGCCAGCCAGCCAGCCACCTGAGTAATGATGTCAAGAGGGGATTTGAGGATGGGTTAAGGGTTGTGACCTCTCTTGCGACCCCAGAGTCATCAGCGCACTTAACCCCACGTTTTGATTGACCCCGCTGCCCCACCACACGCTTTTGCATGAACTCCTCCTCTCACAATGACTAGCTTTCTTTTTTTAATAAAGAAGGAACACTGATGGATGGGGATTTTAATGACTGTTGAATGAACGCTTATTCCGACGATACATTTAACAGCCACCGTATTTCATCATATTATTAAGGCTCTTATAGAAATGGTGCCGTTTTTATCAAACACCAATAATATTGATATATTATCTCAATCATATTTATATATTGTAATAATTATTATATATGATATAATTAATAACATTGATATATGATATCATTCATAATATTGATGTATTATATCATTAATAATTATATTAATATACATATATAGTTGAAGAATGGCTAGGGATAAAAACGGTGACTCTTCTAAAGTGGCTTTTGGTGAGCCTTATTCTTATTCCTCAGCTGTGAAAGGTGCAACATGCATTCTGGAGAAGACAAAACCAGAGTTCAAACCTGAGACGGACGGATCAGTTTGCTCACGAGGAGTGATAATCCAGTGGGCCAAAATACCTGTTGACAGTTGCACAATTTTCATTAAGAGGTACAGAAATGGGTTAATTTTAGGCTTTGACCCAATTTTAAGTGGAACATCATTTTTATTTCATTACCAAGTAACATCATTCTGTAGTTAATCAATGACTTCTTTCTTTCTTATAAGTTTGCAAACGATTCTGCTTTTGCCCATATGGCATCATATGTATGTATGTAAGCACTGTCTTATATCCTAATCCCCGCCCGATCCGCCTGCGCTTAAATCCTCGCCATGATGGAAAAAGTCAACCTTGCTTCTATTTGCATATGCAGAGTGGCGCTCTCCTGCTTACAAAGTAGAAAACCGTGCCCTTCCTTCCTCATCTTCTTCCCTGCATGCTCTTCACATCCTCCTCCTCCTCACCACAAATGCTACCTCGTGTCCATTCCCGCCCGCTGATGTACATAAAAATGTTTATGAACTTTTTTTTACTCTTCATATCAGCACAATTATTTTTTTTAAATGAACAAGTTGTTCAAATTAGCACGAGTCAATTAGCATATGTAACGCAGCTGTGGCCTGATATCATCCGAATGAAGTCATACTGTGACCAGAATCCAGTCAACCCCACTTAGCAGGGAGACGGACGGGCAGGCCCTCTCCAGAAAGCTCCTTCTTTAAAATGAGGTGATTATCTTTCCCTCATAGTGCATAATTGAGTCCAAAGCAGCTTTGTAACATAAAATGACATTTGATGATCAATTCAGGATGGGCATCACTCTTGTCCCAATAGATTGAGGCTTGAAATAAAAAATGCTCATTGATAAGCCTTTGGAGGATCCGGCGGCCTAGGCAAGGCAGGGCAAGGCAAGGCCTTGCTTGATGGAAACTCTGATGAGTAGGCTCAAGCTTAGAGCTGTTGAAAATACATCAAGATCCTTTGATGGTAATTGGGAGCCTTGCTCGACTGCTGCTGAGCACCTCCTGATGCTCTTTTGCTACTGTATAAAGCCCACAAGCCTCCTTAATGAGAAACACGGGAGGGGCAGATGGACAGATAAGGTGAAGGAGCGCTGGCTGGATGGATGGATGGATGGAGGAGAAAACGGCAAATGAAATTCAAATGGACTCAAACAGTCCTTTTTCTATTTTACATGAAATGAGTCACATTGTTGCCAAACGAAAAAGTCAAGGTGAATTGGAAATGAGGTGAAGCAGATAACAGGAATGTGCTAAATAAAGACGGCAAAAAGCAGAGAAGGCGGCGACAGAGTGACAGGAGGACTCCCTTTGACATGATGATTTGCAAAACCTCTTTGCCGTTGTCTATAGCCGAGATGTCCTTTAGTGACCAATATGGGAAAAGCAAATACGAACGACATGATATGGAAAATTAGAAAGCATTCAATTGGAGGCTTGAAGAGGTGCATCGTGCCTCATTACAGGGCTTGTATGTCCACAATACGGGTTTGTTTTGGCCAAGTGCCATCAATATGGGTCATCAAGCCCCCTCCCCTTCTGTTCTCCACCATAGGTGTCCGGCCAGCCGCGACTGAAGCCTGAAGCCTGAAGCCTGAAGCCTGAAGCCTGAAGCCTGCCTCCCCACTCATCAGACATTCCCTTTTTATGCCACTACAAAGGGCCAGTCACAGTCGCATTGCCAACATGTGTGCTGCTTAAAAAAAAAAAAAAGGTCATTTTTAATGATCCAAAAAGGCTCCATATGAGTCTTGCTGTGACAGCAAATGTGGCACGGTAATTATCATTTGAATTTCACCTGTCACGGGACTTAGTCCCAAAACTTACTCTTGTGGCGTCAAAGTGTGGTGAGAAACAGAGGTGCACGCTCCATATGAATAAACATATCTGGCCGCCTAAATACTCCCTAGAAATCCATTATTAATGCATATAGGGAATAAATGAGGATGAAAAGAGCAGCAGAATGACACACATTTCAATGCTGTTGTCATTTGGTGCAACAGGTACAGCATTGAGTCAAACCAGCGCCGCGGGGTTGCCTGGGAAAGAAAGACAGAATGAAAGAAAGAAAGAAAGAAAGAAAGACAGAAAGCTAACCCTCCCTTCTTTCACTTGCGCTTGCCAGCCTGCCTGCCTGCCTGCCTGCCTGATGGGCACCATACTGCTAGTCTTTCCTCTGTAAATCCACTATTGATTTTTTATTCCACTGTCAGCTTTGCAGAGATAAAACATGACAGAGTGCGTTGTATGATGCGAATGTAAAAAGATTTTCTTGCTGGTTTCTAGGCAAAAAAAGTCATGTGGTTGGAGGGGGGGGGTGGACATATTGGAGCCATTGGAATAATGAAATATTAAAGGATAATTAGTGGCTACATATGCACACGCAGACACAGACACACAGCTTTAACCAATGGGAATATTATTTCAAGATAATACTTCAAGGCGCAAGACGTGGCTTTAAATCAATAGGTACTTTTAGAAAAAGTTATAAATGTTCAAAATGATTTGTATTACTCCAGTTAGTGTAGGCTTGCGATTTCAACTCATTCGAATTTTCCAATCATTCAAATGCACCTCTATTACTTAGCATTAATTGCGTGACTATATTGATTGTCACGCACATAATTAGTTAACAAGCAGTCCCCGTGCGTCATTTGAGGTTGGGGGGGGCAAAAAATGATGGAGCGTGAACAACCACCAAATGGATCAACTTGCCGACAGTCGACTTTTGTGCTATGTGTAAGTAGATTGTCCATCCTAAATTGGTTATTGGGCCTCATTGATTTTCATTTGGACATCCAGGATGCGTCAAGCTGTCCTCCCACAGCCTTCTATGTTGTTTTTCATTCATTATTTTTGCAAGCTCATATACAGTAGAATCAATACCGTACTTTTTTTTATTTTTTTTTATATACGTCTTTATATGAAGTCCAGCGGACTAAAGCTTTTGCAGACTATTCTTGATGGTTTGGGAAAGACTAGAAAAAAGAGAATATGAAGCCTGACTCAGACGAGGCACGTTTGTCGTCTATCTTAATAGATTCATTGTGACTCCGTGTTTGAGCTCATGTTGGACACCACATTCAATCTACACTCCATTAATAATTGTGCTGCTTTTGCCATTCATCATATATTGCTTCCTGTCTGTCCTCTGTGACACATATAGACAATATAGACACAATAGAATTCTTTCCAGCGCCGTAAAAAAAATAAAAATAAACAGCAGCTTACGTAAACCGCTTTGAGTCATATTCTGTAGTATCATCCAGCTAGTAACTTTTAGAAACTAATTTAAAATGTACAAAAAATAATAATACATATTCGGAATGGCGTTTGAATTGAATGTCAAGCTCACATGACTTGGATTTCCTCTCCTGGCATTTCCCTCCAGTATCACAAAAGACACAACCTGTTTGTTTTGCATTGTTCTGCCCCGAGAAAAGGTGAAGGAAGCAAAGAGGAGATTCCAATTTGACTCTTACCGTTGAAGCCGCTGAAGTTGCCCCAATCCAGCAGAGAGCTGTTGAAGGACGGCAGCGAGGTGTTGAAGAACAAATCTGTGGTGTTGTTGGGGTTTCGGATGGTGTCGGAGAACAAGTTCATCTGGAGCAGGGTCTTCAGCAGATAGCGCAGCATCTTGACGCACACCCGCTCCAAAAAAAAGTCTGCTGCACAACTTTGCTGCCTCTTTTTTGGCGCTTCAAAAAGTGCCTTTTTTGTCTAAGATCAAATCAAGAAAGGGGAAAAAATGGATTAAATAGTGAGGAAAAATTGAGTTGATCAATTGATTAATGATGGGGGGGGGGCGAACACCCACCCACCCAGCGATCGAGTCCAGCGCTTTCCTTCCCGGCATGGGATTGTTCCTTCCTCCTTTCTTCTTTTGTTCTGCAATCACATAACTTCACATGCTGTCTCCTTTCACACAACCCCAAAAAAAAAGCCTCTCACCGGTGTAAAAGAATCCACCAATGTGATGATGACCCCTTTGGATTTGCTGCTCTCCTCTCAGCAACCCCTCCCCTCTGGCTCCTCCTGCGCACCTCCCTCCCTCCCTCCCTCCCATCTCGTCTCCTCTCTCGGGGGTCCGGAGGAGAGGAAGAGAGCAGGTGCTGTGGGCAATGAATGTTTAATTATTATATTAATAATCATCCCAGGAGGCTTTGAATAAGGGTGGCAGCGGACACTTGACTTATTGTCACTGTCACTACTGTAAATCACACAAGCAAGCAAGCAAGCAAATAAATGCATATGAGTTCTGCTTGTGAAGACGGACGGGAAAAGCCCACTTCCTGCTGTGTTTGTTTTTGCTTTATAATACAAAAAAAGAACGTCATCCTAGATACGTGCTCAAAGAAATATTTGGATGAATGCATCGTGATGAAAATAAATCAATAAAAACCTGCAACATATTGAAAAGCATTCCAATCTATTTGCCAACAATTTGCATTGTAGCACGAGTGCAGACTTCTGTTGTCCACTTTTGAGTGGCTTCTTCTATTTAAACACATTCCAAGTGAAATGAATGAGATTTTTCGCTCCTTTAAGTGTCAGTCTGCAATCTAAATTGCTGCATAATAAAGTTGCCACTTTTATGCTTGATGTGTGCAGATGCATATTGATGAATGTGCCCTCCGTAACAATAACAGGCAGGCTACAAATCATCATTGACACATACATATATGCGATGGAAGCAGTATGGTCGGTCGCATGTGGCCACTGGACTCCCCCGCTGACAGCCTCAGTGTGACTCCTAATAATCCTGCCTGTCCCTGCCCCCCCCTCGCTCGCCCTCCATCGGGGTTCCTCCGCACTCTCCGACAATGCCGGCTCAAAGTTGCTGTGACGACCCCCGCGGCTCACCCTTTTGGCCTTCGCTTCAGAGAGTCTTCAATTCATGAGACATCTCCGCCAACTTCATCCGCACATATGGACACATATGAAATATGCGCTCCAACCTCTTAAAACAGGCCTTTTTAAACTGGTTTTGTCCAAGGGAACAACTCTGGGCCCACTGCTTTGGCGGAATATTCTTTTGTTTTGCGGACCTATACAGGCATCTGTATGTTTATTTGGGGAATCTCAGCTACATTTGCCATCATTTGGATGGGGAAACGATTCACAAAATTAGCTGGAAAATAAATCAAGTCTGAACATTTAATCAATTTAAAATTATTTTTCCATTTGCAATTTCACGGACCACCTGCAATACCGTCACGGAGCACTAGAGAGCCGCAGACCACCCAATTCAAATCCTTGTTCTAAAACATCAGAAAGCGCATGTTTACAAAAATGTCTGCATTATTCATGAATCATTTTCAGGCTGAATATAGCCTTTCTTAAAAAGTCATTCATTTTTCATATGAGAAGAAAATGACTTGTGTGTCAGCTGTAGCGATCGTGTCTGACTTGCTATTGCTGCCGGCACCTGCAGTCAGCCTGGCATCATACAGTAGATATGCCACAGGACACCACAAGGTACCTACCACACGGGAACATCTGCGGCCACGTCTGGCTTTTGCCGCTGCAGTTTGCCCTTTGGGATTAACCACGCAGGGGCAAAGACAAGCGAACGTATGCGGCCACAACTCCACTCTCCCAGCTGGACGTTTGACGGCAAGCTGCCAGACTCAGTTACCCAACTGGGCAGTTAGTGAAGACTAACTTTGGGGGGAGGGAGGGGGAGGGAGGGGAGGGGCGTATGTGCAAGTGACCTGTACTGCAAAAGAGTTGGCAAGCATGATGATTAGAGCTGGGTGTCTGCCACTGCCCATATGCCAAAGAGGCGTAATTGCCGCCTCCATCATATACATTGAGTGTGCCGGCCAGATGGAAGCATCCCTGAGCAAAATGGCCAGCGGCTCCCTCTGGGACTCTGTGTCAACTAAGCCCCGACCCCACCCCACCCCACCCCAATGAACACTAGAGCTATCCCAAAAACTTCAGCCTCTCTTTAAAATACTTCTTGCTGCTCATACTCAGCTATACTTTTGATATCGGTCGGGTTACTATTATTTACAGCGTCGACTCATAGCACGTTGCGTAAATGATGGATTGGCGTAGGGAGCAGGGTTGTGGATTGCTCTACATTAAGTTTACCTATCTAGTAAAAACTATTTCTGCTCAGTTGCGTGAGTTACTTCAAGACTTGAGCTTCCATTGTATTGATTCAGAAATGAGGAAATGTGTTGTCTTTAATGGGAAGGGAGGTGCTTAAACAAAGCCGCAGCCCACCAGCAGACCATGTAAAGCCTGAACAAACGCTGGGTAATTGCACTACAATACAACAATTAGCCGTAACCGGAAGGATATTTAGTGGGAAAAGATGGATCTGTCACAGATTTGCATCTCATGAATTCATTTATTATCAAATTCATTTTTTCTCTTATTGTCATACCATTAAATTTCCAAATGAATGCAGATAAATGCAAAATATTCATTTAAATATGCAATGGTATTATAATGCAAGGTGGCAATTTAGGCAAGTCTGGGACCTTGTCTGCCTTTAGGCACCTCAAATTTCAAAGCTGATATCTTCAAGTGACTTTTGATGAGTTGCCCTCTTCACGTGTATGTCGGCAAGAGAAAAAAAAAAAAACATTCAATAGGTCTGCTGCTTTGCGTTCTCACAATCACTCCTAGTGGCCCTCCGCAAAATGGAGTTCATTCCAATCAGCGATAGAGCGGGCAAATATCGTAGCGTAACAGTCAAGAGGCCTACATGGTATTGATTGGTGCTGAAAAAGATGACTTATTTGTCTGCCCCCCTGAATTTGAAGAAAACTTTTGAACTTGATTGCTTTCCCCAGGCACACAGGCGCACTTCAACACACTCCAGGGAAAAATCAATGGCAAACGGCAGTCACAATTTAATGAATGCTCTTACACACACACACACACATTTGGCCATCACTCAGGTTGTTCCTTGAGTTATCTGATCAATCTAAATTCTCTAAAAATATATTTCCATGACCAGCAAAAACTGTGTGAGGACACCAAGTTCGACACAATTTGTCCCATTTTGAATGAGCAATTTTCTTTTTTGCGAGCAAGACCTTTTTTTTTTTTTTACAACTGTGTTTTCCACAAATTACATGCAAGAAGAAAAAAAACACTGAATGATACTGAACACTGACCATGACCTAGGTTTATTGTAAATGGGTCATATTTTTATAATGGCGCTGGTTATTTAACATGATGTTCTGTGCAGCTACAGGACCTAGACACATATGGGGCTCTTCATTACACATGTCAATGAGATGGATGGACAAAGCACAGTAGAGCACAGGTAGACTGGCCCAGGTGCATGCATGCCCCCCCCAGCAACTCACTGTCTTAATTAACCAAAGAGGTGAGCTGTCGTGCAAAATATGTCATGTCTCTTTTTTTTTTTTTTGATGTTGTTGGTAGTAGTGGGCTGTTGTGAATTATGGATTTGAACCATCTGGCCTTGAAGGCAAATGATATGCTTGACGGACAACATTAACAAAGACGGCGGTGAAGAGAGGGGCGTGTCGGAGAGCACAAGCTAAATTATAGCGGCGTGACCGCGCTATTGTGTTCCGTGATAGCTTGCTTATTCACAGCTGAGGCTGGCCAAATTGTTCTTTTATTCTTTTTTATTGAAGCCAGAGGCGTTTGGGGAATGATTAACAGACAACACAACAATATGTACCTATTGTCGTCCTGTCCGTCGTCTTTATTTAGTCTAGTCCCCATCCATTTATGATCAGGCTTTGCTCGCTTGGTTAACTTTGCCTACCCTGGACAGGTCCCAGCTATCAATGACTTGGAATAACAGCATCCATGTTTGTTTATATTTGCTAGACATCGCAACTAGTAAATACGGTCCAATTTGACTACGTTCCTTTTCTGGTGCTGCAATGTTTTTGTGTTCCTCCATATGGTGTGCATTTAGTGGGCAGCCAACCTCCTCTGGTCCTGAAGAAAAACCCTCAAAGGGCACCAGTCCCTCCTGCCTCTCCATAAAAACGAGCTTTTCATAGCAATTAGGACAGAGACCCGAGCGTCTCTACCAGACGCTATTCCGCCACGGTGCTCGCGCTGGCGCCGACCGATGCTGTTACAAGTCACTGAAACAAGCCGCTGGCGCAAAAGTTAATTGTCGGTCTGTCAGGAAATGACCGTGATGTTGTCATTAAAAACCTTCTGATCAGAGACAGACCTTTTATGAATCCATGTCTTCAGGCTCCAAAGGAAACGGACAAGCACCTTCTTGATGAGCGCTTTCGGATGTTTGTGCCTTCTCTCTAATGACATACTTGAAATTTAAATGGTCGATCTGAAGAGAAAAAGCTCAAGCAGAGCCTGAGTCACTAAAGAAAAAGAAAACTCAGATCAATATTTTGAGTGAGTGTCCATGAAAACAGTGCATTTAATTATACATCTAATCCAAATTCTGATTTTGTCCATATAAACGAAGCCATTGATTGATTTATCTCGGTATGTACATAGTCAGACTTCAGATCTCACCTCCAAAAGTATTATACTGTTAATCTCTTTAAACACGTTTGTATATTTATGAATCCATACATAACTCATGTCGTATTTGATCAGGCCGATTCTTGACTGCTAACACTTCATTGGTATGGGTAGCCCTTTAATTAGCTGTGTGTCTCTGGGGAACCATCACTAAAGGGGGATCTTGCCCTTCTTTATTACAATGTTTTAATATTAATTAAGGTCCGCCGCACACCATGCAGCCGTAGATGAGTGCATTGTACCGGCGCAAAAGAAAGTCATTCTTGTAAAAGTCACCAAATTGTACTCTTCCAATTTCATCCTGAAAGCAATTATCTTTGTTATTTTTGTTTTGCACTTTCACTGAATACTTTTCTCGTTTCGTTTCCACTTCTTGAGTAAATGACCCATCTGGTGTTGTTTCCCGAATGAGCTGCTTATTTCAAATGGTGCCCCATCAAGAGGTGCTCTCCAGTGCAGTGCAGACTAATGACCGCCCCTGCCCCCCCTTAAGCATGTTTGGGAAAGAAAGATTTAAGAAGATAGAAACAAAGTGAGCGACCTCCAAGGTGGAATTATTTGAGGGATTATGGACCAATGTCACACACAACGGGCCGCAGTGTGCGGTTTGACACGTTTTCGCACGTTTGTGTGTGTCACGAAATTTGGAGGCCCGTTAGAATTACAATCCGGACACTGATTGGATAAAAAAATGACCAGTGTCACGTATTTTGTCCTTTATGTAGTATATGATATGATGGAAATTCTCTCCAAAGAGGCTAATGGTGTATTGAGTTGTGGACAGGCCTAGGTTGTTCAGCTGCTCCACACCTGAGCTTTGGAGGGGGGGCAGGGGGGTCTGCGTGGACGGGCAAACCTTTGTAATCATTCACCATGGCGAGATAGAGCCATCATCCCCCAACTTCAACCATTAACAATCAACCATGTTCCCTTCATGAACAATGACACTTGAGGTCAAGATTTTCTGAGGCTGTTTGATATTTCATTAAATTGTGCATCAGCCAAAACTAAAGAAGTCTGTCTTATTTGGACAAATAAATTCATTGCAAATATTTAATAAACACATTCAGTCAGAGAATGGATTTTTCTTTTGGGGTCAAAGATGGTCACAGACTTAACATAACTTTAAGAAGACTGGGACACAAAGTGAATCGTGTTGCCATGACAGCCCAAAGACAGCTTCTGCACTGCAATAAATTAAACCGCTAAAACAAAAGCAAGACATTTCTATTCTGATTTAGCATTTTAGTTGCATCATAAGTTATGTAATCACCAGCTAATGATGTGTTTCTTAATTGTATATGCATGAGATGTTGAGAAATGTCCCTAATTTAAAAAGCTGTCAGATATTTAAATAGAATTGATGTATGGCACCCAGCTGCTGCCCTTTTGGAAGACCTTAAAAAAAAACATCACTGCATGTACCTTAGGCAAATATTTAACAAATTGGGTTTCATAAGAAATGATTTCTACCTTTCAAACCCCAAGGAATGAATGAATGAATCGTGTTGCAGCTTATAAACAAGACACAATCATTTAAATCAAATTCAAAACAGTGTCGAGATGTGGAAGTAAAACTCTCTATTCGTCTTTGGAAGCGCACCAACTTGAATCCCTTCAAGGCGAAAAACCCGTTGATATTTCCATCCGTTTACTGAGGCGTGACATGACTTTGGCCCTGACCCGGCGAGCCTACCTGGGTGTTTTGTTTTTGAGCTGGTGGAGATCAGATGTTGTTGCTCATGACATGGCCTCTCATTAGGTTGCCCGTTTCGTCTAAAGAAACTTAATGAGACAGTGTTTAATGTCCGTAGTCCCTCTCTGCCCTTGATATAAGGAGGGTGCGCGTGTGTTAGGGTGCGTCAAGCCAAATTACCAAGACATCTCGCTCAGCCATGGCACCTGGTACCCCCTTGTCGCTCGGGGGAGGTTAGCTCAGGGTAGTGGAATCCACTGGGACGGAGGCACGGCAGGGCCCAGCTGGAGGAACTTAAAGAGCTAAATGCTGATTGGGATGCTTCTGATGAGAGAGCCAGAGAGCCAGTTTCAGGATCAAGGGAGTCTGCAGAGGACTTGGAAGGGGGGGGGGCTTCTTTTGTTTCACAATGTGTGGGAGAATTTAACATCAGTCGACTGAATGCCAGAATAAGAGCATTCATTGGGATATAATAAATATTATATATTTATTTATTTATGTCTACTGAGACTGGGTTGTGATAAAGAACTAACATCTAAACAGCATGTGACAACTTACTGACAGCAGTCGTAATAAAGGTTATACCTATTTTTTTTTTTTCTTTTTTTGACCTTTATTTGGACAGCTTACTGTCTCTTTGGCCAGGTCAGGACCCCACAGGCCACAAAAAGCCTAAAGGTGGACAGATGGCAGAGCAAGCAGAAGTGGGCAGTGGTCCCTAAAGGAAGCCAGTCACACCAACGATCAAGTAAACAATGACATAATCCATCAAGTACGCCGTCAAATGACCAATTATTGCCTCAAAATCCAATATAGGGTCTCGTTCAGTGCCCGAGGATGACACTACCGAGTTGTTCCTTGGGACGGTAATGATGCGAGGAATCACGTTCTGATGGTAGAAATTGAAACATTTTGGGAGCTGAGCATGGTGTGTTCAGTTTTTAAACTGCCAAGAGTCAGTTTGATGTAACATCAGTAATATTATATACATACGTAGGTTATTCCCTACTCATGTTCCCTTTCTGTGCATTACTGCCACCTTCTTTCCAGCGGAGGTAAAGCAGCAAAACAATTTGCCAAAAGAGAAGAAGAAATGCAAGAAAAAAAAATAATAATAAGAAGAAGCAGCAGTAACAGGAGTAATCATGCATTACCACTGGTTGCCACCTTCTTCATATTAGAGAAGCTCAATTGCACAAAGTGATTCGAAATGAAAACATGTTCAAAGTGCAATTTGAAGGCGGGTTGTTTTTGACGCATCGGCCTTCCACGTGCGCATCCATCATCCACGGTTCCGCACCGCATTTTTGTCCATGCCTGACCCGAACGTCGCCTTCCCTTCCTTCTCTCTCTCCCTCCCTCCCTCCCTCCCTCCCGGCAACCTTAGCAACAGAGTGAACATGGCGGCGTCCAGCAACGCAGAACAATCACCAGAACTCTCGAGGCCGTTAAAGATCCCGAAAACCGAGGTGCCATCCCCTGAGTCGGAGGATTTGAGCGACCAGTATCACTCCGGTCCCTCCACACCCAACCGCTTCTCGCCGTTGAACGTGGGCTCCGCGGGCTCCGCGGGCTCCGGGGCCCGGACGGCATCGGCGGCAGCGGCGGCCGCCTCATCCTCCAACAACTACACTGCCTGTCGGGGTATGTCGTGGACCCCTTCGGAAACAAACGCCCTCATCGCCGTGTGGGGGAACGAGAGGCTGACGGAGGCCAAGATGCAGCAGTTGGAAGTGGCGGGTACCATGTTTACTGCTAAGGCCCCCGGCCCCGCCATGTACGAGCGGGTGTCCAGAGCCTTGTCGGACTTGGGCTACGAGAGGACCCCGTCTCAGTGCCGGGAGAGGATGAAGGTACACTGGATGGGATATGGAAACATCCAAATAGCCATGTTGTCTACTGATCGTTGCTTTAGAATCAATCAGTCGTGATCGACACGCTGCTTGCTACTTCATTCCGGCCGCTCGCGGATCAACTCTGTTGACAGACTGCTTGACTATGACGTCATAGGCACTTCCGGGTGGAACCTCTAGTAAACAAAGTGGGGCAACGACTTGGATAATGGTGATTTTGCCCTTCAGCTCTATCTATCCCTGTAGTTTAAGATCGTTTGGAAACCCAAAACAGCACAGCAATAAATGTTTCCATGAAAAGTCCCAAATATTCACGGGCGCGACTGCACTGATTTGAACATTTCTCTCACTCGCACAGACACTTCGGCGTTGCTACAGCCGCGTGAAGGAGCACGGCATCGGCAAGAGGAAGAGCAGCTATACCATAGAGCAACTGGAGAAGGTGTTTGGTCAGGGAGGCTGGGATTCCCAAAGCTGCGCTCCGGTGCTGATCAACAGCAGTGGACTTTACCAGGAGATGGAGTCTGACGGCAGCACCTTGGAAGACTTCTCGCAGGAGGACTGGTGCAACCAGGTGCTTGATTCGGCTTTCCAGGAGGGAGACGTGGACGCCGCCGGTAGGTATTTGGGCAGGCAGGGTCGAAAGTTTGGAAGAATGCTGAATTATCTGCTTCTTTTTTTTTTTGTAGAAGAAATACATATGCCGAAAAGCAGAGTTCTTCAGATTCAAGCAGAGCTGTCAGAGCAAATCCAGTAAGTGAGAATTTGAAGCACGCTTCCTTCACCCGCCCGTCCGCCGGTGCATTATAGAAGAAAGGCGGGTCTAATAGTCGTAATCCATTTCTTTTCAGGAAAAAGGACACGACGCAGACGCTGATACGGATCCTGGAATCGGTGCAGCTCAAATGGGAGCACTTTCAAACTTGGACCGAGTTTTCCCGCCTGCACCTCTCAAACAAGCTAGCCATCTTCGGCATCGGCTACGACACTCGCTGGCGAGAAGACGTGCGTTACCATTATGCCGAGATAAGTTCGCAGGTACCGCTGGGAAAGCGGCTCCGTGAATACTTCAATCCGGAGAAGCCTGAGGGCAAAAGCGTCATGACCAAAGTTCAAAAGATGAACTGGAAGAACGTCTACTACAAATTCCTGGACATTACCATCAGCGAAGCGCGCTGCTTAGAGCTGCACATGGAGGTGGACTGGCTTCCAGTGTCCTTGTCAAGGGAAGCAGGGTGCAGCATGTCCACGTCTCACTACCTCCTCCCCGGGGATCTCCCCAAGACCTACGGACTCTACGCTATCGGTTACGAGGCGGCGGCGGCGGCGGCGGCGGCAACGTCATCGGGTCGGACCTCTCCCCAAAGCGATACTCACAACTGTAGCTTACCTCAATGCGAGTCAGAGAACTGTCAGACTGATGGAGCAGGGAATAGTGACAGCACTGGGCCTAAAGTCACTTACTGCTACCTTGGCATTGCTGAAGATAGGACCATTCAACAGTGTCTCTTACAGAATTTTCAGATTCCTGCCAAGAAATACTTTCAAAGTGAGGGCTCCTTGCTGACTCATTTTCTTCAAGAGAACTGTCGCAACTGTGTCTTAAATGAGCCTGGCTCTTTAGCAATTTACATTAAATTCATAGAGGTGGATCTGGACTTCCTGTCTGCAGGTTCCTTAGTGGAGTGCCTGGAAACTGCAATCGGTTATTCTTTGAAGTACAACAACAATGAAGTATTCTAATCTGCCATATTTGGACGTGCGTTTGGAAAGGAGTGGATGCCCAACCAAGCTGAGGTGACCAGTTATGTTGCGACTGGACCTTGAGACTAAAATTACAAATCCACAAAATGCTTACATGTGTGTGGAAATGGGAACAGTCTTATTTATTTATTTATTTGTTCAAATGAATGCATCGGTCTACCTCAGTAGAATTAGTAGTGATGTAACAAGGGGACCATAAGAGATATCAGATGACTCGTGCTCAAACTACAGACTCATGAACTACGGGGCCTTAATTCAAATGGTATATGTGTCACGAGGAATATCTGAAAGTTGAATGAAGTCAAGAACTTTCAGCCCTCACTTCATTGGTGTTCAGCGCGTCGTCTGCTATCCCAGCCACATTGCAAAAACAGCTTCACTGAGTACTTTTCCTTCCCCATGGGTTGACCCTGAACTGAATAAGCACTAGAAAATTGATGGCTGTAATGCAAAGTACAACCACGAGTATACATGTTCTTGTGGTTTGGGGAAGAGAGAGAGAGAGAGGAAAAAAAAAGCGTTTCAGACTGGCTGACTACAAAATGTGAAACTGTAGCCTTTCTGAAAATAATTTCAGAGTTTATGTGCAATGTGCCAGTCAAGGACTGTCCAGAGTTGATTCAATGAAAATGGGAAAAGATTTAAAGCGATATTCTCCTTTTATTTGCAATCAAATTCACTGTACTGTATATTCAGTATAGATATAAAATATACCTTATATTGACATTAACTTATATAAATAAATATCTATCTATCTATATATACAGTATATATGTGCAATCCAGCTTTTGAAAATGTTTATCTGTTTTGGTCTGCAATAGCAGTCAACAGTGTTTTCTATTTGATTGGCTGACGCCTTGTTCTTGATTGTTGTCATGTGGAGGTCACTGTCATTGTTAAAAACAATAAATGGGGCACTGACTTTTTATTTGCTACACGCTGATTGTGGCCTTGTGTTTAAATGTGAAAACAAACGGTAGCCTTGCTTGTCAGTTATTTGCAGTGCAATTGATTGCATTCATTGAATTTGTTTTTCTTCAAAGCACCCTACAATAATGTGACATTTTGAACTGGAGTTTGCAAATGGAATTCAACAAAATTAAGCATTAGTATTCGCAGCTTCTGCATGAGGTTCATCCTGTTTCCGTTCGGGATAAACATTTACCCTGATGACCACAGGGTGGCAGACGAGAGACATCATTGAAAAAGAACTGGACATTATCTGCATGGAGTTACATACAGTATTTACCAAATATGATTAGAAAATTTGGACAATTGAGGCACTGCAGCACTGGCAAAAAAAAAAAAAAAAAAAAGACGAAAAATGAAAAGGCAAAGGTCCCCATGTTGCCATAAAGTATCATATACAGACCACAAGGTGGCAGATGTTTCATCCAAACGGTCAACAAGATTTCAATTGAATACAAAAGTTCATGTTTGGGAAATGTGGGAGCACGTGATTTGCTTTCAAGTCTTTATACAATACAATGTTGTATTGGATGTTTGGTACGTAATTGTTTCTTCGATGCTTTGTACTCAATGTATGACTGACAGTGAATTATCCCTCCCTCCCTCCCCCCTTCATTAATTTAGCAATATATTGTAGGCTTGCTGCTCCTGGAAATAAGTCGGACGTGATAGTATTGCTGCGGAGTACCACTGTCAAAACAAGCCAGCTCTTAACCGAGGTAAGTAAAAAGCAGAGGTGCTCACATTTTGCCAGTCCGTCCTTCATCCTTGTCCAAATGGTTTCAAATAATTTCCCTATACCTTCCTAAAAAAAATGTTATGCCTATGTTATCCTCAAATGGATAAAAGCCCGTTTCCTGCGAGTTCTTCCCAACATGAACCCATATTCACCTTTGATAACTGCGCAATCGTCCTGCATTAGCATCAGCTCTGTTGCCAGCACAACATGTTAACCTTCGAAAAATGAAATGAAGGCACTCTGACCACTTGTGTGACCCATCATAGGTCTCTTCACATTTTGACATTGGCTGGGGGCTCATCTGAAAAACTGTTGCATTTTTGGCTTTGCTTATTATTGATGTATTTATTTATGAAGGTATCTCGCACTTGAATTATGTTTATTTGATTACACCACTGCACCTGTTGTTCTCCATCGCTTGATAGGCCTAAACATCAAGTTGAAACATTTATGGAAATATGCTGTCACTGTGGTTTCAATAAAAAGGCATTTTTTTGGGCAGATTTCTGCAGGCTCAAGCTACAGTAGCTCTCTCTCTCCCTCTCTCTCTCTCTCTCTCAGTCCCTCCCCTCTCTCTCTCTTTCTCTCTCCCCCTCCCCTCACTGTAAAGAACACGGCGACGACAAGTTGCCGAGTTTCTCGTTCCTACATCTGTGAGAGAGGTCTAGCGCACGACGTGGACGTTTTAGGCGGACGTCCCAGTGGTGAAGCTGCTGATCCGTCGCCTTTTAACTTTTTCCTCCACTTTTCTTTACAGTCGAGGGCCAATCAATCATTGCTGGACTGAGGGTGTCTCAGGTGGCTTCCATATTTCCTCACCTGAAGTGTCCCTTAACCATCTGACACCTACCTGTGCGGGGAGGCAGAGCCAAGCACCTGGAGTGCTGTGCCAGAGCCCACCAAGAAAAGGAGGGAAGAGAAAAAGAGAGAGAGCGAGAGAGAGAGAGAGAGAGCACCCGAGACTGCCTGAAGGAAGGACTGCGAGACTGTGGCGACCTGAAACATGGAGGCTACTTTGTGGAAACTTACTGTGGTGTCATTTACCTGCCTGTTGGGGTTGTCAGGTAAGCAAAATGGAATGGAATATATACAAAGTGTCAAATATATTAATAGCAATGCCATGTAATAAGAGAAGAAGAAGAATATGGAAAAAAACAAAAAAACTGAAATTGTATTTTTGCTGGGCGTGCCAGTGAGTGGAGGGGTATATTTAAATAAAAAAAAAAATGTATTTGTCAGGATTTGGGCAAAAATGTGTTAAAACATGATTATGTCTTCCAGGGACGAATAATCCCTTTATAGCTTCTGCAACATTGGCTCATCCGCCACTCTCTTGAGCAACGTATTAAAACTCCTACTTTGCTTGATAACTATATGTAAACGCAGCCCCCCCCCCCCCCCCCCCCGGGTCCGTCATCTTTCAAAAATCGGGACATGGTACAGATACTCAAGATTTTTTCCAAATGTTTTATGAACGACAAGCCATCAATTATTCATTTTGGAGGGCTGTCTGAGAAAATGATCATTTGTCTTGGTTTTTCACTGACATGATTTATTTCTCTTCAGTAAATTTCCATGTCGTGTTTTTTTCCCCATAGACTAGATGGCAAGGTCATTTCAAACATCCAACACCAAAAATCCCAATGGGAGCTTCTGTTTCATGCTCATAATTATGTACATAGTATCATGTTTTAAGGGTGGCCATTTTGGCTGAGCAAAATGTTGCACTGATACGAGCTCTGAATGCTTTTAGAATAAACTTGTATTACAAAACGATCCAATTCTCATGTGGGCTAACTAGGACACTTAGTTTCAACTTTCAAGAGACAAGCCAGCCAGCCAGCAAGCCAGCCGGTGACTCTCAGACATGAAAGCTACGGAGCACAGCGGATTTTCCTTGAGATTTCTTTTGGCTGCTTAAAGTGTCCATTTTCGACACTGTTGCCAAAACAATGTCATGAGCTGACACGGGCAATCTCAGGCTGGCTTGGGAGGGAAGCAGATCACCTGCTACCTGATTCTTCCCACCGTGAGGACTCCATTAGATAAATCACCTCTGGGCTATTTTGCAGGTACAATTTACTCCGAAAGGACTCTGGTCATTTACCGGCAGGTGGTGATTGAGTGTTGCGGCACACACACGCACACACACACGTACACACAACAGGACATTGGAGTCACAGTAGCTGACCTTGACAATCAGTTGTCCTGCAGGTGTGTCCGGAACAGGCAGGCAGGATCCATGGAGGAAGTGCTCATGAATGGCGGGCGGGCGGCCGGCCTTTGGATACAGGAAGGCTGGCTCAGTGCTCCTTAAGACCATGTTGTTGATGTGTGCATTAGAGCAGGAAGTGAGCAAATGTCCTGCAACATACAAGATAAGACCTGAATTTGTGATTTTGTTGCCCCCCCAAAAAAAGGAACAGAGAATATTTGGGCTACTTCCCGATTAATATGACACAATACATTCTTTGTCACGCATTCAAGGCATTGCGTCAATAATGGAAATTCCAAGGCTAAACAGTTTTAAAGACATCATGCACAATTTGTCTCATCAAATGATGCGGCGGGCCGTGTCTGGCCCCCGTGCCCCGAGTTTGCCGCCTACGCTATAGTTGATTCCATCCTTAATCATTTATAATCCATATTTTAGCTGCTGATGAAATATGGTACTATTTTACTGTGGACATAGCATGTGGCAAAAGCACATCTTCATTTGTTTTCCATTCCAGGTGGGTCCACGATGGACTTTACTTATTTAACAAGGTCAATCCACACAAGCTTCAAAGGCTCCATTGGGATGAGGAGGGCAAAGCTGCAGATTGTCTGTGATTTACAAGTGAGGGGGTTGAAAGTTATTTTTAGCGTCATGTATTTTTCTAAACACACTTGTAGGACACTGATCCCGCACCCGTTCTAACTTAGACCGCCTACTCGTCATATTCGATGACAAGTTTTTCAACCATCGCATTTGACAAATCTTGCGTGTCCCTCCCGCAAGGCCACGACGACAGCAAAGGTCAGAGAAGGCGGCAGCGCAGCGCAGTGCGTTCAATTGACAACCTTATCGCTAATTGCCTATTTCTTGGAATAATACGAAATGGACGTGTAGCAAAGCCCCTTTCCTTTTCCACTTTGAGCTGGGATTAGGGCTGTTTGAAGCCTGCAGTCAGTGTGTCCTCATGTGTGTCCCCAGCAACTGGTGCAATTTTGATTTGAGAAAGGATTGGGGGATTTATTGTTACATACGTAATGACACGGAAATACAACGGCGCACTTTTTTCCCTGCGGGCCACTTGACTCTTTCAAGCTCTCGTGCCGGTAGTAATCCTTTGTCGTTATATACGGACGGACGGACGGACGTCGGAGAAGTTCATCCTCGCTGTGGCGTTCTTCGGCACTTCAAAAATATTTCCAAATCCTCTTTTCATATTGCCTGTTATTGTAATTATCTTCATCTTAAACACCTTACTCTAATTTTATCACCTTAATTAAAGCCCCATTTAGCGGATTAATGATGTCACTATATTAAACGGGGAACATGGTGGTATTAGCAGAATCCTACTAAATAGGGTT
Source organism: Syngnathus scovelli (assembly GCF_024217435.2). Classification (NCBI taxonomy): domain Eukaryota; kingdom Metazoa; phylum Chordata; class Actinopteri; order Syngnathiformes; family Syngnathidae; genus Syngnathus; species Syngnathus scovelli. The sequence continues at coordinate 719,307 of NC_090861.1, forward strand.
TTCATAGTTTGACCTCATTTTTACATCAACACTCCTGTTGAAAATAGCGTAGGTATGCCATCCAAGCGCTGCGAAGAGAACTATTGATGACTGAGTCTTTGCTAGGACATCCCATCTCCATCCATGGAGTCAGAAGGAAAAGGCCTCTGTTTTGGGGTCATGAGAAAGTTACTACTTGACTTTCCCATCCTCAGACTCTGGTCTATGCACCCTCTTAAAGGCACACGCACTTCCTATCTTCTTCTATTTTGGGCCTTCCTCGCTGTCCATCACTTTGATGATGTTTTGATATTTTGCTTTGCAAATTCAGTTCATTAGCAGAAACATTTATTTTTTTGTCTATTGCTATTTCAAGCACATTGTTGTCATTTGACTAATAATACTTCCTCGGGATTCCGTCTCACTGCAAATAAAAAAAAAATAATAATCCAATGCACACAGTTTGGGGGAAAACACAGCTTGAGCCAAAGTTCTAGGACAAATCTGCTGCTGGATACTAATACACAGTTGGGCGTGACAATATTTTGACTAGACTTAACAAATAACTATTTACTGCATCAGGCAACTCAATTGGCTTGTCAGTCTACTTTCAATCTCTTTAAATAAGAATTTTTTTTTTTTTTTTTTTGCTCAATACAAGCAAGAATTGTCGAGTGAGCAAACGATCCAAGCTGCCCGTGGCTTGGACAGATGTTGCAACCGACTTCTGGTTGCAACAACTGCCACCTTACATCCCTTCGACCTGTCCATCAAAAAAAAAAAAAAAAAAGTTAATAAAGCCCATGGCAGACGGGAATTGAGGGCACTGGCTTAGACAACATAGGCTGTGTTCAATTACTCTTACTTGAGGTATTTCAGTGGGGGGTGGGGGGGCTGATGCACTTATGACATCAGGCACATTGACACAATCCTGGATTCCTCTAGCCAGTTCATTCCTTGCTGTCGTATCGTCGTGAAGCAATTTGTTTGGATAACACTTTCCTTTTAGTTCCCTTGCTTGTCATATCAGATTGCAATAATAATAAATAAAACATACATGTAAAACATTTTGAATTATATATATATTTGATTTATTATTATTATTATTGCAATCTAATATGTCCATCCGCACCATATCCAAAAGTATAATGTACAAGGCAGACATTTTGTGTGAGGTCATGCTGTCAACAGGCAACCAACAATGTGGAAAAAAAAAAAAGTCATTCTAAGCAGGCTATTAAGCAAAGGCCTTTGGGCCATTTGAGCTGTGCTGAGGCAGAACTAACAAAGAAACACTTTCACACAATTAGATGTACCCCAAAAGGGTTTGAAATATTTATCTGCTGCATCCAAAATAAAGGGGATAATATATAATGACAATATGCATTTTTTTTTTTTTTAAATTGATCATAGCAACATTTGCAGCTTCATCAATAGACAAACCACTTTGTTTGTTTTTAATGTGTCTACACATTGAATGATTATTTCTACCGATGTACTTCTTTTGAATATTAAGACAGATATAGCTGAACTGAATTATCTATAAATCCGACAAACTGAATTGTCACCATTCTAAGCAAATGGCGACAATAAATGATAATTGAATGTTGAAGCACAAGTCTTCATTAAATATAAAACACGAACATGGTATTGTAATTTATTTATATGGCGATGCTCTCAGATTTGGGAATGAATCTCTTAAGCACAAGGACATCCGTGTCCCCTTGAGAGGAAGTCTGTTGCCTTGTTCTTCCCGTCACACAATTTCTATGTCAAACACATTGGCCTTGAATGAGGAAAAAACAAAAAAAAAAGAGTGAGTGAAACCAAAAAGACTTTTTCTTGTTGTTTGCAGATCTTCGCCTCCTGACTTTTCATGACTTTTCCCTCAAATAGTATTTCAATTCTTTTCCTGCCTCAACCTTACCTCTCTATACTGCAGCTACCATGACAAATATATTTGAATTAATATTAGTCACGATTCCCCACCCCCCCGCCGGCCTTCTTTTATGTTTCGGCACACACGCACACACAAGCATTTCTTTTGTCTTTTATCAGTATGATTACCTTCCTCCTCCTCCACCCCCTCCCGTCCCTCCGTGTGCTGCTCTTTTCCTATTTTTTCTTGGCAGCTTCTCCTCCTCCTTGCGCTCATCTCCATCCAATCTCTCCTGAGGGAGGGCTGCAGCTCCAGCATCTCATCAGCATCAGTGTCTCAGGTCAGCCGTGAGGGTTAGAGCACGAGGGAGGGTCTTTGTTGCACCAGTCTCTTTTTATTTATTGCCACTTTTCATTGGCCACCTCCAATGTTGGCATCTAAATGACTGTGCGTTTATCTGGCACTATTTTTGATGAACCTCCGTCCTTCCCTCCTCATCTCTGACCTCACCGAGTGGTGCATGTAGTAATTATAAGCTCTTAGCTATTTTTCTGTCATCCACAATTGCACTCTGAGGAGAGAGCTCAGTTGATGTCGGCGTTACCGATAAAGGCTGAAGGGCTTGGCCGGTGTCACCATTAACTTATAAACAATTGCTGTTTATTCTTACTTTTGTCTCGTGTATTCTTTCTCTCTCTGACACACAGAGAGTAGAGATGAGAGTGGATATGTTGCAATATCCTGCTTTTATGCTCCTTTCTAATTGGGTTCCACTTCCCTCCGTCCAAGTGACCACACCTCTTGTTTAAACAATAGCCACTTTAAAAAAAAAAAAAAAAAAATTAAACATAACCTTTAGTCAGCCTCATGAAAAAATAAAATCTAAAAATATGACTATTATTATGAAAAAGAAAATGACTGAGTGAAAAATGAAAAAAAGGTCATTACCGAGCTACCATATATTGAGAAACATCCGCTTAACAATGACATGGCTTTCCTTGAATGTGTGACCGACCATACGTTATAGAATTGCGCCCATGACAATGGAGCAAGAACTCCCCTGGCAGGAAAGTGTACAACAGCGGAACTAATGACCAAAATAGAATTCTTTGTGCCGTCTTGACGTCACCCCGAGTGTTTGCAGTGTGAGGGAAACTAGCTCTTCTCCATCACTCACTACTATTCCATGTAGAGAGCTACAGAAAGCCCTCATAATCTTTCCTCGCGCATGTTTGAAGAGACCCAAGTCTCTCAACTGAATGCTAAACAGGATCTATCAGGATTACATTTAGGTTTGAACTTGAGCAGCTTGCTGACTCTTACTGATATGGAAATTTGCAATAAGGCTTACTTACCACCTGAAGCTCCAAATTTTGGTTTTCGTCAGCAGTTCTGCATTTATATATATATATATATATATATATTATATATAGTATATTTATTTTTCCTCTGGTAACAGTAAATGAGGCGCTTTTCCTTTTTCCTCAGTCCAGCGTCCCCATTGATCATTTTAACCTTCATTAGTGACTGGTCATTGCATTCACTGATTTTTTTTTTCTTTTTTTTAACCTTCCATTCATGAGGGCCATTAACCCGAAACGTTGAATCTAATTAGTGCTTGCTTGTTGTACTGTGACTTCTAGACTGGATTGTTTTTGAAAACATCTGCACTTCTATTTGTGTCATTTATGGAAGTCCCCGTTATCCTTTGCTGCAACATACAATAGAGAGAATAGAAAAGCATTGGTTGGAGTAGGCACACTCACATGCATTTCTATGCATACACACGTGCACACAAAAGCCCTATTAAGTATCTCCATCACGCTGTCATAAAAAATGAAAATCCTCATTTCAATGCAACGTGTTTTTGAGGCTACAGTCACGAGCCATAAGGAAAAGAGCAAATTCAGATTCACTTTATTGAATTCTCATGCAACACGGAAGAAAAGTCATGCTCAACTACAAATTTGACATTGCCTGGAAAATGCAGGCTGGTAACTATTACATGTCCCTATGAGCCAGAAAAAAATGAGCTAAAGCGAATAGCGAAAAAGAATGAAGACAAAGCAAAGATTTTCTGCCCAGTCAAGGGTTGCGCTGGGAGAAAAGGAGGACAAGGAAGGAGTAAGTTAAATGAAGATTGCATCAGATGGAGATTTGACTCTTTAATCGAGTCGGTGAGGATTAGAGCGGGATTATGAGGAATCTTGACATTGGAGCAAATTAGCAGGCTACAGTTAATCTGAGAGGCGGACCAGGCCTAAGTACTGGACCAGACAGAAATCTGTGTGTGTGTGTGTGTGTTGCACAGATGTAATGAGGTGATACACACTTGTTTATTTTTACCATATCCCCTTCTAATCAATCAATTTCATTGATGGGCCAATTGATGTCCCATATTTTCCTCATTTACTATAGTCCTGTGTATTTTATCTATGGATTTTGTGTTTGTAGAAAAAAAAGTGTCATCTAATAAAGTAGTAAACGAGCAAACCAGAAATGAGTGCTTCCAAACTTGGGAGCGTTGCAGCCCAAAAAGAATTCTAGTTCTCCCATACACGGCGCAACCAACAATGACATGGCACACACACACACACAGTAAACATGAGCTGATGTTACATTTTCATTTTCACAGCCTGTCAATTAGAGCAGGTTTGTTTACTGCCCATGAAAGTCTGACTCGGCGCTTCATTGTAGCTGCGGCGGGAAAACATCTAAAACATCTTTTATTAATGTCTCAAATGTGTGGCAATGGGGGGGGGGGGGGGGGATGGTTATCACAAAGGACAGGTTGCTTATATAAGAGCTCATTTCCAGGCGGTTGTAGCACCTTGGAATTGTATCCCCCTGCTGCGTTGCTTTAAGTCGATTCACACACAGCCCCTCAAGTGGCCGCGTGTCCCCTCGAATCACGGGACTCGCGCACTCTCGCTACCTCGGCGCTCGGCAGGACTCACTAACAGAATGGTCACATCGTCTCGTGTTAGCACACGGCGCCACGCGCACTCAAAGGGATTGTGCCAGTGCAACTTATTTAGCACTAGACAAACAAACGTTGCTCTTCTGAAAGCCATTTTCCGAGACAGAAAACAAAAGTTTGGGGGAAGTTACCAAAAATATCACAGCTTCTTGAATTTTGGGCAAGCGGCAAGAACACAAACGGTCTTGTGAAATATATCCATCTGTATATATGATTGTCATTGTACAGCTATCACAGATATCATCTTGTTAAATTCCTTTTCGGGGTCTGTTCCAAATTCTGGCTATGATTTCAAATCTCTCCATCCATCTCATCTGCATTGCTTGGTTGTTTGTGGAATGTCCCTTGAAATTGAACAAGATAATTCATCCTATCCCAAGGGCCGAGTGGGCAGATCAAGTGCAAGTACCTTCCGAGACCCCGACAGGATATCATCTCATCGCAATCGTGTGTTTGTTCACACAACTCTCTCAAGGGATGCACGTATTGGGCCACTAACAAATCTTGACAGTAAAGGGAAGGTCTCGGAAGGAGCAGACGTAGAAGGATGGAGTCTTCCATTATGTATGCTGGTTGTTATTTTCATCACAGGCAGGCAGGCAGGCAGGCGTCATTGTACTACTTCCTGCCCTGTCAGCAAATATGGCCATGCGTTCACAGATTGCCTTATTCCCTCCATGGCCACAAAATCCAGCCATCTCACTAGAAATGGACCTACTGCGTTCCATTAGCTGGACCTGTCCCCAAAGTCATATGGATTCTGTTGTGACTTGAAGTTGAGCTGCTTGTTGTGGCCACTTACCATTAGGCCACTCAGGAAAATGAGAGTGAGAAAGTGGCCCTACTCAGGAGCCCATGCATTATTTCACAGCACATGTGACAGGCAGGCCAGCACATAGACACAATAGACAGACGCCGGCCAAGCATACGTCTGATATTCCAAAACATACGCCAAATAACACATTTAGACAGAAGGCAATTTTGTAAAGTCCTGAAAAAGACGACATTCTTTATTTGTATAGTATATCCAAATATTGCTTTTTTCCCCCCATAAATCTATAATGAATTTAATAATAATAATAAATTTGCAACCATGCTGTAGCTATAAGTCACATCACGCAGGAAAGGCTACGTGCTGGTTGGGACGGCTCTCTCTATTCATGCCTGCTCGCTGCCTTTGTCTGTGTGTGTGTGCGTTTGCGTGGTTCTACTTCCTCTTTCCCTCCTGACATTCCACTTCCCATCCCAGCAGCCTGGTGGGCTCAGATAAGGCCTTCCAGAAACATTCCTTCTTCCTGATGATTCTCTCCTCTCTATCCAAGCACTCAATCCCGCTAATGTGTAAAGAAAACGCTCACTCGCTCGGAGTCGTTGCAGAAGTGATGGAACGAAAGTTGAGATGGTCGTGAGCTGCTCAGCAAGCACAGGCTAATATTATACAGTCAGCTCCTCATCTTTGGATTCAACTTCAGTGTTTGCATGTGGTCGGCCGGAACTCCGCCCATCCTTCCTGCAACTAGATCCCCACCGTCTACTTGTTAATGAGGCAAAGGGGGGGGGGGTCGGGGAACTGACCTCATGAAGAGAGCGTTTGTAACTTGTAACCTGTCTCCTGTTTCTTTTCCACTTGAGAATCACACAGCTTGGTAACAGGAGTCTGGCCATATTGTTCATTGTCCATAATGAAAATGGGCGGGGGGACAAGTCCCACCAAACTCAAAAGCAAAGCGTAGATCCTTCTTTTCTGCTGGAGTGCTAGCCTTTTCAATCATCTCAACGGTTTCTTCTTAAAACAGACAGGATGACTTTTTTGGAAGATGCCCGTTTTTGCAAATCTATTGGTATTTCCTACTTTCTTGAATGAACTGTTCAAGAAAGTGGATTAACGTCATTGGTGTTTGGAAAGTCAAGTTGTTAATTGATGTGGCGGCGTCCTCCTGGTGGTAACATCTCTCCTCCCCAACAGCAGATGTGATTGTTTCCTTGGGGAGCGCAGCGCGCCTGCATACCTGCAGCACGAGCTAGCATTGAACGCTGATAGGATTAGTAGTGTTGAGGCTTATAGCAGCAGAGTCCTGGCAGCTCCGCCATCCAACCCAATCAAGTCTGAGTGCAGCAGAGACCAGAGCTAAAGCCGCCATGCCGACCGACCGACCGACACCCTTAGCGTATTATCCAGAGTACTTGTGGAAAGGAAGAATTGTATTCTTGCGCGGACGACATAAAGTGACAAATGTTACGGCTGTACCGTGCTCTGTGTTATTAAAGTCCACAGTGTCATTTGTGCTGCAATATCCAATCATATTCCAGCAATGGAGGCTGGCTGTGGCAAGATACATAATTAGAGTCACAATAACGGTCATTACAGTGTTGCTGGGGGGGTCATTTTGCACTGTTTTCAAAGAAGTTTATAATAGCTGAACCTGATCTGCCACTAGCTCAGACCTAACTATATGTCAGCCATAATGAAATGATTATCATTGTTATATTTTGGTCGTCATTATAAATAGTCATTATGACCTCTGAGCAAAAGCCCTTGAATACACTTTTAGAATTCACACGCATTGAATTGTAGGGTTGAGCAATTATGAAAAAAATAATCATGATTTTTTTTTTTTAAATAATATTGAGATCATGGTTAATAAACTAGATTGTTTATTGATTTCAAAACATATGTATTCAACGACCAAAATTGAACTTGAAAGAACAACCGCAAGATTATTAGCAAGTAATATGAATATATAATAAGTCATATTTTTTTTCCCGCTCACTAATGAGGCAACTCACACAGATGCAGCGATCAAAATATTAGCATCTGTGCCTGCAGCATCTCAGTGAAAAGAGGCGGAGCTTATTGCTCACTGGGAGGACCAGAGCGCATCATTACGGATTGCAGAAAGTTTTATCAACAGAACCAGCAAACGTTGCTGTTGGTAAATCATTTTGAAATGCAACAGAAGCGTGTGCTTACCGACATGCCTCGCCAATTTACACATCTTATAGTGTGTCCGACAGAAATGAACTGATTTGAAATAAATGCCGAACGCGGTTGTGCTTTTTTCAGAATGCTGCCGATTAACCCGATACAAGCTACCGGTCGGGCTAAGGTTGCATTATATTTATCTCTCTACGGCTTAATGGTTCAGATGGAAGCTTTTTCACGAACCACCTGTTATTTGTTATGTACACAATATATGCGGCAAATTTGGCCTTTGCTCTTATAGCAGAAGAAAGTTCTTTGATATCTGTATGGAAAAGAGGCTGAAATGATTTATTTCCATTGTAAATACATTTGACTTGTCTCAGCGTGTTAGTTGTACATGACTCATCCACACTTAAATGTACGTATGGAAATCGGAATCAAGATAAAGCGCGTACAAGGACAAAAATCGATATTTCACTTTGCATATAGTTTGCAGGGTGAATGTAGATATTGCAGCACAAATTCCAAATACAGCAGAATGTTCATAAACATTCCACCAGTGAATGGAAGAGCTTCTACATAAACATATGATCAAATCTGCATTTCAAATCACAAGCAGCAGTCAAATGATTGATCCCAAGCCCTCCGCCATCTTAAACATGTTTTGCCCCTCTCCCTCGAATGGCTGCTGCTCCGTCTCCCCCGTTTAATTAGAATGGAAAAAATACAATTGCATGGTTATCAGATGATGACTTTCCAGCCCTGAATCGTGTGCATGTGATTGCATTGGCTGTGCTGAACAAAACAATAATAGAATTTTGAAAATCATCTGAAGATATGCGTCACTATAATGAGATTAATTTGAGGAAACCGCTGTGTTTTGGGGCTCCAGTGAGTGGGGAGATCTAGAAAATGGCCTTGGATTCATTCAAATCCCCAAAGTGCTACATTGGGATCGTTATAAAAGCTTCATCGCTGCCAGGGCCTTCTTCGTATGATGTAAAAAATACAATTGGGACCCAATTGCTCAATCGTGCTGCCTTATGATGAAATACCTTTTGTTCTGACTATGTCAAATGTGTTGCTAAAGATGCACTGGGGAAAGAAAACAAAAAAAAAGGCTCTTTTTTTAGTAGCCTCAAGTCAGGATGAACAGTACAATAGTTCATAATAGTTTTGTCAACGTTTGAATGTCAACGAATGAACATTTAATCCACATGATACTCTATATCTGATGAGTTCAACAACAAAGCAAACAATGTGAGCAAAACACATTTTTGGCAATACAAAATTATTTCAGCGCAAAAAAGTGAATTCATATTTCATAATATTAATATAGATTTAATATATGAAGTCGTATTTAACAAAACGTTCCCAATAATGTGCTCATGGTACCTTGTACATCTAATAAATAGAAGCCACTGTTGACTACAAAGTCCCTGATAAGATTTTCAGAGGAAGTGACCAACCCACTCCACCCTAAGCAAAAATTGGTGCCATCAAAATAATGCCTTATCTGCACTCCAAATAAACAAATGATATCTCAAGCGGTTCTTGTAATCACCAGCTTTGCGCTTAAAAGATCACATGTTCACACGCAGGAAATACTTTCATGGAGGGAAACAACACTTGATGTTGTGTGCACCTCCAAAAAAAAAAAAAGAATCAGCGGGCAGGCAACTCGTGTGTGTACAGTACACACTTGAAGCTGAAGCTAATTCATTCAACGGAGGAACGCAATGACACTTTAATCTCATTCTCAGCGCTGATGTGTCTGTCGCTGCATGTCCTCTCCCAACAATTGTACCGCCGTCCTCATTAGCAACACGTCAACTCCATTCAATTTAAAGGCATTACAGCAACAGCTCGGCAAGCACAAAGTCGTTGAAGCGTTGCGCTGGTCCACCTGGACAGAGCAGGTTTCTCCTGAAAGTAGCATTTTGATTCCATTCAAGCTCATGACTCTTTAATGCTTCACGACTCTACCTCGTGTATTGTCAGTTATAATTTATGGACTTACACCAAAAACAGCCCATCCCTCATGTTTAGATGGCAACAAGGTTTGTGTCACATCAAATTTCCAACAGGTTGTTCTTTCTACCAAGGGTTGAGTAGAATTTCACAATGGAGGTCATACACGCACGGACGGCCATGTAGTCGTTGAATGGGAGGAAGCAAAAAGTGGCAGCCAAGTTGTCTTGTTGCGTGGTCGCAGAACACGCGTAAGCGCACTCGACTAAAACGTTCACGGCCGAGATCATGTGAAGCAGCCACCGGGACAGGTGCTGCTGCAACAACCAGTTTACATAAGCAAAGAATTGTGTCCCAAAGCATAAAGCATAAAGCTCATCTCTATCCTCGTTGTGCTGCTCCACCAGACTGCATTTCGTCATTGCACCCGAGTCGCACGGTCAAATGCACACCTTCATGCCGTCTGGCACTTGATGGCATTTTTACTTTTATTCACGGACTTGATCTTTTTGATATAATCGTTGGTGGGCAAAAGCTTTCGTTCATGTCACTTAATCTTAATGTATTCACTGTCACGCCAGGCGACCTCGGTCTTACCCCAATGCTTTAAAAAGCCTTTGCCGACCGATTAAACCTCTTTTTTGTCAGCACCCAACTTGATATGCGTCATTCTCGGTCATCGGTTCAGCAAATCTCCCCAAGCCTCATTGTCAAACAAGCCAAGCGATATTTCACCTCCCTGCAAAATATTTGCTTGTAAACGCGCGAATATAGTCGAGAGCGTCATAGCACTTAATTAATGCAATTATCTCGAGAGTTAAGCCTACGTACATTGTCACTCTCCACTGACACTGATCTGCTTCGTTTCTCTCCAGAGTGGCAAGGAAAGTGATAGCTACACCTACTCGCTTCAGATCTCTTTCCATGGGGCAATGTTGCAGTTCCATTGATCCGAATGTTTGAAACAGCATGAAGTTAGTCCATTGCATCTTTTTGGGATACTGACAACTTGAGCTTATTTACAGATGATTGCAACATTTGATGCCATCAAAGACTTTTGCTTCTCCCATTGCATTGATATGGTGCACGCAAGATGATGAAGTATCTTATGAAACCGTTTCAGTCAAACGTTTGCATCCGAGATTCATATTATTGCACTGACCTTCAATTGAGAGAGTGTTGCAGCTCCGTGCTGCCCCCCTCTGGATTTCCCTTTACATTACAGCCTAGGACATTTGCGCGAGAATTGGGTCAACGGACCTTGTGGTAGGATTTCTACATGTCCTCGCTTCCTTCCCAAAACGTGAGTGTGGCCTTTTGTTTCTTTTCCCTGAAGGCATTTGGGCGGAGATCCTGATGGCCCAAACTCAAATGGATGTACTGCAGGGGCACATGGTCGTCTTGAAGGCTTCATACAACACGGTGCCTGGCGATAATGACTTGAGCACAAACACCATCCTCTGGAACTTTGTTTCTGACAGCACTCACCTGGTAAGAAATGAATTGGCCGCCGCCGCCGCCGCCGCCACCACCACCACCACCACCACCACCACCACCACCACCACCACGATCATAGAAGACGACTAAGCTCTGGAAATGTCTTTCTGCTGTTTCTCGGTCACGTTTAGATCATCGCTTACACGAAAGACTCCATAAGTGTGGGGAGTGTTGCGTTCAAGGGCCGAGTTGGATTCACCTCTAGCATGCCCTCTCGTGACGTGTCTCTGTTCATCAACAACACCCGGGAGTCGGATTCCGGACGTTACATCTGCCAAGTCATCATCCCGGATAAACCTGGCCTCACTGCCGAGCTCAGCCTGGATGTCAAAGGTAAGAAAGGACGGAGCCAACGACGGACTGTTTGACCGATCCAATGATTCCGCACTTTGCTCTACAGTGCCCCCTGCTGTCCCAAAGTGCACTTTATCAGGGGAACCGGTGCAGAAAGGAAACGTGACTCTGAGCTGCAAGTCCAACAGCGGCAAGCCGATTCCATTGTATAAGTGGAAGAGAACAAGTCCCACCTCGGAGGTTTTCTTCTCACCCATGCTCAGTGAGTAGAGAGCGTGTCCATCCATCCACTTTGTGAATCCACGCCTACACGATGCTTGTCCTGTTTCAATGCCATTATAGATGAGAAGACGGGCATTCTGAAGCTGAGTAACCTGAGCAGTAACATGTCAGGGAAGTATGCGTGCAATGCCAGCAATGAAGTCGGATATGAAGTCTGCTTCATCAACCTGGAGATTTCCAATCGTATGTAAAAGTGTTCCTATTGCTACCATACAGTTACAATGCAGTACTTTTTTTTTTTATCCAAGTACGATGTCAAACAGATCATTGACTAAATACAAACCACCTTGTCATCTCACTTGAGTCTCTTCTCAAATCAAATCTTCAGTTTGATGCATTTTATTCTCCATGTATTTGTTGTGAGCTCTGATTTTCTCTACAGCCAATAAAGTTGGAGTGATTGTTGGCGCCACTGTGGGCACAGTGGTTGGCATCCTCTGCCTTTTACTCATTTTCGTGTTTTTCCTTAAGAAGAAGAAGCAACGGGACAATGAAGATGACCTGGCGAATGAAATCAAGTGAGTTGGACAAGACTGACAGAAGAGTCAGCGCAAACTTGTTGCACCTAGCTACCAAAAAAAAACAACAAAAAAAAACAACTTCCAGTTGCAATGCGTGAATAATATTAGTCAGATACACATAAAGTAGACACCAATGGAACAAGAACAAAGTCAGTCTTATGTTGGGTCAAATGCCAAAGAATACAAATAATCCATCCTACTGAATCCAACCAAAATCAAATGAAACACTTATGTAATTTGATGGCATATTAACTGCTCTGATCCAGAGGCAACTTCTGGATCTCGGGGCCACTAAATGACAAGAACTACAGAGGAGATTTCAGAGTCAACCAAACTTTGCTTCACACCTTTGTCCACAATTCAGAGAGGATGCTCAGGCTCCCAAACGCGTGTCCTGGGCTAAAAGTGGAATGGGTTCCGATATCATCTCAAAGAACGGCACCTTGTCCTCCATCGCTTCCAGCCCGCAACACAGAGAGCAACACAACAACCACCACCACCACCAGCAGCACTTGCAGCAGTACCCCCAGCGCCCTCCGTCCGACACGGCCTCCGTGGTCACGGCCACCGGCAGCGTAGCCGGCTACCGTCCTTCCCGCCATCAGGGAGTGTCCACCCCGACGCACTACGGCTACAACAGCGATGCCACCCTACCGCGCGACTCTTCGGAGGCCAACGGGGGGTCCCAAGCCAGACCGGAACGTTACACCCAGCTGCCGCAGGCGCAGATGCTCCCACAAACCTTTAGCCATCCTCCTCAATTTCAAGCTCAGGCCACTCCGCCACCTCCGCCACTTCCCTCGTCCACACTCACAGGCTCCAACATCAGCCGCATGGGTGGGGTGCCCATTATGGTGCCTGCGCAGAACCAGGCTGGATCTCTTGTCTAATAGCCATGACCTAAAGTCCCCTTGACCTTCCTGGAAGGGTTCACCTGGAGTTCTTTTTCATGGAGGACTGGGTTCTTAGTATTTAGCAAAGCTTATTAAGATTTTAGGACTCACTCCTGGTTTAAGTATTTTATTTATATTCATTACGCACTGTATAGCTAGCTAGTACATTGTTCAATCTTTTCTACCTTACAATTTTTACATTGTTTTTTATTGTGTCATTCAATTTCAACAGCTTTTATTTGTTATATTTCCGATATAGGTTCTTTTGTTTTTGCTTCTAACCATTTGAACACATTTATTCAGCTACTTTATAAGCAGAGCACTCACTATTTTGGGTTGCTCAGTTGTAACTTGACACATGGAGGCCTTCATGTTTTGTTAGCTGTTAAGCTTCAGCGACTCCACCTACAATTGTGAAATGTCACTTGTTAAATGAAAAAGACAAAACAAAACAAAAGATGCCGAGCCGTTAAATGTTAAAACTATTACTAATAAATCTTGAGGGCATTGCAGCAAAATTGTACAAACGTCGTAATCCCCCCTGACATAGTGACAAAGTTATTTTAAGTAACCACAATTTTATTTGCAAGCAGCACAAGAAATGTAAATATGCTATTTATTTTATTTTTGTTATTATTACAGTGAGAAAAGTATGAAAGCTGCAACAGTAATGCGGGTATATACTGAGATTATGTGTTAAGTTATTTCTGCCTTGAACACTGGATACTGAACCAAAGAAAAACAGTACAAATACTTATGTTCATTACATGCTTTGTTTGAACTTCTTTTCAGTAAAGACATTTCTATCTGGTTAAAAAAAAAATTAAAAAAAAATGCATTCAATGTGTGCGGCATTGTATAAAACGATCCAATATTCTATGTTGTCTTGACACTGGCATTGTACTGGCCCCTTCTGGAAGTGAAATTGTTCATTGATTTTATCTCAACGCTGTGCAAGAATGAAAAGAAAAATGTTTGATTATATAAATGCAGCTACAATTCATCAAAGTCAGTATTTGAAATTTCAAACTGCATTGCGAACAATAGAATTTATTTCAAACATCTCCAACAGTATTTTTGGATGTTTTAAAGAAGCTACGTTTTTTATGATCGATTGTTTTTATTTTATTTTGAACTGAAGTGCTATCAACTAAAATGGATAAACTACTGTGGACAAACCGGAGGCCAAATGTGTTTATTGCTAACGGTGGTGTCAGTTTTAGACAAGATGTGCACTTGTATCTTCCATATTCTTCTTTGTAAAAATGCTTTGTATAATATTTTCAATTAAAAAATCTAAGAGAGGTGTGCGTGTGTGTGCGCGCTGCATCAACACATTTGACTTTGTGAGCTGCAGCCTGCCAATATTATATTTATGTTGTGTGCGTGTATTAGTAAACATTTTACTCATTCAGTTCTGGTCTATATCATGTGGAACAACGTGAGGGAGGAGCGCTCAGAGCAAGCCGTTTTGGTGCGGTCTCTTTAAATGCAAATAATAATAGGTCACACCCCGGTCAGACATGTTTGTAGTTTTTAAGCGGTAGGTCACACCCCTGTCAGACATGTTTGTAGTTTTTAAGCGGTAGGTCACACCCCTGTCAGACATGTTTGTAGTTTTTAAGCGGTAGGTCACACCCCTGTCAGACATGTTTGTAGTTTTTAAGCGGTAGGTCACACCCCTGTCAAGACATTTTTGTAGTTTTTAAGCGGCGTAGTGTTTACTTCTGCCACAAACTTTTTGATTGACAACCATACATAACACGTAACAAAATAAATCCCCTCACAATATTCATGAACACGTCTTGTAAACAAGCACTGCAGTCAAGTTAAGCCAACGAATGCATTTAACACAATTGTGTTCACCAAGACTAAAAGAGCACCTTCGATGCAGTTGATCCGATACAACTACTCAAAATACAACCATCCACAAGAAGTCAAAACATAGCGCCTTACCGCTTTACTGCGTCCGATGATTCCACGGATTGAAGAAACTGAACCCTCAATGAAACGAAGTCTTTCAGCAAATCCATCTTGAGCGCTCCACTTGGCATCCTTGAGTAATAAAGATGGCGGACTCGCCAAACCATTTGCCCGCAACCACTAATTACCTTGATTGGTAGTGCCGCCCCAAAGACTGGGACAAATTGGATCAAATTAAACCGAGTCAAAAATATCCCTCAAACAGATTATAAAAGTGTCTCTGCGCTACCTGGGGGAATTTAGATTAAACGTTTTACAATCCTGGAGACTCCGAGTGCACCACAAAATGTATTTAAAAACTAGAAAAGTGGATTTTCCATTGTGTAGTGGTCTTTAGTGCCATCTAGTGGTCAACTCAGCCAGCTGTATGGTGAGGCGTGAAACAGGTCATATAAAATAATGCGCACCACTTGATTAGGGTAGCATGTTTATTAGAATTTGCAATTTAGCAATGTAAGATTCATTTACACATCACATATGCCAATGTGTGCACCTTTGCTGGACTAGTTGACCAAGGGTCGCTATCCAAGGTAAACTGTGGACGGACGGACGGACGGACGGACGGATTAATACGGAATACACAGCAGCAGCTGTCACTCTGGTGACATCAAATCAAAGTAGAAAATCAGTTTCTATCAAATGTTTGATACAAATGAAAAGAGATTACAAAACCGACTGTGTATTCACAGTCAACTAAAGAACAGGAAGCAAGACCAGAAGAATGCACTGCACCTGAATTGATGCTTTTCTCTTTCACTCCGTCCGCTACAGTGATCAGAAAACAGTGCGTGGCTTGTGTAATCAAAGAAACTTGTTCAATTTAAACAATACAGCTAGGGGTGGCATTTATGAATGCAATGTGCTCTCATGAAGTATGGCTGGAATAAATAGGAATGAAAACAGAGGAATAAAATGCAGAAACACCATGTTATGGGTGTGTGTGTGTGTGTGTGCGTGTGTGTGTCATGCTCCATGAGTGAAGTCCTTTAAAAGAGGGATCTGGCTGTCCCACTTGAAATATTTCAGTGGCTGGCTGAAGCATGATTAAGTGCGAGGAGAGACAGGATGAGCTCAGCAACAAGCAATCATCATAGGTGAGGTGAATATAAGGTTGATGCTGCGGTGGTGGCGGTGGCGGCGGCGGAATAACCGCCAACGAGGAGAAGGGTCATGCTGCTCGGCCCAGCAGGAAAAGGAGGAGTTCACACTGTGGCCCCGCCCCTGCCTGCCTGCCTGCCTGCCTGCCTGTCTGACTGACTGCCTGCCCGCCTGACTGCCGGTACCAAGCTTTAGGTAGGACACAAAACTGCAGAAGGAAAGCAGTGGATATCATATTGGAAATGTCATATTTCTCATGGCCTATTTTTAAACATCACATCCAAGTTCTTCTACCTTTTAATATGTAGTCAGTCAGCAGCGTAGGCACCTTCTCGCTGTCTTCTTTGATGGCAAAAAGAACTACATGGGGGCGAAAAAAAACTGTGAACATGTTTGCAATAAATACAAGAGTATTTTTGCAGGAACTTACTTTTTGTTAGCATCTGCAGGTCATCAACAGATGGTGGGCTGCTTTTCTTCTCATAAGGAATGACTGTGTTCAGATACTAGAAACAGGGTGAAGGGAGGGATCATCCATCCAAATCATTTTGCGTAATTTAGCACTTCTGATATTGGGATCAAATGAGATCAAAATACAAACTTGAATGTTATTATTCTAATAATTTTTTGGGGTGAAGTACTTTGGATCTCAATCCATTTGAGGCTGAAATATTTCATTTCAATACGGTGATTTGAAATCAATGGCCATGATGGCTACCTGTTTGTCACTGCCTGTGCTTCCAAAGGTCTGTCTTATGCCCGTCTGAAGGATGTTGGATAGTCCCTCCATACTGAAGCGCTGCAGGTCAAAACCAATCAACACAATTCAGACATAGTCAGTGTCACTTGAAATGAGATACAGTGGTGATGTTTTGCTTTGCACAGCAGGAAAACCCATTAGGTTGTTTGCCTTCAACTACACAAGCGTTGTCTCCACAAATGTCTCCTACATCATTCCAGGAAGATCCGCTAATGGCCTTGAGATGCATTATCAGGAAGGAACCCACAGGCAGTCTGGTTTCACGTTTCTCTAACGCAAGTATTCAATGAGAACATTTAGATCTACATTACACACACAAGGAAATAGTATATAGATTTAAGAATCATTGCCTGGAGATATATTTATATATATATATAATATACTATTTTTTATATTATGAACGTGTAAGGCGTGAATTTTGATGAATTATGTCCAAATAAAAGGTGTGAGAAAAACAGACTATTTTCGATGTGGTTTACCTTGACAGGCATGCTTGGCGTCTTCTCGGCACGAGCAGCGGTGCCGGTGTTGGTCGGCACGGGCACGGGCACCAGAGCCACCCCTCCCTGCAGGCTCAAAGCTTTGTCCCGGCGTCGGCGTTTGCTATTATCTCGCTGCTCCTTCTGCCTATTCTGCACGTCTATCAGGGCACTGATGAAGGTGTTCTTCACCTCTTTCTCAAACTCCAGCTCGTCGCGCCGCGCCAGCTGACTGACCAGTTCCTCCGAGTACTCTCGGATGGCGGCTTCCACGCGGTGCAAGAGTTCAACTAGCGTGGAGCTGGGCATCAGACTCAGGCCTGCAGAATGGAGCAGGAGATGGGGGAGGAAACGAGGACTATATATATATATTTTTTTGCCTTAGAAGGCTAATGGATGATTGGAAAAGCCTTGCAAACCTTCATAAGAGCAGTTGTTGTTAGAGGCTTGGGACAGATGTCGGATCTCCTCCAGCAGGGAAGGCTGAGTCCTGGAGGAGCAACGACTGCTCTCCTCCTCGTCCTCTTCCTCGGTTTCACCGGGGTCTGGGGAGTTTTCCATCATCTCTGCTATCTCCTCAATGACCTAAAAGAAAGAAAGGAGGATACTACGCTGATCATTTGAATGCATTGAAAGTACGCAAACCTGATCTGCAGTGATGAGAGGCTCTTCGTTCAGACAATTGGCATTGTCGTTCTTCTCATTCATTTCTTCCTCCTCTTTTTCGTGGATCTGGAGAAACAGAAAAGAGAACGTTGTCGAAAGTGGTTGACATGACATGTTTTTGGAGATTCAAATTGAAATTTGATATCCTGTTTACCGGTGAAATAGGAATTATTTCCCCATTGTGGTATTTGTCATCAATTTAATTATAATTAAACCAGCAATTATTGTAAAATCTTATATATTCACTTGAAATCATTTCAATGTATTCATTTCTTTATTTGCTTGATAACTCGTTTATAAAAAAATGGCTAATTTAATAAATGAAACATTTAATGAATTGAATTATGTCATGAATGGTTTTTTGAATCGTTTGACTTTCCACTCAGCGCGAATGTGAGTGCGGCTGCCCGCCTACCTCTTTGTCAGAAAAATTGGCGTTGAATCCTTCGGAGTCTGGACCGTCCCATGCGGCAATGTAATTGTCAGTTAGAGCGTCCCACACACTGCAATGCAACAGGAAAAAGAAACAAACTTAGAATAGCTTTGAACAGTAAAGCGAATATGTCAAGCTTTGTTTTCTACTTTTGTCCATGAAGCTCTTTTCTCGCAGCACACTCACTGAAAATTCAAACAAATGTACGTAATATTTGCATTGGAGCAAAGCCGTGGGCTGCAAAAGAACAAAGCGCATGAATAAAACAAACATTGCAAAATTGCTAGAAATGGAGAAATAGATTCAATAGCGCTCACAAAAACTTGTGCCAGTGGACTCTCTTGTGCTGTGTTTGAGGAGGAATGACATCAACTGGGAGAGAAACAGCCTTTGTTTTGGAGATGTGCGTTTTTTTCTTTCCTCTACTCAGAGGACCTGCTTGGTGCTGCCCACGCTCAGCTCGCTCACATAGTGGACATTATTCAACTCATGACACACTCTGGAAGCACGGTGGCATCATTCTCTTCAAAAGCTTTTTATTATATTGTCTATTTATATTTAGGTTTTTCAGTCCTGCTGCTAATAGTATGTACAATATGTGTTTTGACCATAACCTGGTCAGCTCTCATCTGAGCCTCGCTTGATCATTGAATAAGTCACGTTCTTTTAAAAGTATCACTTTTTTTTTCCTCCTCGTGCCGACAAGAAGGCTATTTTTAATCCGAATAGCCAGCCACTGCACAGTGTGACGACACACGCTTGCGGCAGGCCAGGCCAGGCCAGACCAGGGCAGGCCAGGCCAGAGCAGGCAAGGCCAAAGACAAGGGAAGCACACAACGCTGCACACTGAATAATTCAGCGTGTAATCTTCCTACTGACGTTTTGACTCACGGCAATTTTCAGAACCTTTAAGGCTTGTGTGGACTAAGATACTTGTTGGCAGTAATGGACTCGTCTTTAGATCTGAGCAATGACTCACTCTTCATCCTGGAGCCGCTCCTCCTCCTCTTGGTTTTGCGACTGGTTGCGTATTGGCGCCAGGCCCTCGGTCTTGGTGTTGTAATTGTGGAAGCAGACGTTGAGTTTCTCATCAAACTCGTTGACCAGGTCCTCCATAGACTTGAAGCTCATCATCTCGGAAAAGTTCTCCAGCTCAGAGAAGTCCTCTCGGGTGATGGAGACCAGCGGGACGGTGGTGGTGGTGGTGTAAGAGGGGCGCTTGAGCACCGCCGGGTGCTCGTACTCATCCGTACGGCAAGGCCGGAGGTCCTCAAACTCCTCATCCAAACACACGAGAGGGGCTTCCATGGTATCCCCTCACTTTCTGAGTCCAAAAGCTGTTGAGAGACAGTAGAGACACCATCACTAGCTTTGCTGTTTTAATGACGGCAGAAATGAGAATCTCATTCTCTTCATGCTAGGACAAGAAATGTAATGCCGGTCCAAGGTTTCTTACTTGATGTTACATGCCATCTTATCTCACGTTAGCTATGGCTAAGAGAATTGAAGTCAGTAAAGCGGGATGAGGCTTCATCTTAAATTCGGAGAGTAATACAAAGTTGTCTGTCTTTCACCAGCTGTCCTGTTTCTATTTTTATAGCTGTTGAGTTCTAGCGAAATAAATTCTTCCTCTGTCATGGTCATTTAACTGAATGATGTCTTTCCAAACCTAATGAGAAATGGCACAGTGTTGTCTAGACAAAGAGGTAATGGAAGAGGATGTACCAGAAGGGAACCGTGTCCCAAAGGGAATCCAATTAATTGGCTTTCGTGCTGAACCACAGATAATGAAGTACCTTCACGGCATTATAAACTGATGCGCATTTGTCAAAATACATATTCTATAAAAAGATATTCTATTTCTATGGTGAGTGTTATATTGAAAAATCAAGCTTCCTCATCACACCATTAAGTGCAGGTCATTTCTTATTGTTAGATAATAAAAAGAAAGGCCAATGAATCATGAATTCATAAGAAACAGTTCATTTACCGCAAATAACCTGAGTTTCAGTCATACGTCTGCCAGCTCTGTTTTAAATGAATGAGTCAAACTCACACCAAAAATGTTTCTAACGTGTACATAAGAAATGAAAAGAGTGAATATGATGCACGTGTCTGTGGTATCATCCATCTAATGTGTGCCTTGAATGGGTGTCAGCAGATTTCGATTGAGAATCTGATCCACAGTTATTCAGGGATTGAAAGCGCCAATCACAGTTGGCTTACAATCAGAGGGACCTTTGATTTGATATTATTATTATCATTATGATTGTTATATCATTTTGCTATTCTTATCTATTTTATTTTCCCCCCCCACAATGCCTAAGAACACCTAAGATGGATTCCACTTTGTATGCAGAGGGAGGTGCAACTTCAAGCTACTAATGGATGACAAGCAAGTGTATGTCATCAGCTCATTGGGGAGGGGGAAGAAAAAAAAAGGAATGTGGGGGGAGGGAGAGAAGAGAAGCAGGAATTGAGGAATAAAAGATGGAGGAAATGATGAATACAAGCCCCCTTATGAAAAGATGGCGATGCAAGACAAGAATCCCAATCACGGCCCGCCCGCCCGCCCGATCGGTCATGGTGAAAGGAATCTCACACTGATGCTTGCTTACCTGCAGTGGATGAGGACGTGATGTTCCTGTTTGATGGCCGGCAGGACCAGAATAGGCGCTGGCTGGCTGGCTGGCTTGAAAATGTCACTGATGAAGGGATGCTACATTCAAATCAGAGTGAAAAAGAAAGCAAATGGCTTTAAGATCCTTCGGTATCCTTTCCCTCCCTCAGCCCCCCTTATGTGTCCTGCCTACCTCCCTCCCTGCCTCCCTCCCACAGTCCCTTGTTTTGCCATCCAGCCCAGCTCATGCAGCGCCTGCGCAGGAAACATGACATCAGCTCAGCTCAGCTCAGCTCAGCCCCTCCCCTCTCCTCCCCTGCTCTGCTTTGCTCTTTCCTGACCAGCATCTCTCTCCCCTTTGTCAATGCAAGCTTTCATGCTCACATATTCATGAGGCGGGCAGGCGGGCGGGCGGGCGGGGGGAAGGGGATGTTGCAGCACATCAATCCAACCTTAAATATAAAATGATTGCAGCTCTTTATGATGTTACTTACCCAGGTTCATTTTTCATTCCATTTTTTTTAATATCACTTTGCATCTTTGTAGCTGCTGCTTCTCTCCATAGCATACATTTAAATTCCATTTAAAAAAAAAAAAACTCAAGATATAAAACTAATCTGTCCAAAATATGATTTCAAATCTAAAAATAGCAGCAAATCGTGAGGCGTCATCATTCAGTATCTTTATTTAATGACAGAGCACAATTATTTCAAATGGCTTAGAAGAAAGCGGTAAATTAGGAATGATGTATTGTGTGTACTTTAAATCAAAATACACAAAGCTCCGCATGAAATAACACACTTGTACAGTTGCGTGCTAGGAAACACACACAGCAAAAATGATTCATAAAAATAGCTATAAAAAAGATTCTTATAATAATAATGCTTTCAAGATTTCTTTTCCACTGTCCCTGGATATTCAAGTGCTTCAGAAGTAACATTATGTTTGAAGGCAGCTGAGAATGGTCACTTCCTGAGAAAAATCGGACTTTTGTGATCGTCACCCACACACAGTTTGTTTGAAACAAATCAAGTGTTCATTGATCATCTGAAAAGTTCATCAAAATTGAAACCTCCACCAGAGTATTGTGGCTTGTTGATGAGCTGAGGTAGCACCAACTGTTCCCCCTTGCTTTTGGACTTGTCACTGAGATGAGACACAGCAAATAATACAAAAAGAGTAATAATAAAATAAATACCAAGAAGAGAGATGAACATTTGCTTGGTTTGGAACTGACATCAGAATCATCAAAGGCCTGCAGATGTCAATTTGGTAAATCTGGCTTCAAGTACATCAGAGCTCACCTTTGTAGCTTTTTCTGATTGAAATATTTCTTCTTGAGGTCAGCCATCTCATTGATCAACTTTTGATTCTCACTTTTGTACTCATTCAACTTTGAATCCAGCACTCTCACCTCGGCAGTCAGCGCCTGTGGAATCAAACGCGATTTTTTCCAATCCCAACTGCGGTATATGAAAAACAAACTTACCATTAACTTTTTGGTCCTTTCCCTCAGTGTCCGCTGGCAATGCTGAAGCTGCTCAAGTGCTTCGGTGCCCGGCTGCCGAGCCAAAAGTTGCTGCAGCTCTACGTACAGCTTCTCCTTTTCCTGTGACAATAACATTTGGATTGGAATCAATCAAAGACTTAACAATTCAACCACTTGAGGGAAATCAAATAATCATGACACCTGCAATAAGAATTCTTGTTCTTCAAAGTCTTCCGTCTTGTTGATAAGTCTTCTCTGTAAAGTATGAACCTTCTGGATCAGTTCGTACTTGCAGGGGTCACTGCCCTGTCGTCGACAATCATGAGTTAATGCTTTGGACATTTTCCACCTGTGATCAATTTCCACGTGCTGACCATGACCGTGGATTTGATTGGCAAGAACATTTGGATTGACTTACCTCCAGTCGCCTCCATCTGTGAATATTGATGGGGTTTAGCTGTTCCTCAAGGACACTGCTCCTCGTCCTTTCTCTGGCGAGTTCCCTTTGCAGGGCAAACAACTCTCGTCTACAACAGGGCAAAGATCAAATTAGTTCCCCAAAAAAAAGAAAGACTCTCCAAGCCCTGATTTCCTTCCTTTCTTACTTACTTGAGATCATCTGCGTTGGGTACCGCCTTGTCCAAGATAATCTTTTCACGCCTGATCCTCTTGATTTCCAATTTGAGGAGTCGGATGTCTTCCAGCTTCTGATTGTGGTGAAAGTCCCTCTTGCATATGATGGCTTGCTGGATCTTAATCTTCTCGTACAACAGACCTCGTTCTTCATCGCGTTTTAGCAGCTGCTTCCCCAAGTTGTCCCGTTCCCTGATCACCTGGAAATGGCACCGACAAACAAAAGTTGATGCGGAGCTGCAATTCACGCCAAGCATGATGTATCTCTTACTTGATCAATTTGCTTTTTCAGTTGCATGTATTCCATTTGCTTGTCAGTTATGATTTTCTGAAGTCGCTCTTGTTCTGCTTTCTGATTCTCAACACGTCGAATTTCTTCCTCCAGTTGCAGCGTTATTGTCTTCATCTGTCCCTGGAATGCATGAATAAACGAATGAGAAATAATATATTTTCCAAAAATGAAATTAATATATATATGGTACCTTGAGATTGTCATTGTCTCGCCCTAAGCGCTTGTGGTGCTGCTGTTCTTTGTGGATAGTGGAGTCTTTTGTTTCTATCTCCTCCTTCAACTGAGTATTCTGGGTGTTCACGGCCCTATTCTTTATCTTCAACTTTGCAATTTCGTCCTGGGTAGGGTGGAAGCATCGCACCGCATCCGTCAAACAAGTGCTTCAAACAAGTGCACACACACTCCATCATTCTTGCCTGAGCATCGACGAGGTTTTTGCTGTAGTGGTTCCTTTCAGTTATGACGGAATCCAACAGCTCCTCTTTTCTTTCCAGCTTGAGCTCTTCCTCCGCCACTCTCTTTTTCCAGTTATGGACTGCCATCTGGCTTGTTTCAAGTTCATTGACTTTTTGTTGCACCTTTTCAAGCAAGACAAAACAACAACAACAACAACAACAACAACAACAAGAACAGAATGAATTCATAAAAGAGGAAGCTTTCTATCAGACATGACGACCTGCCTTTTGCAAGAGGTTGTTGTTGTCATTGATGAAGCGGTCCCGTTCCTTTTCCAGGTCCTGGATAGTCTTGCGCAATTTCTGTCCATCCACGCAGTGACCGTTAATCTCTTGTTGTAGCACCCTTTTGTCCGTCTCGAGCTCCATCACGATGCACTTCTGTTCCTCCACTGCATCTATAGCTTTGGACACGTTCTTTTGATTGGAATCAACAAAACAGGGTTTAAGATAAAAGCAACAATTACGGGATTCAAAAATACATCAAGAAATAGAATACCTTTGACAACATGTCTCGTTCCCTGGTCAGGTCAGCAATGATTTTCTTGTCAGCTTCAATTTGCTTTTTTGTAGCTTCATACTCTGTAGAAGGACAAGTTGGGCAGGCACTTTAGTTGGACCCATTTGGTCACATTCATTCACATTTTGTTCACCAGTGGAATAGCGATTAGCATAATGGACACTTTAGCTCAATGCATGATCATGTTTCCAAAAGCCCATTAAGAGATGGCATACCTTTCTCTAGACCAGTGATGCGAGTTTTCAGAATCCCTCTCTGTACTTCCACGTCAGCTTTCTGTTCCTCCATCAAACGGAACTTCTTTTGGACGGCCTCTTTCAATTTCCGTTCTTTGGAAATCTCATGGCGCATCTGATTTATCGCTTCATCTTTTACCTGACAGGTGTTTGCGAAAGAGGAATGAGGAATTTACACAGAGGCAGTAGGAAGACAAAACCAAAAAATCTCTGTGTACTCTGCACCTTAATCTCATTTAAATTCTTCTGATTCTCCCAAAAGTGGTGTTCTTTGAGCGATACAAGATGATCTCGGTCGCGCTGCAGCTTGTTGGTTTTGTTTTGCAACAGCTCCAGATCTTTGGCGATTTTATCAAACGCAAACTGTTGGGGGGGGGAAATCATTCATTCATTCATTCATTCATTCATTCATTCATTCATTCATTCATGCTGTCATTGAAATCGAAGCACTGAAATGATGGATGTCTGTGATGATGACCTTCATTGCTTTCAATTGTTGCGCTAATCTCAGCTGCTCATCCTTGGAGGTTTGGAAATCCTTTTCAATTGTTTGGATCTCTCGAACTTTTGCTTCCAAGTCAAGGGACATCTCATTCAACTCCTTTTCTAGTTTGTCTTTAAACCTCTGCTCACGGGAAATCTCATTCTGTTGTAACTGAACCTCATGTTGGAGCTACGTGGAGAGAAAGAAAGGAACAATTTGGTTGACAGGGAGGGTTTCATAGCAATCCTTTTTGCCCCATGTACCTGCCTGGGAAATGGTGTTCAAGGCATCCTCCCTTTGAGTCTCTGCTTTCTGCTTGCCTGCACTGGTGATGCTCAGCTGTTCTCTGAGACTCTCCACGGTGGTCAGAAGGCGATCACGCTCGTTCGTCAAGTCTTCAATCATTTTCAGCAAATCGCTGAGAAGACATTTTTGGGGACAAATCAACAGCCGGTAGCATTTAGAAGCATTTTTACAGGCGGGTTGCTGGACTCACCTCTGATCTTGGTTAGCAATGGCTATATTGAGTTGTTCCACTACCTGTGTTAAGTTGGCAACCTCTTCTTGTAAAGTTTTGATTGTCTCCAAATGAACTTGCTCTTTATTGTAGGCATTATCCACCATTTTCCAAGCTTTATCTAATTCCTGTGGAAGTGATTTGGGGTTAGCTGATTCTATGCGTGTCCAATATTGAACTCATGTTATACGTACCGTTTTGAGTGAAGTCATTGTTGCTTCGTCGTCTTGAGAAATCTTGCGGGAAGCTTCTAATTTGTTTGAGGCCGACGCCATCTCTGCACTCAGTTCCTTGCATTTGCTCATGAGCCTTTTCTCGTTGTTGTATGACTTAGTCAGGGCATTGAGTAGTTTCTCATACTCTGCACGGATCTTGACCACGTTTGGTTCCTCTTGGCCCTCAGTGAGCTCACTGAGGACCATCTGGAACTCTTCCAATGATTCAGCCATGTCTTCTCTTGTAGGTAGTGTATTTCCAACCTGTGAATATTTACATCAGCTAACAATTAGATCTGGCTTTTCAGTACATCCCTTAGTAGAATTTAGTAGAAATATTCAGCCAGATGTCTGTATTCAAGTTGACGAATGAAACTAAAATTTTCAAATGTTGCTGTTCATTGTAAATCAGTACCATTTTGTAATAAAACTCTTTAAACCCCGAGACGACTTACCGCAATTGACGATCCAAAGAGCGGAAAATAACCTAGTGTAATTTAGAAGACTGTTGATGGCCGGTTTATATTGGTTGCCAGGCAACGACCAATCTCGCGAGAGAAAGTTGGCGACCAGGAAGTGACTCATTTTTATTTTGGGGGGATTTAAATCCCCAGTTCAAATGTTCTTTTTTAAAATCGCAGATTAGATATAGATGATACAAATCTATTCAGGAAGTCATTCTGATGTCACACTTGATCAAATGACTGACGTCCTCCATTACGTGACGTGTCGAGCGAAATCCTAATAAATGCTCACTTCGGTCTTCTTACGTGGTTGTGTTTTGGCTTTGTGCAATAACATACATTGTCTTGGAAAATTGAAACATTTTTTTTAATAAATAAAAATTGATGTAATATACACCATTATGAGTTTACAACTACAGTTCAAGCATACCAAGACATTTGAAAACACAAATAAAACAAGTGACAGTTCATTTGAGTTCAATCCATTTTTCATTCATTGGGGTGAACAAGAATTGTAAATGTCTCAAAGAAGATCTATAAAAACAAAGAATTTGCAAGAATTTCTCAGCCAATGAACAGACTGGAATAGATTGTTACATTTCTGGATGAATTGCACAAAGAGACATTTTGAGGTACTGAGTTGTTTGAGTTATTGTAAGCACACTCAAAACATTTGACAGTGACAAAAAAAAATAAAAATGGAAAACCGAACTACAGTTTGTCCTCCTTCCGTAGTATTGCATTTGGTTTATGGATTAAAAGGAAACCGTAACTTTTCATGAAGAAAACAAAACACAAACTACAGTTTTCAGACTGAAGTTTGGCTTGCATGAATAGGAGTTGACCTTCAGAAAAATATTTTTCAGCTATATATTTATTGAATGACTTTGATTTTTTTTCTCTACAATATAATAATATAACGAGAGACACCTTTTTGGGTAATGGGAGTTAAAAGTCATTTTTTCACGACTTCTAATGCTTCACTTTTTATGCAGAGCTGTCTCCATCTAGTGGTGAGTTTTGGATGCGCACAGACTCCAACTTCCAATTCTTTCATTGACCTCATCAGGGTATGTGGTAAGCATATCCGACTTAGTTTGAAAATCACAAATAGAAAGGCAATTGGTCATGAGGATGTATTCAAATCAAAATGCCCTTGCTCTAATATTTGCTTGCCACTTTGTAATTCTGTCATGTCTCAGAAGCAACGGCCAAGACCACAGGGCCATCCAGCCAGCCAGCCAGACAGCCAGGTTCTACAGTGCAACACACAGGTGTGTGGCTACATTTAGTCTGAAGCAAGGAAATACAACGAATAAAAAATAAAATAAAAAAAAAGCACCACAGCTGTTTGGAAATAGCACCAGTCTTCAGAATGTACAGGTATATGTCGTTTGTTTAGTTTTTTTGGCAATGTAGAGCACTGAATTGAACGGCAGCCACCAAGCTGCTGAAATGCTCGAACCAACCCAGTTAACATCACGTGACCCCAAAAACATGCTCGTGCTTCAACAGAAAGTAGAAAAAACACATTTGGACGTGGGTTGCAAGCAGCATTATGAATGGCTGCGTTACAAATGATGAACACATGCATGTAAAACCATTCCAGTTGTACATATTGTGAACTCAACAAGTAAATAAATAGATAGATAGAGCACCGTCGAAAGGGTAAGCGTGCCATCATTTCTGTAAGCCCCAAATTGTGGATACCATCAACTAATCCGAATAAAAAGAACTATCTCCAAAGGATGAACTAAAGACGATTGCCCACAGTCAAACTCGTATTTACTATTCATGGCAAGCAGACGTAGCTATAAAAATAGGTTGCTGTGTTTGTATACAGTACAGTGAAATCCATTAGAGTGCACCATTCTCTTTGTTTTTTGTTTTTCTTCTTTTTTCCCCTACTGCACTGCTACCATATAAGCACAGATGGATATAAAAATAAATATAGACTCGTACATTCTTTTAAAACATGAAGTGTCCTCAAATATATAGAGAGCCATTTGGGCCCCACACATACATATGTATATTATATTCATATAGAGATGGTTTATATTTCTCGGCTCCCTAATAATCAACTAATTTCTATATTGGAGAATGTCTTTTACTCACATTTTGACATAGGTTTGTTACAAAAGTATCACGGAACCTACACTAAGATCCCCCACTCAAGTTTTCAACATGTGCATTCTACTGTACCTCCTTCTACCAAAAAAGAAAAAAGATGTATGCCTATTTAAGTCCTTATATACAAACTGTAAGGAAAGTATGGATTCTTTTTTTTTTCTCCATCTGTACACAAAAGTGATACTTCATGTCATCAATACTTTTCGTTCTCTGTTGCGGATGTAAAGTGAGTTTGTCAGCCAGTGTAAGATGAGGGAGGATCTTTGTTTGTGGGGTAGCTAGCCATCAACCCACCACCACCATTTTGCTGGAAGAAGCTTGATCAAAATGTTGGACAATGACATTGCATTCCATTTGTAGGTAGTGTACTTGGGTTAAAGAGAAAATGCATTTGCCAACAATACATATGTAAATGTTTGACTTGTGCAGCATGGGTTAGCACCAGGTTGTCTACTTGTTGTGCGTGCGTGCGTGCGTGCGTGCATGCGTGCGTGCGCATAGCTACAGCCCGTAAAGCAGGTGAGATGAAATCCCGAGTGATACAGTACTGTGATTGACTTTCAAGTCGTCTGACTGAAAGTACAAGTAGAAGGAATCACCACTTTGAAACCATACAGCCCACCCACCGACCGTGAGGAGTTTTCAAGATATATTTTCGTATTTTCTTCCGCTCGTCGGGTTGTGAAAAGCTTGACAAATGTGATCTCTCCACAGAACGGCGGCGTTCATAGTGGTATGCACATCAGCAATATCCTCACAGCTATTTTCTAGTTTTATTAACACAAACGAGACAGCAGTGAGTCAACTATTTTAGAAGGGAACTTTCATCTCATCTTCATTATGAACATACAACCTACTGTTATTCACCGCAACCAATAACTAAGTCAAAAGATTATATTTTAAATTAATTTATTGTGTAGTGATGAACTGATTTTTTTTGGTCAAATTTGGGTTTCTAAAATGATTTGAAATAAAAACATTTTTATCCTCATCAATTGAACAATAGTTTTACATGTTCTATTTTGTTTTCATGTTTGTCCTGCCACAATATCATATGACCTTTTGCAGACTGCTGTCACATGTTTGGATAGATTTCAGAAAAAAACATTCATCAGAGAACCTTTCTTGAATAACATGATGTGCGAAGTAGAAGCAACACATACGTAAGTCACAACCTGCTCACCAGGCAGTGCAAGCTTGGGTTTCACTTTTGCACATTTTTATCATCACTTTTTGCACTGGAGAAAAATTGCGGCAGCATTGAGGAACGCATTGAGAATAATACTAAACGTGACCATTGAAGGAAAATGGAGATGACCGCTTTGATTTCAGAGAGCACAATTTAGAAGTACATCATATCTAAATCAACTTTTCCGATTTTGGAGGGATTGTCATCAGGGTCAAACAAATATTGAGCCGATTCATTCAGAGTCATGTGAAATGTAGAGGCGGTGTAACCAATCTAAATGCATAAATGTTTGAAATGGTTTGGAAGTGTGGTCATAGAACATACGACCTTATTTTCAGAGGAAGGTGGCCTGGTCTAGTTCTACGTTGTCCATACAAGCCAAAATAGCCTTTTGATCTTCTGGAAGGGGCCGGCGGTACAGCAGAGCAGAGAAGCGATTGTATGGATCGTGAATCCGGAGACGTTTCTTTTTCCTGTGGAGGTAGAGCGCTTCTTCGGGCTGAAGTACCTGAGTGATGTGAGCCTGCTGGGTCTGAGAGCTGGAGACACCTGCAAAGACATTCCGTCAACAAAGACTGCTATGCGGATGGAATTCTGAGCACAACTCAAATCGGCATGCCCGGTCTAAAATGGTGACAAAATTGGTGCGCGCGTCGCAACGTACCTGCTTTCCTCCTGGCCTTGGAATTATTGTTATTCATGGTCACCTTCTTAGCCTTTCCAATACGTTGGTATTTCAGAGCATCCATCCTCTCAGACCCCGAAAGGACACTCGGCGCACCTCGACGTTTTCTAAAGGAGGACAACAAAGAGGGGAAAAGGGGCTAACTCCATGCCATATATTTTCAAGGGCAAACTCAGAAATTCTAATTCAGTCCTGCTTGATCCATGCAACACATTGTTAAAGAATAAAGATGAGACACCTGACTTGCATCTGTGAAATACGTCTTTCCATGAACCAATGACGCTGTTCATTTGCAGGACAACTACACCAAAATGTAGATACTGACTATGTATTTCTTTTATTTTGAAATGCTCCCTTGGTGCGGCTTGTCAGTGGCACATCCAAATAGGTGTCTCTCTTAGGAGATTTTTTTTTTGGGTGTTTTTTTTTTGCCACTCACACACCAGCACGGTATTTATGCACAGAAAACAAAAAGCATAAGTGTGGCGGCCATCTTTCCACAGTGGCTACAGAGAGAAACCAAGGATCATTAGAACAAGGAATAAAAAAATCACAGCTGAGCAACAAAGCATTATCAATATGTATTCATAGACATGGAAACTGTCTACAATGGGCTTCACCATGCTGACAGGGGGAAGAGATGGCTGGAGGGGAAATGACTACGCGGGAACAGTCACATCATGAAAAATAAGCCAAAGAAAAGCGAAGCACTAGGACAAGAAATGTAACAAGAATTCATCAATAGAATTGTTTGGGTTTCTTTTTTTTTTCTTTTTTTGGGGGGGAAACGGAGGAGGATTTAGCAATGGCATGCATGGCAGTTTGCACATGGAACAGAACTTTAAAGGGGAATACATTCAAAAAGATTTTCATCCATCAGCTCACTTGAACTTAGCACTTTTTGTGTTTTATTGTACAGTGTGCCACTTGCTTGACAAATTTCCTCAAGCATTATTTTTCATCCTGCGTGCAGAGGACTTCAAATGGGATCGATCATACGACATGCGTGTCTCGAGTTAGCTTGGCAACGGAAGAGAGGGAGAGAGAAATCTGCCCGGATGTTTTTCCACTTACAAAAGCTAAACATGTAAACAGAGAAAATTTACTGAATGTTTATTTAAGCTCATTTAAAAAAAATAAAAAATAAAAAAAACGCAACACGGCAGCCGACACGTCACGCTTAAAAATAAGCGATTCACGGCTGCCGCCAAGTCTTCAAATTCTGGAAATGACGCATTTGCTGTTTGAAGCCGAAATATGTTGCTGCTACGTTTATATTCAATGCACTGGGCATTTTGCAAAAACAAAAGAGAACCGAGATGACCTGCGATTGACTGAGGGAGGCAAAAATTGAGCAGAGACTCTTGATCGCTAGTATTCCCCTTTAAAGGACGAGGTGATCAAATAAAGCCCCACCTGCTAACCCCCCCCCCTTTCAGACATGGATCCAACCCTTACCTATTGCGGTGTAGACGACTTGGTCACAACAACGCTGCCCAGATAGCTGAGATCAATCAAAAACAAAGCACGTAAGACTCCAGGATCTATTCAAAGCCACTTACTTACCATACTGGCCGGCCCGAAGTCAGAATGATGACAAACATGGCGCAAAAAACATGACAAGCAGACAGGCCCTGTGACACACTTGGCCCAACGACAACTTTTAAAGGGATCGTTGACAA
Organism: Syngnathus scovelli; assembly: GCF_024217435.2. Classification (NCBI taxonomy): domain Eukaryota; kingdom Metazoa; phylum Chordata; class Actinopteri; order Syngnathiformes; family Syngnathidae; genus Syngnathus; species Syngnathus scovelli. The sequence goes on from NC_090861.1 coordinate 751,556, forward strand.
ACACCAGAGTGGGAAAGAAAGATCTGGAAAAAGGCGGAGGGGGAGAATTGATCATCAAAGCGGGTAACTCGGGCCGAGGATGGGCCGCAGGGCCTGCCCAGATCCGTAAAGCATCCCTCGCCATGACACAGGCATCCTCAAACGCTTGGATCTAGACGTAACAATGGATATTTATCTGGGGATTCGATTCCATTCATATGAGGCAATTCCTCCTGTTAGGCGGAAGCAGGTTTTTGATTTCTATTCATGTGCATCGATAAATAATTTGTTTATATACACGTATATATGCTATATTAGCAAGCAAAGTCACGTTTCAAAGCATCATGGGTCAAGCAGATGAATCACTCCCTACCTACCCTGAAGCTGACAACTGGGATGGAGAGGGCTCAGATGGAAGGATCTCCTCCTCAGTTCTCCTGTGAGACGGCACCTGCCCAAACACGTTGCTCCTTTCCATGGCTGGTGAGGGCGACTGCGAAGCCGGATAGCTGCTCGCCGATGAAGCAAAGGCCATGTGGGAACGATAGCTAGGACTGGCTCTTCTGCTACCCTGGCCTAGTGCGGGTGAGGAAGAAGGGGAAGATCTCCTTGAGAAGGTGGCTGCGGAAGGAGGGAGGAGGCTAATCTCAGACATCCCCGGGGGTATGATGTTGGGCCGCGGTCGGGGACGGACGACAATCTCGGGGGATCCCTGGTGAGAACTCAAGGGGCTTTGGGTGAGAGGGGAAAGTCGAGAGGGCTGGAGAACCACCTGATGCGCGCCCGAATCCATCCTACGAGCCTGTCTGGGACTGAAACGAGGGCTGGATTCAAACCATCGGGTGTCCAGGCTACTGAGGGCGCTCGGGCCCATACGGGCCGTCGGATCGGCGTAAGGCAAAACCGGAACGGCCATGCCGCGACTCGCACGGTGTCTTAGCTGACCTAAATGAGCCTCTTGCATGGCTGCTAAATGCCTGGCCGGAGAGCCGCGAGGCTTGGCCTTGCTGGGAGACTTGCTCGAGTAGCTCTGCGGCGCTTCCAGGGGCAAGACGGACGGATAGGTGGGCATTGGGAGAGAAGAGGTCTGGAAAGCACTCAGTGGAAGAACAGGGGGTGGGGGAGGATAGGGAGAATCGTGGCGATGGAGATGGACCGAGTGGCGTGGCGGGAAAATGAACTGGGGACCCTCCACCGTCGAGAAGGTGAAATCCATTCCCCGCCAAAATTCCGGCGAATGGGAGGAAGAAGCCAGAGTCAGAGGATAAGGGAAGCCAGAGACGGCATATTGTGTGAAATCACCTTCCCCCATGTCTTCTGGAATCATAGGGTAAGCAAAGGGACCTTCGCTCAGGTACGGAGGGGAGGACATGACGGAGCTAAGGGGACTGGTATCGGTCATATAAAAAGGAGGAGGCTCGTGGTCCCCGTGGGAGCCCAGGTAGCCGTAGAAAGCCCTGTGATGGAGAGAGCCGCGAATCTGCCCTGCGGCCTGCAGTCGACTGCTCTCCATGATAGTCATACCTTCAAAGGGCTTCTGGAAACGAGGACTGTAGGCCGGAGGCTGGAGGTAGGATTCGTGACTGGAGATGGGCGAGATCTGGTGAGGCCGGAGAGGGGCCATGACCGGCGGAAGAGGCCGAAGGTCGTCGTTCTCCTCGTCCGACTGTCGAAATTCAGGGTAGAGGTCGGATTCTTCCACGAAAGGGAAACCCTCGATTCGCCGGGGCTTGACGGAAAACTCGGCATCTGCCGGATCGATGACAAAACGGCCATCGGGGCCGCGGCTGATGAGTTCGATAGGTGTGGTCGCTTCGGCTTCTTGCTTGGAGATGGTGTATCTCTTGCTCGTTATTGCTCTTTTGGTCTTCTTGTAGAGAGACAGCTCCTCTTTCTTGGCTGGACTTAGGGACGCTTTCTTGCCGTGTTGCTCATGACTATCCTCTGATGATTGTGACAGGGATGTCTTTGAGACAATGCTTTCTGGACTGGCCTTTCCTGAAGATTGCCTAGATAGAGAGAAGAACAATACGTGATGCAGTCATCACCAGCCCCCACCAAAGAAACGGGGCCCACTGAGAAATAGATCATGTCAAATATTTGCATATGTTGCAATTTGTTGGCTTTTGTGACAAAACCGAAAAAAAAGGAATCACTTACGATTCATGCATCCAAATGACAACAACAAGTTTGTCAGTACTCATGCATTGAAACATCTTTTTTTTTTTTCCCCCAAACAAATGATTGGAGACCAAGAGTCTCATCCAAGATAACCTCGGCTACCATGACCGATGTAATGCTTCTCGATCATACTTAGCTAATAAAGTTTTGGGTTTGCACAATAGAAAGTCATTTATTATTGTTGTAATATTAGGGAACTGATGATTAATTATTGTTTCAAGTGAGTCGTGTGTACTTACGGCGTTGCCATACTTTTTCTTAAGTGGGTAATAGAAAGAGGTGGATCTGGAAGAAGAAGAAAAAAAAAAAGACATTGTCACGTCACTATTCTTAACAAGTCAAACACGGAAAATGATTTTGAAAAATGATACATCATTGGATTGACTAGTGGCAAAAAATTGCCTGGCATTTATAAGTATAATAGTTTCTGCTTTTTCCCTTACCTTTTTTCCTTTTGAGCTTGCGTCTCCGCTGCTTATTGACAAAGCAGGCCGCCATTGTACTGAAAAGGACGGCTGCGGCCAAGAAGCAGATGGTGGCCACGATGCCAGCCACAACTGGTCGCGCCAAACCTGATTCCTCAACCATCTCTGGCGGTGGAAAGAAGTCTACAGAGGAGGAAGAAGAAAAGTCATGGCAATCGTGAGGAAAAAGAAAACAACAACAACAACGCCTTACCTGTACTGGACACACCGACTACGTTGCTAGGCTCACTGATTGTGTCGTCCATGACGGCCATGACGCGAAACTCATACCAGGCCTCCTTAAAGAAGAACAAGACTGTCATTCTATCATTTATTTCCGTTCATTCATTATAAAAACAATGAATATCATTTCAGTGGAATAAGCAAGCAGTAGTAGAAAAGGTATCGAAGGTAGCAGATGTGGCGTGATGACGTGCAGGACAAATGTCAGTGGGTGGGTGGATGGTTGGGTGTGTGACGCAAGCATCAGCATGATGGCACTGAGTCAGAAGCTCACACATTATGTATCACGGCAAGATGGTTTCGTTGAAGAGAAATAGATGTGACATTAAGATGAAAGTGTCAGAACTTATTAGTCACCCAAAAATATGTTCATTCCATTTCAAAAGGATTGCTAGTCGTTGAACCCGAAGCCACCAGAAGAGAACCTGTTTTACCTGAATGAGGTCACGGGCAAGCATCTCCGTGTCGCCTGAGGGGACGCTGTCATCCAGGACCTCCCATCGCTCCCCCAAGCGAAACTCCATCACATAATGCTGGATGGGTGCTGTGTGATTGGCGGGCGGGATCCAGGTAAGCAGGACTCCCTGCTGCGTGCGATTGGCTGTGAGGCACCGTGGTGGGGTAAGTAGCACCAGTGGTTCAGGGGTACTTAGAGGAAATACTGGAAGACAACATTTGCCTTGAAATCCACAACACCGCCAAGAATTCAGTGGAATAATGACGTACATGAAAGGAATTTGTTCTCATTTCAAAAATGCAGGGCCCAAACGCAAGAGGCAGCAAAAGATGCTCACCTAATGTGTTCACAGTGACAACCTCGCTGAATGGTCCTGTGCCAAGCTTGTTTTGGGCGAGGACGCTGCACTGGTATGTTGTCTCGGGCTCCAAGCCAGGCACCACCATCCACTCTTGGCCGCCTGGCACGGGTACTGAGAGCCAATCGTGTGGACCTAAACGCTCCCTTTTTAGCCTGTGCAAGAGTCATGGGTGGAGGTGAGTGAGGTGAGTGGGGGGGGGCAGCAGAGACACAAGATATCGGACTTTGTAGGATATCATCATTCAATACCCATGTCATCAATTTCCATATTTGATAAGAGTTTGCAATTCAAGTGAAATACTTGTCAATATTGATTTAGTCAATATTTGATCTATAAAGTACACACAGTATAGAGTTATCACATCATCAACTGCACTTTGATTTGATGATCAGCCCATGCTGCAGTTAGCTTTGCATTTTGCCGTTTGTCCATGCGATGACGTTCAGGACTTGATATGGTCACATGCAGCATTTGCAACAATCTTGGAAAAACAATGCTGTGGTAGCAAATCTTGCACTTCAATATAATTATCATTTATTGATCGATTTATGAACGATTTAAATTGTGCAGACTTCAATTTGAATGTTCCCATCTTATAGTGGGCTAAATAGTTGACATTGTCAGGTTATCAAAATACATGGACAGCACACAGTCAAGCAGAGCAAAGCAGCAACAGCAGCGCTAGAGGTAAAGAGAGGGGAATTCGCATTTTCACCTGACTAAAAGGTTCATTTAGCACGGCGGGGCTACTTGACTTGACATGAAAAATGGTATCTGAATGCAATTTGGGAAATACCACCAGGAGAAAAAGCAGGAAGCCAAGCAAGCTGGGATGACTCACACATGGCCGTACCAGACTGAGAATGTCTGCTGGAAGCCTCCGTCGTAGCCCACCTCCCACGACACGTTGGCCCAGGTGGAGGATGCCACCGCATGGACTCCGGTGGGTGCGTGAGGGCTTGTGCCTGCACGAGGGCCAGCCAAGTAGGTGACTCGTGACCGCTCTTTGTACTTATGCCATGTGTGCATTACCTATAACTTGGATATGCGTGCTGGCAGTGATGCTCGTAGCAACGTTGGTGGCGACACACTCCCATTCCCCGTGGTCCTCCTTTGAAAGTGACTTGAACTGTAAGCTGCCGCGAGGCAAAACGTTGTGCTTGCTTTTATTGGACTTTCCCACCTGAAAAAATATCAACATGTTACTGTCATCACTGCGTAAGAGAGCGAGGATACAGGCGCCGCCACGTACCTTCCTCCATGTTATATTGGGAAAAGGGTCTCCTTCTGCCTCGCATGGGATAACCAGTTCCCTCCCAGCCTCCTGTCTGTACTCCCCTCCAGGGACCACTGAGAATTTGGGGGGGTCCTACACAGGTTCAGTCAGATTAGCAATTTGAGTTGGATATATAGATATTTATATTATGGATATTAATTTGACATATATCTATGTTGTTATTTATTTGTGTGTGTACCTTTAGCACCAGGGGAGCAGGTGGGGACCATCCCATGGAACCCAGGGCATTGTAAGGCATGCAGGTATAGGTGCCCAGAGAGTCCTCCGTCACCTCTGCCACACGGATGCTCCCGTCGTCCATTTGGCTCCAACCAGGGTACTGTAAATGTCAGTAATGCCCAATTCTTGATTGCCCTAATCACAATATAGGTATATACTGCACCCGAGCGAGGCTTACGATACACAAGTGCTTCATCTTACCTTGTCTATCCGGAGCGGGAGACCGTCTTTCTTCCACTTAACTAATGTTACAGGCGGGTTGGCATCGACGGGACATCGGATAAAGCCCGGCAAACCGATGGCCACATAGAGTACGGATGGCATGTTTACAACACGGGCAGGATCTGCTCAAACGCAAATCACAAGAAAGGACACGGAAAATATTTATGTACGTATCATTTCCCGTCACTTTAGCCTTTCATGCGTGCATTTTCTGAACAGCTTTTCTTCACCAGGGTCAAAATACAACCAGTTAGGTCAAAGAGGATATCTTCAAAGTAATGAGCCAAACGCAACGGGAGTGTGAAGAGGCAGGAACGAGTGAATACAATTGGCATGACAGAGGAAGGATGAACGAGGGAGAGCGCAAACTTGAGGTGAGAGAGAGAGAGAGAGAGAGAGATGTTACAGATGACGTAAGGTAGAGAGAACCCAGCAGAGGAGGTAGGAGGTGGTGCGACTGTGGAGCGTGATCATAACGACATCTGGTATTGCGAAAAAGTGGAGATGGAAAAAGAAAAAAAAGGGGGTTGCGTTAGGGTGGAGCCCAGCAAATAAAGACATTATTGTGACATTGCCGGATTCAATTTGTAACCTCCAAAGTTCAAAACGTCGGCTTAGCAGCGCTGCGGTTATAAAGAGCCCAGCGGAGAGCCGCCAGCAGCACCAGCAGACGAGAATATCAGCCAAGTTTCTAAAAATAGCTCACAGACGCAGCAATGGCTCACGACCCACCGCTTCCCACTGGAAGATGCAATTATTCACTGGAAAGCAGAATCATGAATTGAAAAGTAGAATTATGGCGTCGGCCACAGAGCAGATGAGGTGGGCGTTCATGGAGAAGAGAGAGAGAGAGAGAGAGAGAGAGAGAGAGAGAGAGAGAGAGAGAGAGAGAGAGAGGCCTCTGCAGTCTTACAGAGAAACATACCTGCTCTAACAGCAATGATGTAATCTCATCTCTCACCCTCCCTCCCTCTCTCTCTTTCTCTCTCTTTTTTTTTGCTGCTTCTGTTTGTCACACATGGCACACGCTAATGTACGTAAGAGGCAGGCGAGTGAGGGAATGCAAAACATCTGTTGCCTTGACTACTGCCAATGTCAGTCGAGCATTGCCATTCTGCTCCACATAAGAGCCCGAGTGTCAAAAGCCCGGCCAGCTTTTCTGTAGTTACTCGCAACGAGCACTCGTGGACATTGTGAGAACACGAGGAGGCGTAGTTTTAGACCCGGTGTACGTATTTGACACAAACGCTCATTTGAAATCGCGTATTGCCATACAGACATATAGAGCTGGAGTGGCTTTGAAAAATTCTGGAACTGTTGCCATAGTTACCGCTAATGGCAAACAAGCACAGAGCTGCCAGAGGACAAAAATAAACACGTGAATTTGTAGGTTTTTGAAATTCCGTCAGGTACGTTTCTAGCCGTGCTCACTCACATTGCACAGTCAGGTAAGCAGAGGCAGTCGGCGGTAGGCCAAGGCTGTTGCTAGGAGCACAAGTGTATTTCCCGGCATCCTCTGGCTTGACTTGGGCAATGATAAGGGAGCCGTCGATCAGAACACTGACTCTGCGCTTGAGGTCGCTGCGGAAAGGAAGGAAAAGGAGATTTTTATCGGCTGTCAGCTAAATGATTCAATTCCTTTCTCCACGGAACAACTGTTAGAAAACTGCAATTGTTTGTTTACATTTCAATTGATCTTGTAACAAATGCGAGTGGACATCAAGCACGCTGTGATCCCGAGATTACATTTTCAGTCATCCCGTCGACATCTTTGATCCCATCGCCCTCATTTTGGTCAGCGGAGACTTTAATCTTGCTCCTTTTTCCTTATCTACAGACAGCTTCAGAAAGGACTCAAACTCTGCACCTCCTGTCTTTTAAATAATATCTTGTGCGGTTAGCATTTGTTATTCAAATGAAATCTTTTCTTTTCGTTTTTTTTTGTTGGCTTGGAGTAGAGCAATGGCTGCTCTCAAAAATGGTGTTTACTTCTTGAAAAAGACATTGTCCTCCTCCCAGAACCAGGTGTAGGTCAAGTTGCGGGGGTAGGCCTCCGCCTGGCAGGTGAAGAAGGCGTCTTGCGAGATGTTCACTGTAATGTTGTCTGGCGGCGAAACAATGAACGGAGGGCCTGCAGGACAACACACATGAGGAAAAAATAGGTCCCATTTTCTTCATGATAATAGATGGGATTTTTGACCTACATTTGTCACAGTGTTATAAAAGAAATGTTGAGGCTACAAAAGCAACAGGTTTTTTTTTCCTCATCAGTGTCATGACAATTATTCTGCACTCAGAAAAGGATTATGACAATTTTACAAGTGATCCTTGCACTGCCAGATGGATGATGCTCGCTCCACACCATTTCAAGTGTCTCGAACTTGTTGGTGTGTCTTTCATTTTAATCACATGGCTAACCTTTACTTATTCATAGCAAATTACAAACACTGGATCACTGAATTCATCGGAGGTGGTACGTATATGGCATGCGCTTAATATTCCTCTGCAGGAATACCCAATCTCACACACACACACACAGATTGCTAGTCCCATATGTTAGTTTTGATCTGTGGTCCACATTGTGATCCTTTAACAGGCAGAGTATTTCCATCTGCCAGCCCTTAGCCAGACAAGCAGCGAATGTGTGCTAGTGTGTGTGTGTGTGTTGGCGCATGTGTGCCAACCTGCCCTATTTGGAACCAGCTGAGCGCTGGAGATTTGCTGGCACTGTAGTTGATCTGCAGCTCAATGGCTTTCCAGGAGGACCTCTATTAATCCATCTCTGCTATAAACTATACAGAGCTGGTCAACTGAACATATCGTAGCTTATCTCGGGCTTTGTATTAGTGGTTTAAAAAGAAATTATATTTTCAGGGGCTGGATGGAATATTGGCTGGGCACAATTGATATCATTTTAAATATGGTCAGGTTAAGGACGTGAGCAGGATAACTGAAATGCCTTGAAGATCATTTTTGTTATTTTTTGGAAGCAAACATGCTTTTGCCTGAAAATCAATCTGTTGAAAATGTCAACATTTAATCCCGAGAGATTGCGTCATACTTTGCAGGGGTTGACTTTTGGTTCGGCCAGCTTTGGCCGCAATCTACGAATTAAATGAGGTGGAATATTTGCAGCACCATCTGTTTTGGGAAATGAAGGGATCCCGTTAAACAATCTGGAAATAACACCAAGAGTTAGTTTCTGGAAATGTAAAAAAAAGAAAAAGAAAGCACAGAGGTGCGTTTCTTGTTGTATTATGTATTAAATGAATTATTCATTTTGGGAGTTTTTGCTCAACTTGATCTATTGCTTAAGTTACAAAAGCTGACATTTCATCGATGGCTCTTTTTTCCTTTGCTAAGCCTCCCAAAAATGTTTTTAAAAAAAAAAAGAAACTTTTCGTCTTGCTGACTAAGGTGTTCCTGAAATGACACGGTGTGGTTACACAATCCCACTTTTTGGATCACATCACTTATTTAAAGATGAATTGGAATGAAAAAGAAAGGTGTGCTATGACTTGGCAATTTTTGGAATGATGCAGAGCCCGACTTGACTCTCCTCCTTTTGTCCTTGGTCTTTAAAATGTGCGTCGCGCTCGACGGAAAACCCACAGAGCAGTTAATGACATTGCTCGTTATTCTCTTTTTATATTGCATTGACCGGACGGACCGCCATTCAAAGTTTTGGTGCCGATGATGCTCTTCTAAATCCCTTGCGCGCACCTTGGCTAAAAAGTGGTGATGGCTGTTTAACGTGAGCTCCCCACCTTGAACTAGCAGCCGTGTTGTGTGAATGGCCTCTCCTTGGGGGCTAAAGGCTCGACATGTATAGGCACCGCGATCTTCTCGGCCGATGGACAGCACTGTCAAACTTCCATCAAATACCTGAACATACAAAAGTGCAACCGCTTTGACGTTTGCGTCCGCTTCCATTCACTCAATCCATTGAGTTTGTTTGCGCCAGGTGATCAAATGTCGGTATTGCGGATGGATACCTTATACTTGGCACTGGTGACCAGAAGGTTGCTGTCCCGCAACCAGCTGACCGAGGGTTTGGGGTTGCCAAAGGCAATGCAGGTCAAAATGATGCTTCCTCCCTCCTTGGCCTCAACATACTGAGGTGGCGTATCTGTGAATGTGGGAGGGGCTGGAGAGGCATGCAAATAGGAATGGTTAGAGTTAAAATCATGACTAGAACAACAAACTTCAAAATAAATGATTGGGTTATTTTGGCTCCAACTTCTCTTACCATTGACAGTTAGATGCACCCAACTTCCATTATAGAAAGTATCATATTGCTGCTCCAGCATCAGCACCTTACACTCATACCAGCCTTGGTCGTCCGAACGAACATTTTCTATCCGCAAGGAGGATTTGCCGTATAGACTGGCCCGGCCTGGAGAGAAAAGAAAAAAAAAATCAGAAATACGGATGAGATCAGCAGGAAGGCAGTTGAGTGAGTTGAATGTAATGAGGAGGTGAAAAGTGTACTGATAAAAAAAAAAAAAAAAACGTCAAAGGATAAAAAATGCCAAGTGAATATTAACAAGCTTCAAATAGCTCAGATATAAATAGGCAAGGCTTGAAAAGTGTGTAACATCAGCGTGTGTCACCTTTTTTATGAACAGCACCTGCAAGAGCAAGAGCAAGAGCAAGAGCAAGAGCAAGAGCAAGAGCAAGAGCAAGAGCAAGAGCAAGAGCAAGAGCAAGAGCAAGAGCAAGAGCAAGAGCAGTAACCCAACGTCAAAATGCAAAAGTGACTGGTGGTGATGAATACAAAGAGAAAGTTGTCAGCTTCAGTGGGGCTGAGATGTTCTCTTCACGGGCACAACGCCACTTTGTCTTGAAGATACATTGTGGCGAGGGCAGGCACTTTGCCGTAACTTACGCTAATGAGTGGCAAGTCGCCAAAATGTGACAGCACATCGTGTCGCTGGATATTCATACGCAACAGCATATCAAATTTGGACAGGGTCAGTCGGTCGTGGGCGGGCGTCTTTTGCTCCATGCCGACTGATAATTGCATCATAGCAGATGAGTTCAACAAAGGATTTCTGGGACTCAAAAACATCAGCAAAGCCAAGCCAGTCCTCAATAATCCCAACTACTTTAGGCCATGAGACAAGACATCTTTTTAATTGATTCATATCATAATTAATAACCATTAATAGTAATAGTAATGATCATTTATTATTATTTTGAAAATGTTTCCTTTTTACACTCGAGGTAGGAGAGCAGTCGTAAGAATATGAAACTATGACAATAACAATTGAATGATGCCTTTATTTCTCCGTTTTGCAGAGACTTGAATTTTTATTTGTGGTCAATCTCAAAAGTCACTAAACACATCTTACCAGCATACTCTGGGTCCACATGTGGAGGATAAAAACGAAAGTTGATGAAGAAGGGGATGGGCATTCCATACTTAAACCACTCCACCACGTAGGGCTGGCCGTTCAAAGGGTGGGACACATCGCATCCCAGGATGATGTTCTCGCCTGCACGTGCCGTCACAAACTGGGGCTCCTCTCGCACTCCGTGGGCACCTGCGGGAACATGCTCAAGTTGGACTTTGAAGCATCTGTAGCATTTGTCATGTTAAAAATGTAATATAAGAACAGATGGAAAAAAATAAAACTCTCCAAAATGGATTTTTGCAATTCAAGTCAATGTTGTGACATTTGATCACTTGTCTGTTTTGGATGAGCCAAAATCAATGGAAAAATCACAAAGGTCTGACATCTAATTCCACAGCTTGATCAGAAAAGCAGCAAAAGTGATATACTAATACGTTTATTGAGAGTCAGGGTCTTTGAGGGAGGGATTATTTCTATCTGATAAGAAAAACATATGCTAAGCTTTAGGTTCTATACGCCGCCTGCTAGTGATCAATCAAGAAGCCAAGCTGAAGGCCTGGATTACACTTGAATGTGAGCTATCAAGACACAATCTTTTCATCTGGTCTTGCCCTTATCGTGTCTTCAATCGGAGTTGAAAGAATGTTAGCCGCCAAAGCAGGGAATAGAAGGAGAAAAGGATGCGTTTAGTACTGCAGGCTATCTTTTTTTCTTTTTTAATAGAACTGCTTTCAGAAATCCCAACGCGTCCACTGAAGCCAAATCGTCAATTCTCCAATTCAGAAGAATTTTTAAATGAAAAATAGCTCACAAATAGGAGATGGCTCATGCTCGCCAGTAGAACCAGATAATAAGTGTGTGCTCGCTCGCTATTCCCAGTGGTGGAGAACCAACACACACACGCACACACACACGCACACACGCTTTCAAGCTTTACAATGTGTTGATTGGCTGCTGGTGACATCATCTGAAATTGCGCACCAACAGGGCCCTTGGTGCTATGACTTCAATGTTGATGATGAAAGCGGGAGAGAGAGAGAGAGCAAAGGATGGAGATGGAAACCCCAGCAAAATTTCCTCTGCCACCACCTCCCCTCCCCGTCCGTCCATCCCAATTAGGATTTAGTTGATTTACAATCAAATACCCAAGGGAATATGCATGATGATCGAGGCGATGATCCAAAGAAGGAAAGATAAATGAAAAAAAAGAAATCACTTACAGTTCAACCAGAATTTACAGGAAAACTTTCACAAAACTTTGGAGGGAGAAACATCATCATTTTTCTGCCGTTTTTGGAACACTCTTGTGTCTCGTGTCATGTCGGCCAATATCCAAAGATGATTTTTTTCTTTTGTCCCGGACTTATTTCAGAGGGACCACTTTTAAGGGTGCAGAAAAGTAAGATTGGGTAGCATATGCAGTACATGTCATCATTGTCCAATGACAACTATGACGCTACATTTACTGTCTCTCGAACAAAAACATCACATGACTAAAAGAAAGATTCAGCACAAGATACATCTCTTTTTTGCACCCATAACTGTGTTTTATTTGCGTATGTTTAGATATTTTGCTGTTTTGAAGTCAGCGTCCGCAAAACATCTGTTTAATCATGGCTTTATGACAAAATGAATCAACGTTTATGATCCTCTGAACGCCATCTTGATAAATCATGTGAACGTTTTTGTATCAATCTGCCAAGCAAACAAACCGGGTGAGTTGTGTAACTTAGATGACTTTGTCCTGGTTTTGAAATACAATGATCTGCTGGTGTAACTAAAGGCCAGACAATGTCATGTATGTGCTCTACATATGTTGCTCTTCTGGAATGCGGTGCTGCTTTTTGAATTTTGCTCTCCATAATGGCTTTTGAGCTTCTTACCTCCTGCTGACTGGTAGAATTAGGCCAGACAGCTGGGAGTGGATCAGTGAACAATTCATTCAAGAAAGCTCACGAACAAGCACTCTGAATTCAAATATTTGCTTTGTGCGGATGTGCAGAACACAGATTGATGTCCAAAGCTGTCGCGCCAACGTTTCAATAGCACTTTACGAGGCAACGGCACAATAAACATTGTTGTGTCTGGATGGCTGGCACGTTGAAGTGAGACAGCTGGTGTCTGTCCTGGCCAGCATTTTAAATTCCATAATTGACAACGGCAATCCACACTCGTGTGACATATCTTGAGCACATTCTTCTCAGTCAATCACTGTGCAAACACGCAAGGTCAGGGTCAATAGCTTGATTGAGCGGACTTTTAACCATCCCACACTGCTGAACTGAAGCAAAATGTTTGGTTTGTAGTTGTTTAACATGAAAATTGCCAAGATCAGCTCCGGTGACCCCAACTTGAGGAGACGCAGCAGTGTGCAGGCTAATTATTACGTCAAGCCCACACAGGTAGTGTTCCCTCTGGCGGACAAAAGTGGTAAAACTAGGGCAAGCCACCATGCAATCAAATTCGAGTACATTACCACTGACGTTGACAGTCTGGGAAGCCAGGTGCATGCTGCAACCGCTGGCTCACCTTGCACTTTGCTCAAAAGCCCTAAATTGCAGAGAATCCCACCGCGACAATGCACGTAGAAGCTCAATGATGTATTGCAGTCAGCATTGTTGCACCACACATTTTCAACAAGCTCCATTTCAATGTATTGCTTCGGGCTACTCAACACGTTCTAGCAAATCACCAACTTGGCCATTTGAATCCCAAACTATTGCAGAAATGGTGACATCAATCGGTGAGAGAATTTCAAGGGTTAAACTTTGAGCAGAAGTCGCCGGTCCGTAAAAGCTAATGTGCTTCGACTCACCTTGAGCGGCCGTTCCTCGGGTGCTGAATACACTTGCTATCAAAGTGGCCACATACCAAATCATAGTACTATTCCCCACCGGAAATAAACCACATCATATCTCAAAGTGCCCCATTCGGTGAAGCTGTCATCGTCGAGTGTTCCCAGTGGATGTTAAAGGTGGCCGGTATCCTTTTGGAATTCAAAGCGAGCCCTGGACACTTGTCCACCGGAGCGTTCCCCTCTCTTCCCTTCCCCTCGCCGCGACTCGCCGCCACTCTCCTCTCCTCTCCTCGCTCATCCCGAGACAGATCACCTGCGCCAATGGGACTACAGCAAACGACTCTTGGAGACCGAGCAACAATCATGAGGTCATCGCGAGCCCACCTCTGCACTACCTCCATTGGTGGATTTGGGAAGAGGCCAATTGTTCATTGGTTAGCTGCAGTGTCAATTTCTGTGCCGGTTTGATGCGTTCAAGGTTTAGAGCGACTCGGAGGTTCTAGATTCCAACCTGAAGAAATTACGTCAACGACGTCAAACACTAAATCGTTATCTTAACGCATTCTGAAGATCTTATTACTAACAGTAGCCATGTGGATATGAAGTAAAACATTATTATGCTGCTTGCAATATTAAAAACGCAACACTCTTGGCCTTTTTATAAATCACCAAATGAAAAATAAATGGAAAATATCCTCTGTATTCTGGGTACCGTATACCTAGAACAGGAATACCCGACAAATAAATCGAGGAATTAATCTTTCTATTTATTGGACAAGACTTTTGAGGCTGCACATGAACAGATTGTCTTGGATGGTCAGATTTCCATCAGAACCTTAACGCAACATCAGAGGATGCCGTTTCAAGGTGGGTTGGCTTGTGAAGCCTTTGCGGAGCTGCACCATCATCCTGCGCAATAACACGAGCGGAAACCTCCTCCTGTTAGTCATTGCTCTGTGAAATCAAATTCTTGCCATTTTTTTATTCACTCAACGTGAAGGAAATATTTCCATTGTGAAGTGCAGTAACTATGTCAATCCGTTGTGATTCATGCTGTTTGATGCACTTGAAAAAGTGTGCGTCAGCTATGTAACCCAGTTATGTCTAAATACGGACAGTTTGAAATTCAACTGACTCAGTTGCCGTTGACATCAGACAGCCTGTTAATGCATTATCATTTCGACCCGTCGTGCTGCCTCTGCTCTGCGGGACTCCTGGAGGGGGGGGGGGGGCTGCTCTTGGGTCAATGCACAGGAAGGGCACAACAATATGATAAACTGTGTGGACAAGTCCGGTACAAGCACTTTTGACATTCATTTCTATTTTGGCAGTATTGTGAGTTTTTGACAAAAGACAAAACTGTGTTGTATTAATTGCAAAGTAGTCATGGGATAACCCATTCAGGTTTTTCATTGTTTTAAAGATTTTATATGGGGATTGTCCACTCATGTATGGTTGAGAGTTTTACTAGGAAAGCAGGTCCACAAATCTGTGCCTGGGATCACTCAGTCTGGGTCAGCAAGATCAATGCCGCTTGTCAATATGCTTTCTGTCTACCGCCCACCACAACAAAACTCCATATTTTTAGAATGTTTCTCATTGATGATGTCTCTGTAACATGTATGATGCAAAACCATTAGTATGTTACATTTAGCTCAAGTTTAAATCTACATACATTGATTATACAGAGAATACAAAACATTATCATTTGTTCATTTGGTGTTTTGATTTGTTGTGACAACGCCCACGATCTTGACCCACCATTCAAATGGTTCAAATGCTTAAAGGTCATAATGTCACCAGACGTCTGGCTGTTTTGGTGATGAGCTGTCAGCAGAGGACGCTGTTGCTTCATTTTTGTCCACAACGTCACATCACATATTTGAGTACGTTGACTTGCCACCGCGGATGGAGAAATGTCTCACGGAATTAAAAGACTGAACAAGTTTGGATTGTATCTGGCCATTCCATCATAATATTATTTTACAAACAGAATTTACTGACTTCATGCCTCATACGATTAAGTCATATTGGCCCATATGCACAAATTCCCACTTGTTCAATGATTTTGGATTCATTCAATCAATAAAAAGTGGCATAAGATCTTTCATCTTTAACCGATTCTTGCCAACTAGAGCCCATTTTATGTGTATTTAAAATGTGTATCCCACAATAGCATGTACTTTTGATGTCGCGATACTTAATTTTTTTTTTGTCATACCTACCTTTTGGATTGCTAAAAATTCTCTGTGCTAGCAGCACAGTAATCCAGCATCAACACACACCAAACAAGCCAATTCCCAGTGGACCCTGCTGTACATCTGTTCAACAACTTGACTCAGCCCACGCTGAGGCCTTTGAAGGAACGAGTACTGTCGTTGCGCCAGATTGCTAGCTACACCCTAACTGCAAATAGCACTCGGTGGGTCACCCTGTCTGTGTACGACCCCACCGTCGTTTACAGCGCTTGGGCGTAACTATTGCAAAACACGTTTTCCATTTTTTCTTACTTCACCCGAGTGGGGTCGTATTTGTGTCTTCTGTCACTTCTTTCATTGATAAGCTTGTGCAAGGAGTTAAAGATCAGGCCGAGTTCAATTATTTATTCAGTGGCCCCAAAGCGTCTTGTCAGATGACCTGCGCCTGTTTTGGATTCTAGAGCATTTTATCTGTCTTCCTCTGCAATGCATTAATAAGTCACACTTTGGCCCATGGCATAAAACAAAACAAAAAAAATAGAAACAAAATCAAATGGCACAACTGTACGATATAGGAACATTCATATAAGGCACTCAATAGGTGGTGATCTGGTTCAATTCCAACTCTAGCCTTCCTGCGTAGAGATTGCGCCTGGCTCTACTACTCATTTGATTTGACAAGCGACTCCATATGATACAATATGATATGCAACCCCCCCTGAACATCTTGCCGGGGTCATGAGGTTCATTCCCGGGAGTCGTAAAGGGAAGAACACTAATCACGATTCAGGGCACATGACTGACAGGGGTCCTACAAAATACTATTTCCAGTTTGCAGGAGTGAAGTCGTGTGGCCCAAAGTGATATTTTTCCCCAATCATTTTGTGTTTGACATGTTTCCATTGACTCACCGCAAGAGGGCACTATCTTTAGAAACAGCCCTATAGCTTTGAACGGAATGTCTGCATGAAAACTCATTTGAATAAATGCTAAAGAGATTAAATTCACGCAATGGGAAAAAAAATGTCTTTCAGGAACCAGGCAAATAATATGCAATGTTTTAAAAAAACAAACAATAAAATCCTCAAACGTTGTCTATAAATAAATGATGCTTGCATTCTTTCCCATCAGAGATAAGCAGCTGACCATAGGAGTGAGAAAAAGAGCACCTGCCTTGGTGCGTAGCTCGAAAATGAATAACGGCTTCTCGGACCAGGCAATAACACTTGGGAGGCAAAAGAAAATCAATAAATCTCAGGGATATTACACCTTGCCAACCTTGACAAGTACATAAACTCAGGTTTGGCTGCTTCTTCTTCTTCCACCTCTGCCGGTGAGACTGACAACTCGTGCTTTTGGCTCTGGGCAGGGCAGGGCAGAGCAGGGAACGCTTTGATTGACCAAGACAGATCAATTAAATCACCTCCACAGGGTTATCTACTTGCAAAAGGAAAAGAGACTGCATGGAGGGGTGACAAGAGCTGCACAACCGTTTTGCTCTCTGGCATTTAGGGAGCGGCTAGCCGAAAACAGTGGATTAAGGGAAAGGTCATAGCCTTGCTGGTAGGATTTTTCTCAAAATGTTTTCTCCCCTTATCACAACAGGCCAATTCCCCTATTTTTGCTGTGGACTGAACATATTAGGGCTTGACAAAAGCTGGATTTAAAAAACAGTAACACAGTTAGTTCCAGCTAGGATCATTTAAGTACTGGTACAGATAAGACCCTCTCGCTTCAAATAACCGCATCAAACAATAGTGGTGCGATATTGTAGAAATAATTATGATATTCTGATAGACTTTAGAATTGGACTTCCAGCAATGCAGCTCGCTCTCTGTTGAACTGAACATCAGATCGTAAAGCAGATTAAAACCACATCATTGTTTAATCGATAGTCTATACATAGTATTGTTGTGAAATGTAAAACTGGAGCATTGTATCACGTGACACATAATCCAGGGATCAGAAATAGACATTGTAAACAGAAGGATTTGTTAGATTATTAACATTGTGAAAATGATTGCAGTGAAAAGTAGCATAGCTTCACAATTAATGTACAATTAACTGGCTACAGCGTGTAAAATTTCACCAATACACTACTATATTGCAGAGATGACTATCTGCACATTTTGTAGATACATGTGGTGCTTTAGAATTCCACAATCCTGATCCACAACAGAAGCTGGCCTAGATTGGGGCATTCCACAATTATCTCAGTACATTCTCACCACCGTATCACCCCCCCCCCCCCCCCCCCACACACACACACACACACATCATCATCATATTCAGTCAAATTAACAAACTAGTTGTCATGTGCATCCGTTAAAATCTATGATTAATCTATTCAATCAACATAAATGTAGATGTTTCTCTTATCTGACAGGTTGGCATTCTTTCTTTATTCTGCAGCAAATGAAGATCAGCATCAAAATCATTGCCCACCACCACATTACGAAGGTGCGGTGTAATTTAGTTTGTAGAAACAAATGGAATGCAAACTTGGCATTTTACTGCCATTCCCGGCCGGACCTTACTTATCATATGGCTGAGTTATGAAGGAGCCAACAGATGGTGCATGGTGCGTGCTACTTGAAAATAATGTCAGCTCAAAGAAAAGAAACGGCCCAGCTGACTGTTGGGAGACACCCAGACGAGTAAAGCATCTGGAAGACAGCCACACAGCCAGTTCATTCTCATTTCTCATTTTGCTGTTTATATCTGAAGCCGACTCATGTTTTTGCACAGATGTTTGCACATTGAAAACATATAAGTGAGCCCGGCCGGCCGGCCGGCCGGCCAGCCCGCAGGCAGCTGGAGAGGAGCCAATTCTGGCGATGTGCCTCACTGGAGGTGGCAAGGCAGCATGCCGCCGTCGCCGCCGTCAAGTGCTCACTCAGATTTAACCAAGCAGGCAATTTGTTGGCTTGGCTGTGCTGTGTACCATGCATGCCAAGAATGTTGGGATTGGTGACAGCTGCAGGCAAGGAGCACACACATGTTCAAGAATCAAGGACAGGTGGGGCAAGCGACATTTAACTCATTCAGTGCCATCCATATCAACTGGCTTGGCAGTGAATGGGTTCATTGGTGATGGCATAACCGAGTACATCCTTTATGATATGATTCTTTTATAATCCAATGTCATTGTCAGTCATTGATCCCGTTTCTAGGGCCGCTCCTCATCTCACGTCTTCATCTTTGAGGTGTACCCACCTGCCCTGAGACATTGGGTCAGCGAGCGAGCGAGCGAGCGGGCCGGCCAAATGCCGCTTGTAAAGATCCATTGAGCCCTTCTCGCATGTGTGTCTCGCTCATGCCTGCTGTCAGCTCCCATTACCTAATTGGAATTGAGATGCATCTGGCCCGCATTTTTGGTCCGCTGCATCGGAGATCCCGTCACCTCCCCCCACTCGCAGTTTTCCATGCCATCCCACTAGGAAAGAATCTCTCTAGCCGCACGTGTGGTCAAACACGACTTTGAAGGGAAAAAAAAGATCACAGGCGAGCACCGAGAGACAACTTCTGCGGTTCACTTTAGTTAATAAGAGCATTGTTTAATTCATGAGATGTGTCATGCTACAGTGGTTTCATCTTCACTCTTAGTCAAATTTACAGGAGCTCCCACTTCAAAGTCTTTATCTGTCAGGATCAGTGACCTGGCATCGCCCAGTTCAGAGATCCAGAGTGACATCTCAGCAGCTACGCTTCCCATCCGCACGGCTCGGAGCATCATATGGAGGGAGCTTGCTTTCTCGGCACGAGAAGCGCACGCTCGCATTATTCACAGTCATTTTCTTGCCACGGCCGCCAGAGAATCCTTCCTTCCCTGCAGAAAGTCTGATCACTCACTCATATCAAATGGATTATGGGTCATTAATATCTGTTCATTTGCCAGAGAAACTGGGAGAAATAGGAGGACATCAAAAAACGGAGCATGGGAAACAAAAATGATGTCTCCCGTTTCATTTGGATGAAACTGGTGACAAAAGGTTTTTAATGAACAATTTAAAGAAACTCATTTAGTAGCTGAGCTGGATTAATTCCTTTAGAAAGAATGGACTTGTGTTAACGTATCATCGGATGTTTCAAAGTTCATTGACTGCAGGTCCTTCTTTCTTTTCTCAAGTTAATCCTCTCCGTCCCTTCCGAGACTGCTCAAACACATCCGATTTGAGTTCAATGTTTCCACATCCCTGAGGTTGCGAGTTCACTTGCTTCTTTGAGCATAAATGAGCCAGAAATAGCTTTCCGACGAGCAAGTGTAATACAGCACGAGATTTACGGCCTCGCCTTGAATACGGAATGGTCTTCGGTCCTTGGAGTGATACGCTACGCCGCAACACTTGATTCTGGGACTTCCATTTTTAATGACACGAAATGTCAGCGGACGTCAAACTTATCCCGCATAAAAGGAACAATTGATATTTTTTCAAATCAGCGCTGTTTACTGTGGGACATAAAAAGCAGATTTACACCAACAACAAACCTTGGCGCACTAATTATATGTATAACTGGCTCAAATCCAAGCTGATTACTATACTAGTCTATGCAAACGAACGGATAACTGTTCATAACATTCGCCGATTACAGTGTTCATTTTGCACGTGTCCGTGTTCAATAGCCATCTTGATTGTTGTTCAGAAGGAGCCTCAGCTGTCACGGTCGGGTGGAGCACGGAGCAGGACGACCAAGTGCAGCTTGGAACAGGGTTTATCGGTCAACTCAAAAAAGGCAAACTAACAGACTCGGCAACTGACATGACTTAACAAAACCTAACAACGAGACCGACCAAAAAGACAGGGTGACATTACCAATGATAGGAACAGGAACCAAAAAGACATCATGACATGAACACACAACAATGATCCGAGCGGGAGTGAGGGAGGGAGGGGCAGACAGGACTTATATACACGACAGGTAACAAGAGGCAGGTGGGAATAATCAAACTCATCATGGGCACACAGGAAGGGAGGGGAGGGGAGGGGCGAGCACACAGACAGAAACCAAGAAACCGACACTTAGTGGAACAGCTGGGGCTAAGGCGTGACATCAGCATTGCTGCTTTAAAACTAGGTTGACAAATGATATCATACATTCAATCGTGCCTTTTGCCTAATCAGCCTCTAATTTGATTTAAATCATGTATAAATTCATCACAAGGCATAAATAGGAAATGGTAGGAGTGTAAAAGTCGGTAAGTGAATGTGGCATCATGCGGATGCACTATTTAAAGGAATCCAAATCATCCTGTACCTGCTAAGAAGTGCACGAGTATGTCAGCATTGCATTAAATTTAATGCTAATCGTGCTAGTTCAAGAGTCATGTATGTGCACCTTGGGAAAAGCAAACATTTCGCATTCATATCAACGTTTATTCGGTGTGACGCGTTCCTTTGCAAACACTGAATAAAAAGATGCGTGAAATTGGTGAGGGAGACAGATGTGGCAGCAAATCAGCAATATAATCAGTGTCAACATGGCATACTTTCATGTATTTTTAGCATTGCAAGCAAAGCCGTGACTACATTCATTTTTGTATTTCAAAGGTTCCCCTAAATGGCCTCTTTCTGTAAGAACGCTTCTGTTTTGCTTGGACAGCTCTGTCATCCCATAAGGCTAATAAGCGTCTCGGTGGTCCTGGCGCTCCTGCAGGGGTTGTGCATCTTCCTCCAGATGCAGGGTGACTAGTCCTTTTTGCAGCCAGCACTCGGAGCTTAAACGATGTCCACGCAAATAGCACGCACGTGTTAACTTTGCCTTTAAACATGAGGTCTGCACTTCTCCAATAAAAGATGATTTGATATGATTCCATTCATATTGGTTGAATCTATATGTTTTTTCTGAATGAAATAGTTTTGCGTTACTGCACTCATTTATGCCTTTTATTATACCTACTTTT
Source organism: Syngnathus scovelli (assembly GCF_024217435.2). Lineage (NCBI taxonomy): Eukaryota > Metazoa > Chordata > Actinopteri > Syngnathiformes > Syngnathidae > Syngnathus > Syngnathus scovelli. The sequence continues at coordinate 773,233 of NC_090861.1, forward strand.
TGCAGGGCCTGCAGGAGCGAATCGATTTGATTGATTTATCCTTTTTATTTTCAATTCTATTTATCAGTCATTTTTGTTACAGCACTAATTTATGCCTTTAATTATAGCTCTTTTTGCAGGGCCGAGAACAGATTTGATTTATTTTTTCATTTATTAATCGTTTTTGTGACAGCCCTAACTTATACCTTTAATGATAGCTATTGTTTTTGCGGGGTTGCTGTTGTTTTCTGATTATCCCTGTAATCCAATCTCAAAAATGCATTCATCCAAGAGAACCGATGATGCATTCCTTCCCCCTGCAAAAATGCCAGTCGCTCCATGTTGTGCTTGCAGTCACAATACTACAAGACGTACGTATGTACGTATGTATGTGTGGGAACAATTACAAGTGGTAAGTGAAGATGTGTGAGAAGAATGACAAATGGCTTGCCTGGGGAGGGAGGGGGGGGAGGGAGGGAGGGAGGGGGGGAAGCAGCAGAAGGCTTTGCTCATGTGCAGTCAGTCTGGTGGCGTACGCACATGCCTCCCTCGATTTGGGCTGTAATGAGGACACCACTGTGGCACAGTTCACATTGTTTACAGTGACTGGTGCCCCGCAAGGTCCACCATACATATCACTGGACTACATGCAAAAGTCTTGGAACAATGTGCTCAAATTCATCATTTTTGCTGGATACACAGAAAAGTCGAATATCAGACAAGAGGTCATTAGTTCATCTTGGATGTCCAGGTATTTACCGTACAAGGGACACGAGCAAAAAAAAGATTTCAAAATACACTTTAGTCGATCGACTCTTAGGCCTGGGGAGGGAGGGGGGGGAGGGAGGGAGGGAGGGGGGGAAGCAGCAGAAGGCTTTGCTCATGTGCAGTCAGTCTGGTGGCGTACGCACATGCCTCCCTCGATTTGGGCTGTAATGAGGACACCACTGTGGCACAGTTCACATTGTTTACAGTGACTGGTGCCCCGCAAGGTCTACCATACATGCACTGGACTACATGCAAAAGTCTTGGACCAGTGTGCTCAAATTCATCATTTTTGCTGGATACACAGAAAAGTCGAATATCAGACAAGAGGTCATTAGTTCATCTTGGATGTCCAGGTATTTACCGTACAAGGGACACGAGCAAAAAAAGATTTCAAAATACACTTTAGTCGATCGACTCTTAGGCCAGCTTTTCCAAGCGCTGGAAATAAATCTGAGAATTCAATACATCTCAAGTCACTTCTATTATTCAAAAGACACAAGGAACACAATGGAGGAAAAAAAAGAGGGTGTGTGTGTATGTGTGTGTGTGTGTGTGTTCCAAAGTTCTATTTCTTCCCATCAAGCTCACCAAGTAGAAAGCTTGATGCATTTGGTGCATAATTTAGCTATGTTGTATCTGTCTATGCTCTGGGGGACGTCAACATCATTGTTCCATGGAAATAAGTGAACTGCATAAAGTACATGTGCAGATAGATGTCTCATAGTGTACCTGTTCACTCAAAATGGAGCTGGCCCACTCTACTGTAATTCATCTAAAAATATGGCCAGTACATCATCCAAAGGCTTGGAAATTCGGTGAAAACTCCAAAGTGACAGTCTGTAATTTAAAATTCACTTTGTTTTGGAAAATATTTCTTTAAAGTCCACAAAAGATGTACATAACAAATGTACATTGTCTCTTTTTTTTTGCAAGCATAATTCACACAATTAGTCCTGTTACAGTACACAATGTACACAATCAACCCTACAGATGCATTTAATGTGACAGTCAAGCCACTTCTTTGCATGGACTTCATAAAGTGCTCCTAATCTCAAGAGTTTATCCCAAACCACCATATGGCCAAATCATCCAATCTGTAATGTGTCTTCTTTTAATAATTCTATGCATGTACGTATGTATCTATTGTTTACACACCAAGGTTCATCCCAAAATGCTAATAGAATTAAAAGACCAGCCCAGAAAAACCCAGTTTATTTGAAAATGCAAAACCACGTTTGCTACACTTTTTGTGATTTTACTGAAGTTGTGGAAGATTGAATTTAATTTTATTGTATTTTATTATAAATGATTGGCCCATGATTAGGAATGGGCGGGATTCTGTTATATCCCTTATCATCCATTTTCTAAATCAAAGTTCTACTAGTTGTAGTTTGGTCCTGGTGAAGGATTATTTTGGCATTAAAGCAATAACAGCCAAGCCAAGGTCCATTGGGATGCCACGGCCTATTGCCATCTGGCCGCTTGATCCACAAAGGCTTTCTATATCAATTCAAAAACAAATGTCATTTCATGCTCTCAGATAAGAAAACTCAAAGTATTTCTCCTTTCATTGTCAGTACTGATGGAATAATGCCATCTTGATATATTAACCATTAAAAAAAAAAAGCATGACAAAAGTTCAGCTGAGAAAAAGTATCATAATATTTGGACTTACATTTACACGTTTAGTCAAAATTGAGCAACAACAGCAAACAGATGAACAGATTAAAGCTTACCAAAGAGTAATCACAATTTTATTGCCCTGAAATCCTTCATCATCATTTTACACACACAAGCATTTTCAATTGTACAACTAACTCTCAGCCCTTGGGAGATAAGTACACAAAAGCCCCAAGGTCTAATCTAACATTGAAAAAGACAGATTCTGTCTTCGCCTGAGGTCGGTCAGCTGGAATACACTGGTGACCCCGCCGACCAGGATAAGCGACCTTAAGTTTGTGTAACTTGACTGTATTGTTTTACTCGCAATTACATTCCACTTTATTTTCGTCTCTGGATAGATAGCAGACACCTTCTACGTCAGGAGTTGGAAGTCTCAGTCAAGATGAGTTCCAGTCGCCTTTTTTTTTTTCCACTGGGGTCTGCTCACTCCCTGGCGCAACTGCAACGTAGCACAAGGCCACAGTAGTTAAAGAAAACAAAAGCCTCACACTTCGTATCAACTAGAAATTCTTGGCAACTTGACTGATGCTTTCCGGTAGCTATGGAAACCTACTGGAAATGCTCCCCCCTCCCCTCGCGTACCCCCCCCCCCCTCTCTCTCTCTCTCTCTCTCTCGCTCTCTCTCTCTCTCTCAATCCGATGCCGATCTGTTTAGGCTACTTTGCGCATGTACGGCGGGTCAAAGCGAACATAGCGTCGACTCCAAGATGGCGAAAGCGCGTCTGGCTTGCCTCCTGACTCTCCTCTCAACTCACTGTAAGTAAAAAAAAAAAATCCAGCAGACTCACGGTTATTGTATTTTGTCAGCAAGGAGCGCGTCAGTTTAAGTCCAGCTACTTGTGCCGCTGTTTGTTCGCGATTTGAGTTGAGCGCTGGATATAAAAGAGAGGTTCGTCAAACACTAAAACTCACACCAGACGTACGAGAACCTCTACCTCGCAAAAGAGACGGACTGACTCGTGTTTTTACAAATATATAGTCGCCATTTTGGTACAATTTACTAACAGAATACTAAGTAAGCAGGTCGAGTGTTTTTAAGCCGCTTTTGATCAGTTCGCCCAAGCCATCGTTTGACTCAGTTTGCTCGTATTCATCGTTCGCCCGCTTGCCCGCCTGCCCGCCCGCATCGCTCGAACGAACATAAACGCCACCGTCGCTTCGAGCGTGTGCACCCCATCGCGTTTTGCTTACTTTTCGGAAAAGTTTGTCTTTGGAGTTCAAAGGACGCCCCGGTGCTGGTGAATTAAACATGGTTGTGGACGTGCCGTTAACTATTTAGCGTGGCTGTGGGGCCGCGGTGGCGATGTTCGAAGTAGTGATGCGAGATAACGGTTTTTCCTGCCGGCTGAATAAAGCAGGCAGGCAGGCAGGCAGGCAGGCTGTCCGCGGGAGGAGTCGGGCGAGTCAGTGTCCTCTACTCTGCTCTGCTCTGCCTGCCCCCTCTCTCTCCCGTGAACTCTTTTCAAAGCGTTGTAAAACAAGCGAACAGAATCGGTTCGATGTGTTTTCGCCGCCGTTTTAGCAGCATACAGCTGGAAGTGATGAACGCACACCTGTGGAGGCGAACTCTGGCTTTTTCACTTCTTCGTACCATAACAATGAGGGAGGCGTACGGGTTTGGAAAAAGATATTGCAGGAACAAATCATCTTGGTAGCCGCGTGGTTTTAAATGACTCATCGTTAAATAAGCCACTTGTTGCTGAGCTACGTGAGCAGCCATTCTGGGAAGCAGGGCTGTTTACGTGACCTTTTTGAGTCTGATTTAGTTCTGACCAAGCAAGAAAATCAGTAACAAGGGAAGAGCCCAATCAAGTAGTTTGGCCTCAGTAGTTATAATGTACCTTTAATAGATTTTTGAAACTTATTTTGCCTCTCTTGTGGAAACATAGCATTGCAAAGCTTAACAGGAGTTGGCATGAATTGCATTTCTCCGTCTTACCCTTGGACACAGGTTCATTCTCAGGCATGAGTGGGACCAAAATAGCGATCAAAGTACAGACATGAGACCCTCCTGGGATCATTCACGTGTATAAACGGTTTAATCCGAATTACACTGCAGCCTTTTTCCACTTTAGATGCAATTTGTCATACTCAAAAGATGTTTGTGGCTTCAAAGGGATGATACACATGAAACTTAAGGGGTCAACTTTGAAACATGACTTGCAAAATAAAAAATGTGACACATAATTGACCGTATACTTATAACCTGAGTCTTTGGAGGCTTTAGTCAGTACTTTTGATAGTGTTTCCCCTGAGCAAATCTGTGACAGGGCATGGCAGGAGAACAATTGACATTTTCAGAGGGAGCAGTGAGCTGGTGAAGATTTAAGAATTTCTTTTGTCTTGCTCGGACAGGGGCTTAGCCATGTGGTGGACTGGCTCTGAGCCAGCGTTGCCCGTGTCTTTAGAAACAGCATTAATCTGGCGAGATTGAAGCTGGCTAAAGGCTGTGTTGTGAAATACTAATAGCCACTGATAGGCCACCACTAATTGAAATACATTTCTTTTTGGAGTCACGCTGTGTCAAAAGTTGTTTTCGTGTGGATGTCTCGGGGCCACACAAGCTTGCGTTCTATTGATTTATCGTCGGATGTGCCTTTTTAGTTGCAATTTCATTCCCTTGTCTGCTGTCTTCTTCAATGGGCCTCAGCTATTCCAAGTGAAGGCTAAAGCCAACATAGCTGTAAATATCATCCTAGTCATCTGTCAACGGAGCAAAAGACACAGGCCATTGTTATTTTAAGTGCACATGCTTACAGCAGACTTTCCAATCGGACCTAACGGAATGCATTGACATTTTAGGCTTCATCCGAGCACTTTGCCTTGGAATATTCCAAAGAAGTGCGAGCCTCTGCTCTCTCTGTCTTTGCCAAGAGTGGATGGAGCAAAACTAGGTGAGACTCTGGAAGATGCTCAAAGTGGATTCGTTTGAATCAAATTCAAACTTTGAGCGGACTACTTTGACTCTGTTGAGTGTGGTAGAGCATCATTTAAAGTTCAAGATTTGACACTATTTTCCTGGATGACTGGCTCTACTTTATCTTTGTTTTCATTCATGGATGACAACGAAATCCAATTGGAGCCATCTCTTTATCTGCATGATTAGATAAGTCAAAGAGCTGGTTGTTGTTATGTACTCTGCTGATAAGCCATTTCGTCACACAACGGCGCTTCTCAAAGTGCTACTCATGGACTGACGCTGCCAAACACGCTCTTAAAACATTTGTCCAAAAGAAAGGCGAGGGAGGGTTGACGCCTCTCTCATTGTTTGGCGTGTGCAGCCGAGCGCTGGCTCGGCGAGACAGGAGTCAATATCCCCTTAGATGACTGCAGATAGTCGCTCCCTTAGGAGCCCGTATGTTGTCAGATGTTTCCTGACCCACCCAAAGCTTGCGAGCAAATGTTTGGAGGACACAGAGAATGGCACGCAATGCGGTGGCGCTCGCTATCGGGCAGCAGACAAACACAAAGAAGTCCCTTAATGCTCTGCATTTGTTTGTTACAAGTCAGAAGTTATTCATATCAGAAAGCCCTGAGTGAGAGTCAGCTCTGGCATATTGACATTTCGCTCTGGGCTCAGATGTCACAGCGAGAAAGAAATGATTTTTCGGCAGAGGGGGAGACTGAGTACTGCTCGCTCACTCCAATTTTGACAAAGTTGATCCTAAAAAAATTCCTTACAGGCTGTCATGAATATTTCTCTATTGTGGACCCCAAAGTGTATAAAGCGAATGTGGCGGCGGCGGCGGCGCACGGCTGCTTACTCTGGAATTGGCCGAAACAGCTGAGCAGGAGTGGGTGGAGGTGTTTGGAGCTGTGGCGCAAGCAGGCGTCACCAGAAATATCTACAGCGTCCCTCCCAAAGCTGAGTGTCCATCCAAGCAAATGTAACATTCCAAATGGAAAACACATGGAGCTTGAAAAACCTCCTGCATGAGGTGCAACAATATTGGCCGGCCGGCCACCTGTTTGCCTGAAAGATAAAAAGAAAGTCCGTCTGTCCTGCTGATAACAGCAGAGAGGAGGAGGGCAAGCTGTGAAGAAAGAATCTAGACAAGTTGACAGATTGGTCAAATATCTCAAAAGCCGCTTTCAATTTGAAAAGCAGCGTGTCAATAAAAATGAAAGAGTAGGAGGCCATTGAGCATGAATGTTTTCTCTTGCTGCACTGAACCGTTAAATACGTATCTTTGCGCAGCCCACACAAATGACTTCCTGTTTGATGATATTTATCGGAGGATGGGGTGGGGTGGGGTGGGGTGGTGTCACATGCTCCCTTGAGGGGGGAAAACACACTAAGTCCTGCTTGTGTCTTTACTGGATGGCAACAGTACGTCCATCAATAGGTCAAAGCAGGCCACCATTGATCAAACATCGGGAAGCGAGCAAACTAATTAGCCTTTTCATTTTTGCCGAGGCAATGCACGAGATGGATGAGAGACTTTCAAACGAACATTCAAAAGCACAAAATGGCTCAGGAACCATTTTATTTTTGGGGGTTTACCAGGCTGTAAAGAAAGAGGCAATTGCGCTTTAAAGCTCAGGTGTTCACCGTGAGTTATTTCCAAACCATTGGCTCCACCTGAAAATGGGGCCTTTGATAATCCTTCTGAAAAATGACTTCTCTCAAACATTTTCTATGATGAGCATATTTACGGTTCTTTAAGGATAACAATCAGACAATGTTGTTTTCGGCAAATCATTTGGAAGAGATGACTTTTTGGCAACGTCATCAAGCTACATCGTATCTTTCATAATTGCATCGCTAGGGAGATCCCGAGGGGCACAAATTATACATCTCTGACTTCATTGCACAAATGAATGAGTCAGTGCATCCACACTTGGCAATGACGGCTCCATGCGGAAATCTCGGTGCCCGGTTAAATGAGTTATTAGCCGTGTGTGTGTGTGTGTGTGTTCAAGAAGACTAACTCAAGTTCAGTTTGCGAGCACAATAGGTCAAGTGTTAAACTACAGCTGAGTAAAGTAACAACCTAGACCAATAATTGGAATTTGATTCTATGAAACGTGTCGGACAGTATTTCCAACGTGATAGAAACCAAATGCCAGCTTCTATTTTTGCTCAAAGATGTACTGTCGAGCACATGATCCCATATGAGCCAATCAACCATGGGTTGCTACCAACCAGCCATTTTGACACTGGACAATGGTTGGGGAGGTGTGTGACCTATTTTTTGTTGTTGTTGTTTTCTTTTATGTTGCAGAACAAGCACATGTTTTGATGTCGGATGGCCTTGACTCATTTTCGTGAGTGAGTCACGACAACAAATCACTCACACGAGGCGATGTATGCTCAGGCACACTTGAAAGCTCAAGTCTGGGTCATTTTTGGGGAGAATGTGCCCCTTGGCCACGGTCTGTGTTGGCCATGCTCACTCTTGGGTTGTTTCAGTCCATACACGAATGGCAGAAGTGCACCATTAGCTTTTTGCTCAAATATTCAATAGCTGTTGCTATCTTCAAATATCTTTCTAACCAAACCAATGTTCTGGGGGAGGCAAAACTTGTTGTATTAAAACTTGACTTGTTGAATAGAACTAGAAGAAATAATTCAAGATGCTAGCTAGCAGCAGCAGCATTAATGCACTTTCTTGATTCTGTCACAAAACATCACCTGTATCCTGAATGGTCTGTATCGGGGCTAATGCATGACTTGAAGCTCGGATCCAGCTCTCACACACACACACGCACACACACCACTTGCCACGTGTGCGTGTGTGTGTGTGTGTGTGTGAGCGCATATTTTGGGGTATGCAAGTGCCTGAAATAGTTGTCAGGATGCCAGACATAGGCGATGCGTTTGTAGCATGGTGGCTGGCCTCTGTCTGAGCTCCGATAGAATGAAGGGCTTTACATGCGGGCTCTGCTTGCTTTTCCGTGTCATAGGAACCAAAAGTGAAAAGGGAAGCTATTTGGGTGGGTTTCACCAGCCTACGTCTTTCAATTTATCCTGTGTCATCACAGTAATTAATAACTCTTAAGTTGACTGGGTTTCAGCCCGAGATAAAACGTAACTGGAAAAACAAGAGGAAGGAAGTGACCGTGAAACGGCGAACATTCTACACACATCTGTGTGAGGAGATTTCCTGATTCTATTCATTTTTTTTTTTTTGCTGTAAAGGTTATAATTGTTGTTGTTAGAAAACAATTCCAAACATTAAACTTCATATCCTGTCATCCCGAGTAATAGCCCAAATGAGCACGTTATCGCAAATGCCATTTCCTCGCTGAGACTTTAATTGAGACATCAGCATAAATTCCACGGTCATTAGCAACACGTAAACATATGAGCTTAAAAAAAATGCTCTACAGCAGGGAGATGCTTCCTTTGAGAGCCACAATTACCGTGGACCTCCCATGACTTAAAATGATCATGACATGGGATGCAAGTCCACTTTTGTTCTTCTGTTTATCTCATCTATATTTTGTGGAGAAATTCGAGATGTTCATTCCTTCATTGCCTTGGTGATGTGTGCCAAATGGCGTCTCCCTGTGAACTCGAGTCACAAGAATGCGCTAAACTATTGCAAAACTGTTACTTTTGGGTCACTGCGATAAAAAAGAAAAAATCTCGGTTCTTCATTTTTTGTACCACAAAAAACAGCCCAATGGTTACATTAATGACTAAATCATGAAGGATTCACCAGCGAAAAGCCGAGCAATCATTTGAGAAAATAGAAACCGCCGTCCAGCATGAAATGGTAACCTGAATACATGTGCTTCTTGTGCTGCTGCCTGCCTGCCTGCCTCCACACGCTGCTTCTTTCTTCCCCACATCAAAGTTTCCTCACCGTTGTGCATCCTGCTTTGAGCTGGAGCAATTATCATCCTATGCTTTTATTCACTTTCAACCTCACTTTCACCGCAAATGTGCATCTCTGTATATTGCTGATGAATGTCTAGAAAAATGAGAATAGCGGTCTCCATCACGAGGGATCCAAACTCAACTGTCCAACGCTCATAACTGAGTCAGTGATGCCTCTAAGAAGATTGCGAAGGTCTTTTAGCATTTTTCACTATTAGTCACGGCTTATTAGGAGCGGGTGTGTCAAGCGCACTCAAAGAATTCCATGCAGTCCGAATATTCCTTGCAGGCCCGTCCCACACATTGCTAACTGATGGAATATGCTACACGCTGTAAAACGGTTTCTCTATAAGAGAAATCTTTTTGACACCATCACGTAAGGAATTGAAGGGTGTAAAATGGAGGTTCAGGTGTGTATCAGTGGCTTTTCCAGCGCCAAAGTCCGTCTGGTATTTCCGAGGGAAACCCACGAAGGATTCCACTCGGAGCAGGTGATGGAAGCACGGCTGCGGGAAGTGGTGTGTGTGTGTGTGTGTGTGTGTGTGTGTGTGTGTGGGGGGGGGGGGGTCGCTTGTGGTGCGCAGCATCAGAAGCCTCAGATTGTTTCCTTTCCCAGCTGTTGTCCAAGTTACATTCCCTATTCCACAACTCAGCAAGCCTTCACAAACTATTTACTATTTAAATCTTTGTATGAACATTTGTTGTCTTAAGGGGGTTGTCAGTGTTTTGAAGAGAGGAACAGCCCTGATTTGGTCCCAGGGTTCTTTCATCATTGAACTCGGCATCCTGTTTTTTTCATGAAGGTACTACGACAGACTTGTACATAATTGATTTTCATCATTTGACAAAGTTGAAGCTAGAAATGATCCTCAGGGCAGGGCAGGGCAGGGCAGGGCAGGGCAGGGCAGGGCAGGGCAGGGCAGGGCAGGGCAGAGCAGGGCACGCCTGCCTTGTGTGCTCTGTGAGATTGGGTGCCCCCCGTTGCATGCATTTACTTGATGCCATGACAAAAGTGTCCATGCAGGCAAATTAAATCAATGAACTACTGAATCCGACGGAGCCTGAATGCACAACTAATGAAAAGAGAATTAAAAGTCAGCAGAGTTGTGCGAGCAGTTGTTGTGTCCGCCGCCCTTTCAGTTTAGCCCTCGACGGGCGTCCTTAGCCCACGCAGGAAGTCAGGCAGATAAAGCAGATTGGACCTGCTAAGTCAACACGTTTGTGTTCGTCTGCCTTTGTGTGTGTGTATTGTTCCGTTGTGAGTTGGGCATGAGCTCATGGTGCTTGTCTACACTCCATGCTGATGTCTGCAAAGTGGTTGTGCTTCCTGTAACATCAACATGATTAGCCTGTGAAGTGTATTTTTATGATGCTGGAGTGAAATTATCGGTTGATTCACAGTGACGGACGGCACCATTGTCAACATTTCAATGACGTTTGTGTTTGAAATTTTGAAGCAGTCGAACGTTCTCCACAACATTCCAACTTTCATGCCATCCAAATGGCTTTCATGTGATGTAATGTTTCCCATCATCCAAGGCTGCATTCATACACATTTATTTTCATCATGCTGGCCTGCGTGGAAATTGCATTCCTAATTAGGATTAAGAAAGGGGTCGGGCAGCCCCCAACTAGAATGCGAAGTATTTGTAATGAGCGCGAGTGATGCCATCTGTGTGCAGTGTGGCGAGGAGCTAATTCTGGCACTGCCACTGGTGTGATTGAGCACAAATTTTCATGATAGCAAAGCAAAGCAAAGCAATGCAAAGCATCAAGCCTGGCATTTCACTTCAACTCCAGCGGAAAACGGGTGAGAGTTGAATTATCCAAGCCCCACTCTTGGGTATCATATGGTCCTTAAAGTGACGCCACGGAGCTCACCAATTCATGTGGACATCCAACATGTGTGGCATGTCACATTGTTCGCATAACTGAATTGCTGCGCCAGGGGAGGCCTGCTCACACACACGCTTGGCTTTGCGCCCGAAACTGTTTTGACAAGGCTTTTACTGTCTCCTTCAAGTGTCAAAACCAGCAGCCAATTATTTGCTCTTTAGATTTGTCAGAAAGGCTGCGCAAGGTTGAAACTTTGCGCTTCCTACCCATCCCAATTAGTGGGCTGCGAGGGCTCACTCTAGTGGTGCTGCTGATAGACTATTTATAGAGTTGACCTGCACTCTGAGTTCTTTGGTTGTCCTTATCAGCAATAATAACTGGCCTTGCATAGACTGGACTGACAGAAGAAATGGTGTCATCAAAGATGGATTGATTTCACCGTTCATTTTTAAAATAAAAAATAAAATTAAAAAAAAGCCGATCGGTTGCGACCTGAGAGCTGTCGACTGTGATGTCATTTTCTGTCGACAGCAAGAGGCAAGATGGCCGCCTCCCGAGATGCTTAACTCATTTTCCACAAACACAACATTAATCGGAACACTGTGTTTGGACGAGTTGGGGGCACATACAACATATTACTGTGGAGCTCCCCTTTAAGGGTGTACAGCAGAAGGAAGGAAGGAAGGAAGGACAGCGTTACATGAGGGCAATCAAGTAAATGAGTTAAATATAACATAACACATATCTGAGCTGGGGTCACGCTCAGTGTCTTTCTCCACAAGTATTTGAAATGGACATAGCTCAGTCGGTCACAAGCGTTTTTCTGTTAAATTAAGCATCGATTCCCTCCTCTAATCTAAAAATGTGTCGCTCTCCATTGGCCCTCTTGGCTCTTTAGACCACGTGAAGCGAGCGGCGGAGTGACAACACAACTATTCTTACACAGCATCAAGGATCTGATAAGCTGTGCACCAGGATCTTTCACATGACCGGTCGGTCCAATGAGTCATGTTGGCATTCATGATCATTCTGTGAAAATTCTTTCTGCTTTGATTCACTTGTGTCAGTGGAAGCTTTGTTTTTACAGGGTGCACAATCTTCAAACTTGATGCGGACCATCGGGACTACTGCTACGGTTGATATCCATGCGCACTGGTTGTCAAAGACGATAGATAATGCTGTGATGGCAGGAATTCTCTGACAGACCAAATTAAGGGCAGAAAAGCATTTAAATGTATGCTCGGGAGGCTTGCTGATGGCGGGTCAACCTTCTGGACTTTGCGAGTCACTTTGAATAAAACCATTCAGGGAGTACAAATATGTCATTCTATTCTTACTTGTTTTTTTGTTAGGGTTGTTAACTTGAGCAATACATGTTTTCCACTCAGCAAAAAGATGATCTTTGCTGGCGGGCATCGTTTTGCGGTTCTGTGAAATTGCTTTCTGTATTTGGCCACTTTTTAGACCCCTCCAGCAAGTACTTTTCCAAACGCTGATGATCTGAAGGGAAAGGTGGAATGAATAGTAGTAGAAGTTGCCTCCCCTTAATCCAACCCTGTGAACTTGCTGTAATTGTTGGAAGTCAAAGCGGCCACATGCAAACATTAACACTGACATAAAGTGACAGGTTCCTAGGCATTCGGTGACACCATCACCTCCCCCCAGCTCCCCTCATTGGCTCTGGCGGAGTATTTGACCCTGCCGCCCTCAGCGGGCTCACCAGCAGTAAGACAAACGCCCCGGCCCGGCCCGGCCCGAATGGGCTCCCGGATAATTGCCTCCAGTAACATATGTAAATGCGGCATAAATGCATACACAAAGAGGCCCGGTGGCAGTAAACTGCACCTTGTTAGTCGACACCTGGATAACATGAAAGAAATTGGAATTACCTGCTGGTACTCTGATTCATCTGTTACCAAGGCTTATCTGAATCAGTTGTGAGTCACTCGTGAGTCACTGAATATTTGTGTATATTTAGACAAATGGAAAGAAATGAATGTGGCGGTGTAACCTCATTTGATAATATAATATGATATGATATAAAACCTTTTCTTTACGTTATAGTCCTTGGCCTGTGGTTGGCATCCCTGTTTGCCTTGTGTTTAAATTGGGAGTGTTGCAGCGAATAAATGGGGTATGCAGGACATGTGGCGTTTGTGCAAATACACGCTCCGCATGCACCTGGCGTCCAACGTGTTGCCAAATGCACACGCTCCCTTTACCTCTCACGTGAAAAGGCGGTAAAACCCCTGATACGTTCAAACAAGGTCAGACATTTTTAGGCATGGAACCGACACTGGTTTTTGTCAAACTAGTTGAGAAAATTAATCTTCTGTGTACATTTATTGAACTGACTGTACTCAGCTGGATGAATAATATAATGGATTAAAACATAAAATCCCCAACTGCTCCATATTTGGTCATAACAAGAGCTCATTTCATCGTAGACGAGGAGCAGCGCTCGCATCGAAAACAGCAACTGGTTGATGGATACTTTGATGTTCATGCTTTGATAGGAGGGCGTGGGAATAGTCTTTGCACGCACAAGGCAGGGAATATCTCGAGGTTGCTTAATTGAACCTTTCTATTTATGATACCGACCTCACCATCACAGCCGACGGTGTATTTTTCCCCAAGGGGAACAACAGAACAAGGAGGGAGGGATTTATTACATAGTGCAGGAATCAAGAAAACCTCAGTCTGTGATGTCAAACCTGAAGGAGAGAGAGACTTTAGAAAGGAATTAAACCAGAAGATTACAGATGGTGGGGTCAGCAAGTAAGGATTTAAAAAAAAAAAAAAAAAAAACACTTTGATATCCATTTGTTGACTGGCAGATTTCACTCAGCAGAGAAAAGTCATCCCGAATATACCAAGCTGATCATGTACGTCGGTCATCTGCAAAACAAATGATACCCCATGACATAACGTTTGGGTGTAGTCATTTCAAAAAAGATGTCGTTGGCATTGTTGTGGGGAATTTTGTCCATTCGTCCAGAAGAGTCATTTGGAGGTCAAACATTGATGCACGTTTGTGCTTCATCCAAATGGTGCTAGATGGCTGAAGAAGGTCTTCCATCATTTTCAGACGTGAAATTGTTTGATTTCCCATGGCACGCCAAGGTGCTTGGGAATCATCGTGTCAAAAATGACATTGTCTACTCTATTCCATGAAATGATTGTGGGGGGTCGGGGGTCACGTGCCAAGCCGGAGCACATTACATTTGTGTGGCAATCAGAGTCTGTATTTGCTCATCATTGCATTCAGGCTGTAATGAAGATCATGTGAGACTGTTTTCATCAAAGTAGATGAACAAATGCTTACACGGTTACCGATGATGGACTTCTAGTTTAAAGTGCCATCACGTCTAGCCGTCTTAGATCATATTTTAAAGTCCTGGTCCTTACATTTGTCCTTTTTATTGGCTCGATGAATACGTTTCGTGATCTTATCCTTTTGTGCAAGACTTTTCATGTCTTTTCCATGGCAAAGCTCTCAAGCCTTTTATCCCCGACCATTTAGGCACCTAATCTGTACTAGTACTCGCCGAATTAGTGATGAGGACACACCTTTGTAGTCCGTAGAGGAAGCTGAATTCCACTGAACAGAAAGTTATTGTCCTAAATGAATCACGTGGAAGGAATCATCTTTGGTTTCTATTTCATTCTGATATTTTGGACTCCTAAGCATGCCTGGCCTAGTTTGATGTCATCTAAAGTTACACAGTCCATGTTGTGCAGTCCTGCGTCACACGCGCAGGTTTTTCTCAAACGATATTTTCAAGCGTGATGTAATGTTGCTACGTCTGCACTAAACAAGCTGTCGTCTTGTCATGATCTCCAAAAAAGGCAGTGGGATAATCAGCTTAGATTGTCTGCTGTAGCAGGTGACCACCCCCCCCCCCCCCCCCCTCCCCCCCAGACACTTGCCACGTCTCCAAAGGGCAAACTCCAGTTATCCTATCCGATCCTTTGTCACCGCCAGTGGCGGACCTAGAGAGGGGGCCGATATCCTTGGGCACCCCGTGACCCCACCACCCATTAGAAATAGTCACTGCTGATTGTTGGCCCTCTCTATTTGGGCCAGTGTTTTTTGAAGCATCAGGCAATAGCATCAGGCCCACAGAGAAGGGAGAGCGAGAGAGAGAGAGAGAGAGAGAGAGAGAAAAGGGCTCGGCAGCCAGTTGAACTACTGGCATGGTGAGCTTGCCCTGAAAGAGCACATGCCTCCGTGCACAATTACCCAGTGTATGGAAACAACTCCCCCACACACACACTGACAATATAGTTTGACAAAGACAACTAGAAATGGAAGATGAACAAAAACAAAAGAGCGTCTGCGATGGAAGAAAGATCATGATATGGGATTGACATTCATCTCCTTCAAGGGAGTTGAGGGTATTTCACATGAGCATACGTGTCCCCAAGGAGAGCGAGTCTTAAAATGAACACGGAGCATGTCAGCTGGTATTGTGCAAATTAGCGTGCCATCATCACTATCACGAAGATTAATGCGGCGGAAAGAAAGTCTTATTTCGCATGGCCTTGTCTCTTTGTTTTGAAGGCTACTTCAGCGTGTTGGCGGTTGTACTGAAGACGGACAACGATTCGCCGTGGACGGATGAGTTTGACAGTAAGTAAAACAAATAAATAAATAAAATGATTTACTGCTTGTGCTGACATGGCGTCTTTTCGTCTACTCTGCAGGAATTGAATTATCGTGTTTGATCGACTCCATTTCCACAAACAATCCGAGAATTGAGTGGAAAAAGATCAAAGCGGAGGGACCGAGCTATGTGTACTTCAACAACAAAGTTTCAGGTAAAGCAGTCGTACGCAAATTCAGCCGTTTATTCATTCACTGGTTGACGTTATTCTTTGCGCAGGTGACTTGGAGAACCGAGCGGTGATCAGAGAACCTGCCACGTTGGTGATAACCAACGCGACTCGGTTGGACACGGCAAAATATCGCTGTGAGGTCACAGCTGCCGAAGACCTCAAGTCCTTTGACGAGATTGTGATCGATCTTGTCGTTCGAGGTACGCAATTTTTTGGGGTCAGACCACCAGTCAGCAAAGTTTGACCATCTTTTTTAATCCGAGACAAATAAACTTATGAACCACTCTTTTTGCGCTGATCCGGAATCTGCCCTCCTTTTTTCCAATAATAATATGTCACATGGTGATATAGTTTATGATATTCATGTCACCCTATGGTGACATTAATACGAGAGCAAAAGAAGAGGATTCCAAATTTGAGGCTAATAATAACGTGATTTAATTTTGCCCTTAAAAGAGAGAGACCTTGCCCGGTGAGTTCACACTTTGGATGCGGTAAGATGACACCGTGTTGTAGGTCGCACCGAGCCTTTGGCATACATGTGAGGATGTGTTGTGACCGGACTGGACCTACCCAGCTGCAAAGGCATGTTCTGGGCTATAAGGGGAAACCTCTGAAACTGCATCTGCTCTGAATCGCAGTGCTAAAGAAAGCAAGGGCCGCATGTTTTGCTTGCATTTTTTGGCATCACTCAAAAATCATAAAAGCATCCTTGTTGCAAGGAAGGCGGCGGCGGCGCCGCATCGACTTTTTCGTCTCATTGGATGCTGCGCTATTATATCATTTCCTTGTTTCTTTCTTTTGCCACTACAGTCAAGCCGGTGGTTCCCAAATGCAGCGTCCCCAAATCGGTACCTTTCGGGAAGTCGGCCGAGCTGAGTTGCTTGGAGGAAGAGGGTTTCCCTAAGTCTCAGTACCAGTGGTTCAAGAACCAGGAGGAAATTCCTGAGGACCCAAAGAGCAGCATCAAGTTCTTCAACTCGTCATACACGCTCAACTCGGAAACAGGAATTCTGGTGAGTATGTGTGCGCGTGTGTGTTTTGGACAAGGACACGCATGAGCAAGGAGGGTGGGGCAGGCAGGCAGGCAGGCAGGCAGGAACGGTGGCTGGACGCCCGCCCAGGGGTAGGCGGGATATTTTGGGTCGACAGTTGATGGTGCAGTAGGGCTTGAGCCACAAGGGGAATGAATCTGCTGTCCTCGCTCGCACATTCCTCAACGGACTGGCTTTGGAGGTCGGACGCTGCTCGCCCCGCTCGCTCACCCGAGCGAGTCCACGCGGGCCTCTGAGATGCCAAATATCACACCGTAGCGCAGTCTCCTCAACTCCAGAGGCAGTGTTAGCATTCGAAAGTGGCAGCTGTAAACCAATGAGGTTTGGACCATACGAGTTCTTTTTGCACCTGTGCCCGCCGTCACCATTGGGCTGTGAATTCTATACTGGTGGGAAAACAATGCAACAGATGGATAAGATGAAACATCCGAGTGCTACTAAAGATTGTCAGCATTCACAAATGGCTCTTTTGTTCTTTCCCCTTACGTAGACGTTCATCTCAGTCAGAAAAGAAGACGCCGGCGAGTACTACTGCCGAGCGAAAAACGATGCAGGATATGCTAAGTGTGCGCCGCAGAAGATGGAAGTCTGTAAGTGCTGCATCAACACATAGTTGAAATTCAGATTCCAAGAGTTCATCGGGGTTCATGGACTACTTTATTTATACAGTACTCCTGTGGACAGAAATGTTTGTCCCCCCCCCCTCCGCTTTCTGGTCATGAAAGCAAAACCCACAGTGGTCATTGAAACAAATTGAAATCCCATTGAAGCCTTCAAATCTGAGATAGGTGGAGCACTTTGCTAATGAAGAGTGGACCGGAATGCCTGCTTAGTGGCAGAGAACTCCAAAGTGACAAATCATTTGAGTGCAGTAATTGCCTCAAATGAATGATGACAATAGCCATTCTTGATGATGGCTAACATCGCTTTTGTTGCTTTCTAATTCAAGTTGACTCAAAAGAAATGTCCCATTTGTGTGTCTTTCTGAATGAAATGAAACGAAACACTGTCCACAGATGATATCGATGTGGTGGGGATCGTCCTGGGAGTGGTGGTGGTGGTGGTCGTACTCATATGTATATCGGCCGGGATCTGCTGCGCGTATAAGCGAGGTTACTTTGCAAGTCAAAAGCAGGCAGGGAACAGGTAAGACGTGGACCCGTCCGGCAAAGACATGTTGGACACGCATTCACCTCCACGTCATCTGTGTTGTAGCTACAAAGTTCCAGCCAAAGGAGACGGGGTGGACTATGTGCGGACGGAGGACGAGGTATGCATATTATTTAGTTTGGATATTATATTATTACTATAAGCTATTTTGGGGTGATTCTGAACTTTGATTGAGGTGTGAATGCTTAATTTGTTTATTCAGGGCCATCTGAGCTCTACATGACTGATCAGAATGTAAGTGTGCTGGATTTAAAATGGCGTCTTTGCTCCTTTTTGTAGGGTGACTTTCGACATAAGTCGTCATTTGTGATATGAAAATGACGCAAGGATGACGACAGTGGGAAAGTGCCAAGTGAAACGAGTGACATGTGCGGCTGCAGTCTCGGCAGTCTCGTCACGGAGTTCATGCTCTTGAGCTCTGGACGTGACTTTTTCAATCCGACTTTTTCAAGTTTGCCAAAGGTGACGAGATTTTGCAGGGTTTGCAAAACCATTTTCATATTCAATACGTATTGCTGTACTCAAGCATGGGTTTGAAAGTTATTTCTCAAATCCACTTGGATGAAAGATTTGACAACACATAGTCCCACCAAAATCAGTCAAACGTGACACATTTCTACATGACGCTTCAAACCGTTTGTCATTTGTATAACGTTTATTTTCTACTGTTGAAATTTGTCAGACTATTTTTGATGGGATATATTTTGAATGCCTATAGATAAAGGTTTACTTTTTTAAATATTTGTAAAATACTAACTGTGTTTGTTTTTTTATTGTAATTATTATTTGGTTGTGGGTTTAAATATGTTACTTTAACCACTTTGCATCAACCTGTAAGCATTTCTACCTTTGCCATCGGAAAAGAAAGAAAGAACGAACGAACGAATGAACGTTCTGCATATCAACATGCGCTTCATGAGCAGTCTTGCATATTGAACTTTGTCCGCTGGGATCGCCGTGCCCAGGTTCTTTTGTCAAAACACAAACAACAACAAAAAAAGAACGACCTCTGTTTTGTTTGTTGTCTTAGAAAGAGGTTTTGAAGAGTGCCAGTCAAATGCTGTGAAACACAATCAGTGCTGCGTTTTCTTGATTTTTTTAAGTGTCCTTCTCAGCTTGCGGTTCATCTTGTATATAGAGAATTTACTGTCCTGTTTGTTGTGCGTCGTTCACGATTACATTATCACAATACAAGTTTGACAGGGTGTACGAGTTAGCCTTCCAGACCCCTCGCCCCTTCAAAAAAAAAGACAGAAATGCAATCAACAAGCAAGCCGGTCATCAACAAAGCCCCCCCCGCCTCCAAAAAAATTCTGTATTCATTTCAATTGGGATTTTTATTGCCCAAATTTTTGCTGGTGCCCTTTTCATCTCGTCAGGTTTCTTTGTGGGTGGGGCGGAGAATATCATTTTTAAAGTTAGATTCATTCCTTTTCGAGCTCTGGAAGGTTAACACTTTTACTGATTGTATATAGGTACTTTGTGTTGTTTCATCCTTTTTAAGATAACGAAAAATAGATCCAATTAGAAAAGGAGTATGAAAGTTTGTATTCATATGACTGATAAAAAGGTAACATCATCATAGCACGTGGCCGCCAGCAAAATGTTACTCCACACCTTGTTGTTGTTGTTAACGTTGTTATAGTTCTTTAACGGCTGAGCGATCCACTTTCACCATTTTGACATTTTTCTTGGCAAATGTTCACTCACCAAATGTAATTCATGGTCGAGATGATCTGCCCAAACATTTGCACGTAGGAATTTGTTCATACCGCCTTGTTAAAATATTAACACAGTCAACTGAGTTTCAATACCACAAACTCATTTGAGATCACTAATGGCTCCAAACTGAGGTGAAGGAGTCACGCAGGCTCCACCTTCATTTATACAAATTTCATTCCTCCCAAGTGCCTTCTGCCGTTAAAATAGATCTTTCTCTTGCCCATTTGCTATTCTGCCTGAGGTTTCGTGTTGCTCATTCAGTTATCCACAAACATGGCGTTTGAGAGGGATGATGTAACCCAAAATTGATGCTTTCCGTCTTTACATATCTGCAAATGTGTATATATTTTCCCCTCCCCATAGATTACACTAGACATGCTGAAATAGACATAGAAATATATATTACTGTTGTGCCTATATATAGTGGAAAATATTTTTGGTAAGGACACACTATTAGGCAAAAGGATACTACTGGCTTGTGTTGACTGCAGTTTGTATAAAAAAAAAAAAACACACTTGCCGCATTGTTGCAAATGAAGCTCTTTCGTTAAATTCTGCTTTTCACAAATCACAAGACATGTCAGTGTGAAATGGTAAATTATGTAGGATTTGCATGTTGTTTCACACAGAAAGCAACAGTGTTAAAGGTTCTATTATCACGCTGTAACTTTGTTTTTGTAGTCAAGGGCAATCAAAACTGAGCTGTCATTTAGCTCCAACTTTGTATGATTCACTCAATGGCAAGAAATAAATGCTGTCATCTAAACTCTGACATGCTTTTCCAGGGCTTGTTGGGTGGGGTGGGGGGATTTGTCCATTCACTATTAGTGATCAATAAAATTCACTTGTAATATTACTAGCGATTCCTATGGCTTTTGATCCATGCATTCTAGCTCACATTTTTTGTTTCGTAGCACATGCAAGTGAACACTGAACAAGACAGAATAGCGTGAGTGGTAAAGCAGCAAGTGAAGGAAGGGTGCTGATGGGAGGAAATCACAATTGACACAAGGATGAGAGCCATTTACAAAATATTTCAGTATGACATGATGAACTGACACGTTGACAAGATGTCTCCACTGCTTGCATTCCATCATAAATAATGACATTCTCGACAACATATCTGAACAACTCGGCTCGGGGGGGATTTCTTGTATCATGCTACTTGATCGTTGCGCATCGTTCCTATTTGGATTTATTTCAATGACATCGATTGTTCAAGTTGGACCTCTACAGGCGCTACTCTGCAATTACATCTTCAGTTCCAAGTTGAATTCATTGAACGTCCCACTCGGAGACAGCTTACATATTTTGCGTACGATAAAAAATGCCATTGAATGTATTGAACAGCATCAAACATATCGTGGACCTTGCATATTTGAATTGAATATTCGTTTGATGAGGGAAACTGAAAAGATGGGGGAAACTACGTGCGGAAATGGTAAGAGTCCACGTGACTGTTGACGCATGCGTAGTAACTCTGTTGAAACTCGTACGGCTAGTCAAACAACTGAGAAGCTACTTGTACTATACAAACAAACGATCGCTATATCAAGGAGCACATTTGGTTACAAATTCTATTGACGGAGAAAAAAAAAAGCCAAGCCTGACCAGCAACGATGAACTTTTTTGGTTTTGGCCAAAGTGCGGACGTCGATATAGTTCTCAATGATGCCGAAACAAGGAAGAAAGCTGAGCATAAAAGCGAGGACGGCAAGAAGGATAAATATTTCCTCTTCTACGACGGCGAGACGGTGTCGGGGAAGGTCAACGTAAACCTCAAATACCCTGGCAAGAGGCTGGAGCACAACGGAATCAAGATCGAGTTTGTTGGCCAGATAGGTAAGCCAATGGCGGTGGCCTGCACCGACTGCGCGTTCGCCGCCCCTTGCAGTCCCGCCGAGAAGTTAACGTCGTCTTGACAGGCGACGGCGGACACTCACTAGTTGACCCTCGCACGAGAACGTATTCAGCGCTTGGTCAGAATACCGCTGCGCCCCAATGTCTTCCGCAGGCGGCTGTCAAAAGTGTGCCTAAAGTGTCAGGTCTCGTGACAGATGTGTCGCGTCGCTCGCAGGTCACCTGACCGTCAACGCCATGCCCAAGCCAAATAACGTCCGGAAACTTCATGTCATTAACTGTCATTTATTTTCTATGCTCGACCAAATATTTCATATACCAAAGCTGGGTAATAACAGTCACCTTTAGTTCATATTATTACAATATATTATTGGAAGTGCAGTCATATGTCAGGCAATAAAAAATAAAATGAAAATGTCAACCCCATCTCTTTCAGAGCTCTACTACGACAGGGGAAACCACCACGAGTTTGTGTCCCTGGTGAAAGACTTGGCACGGCCAGGGGAGCTCACGCAGTCGCAGACATTTGACTTTGAGTTCACGCATGTGGAAAAGCCCTATGAGGCTTACACTGGGCAGAATGTCAAATTACGGTGAGTTGCACTTATTTGCATTCCTGAGCCATCCAAAATATACAACATGAGCTGTACCACCATTTAGCTGCAATTATTAAAAGTGGATGGACGCTCGGCTTGATTTGAATAATGTACGGTGTTAACAATGCGGTTTGCTTACAGCTATTTATATTTCAAGACTAATCTTTCGCCTCCAGCTATTTTCTGAGAGCCACAGTAGGCCGCAGATTGAGCGACATCATCAAAGAGGTGGACATTGTGGTTCACACGCTCAGCACTTACCCCGACATCAACTCCTCCATCAAGATGGAAGTCGGCATCGAGGACTGTCTCCACATAGAATTTGAGTACAACAAATCCAAGTATGTTTACGTTTCAGCGCCGGCGCCCGTGGCCGCTTGAAAGTGTTCTTTAGGGTGTCGGCGTCCTTTGCAGGTATCACCTAAAAGATGTCATTGTCGGCAAGATTTACTTTTTGCTCGTGCGAATTAAAATCAAGCATATGGAGATTGACATCATCAAGCGGGAAACAACTGGCACCGGGCCCAATGTCTACCACGAGAACGATACCATCGCCAAGTATGAAATCATGGACGGCGCGCCGGTCCGAGGTAATTTGAAAGGATTCTTCCACGCTGATGGATCCGTCTGCTGGTCTAACAAAGTCTGACTTGTGCAGGAGAGTCCATCCCCATCAGGCTGTTCCTAGCAGGCTATGAGATAACGCCCACCATGAGGGACATCAACAAGAAGTTTTCAGTGCGCTACTACCTCAACTTGGTCCTCATCGATGAGGAGGAGAGGCGCTATTTCAAACAGCAGGTACAACTATGGCTAAACTCCCAACGCAAGTCATTCTTTTTGGCTCTAATATTATGAGCACCTTTGACACAATAGCAAGTGAAGCGGACAAGTCTGTCAACTGTGTATATGTGTCAAGAAAAAATATATATTCTGGTGTTGCAGGAAATAACCTTGTGGAGGAAGAGCGATGTTGCAAGGAAGAGCATGTCTCATCAAGCCATCCTTGCCTCCCGACGATTCGAAAGCTCCTCCAACGCAGAGAAAAGCCAGGCTGATGAAAAGGACGACTAAAAAGCCCACCCCTCACTGCCGCAGCAAGTTGTGAATTTCAAATTTGGTTTTTGTGCGTAGGGAACGGATGTGCTCGACGCAAATCGTACTTGCAAGTTATTGTATTTGTTTTGAAAACCAGCCACCAAATGGTGCTTTATTTTCATTTTCCTGACAAAACAAATGACAGTGTTCCCTCGTTACTTTGGTTAGCGCGGCTTAAATCTATGGTGGGTTGTCATCAACCTGTTGGTGCACTTGAAGATGCAGTCATTTGCAAATACAATGTCCCTAACATGACCTTGAATTCTTGCCAGCTGCAGCAGTGATCAACGGCTATAAATCTCACATTTATCAATGAATCATTTAATTGCTGCCTTGGAAGCCAAGCCAACTTTGATCTGCTTGAAGTTCAAGAGAAAATGAACTGAATACGAGAGAACTGAACATTCATTTTCATACATTCCACCAGAAAAGACTATTTATTTTTTTAATAGCATCAGATATGCCTTACCTATGTCACTTTTGATGTGACGCTTTTAAGTTGAAGGAAAATACACAATTGACAGTGAAGTCATCCAAAATTATTTTTTGACAGAAACATTTTATTCTAATGAAATAGTGATGATGCAGCGGGGTGCAAAAGTAGGTCAACAAAAAGAAAAACAAGAGGGGAAAAAAACTTGTCTACTTTTGCACCTCCTTGTATAAAGAATAAAATTGACTGTATATATGTTCAAGGGTACACTGTATTAAAAGCCTTGTGGATCAGAAATATTCTATATTTACTTTTTTCTGCTTTATCAGACCAAATGACGAATCATGTAATTAAAGAAATTGTCTGCTATCAAAAATGATAAGAAAAAAAAAACATTTTATTTTTATTTCAGATTTCTCAAAGTGTGGGACAGTTAGAAAAACAACTGAGGGGAGGGAGGCATGTTTGACACTTTGAAAATCAATTTGCTAAATTGCTTCATCTTTTTTGGCTTTGTTCCCATGACTTTTCACGTACTGTACCTCTTTGGATCACGCCCACTGCCTCCAATCGATCGTGTCGGTGTCGGCGGTCGCTTTTTGATAGTTAAGTCTTCTTTGTGCCTGAGGGTTGATTGCCAACAACATTTTTCGAATAAAAAGCCTGGGTAAAACTGAAAATGCATTGCTAACTTTGAAATACATATCATTAAGTAAAAAACTTTTATATTCCCATTCTGAAAAAGAAAAGCACCGATGTGAGAATAACTGCGCTTCTTTCATTATGGATTATATTGAAGTTTCCTATATTTTTATATTCCACATGAGTCCTTAGAGTAAAATGGCACATTATTGTGTTTCATTTGTGTGTGCTTATTTGCTGATTGATTTTCACTGAAAATACATTTGAGAAAATCTAGGTCAGCTTGAATGTTTAGTTGTTGTGTTCTTTAGTTGTGTATTTTATTTTATCCAGCCCTGATACAGACAGAAGCCTGTCTAATGCTGTTTGTAAAATAGTAATATTAAATTGAAATAGAATAAAGGAACTATAAATGAACAAATGTGTTGTTTTTTTACGACATGGTTTTCTCTGCAGACAAGTTCACCTGCCGCTCTCCAAAACGTCAGTTGATAGAGGACCGGTGGAGTTTCCTTTATGAGCCACTAGAGGGCAGATTTGTGTAAAGAACATTATTGGGTCAAGCGTTCCACACGTTTCAGCAGTACACTGATGGGTTGAGCAATCCAAACTACTGTATTTACACAAGCACAGCATTGTCTTAAAAAAAAGCGAGACTTACTTTTACTTTGATGTATATATATCATGCGTTTCAACAAAACTTCGATCAACTTTAATTTTCCTTTATTTAAAGCGACTGATGAAGATGCATCCTTAACAAAGACAAAATGCTGAAATAAAATGTACTGTTCAGTTCAATTTAAAAAAACGAATCATTTCAAGATAAATATCAACGTTTTGTCACACTTGTGTGAAATGTGCCCCTTTCTGTCGTGATCATGTTGAAGCTAGTATTTTCGACTCCCGCGAATGCAACACTACCGGAGCGCCGCTGCTCTGCTGTGCTCTCGCTCGGAATCACTTTCCTTTCCTTTCCGTTCCGTTCTTTTCCTACTTGTGCTCCATTGACTTGCACATGGATGGACGCATTTTATTCTTAAGAAGCTGTGAATCCAAAGGGAAAACCCCTGTTAAACCAAGAAGCTTTACGTCAAGATATATGATTTGAATTCCACACGGAGATTTGGCTGAAAAGTGCTGCTGAGCCCCGGGGGAGTCTTTTTGTTTAGTGTTTGCGTTGGCGCCGTCCGTCCCTTTCATTCACCTCACCTCACATCACTCACTCACTCAGTGGGAAACATGATCATACTCGTTCCGTCATCGCACTTTTCGGAATAAAGCTGCGATGTGGACCCAATGGGCGCTAAGGCAAAGGAACCTGACGCAGACAGTGAAATCTAAACTCGTCTCGCCATCCGACGGGTGGTCGTCGAACGGACGCCAGAGCAGGAGCAAGCTGAAGTGAGGTGAGGTACTTGTGCTTCTTCTTGTCTACGCTCATGTTACCTACTAGCTTGTCACGTGGATTGGGTTTGGTCTCCATTGCAGCATATTACTTTCAGCCACTGTTTAGGGAGCAGACATAGAGTCAGTCGAGCCTGCACATGTGAAATGGCGTGCATGTGTGAAAGTAAGCCCACTCATCTCATCTCATCTCATCTCATGGTGTGCACTGTGCACTGGCTTGGCTAATCGGATCCACCAGCAATGGGGAGAGGACCCCTTTATTTGGGCTTCTGTTCTGCTCGATCTTCTTCTTTATTGTCATTGTTGTGGTTATTATGAAAGTCATTTTTGTGTTCTGCTGTTCATGCTGTCTGTCATGATGTCTGGTGGGTCAAGCAAGTACGAGGAGTATTATTAGTTTAGTTTTATATGTTGCAGTATGGTTTTGCTCTACTGAAAGTTATTGCGGTTTTTTTTAATTATTATTTTACAGATTGCAATTTTACATGATTTTGTTTTCCAGGTTCTCTAACAGCAGCAAATGATTCATTTGTATGACTAAAACAAGTTTCATTCGACAGGAATGTTTTTAGTTCTGTTCATGAAGCAACAACTGAAACAGTTCAAAATATTAAATTAATAACAGAAACAACACTAAAATACCAATATGAGACATGGCATTTCTGAGTCTGGAGATAAGTAAAGCAACAAAACAATGAAGCCAAAATACTGTGTATCATGAATGAGGTGGAGAAATCATATATTTCTATTGGACAGGACAGTCTCTTTTCAAATAATCAGACTTTTAAATATGGCCCTGGATCTCTGAGCGAGTGTCTTATTTGAACCAAAATTCTTCAGGCTTCTTTTTCATAAATGGGCTTCATCAAATATACACCCAGGCCTTTCATTCTTATTTAACTAGTCAGATACAAATACAGCAATGATCGGCTTCAGTATTAGGAAATGCCTTGCTTAAAGGCATGCCGTTGCAAGCAAAAAAAAAAAAAAAATTCAATAGGACAAAGTGTTTGCCAACTATTTCCCTAGCGCAACTCTTCATAGCTGGTGAGACAGATTAATGACTTATTTGATCCAACCTGCAGTGCATAGCACTTGTGCCATGATTGCAGCAATACTTGAGGAGCCACGCACGCTTCATCAGTGTTTTTTTTTTTTTTTTGCTGTCTGGGTCACGGTTCAGTATGTTCTTGGTGTAACTGCGGTGCTTTTTTTTTTTCTTCTTCTTCTCTCCCCTGAGAGCCATGTTAGCATTCCAAGCATGTTGAAGCTTGATGTGATTCAATTCCACCCTTTAGTTGAATGTATCACTTTGATCTGGAGTTATTAATCCTTCAGTCTGTACTTTGCGGCAACATTTACTCGTATTGTTATTGAAGTTACGCGGCCATGTTTGCATACCTCCAAAGATGCCGTTTGCTGCTCACGTCCCGATTGGCTGAAAAGCAGACGAAACATTCCCCCAAATTCATGTGGACAACTACAGTTTGCTTTTTTGATGTGATGAATTTTATTCTAAATGGTCTATCTATTCTTTTCTACACAAAAGTGGCCAATCTCTGAAAGCTTTCCTTGTCTGTCTCTGTGTTGGAGGCCATACACAAATCCAGCCTTGACCTCTGACCCCAGGCTTTGGATACTGCTGCATTGTGAGGGTCTTGGCATGCACTGCAGTTCCTTTGCTCATGTTCTTTAATTGTGCCAAGCGGCCGGGCTGTCTTCAGACCTTCTCCTCTACGTGCAAAGAGTCTTTGCAAAGGCAGTGTGAAAAAGCATCTCCCGCCTGCCCGTGGCCTCAGAGGGGGTGCCGTGACATTCCCAAAAGACTTGCCAGTTTCCCATAAACAATCCTGGCATTGACACAGACGCTGATTAGGAAATTGTCAAGATAATAGTGGTGGCTGAATGAGATCAGGATTCAGCAAAATGGTGTCCATTCATGACTTGGCCTGGCAACGACTTTTGTTAGTAATTGAAATCACCAGCATTCAGGCGCTCATTGATTTTTTTGGAACGAAACAACATCATGTTTGACCATGTAAAAAGTATTGAGAACATTTGAAACACTCTAATCATGCAAGTTCCTTTTGGACCAAACAAAATGAGTTCTTTTAAAACAAAAAAGTGCAACTACAGCCATTCAAGTACGCTTTCCTTCTATAAACAAATAGTGTATTGAATATGAATGCATCATAATGTTTTTTTTACAATTATGCCAACTTTGTAATCACGAAGAATAGAATGACAATAGGATATAAGAAATGCTTTTTAATGTTTACCTTTTGTTGCCTTGTATTGGCTGTCACAAGATTGACGCTTTTTGCTCCGCGTTATTCCAACTCGCTGGCCCTTACATGACTTTTTAAATCTTATAAGCTCTGGTCGTCATAAAATCCACATTTAAAGGGCAGTTAAGGAGATTTTACGAACAGGGTTTTTTTATTTTTTATTTCAAGTCTCCTAGTGTATGAATGTTTCCTTGTTAATTCTTCGTGTAACCTGAAATGCTTTTCTAGGGGCACTTTAAAGAAAGACGGCGGGCTGGCCTTGCTAAGTAGAGTTGTCTAGTTGCTCGCTAGTTGGACTATCCAGTGGCCTCATTACTATTGTGTGAATTAGGTTGATGGGTGTCATGATGCATTCGGGTCGATATTTCACGCCAATTGTGTTGTAGCACTCGACAAATATTGGCTTTCTACCTGAAATCTTTTGCTGTGTTTTTTAGAAACAATTCTTACTTGCGCATGCTGAAAAAGCAATTGTACAGAGAAGTTTCCAGCTATCAGCAAATAGCAGGAGTTCCATTAAAGTGGATGTTGTGAGCAAATCCTAGTCCTGTGAGAGAGACATCTTAACTAAACAAGGCAGCAAATGGAGCATGTTAATGACATGCAAACAGAATAGATGCGCAACTGAAGACTTACTTGTTGGGCAAGTCTCGTATGTTTACACAATACGTGCGGTTACATCATGGCTGAGGATTCAAGTGACAGTTGCCTATTTTTTGATCATCGCACAGCTCAATAAGAAGCATCTGCTTTACTGTGTTGTATGTGGATCCTCTCCTCCCACGCTTCTCGCCCCCTCCCCTCCCCTCCCTCCCTCCCCTCCTTGGCGTGTGCAATGCATCGTCATTGATGAGAAGGAAAACCGGCGTAGGCTTTTCCCTCTTTCTACGTGCACAGAAATTCCCAATTGTTTTTGGAGACCATTCCATTTGTACGCAGCAGGCTGCTAGAAATCATTTGGTCAAAGACAGAGGCACGTCAGGCACCAACGACCAAGCTGTGCGGCTAATATGTCTGTTTAATTGTTGATTTATACGCTGGCTTCTGCATGTGAGGAAAGCAAGAGGAATGATTTGATGCATATGCTTTTGTATCATTTCAACACAAATGACACTTTGCCATGTTGTGTGTCTGTCACAATGGTAGACACAACCCGGCCTTCCTTCTTGTGTCTATATCGATGATTTATTTGATCTCATCTGTCTTTTTCCCTCCCTCTTTTCTCTCTATTGCTCCCCCTGCCATTTTTCTGGCAGGCAGGCAGGCAGGCAGGCAGGCAGGCAAACAGGCTGCACATCTCTTTCTTTCTCTCCCTCGCTCTCTCTCTGTGTCTCTCTATCTTCCTTTCTCCCTCTCTGGACTTCTCTGGCAGGCAGGCAGGCAGGCTCCACATTGCGGTGAGTCAGTATCATGGAGGCAGGCAGCGGGGCTGCCGCAGCGGTGGGGAGTGCAGCACTCGGACTGCTGGGAGCCACATCCACGTCCAGCCTTGACATCTTGGACAGGTAGGGCCACACGCAGCACAAACTCCATCCAGTGAAGCTACCACCATTGCGCAACTTAGGAGAGGACCACACCTAAAGGTTAGGCTTAGTTTGCTCTGTAGTAGTAGTGATTCCATATGATTGAGAAGCAGATGTCAGCTTTCTGTTTGTGTGCATGTGCAGGTGGGCGGGCGGGCGGGCGGACGGGCGGAAGTGTTGATGACAGGAGAGGGGGTTATTTGGAATGCCTCAAGGAGAAATGATAGCAATATCTGCATGCAGGGGAGGAGGTTGCTCCACATGTAGCTGAATTAATGGAATGAATTTGCACAGTCACCATCACCGCCACGTACATCCCTTCAAGCAACTATTTGTCATCTTCTTTTGAATGCAACTAGCAGCTCAATTACCTGCGTCTCTATTGACAGCCCAAGTGTATTAGCTTTCAGCTAGTTACGTCATTGCTACACTAACACCTCGATATGCTCCGTGCACTGTCATCATGCGTGCGACCTCAAGCCTTGCCCAAATGCCTTGATTGCTCACACGCAAATTCAAGGACATTTTGGCCCCAAATACTGTTGGCAAAAGGGGCCAGCCAGGCCAGTGAAATTCTTCTGGTTTGTTTGTGGGCACATGCTTTGGAGGCATTTTCATTCACTACCAGGTGCACGTGGGATATGGTCACATCCAGATTACATTTCATGCCAGTGAGTTCCCAACTAAGCTAAGCTCTCTTTTGAAATCCATTTCCTTTTGACTTCCCTCACTTAGTTTCAACCAATGACTGCATATTGGAGCAGGTCCATAAAACGGACCTCCGATTCTTCTTCTTCTATAAATGCGAATCTGAATAGCAGTTTGATGTAGCTCAGTCCCCCCCCCCCCCCCCCCCCCCACCTGCTCTCAGCACATTGTTACAACAGTCCTGAACTAAGTCGAAATCCTGCCCCGGGGTTACCATGGCAGCAGTAGCTTAGCATACATTAAATAGTAGTTCGGTATTATTACAAAAATGAAGGTTTAAGGGGGGGATGATTCGGACGGGGTCAAGGGGCAGGATGTCATGTTTCAATACCTTCATCAGCATTCTAACATGCAATCCAATTAAAGCGGTCGTTTCTAATGTGCGCACAGGACTCAATCGTATTGAATTGGTCAGTGCATTTCCATAAGATGTCACAAGTTTTTGGGAGTTAAAGCTGATCTTTTTTTTTTTGGCTGGCCTTCTGTAGCTGCTGCGGCAGCAGATGGGCTCCATTGAAAATGAATGAGGGGGCTGCGCTGCGTTAGCATGGCCGAAGGCAGTTTTGCTGCATCAACAAAAAACGCTCCATATAAACCTCTTATCCCTCTTTTTACTTAAAAACTAGTTCATATCACAGAGGAGCTTCTATTTGCATTCAGTGCTCAGTAATCTGGTTTAAATAACCTAGTAAACTGTAGCATACACAAAAGCCACACTTGACTTGTGCTGCATGAATTCAGGTGTAGACAGACACAAGCAAGCAAGCAAGCAACACGAAAGAATTTCACTCGTATATATTTTGACGTAATCTTGCAAAAGGAGCGACACTTTTTGGTTTGTTTGTTTATAGCGGCGGGGGGGGGGGGGTGCATCTGCAACATTGCTTTACTATGTCACATTTCTGATGGTAATGATTGTTGTGTTTGATGCACGCATGCACGCACGCACGCAGGGGCCTTGGACTTGGACGACATCTGGAGGACGACGATACACTGCCTGAACTGGCTCACATTCATCCCAGAGAGAGACCTGACTGGGAAGAGACAATTAGTGCCATGGTTAGACACACAAATAAACACACACACACACACTCCGTTTGTCATAATGGTGTTTTGAGCTGTGGCTGGTATCCTTGGTCCTATTTTATTGAGAAAGAAAAGATGATCGGCTCCTTGTCGTCTAAAGAGACAATGTGCGCTCTGCTGCTTGAAACACTAGCACGCGTGGAAGATGATAGCTAGCTAACTGATGCGGTGCTGCTCTTTGCGCAAATATGTATCTACTTTTATTTCAACAAGGTTCATCCTGGAGAGAAAACACGTAAGATACGTTTTTTTTGTCAAATACACCGCTCATCATTTTTTTTCTAGTCTCAGGTTTGGGTTTGACTTCTTGCAAAGGTATGGTGAAAATGAGGCCGTCTCCATGGTAACCTGCAGACGTGCGTTGTTGGAATCTATTGCCTTCTTTGACTGGGCAAGAGGGAGAGAATCAACGAGCACACCGTGCTAATGAATATTGAATTTAGAGGTCTTTTCTGTCTACGACTTGTCTTGAGTCAACATTTTATAGTGCACTTAGTCTCTACCAGAGTAACTTCCATTATTCATGTCTCTGGTGGTTAAAGGAAGTGACAAGAAACGCTCAGCAACTGTTAACTGTCACGTCCGACCCCTGACACGGTGTTGCTTATGATTAGGCCTTTGCTGTTTTTCTACTTTCTTCAATTGCCATTCTTTATTTAACCATAGATGAGGAATTGCTGTTATTTTCAATTTTTAATACTGGGATATGTTTCGGCACTTTAAATGGTCCTGGATAAAATACCTTTTGTTTTCTCTCAACATGACCAATTCATTTAAAAAATGCCTACACCTTTCCGACTTAGTCGGAGTAAGATGGAGTGCACCGCCAGTGAACAAGTAGGTCATTTGCTCCATGTGGGCTGCTGGACACATCCAGTCAGCTGCAACCAAAAAGAAAAGATGAGTGTGCTAGCAATAGCTCTATTTTTTAGAAGTGAAGACAATTTGCAATTGTAGTACTGACATCAATTGGATGTGTCTCAAAAAGATGTGGCGGGCCGTATCTGCCTTGACCCGCGTGAATTAAACGTCATGTCATCTAGAGTATATCTTACGTGGATTTAAATGGACATGTAAAGTGCCAACACGGGGGACATTTTGCCGCTCAGATGTTTGGTTTTCAGGTCAACACCTAATTCACTAATCCAACGCTCGGGCTAAAATGTGCTGGCGTTGCCAGATAATGCAAGCGTGGGCTCTCTGGTGCGCACACGCTATCTATCAGCTATGCTGGAAGGTAAAGAAAACACATGGCTTAGCTTTAGAAGAATCGGAGGCGTTGCGCGTGGGTGCCTACGTTTCTATGTACGCTTCTCCGAGCGGGGAATTCATTCTCACGCATTGCTGTGGAGGTTCCGAATGTTGGGCTAAGTTTCAAAGTGTCAAATGCCATCAAGCATTTTGAAGCGTACAATAGGTGTGAAAGTGCGCTGCTGACGTTACGAGTGCAAACGACGCCGAGCCATTTGAAGGTCGTCCCGACTGAATTTGTTTTGTGAAATTTCAGGCAAGAAGCGCCGAGTTCCCCGAGATGCGGAGCGAGCCGCTCATGCGCTCGTCGTGCGGCAGCAGCACGGCCAGCATGAAGGTCAAGAATGTGAAGAAGTGAGTAGACACAACAGCCTCCTATCTATCTATCTATCTATCTATCTATCTATCTATCTATCTATCTATCTATCTATCTATCTATCTATCTATCTATCTATCTATCTATCTATCTATCTATCTATCTATCTATCTATCTATCTATCTATCTATCTATCTATCTATCTATCTATCTATCTATCTATCTATCTATCTATCTATCTATCTATCTATCTATCTATCTATCTATCTATCTATCTATCTATCTATCTATCTATCTATCTATCTGCCTCCGTCCGTTCTTTGTTTTAATCATGCGTCTGTCTGCATGGCTTCTGGCATTCTATTTCTATCTGCAACCTCTTATTACTTCCACTGTACGCACTAAACTAAACTAAACTCTGTGTTTTCCTCTCGAGTGTTCTGACTGAGCCTATGTGTTTTTTTCATGTAGACTTTGCTTTACCAAGGGCCACTTTCCCAAACTGGCAGAATGTGCTCATTTCCATTATGAAAATGTGGACTTTGGCACGATACAGGTAATGTCATTTTGCTTATTACAATATGCTATACTCTCACAATCATATTTGTGTCACAATTCATTGTTAAATCAAAAAATAGGATAAATATGTCAGAATGAATCCACTTTTGGTATTTTGTCAGACTTTGTCAGTGGCTTCACCGCTTCTGGGCGGAAGCCAGTAGGGGGCAGCATTCAGCTAATTTGCTGTTACTTGAGCGTGCGCTTCACCTGCAGCATAATTGTAGCTGTAATTTCATTTAATTGTTGTGTGTTTTAAGTGCCAGTTAATGCTTGACATAATGCTTCTTGTAAAGTGCATTCCTGGGCAATTTTGCTGATGTGATTCTTGGTGATTTTGGAAAGGTTGCAACTGCCCCCCACTGTGCTACTTACTCTGTGTTTTAAAGAGTATTTATTGTCAAATTTCTGCCAACTACGTGACAAATTTAATGACGTTAGCCTCTGTTGTCCGTACATTGTGTTCTCCAACTAACACGTAGTTATATTTGACTGACAAGCCAGGACGGTGGCACAAGACGATGGTATTTCTCCTCTTTGCAATCAGCCAAAAATGAATTCAGAGCTCAGTCTGTCTTTTTGTTGAATTTTGAAGCCACTGAAATGAACTGTTTATGTAACGACTGAATGAGTCAAGCCTCTGCACGTGATTCAGCCAAAAACAGAACACATGTCTATTATGTTTACCCTGAATTTGAATAACAGATGTGGAAGCAAAGTGCCATTTTTTTCACCACACCATTATGACAGCCCGAGTTTTTTTTTCTTCTTTCTTTCTTGTTGTGCTGCCATGCAGCAGCTCATTAAGAGCGACACCTTGGTCAGCCTACCTTGCGGAGCAGCTCCCCCCCCCCCCCCCCCCCATGGTGTGGTGCTGCCTGGCCGATGCATGACTTGCATCTGACGTGACAGGTTTACCTCGATTGTCTGTGCACTTCATTTTGTCTGCGTTCTTACCGGCCATCCATCTTTCTATCGATCTTCTCCTTCCTCATCCCATTGGCTGAGCAACACGACCACATGGTTCACCCACCCACCCACGCACACACAAAAGACCAAGGGGTGACGCAAAGGAATGAATTCCCTTCCCCAGTGAGATCCAATCCATCAACTGTGCCGTGTTGCAGTGAGGCTCGCGCACAGCCACAAACACCAATTGAAGCGAAAGGTCAAAGACGATCTGATTGCTTTTAAGTCCTGATTGTTGAGTCTATTGGCGTAGACAAAGCAATGTAGGCCTATTGCCTAGCAATAAGATGATGTTGAGCCCCTGTCGCATGTTCCCACAAAAGAGATCTGTGGATTTTTTTTTTGTTTGCTAAGGATGATGTAACTGTTTAGAGCCGGCCAGCCAGCACGGCCCCGCTTGGAGAAAACAAAAGAGCAGTTGGCGTGCACTCATTCTCACCCCCCACCCTCCTTTCCATGCCGCCATCCCTTTGATTGTAAATGCTTTGGATTTCTCTCATGCAATCTGAGGATTGAGAAAGGCTCAATTAAGGGGTGTAATTGATGATCAAATTCATTGATTTATATTATTATTAAATTTCAGCTTCTCTACAGTAATTATTGTCCGTTCTTTGTAGCCTTCCATGAAACAGAGCCAATTACCTTTGTGTCGAATCGAAATCAAATATTTGTTTTTCATTTTGAAAACAATGACCAACATTTTTGCCAATTTGTTGTCATCATGAATTCACGTTTGTGCATTTTCTGCTCGGTCACTCTGATTCACAGATTTATCAATGAAATAATTGATAGCTTAACTAATGATTCAAATAAACAAATGGTTAGTTGAGGCCTCTTTGATTATTCATCATTGGAAGCACAGGCGTAAATGTGATAGTTTGGCTGTTTAATAGGCCAAAATATTTTCCAAGCAATACCAGGAGAGAAGTATAAATAATGTGTTCTGTCTATGATCCAAAGATCTTTCTCTCAAGGCCATGCGCATCCGCTCTTCCGTGATCTTCCCGGGATTTGGCCACTTAACTGACACCCAGCTGGTCAATAAGAAACCACTGGTGCAAAAAAAATAAAATAATAATAATTCCCCCGTTGTTTATTTTGACATTTTCCAAAGTTTTGTTTTGATCTTCAATTAAATGTAAACTTCCTTAAATGCAGGCAGGCTGGCTGGCTGGCTGGCAGGCAGGGAGGTGCCTGTCCCAAAAATGTTGCTTGTAATCTAGTGGTGAGTCTTTTAGTCTGTGACAGATGTTTTGCTGTGTCTGAAAAGCTTAGCGGATATCATGTAAGATATCCATGTCTGAAGTATTACATTTTCTGAATGTCACATTACACGCTTGGCTACTGAGACAGAATCACTTGAATATTTGATAAAAGACCTGCAAGTATTGCTTTTTTAAACCTTTTTTCTTCATGTTTTGAGTTATGCCTACTTGCGGTTTCCTTCATTCTTGAAATCGCTGAGCATTGGCGAGTAAATCTAACTGGGTCAACATTGGATTAGCATTTTGATATTCTCAAACAGATTGGTGCTCAAGAATGATTTGATTTACCTGCGGCCACTCAAATCAAAGTCACGTGCTGGAGCAATTTTCCTGTACATCTTTTATTGTGAAAGGATCAAACGCAGTTTTTCTTTCTTTCTTTTCACCCCCATTTACCTCCTGCCCCCTTCATGTCCTTGTTCTTTCTGGCTCTCTCTCTCTCCCTCCATCCATCCTCTCTCTTTGTCCCGGCCGGCCGGGAATGTACCAACCAGGGAGAGGAAGATGAGGACACAAGGAGGGGGAGGGGTGGAGTAAGTCCTATGTCAGACAGGGTTGAAGAAGAGGAGGAGGAAGAACGAAGAGAGAGAGAGAGAGAGAATAGCATGTGGGATTGTGAACACGCGTGGCAGAAACTGCAGAGAAAACAGCCGCAAAGTTTTTGACTCTCTCTTTCTTTGAATGTAGTGGCCACTCAGTATGATTTTTTTTTACGCCCAAAAGCAAAGGAAAGAATCAGGATTGATGGTCGGTCACAATGGCAGGATGGCTGCCGGCGCCAAATCAAGGAGATGAAAGCTGTCCTGTTGAGGAATCTACCATTTAAACATCACCCCTGTCACAAGCTGCAAGAATTACTTTTGTGGAACAATCCAGGAGAGCTCGTCTTGAACGTCCTCCTGCCCATTGGAATTGTGCGCCTGAAACTGGACTCTGTGGGACGGTATGAGAAAAAGAGACTGGAGACAGGTGTTGGGCAGTAAAGGAGGGGGAACGTGGCGGTGTGAATCTCCACTGCGCCAACGACAAGGAAGGAAGGAAGGAAGCTAGGAAAGTGTGCCAGCTAACATGGCCAACGCATGAAAAGCACATTTGACATTGCTGTGAGTACTCAAGTGTGTGTGTGTGTGTTCGTTTTCGTATTTTTTACGATTAGCAACACGGTCTTGCTATTTTACGGATGGTGTTTTCCATTCTCGTTTGGCTTATACGTATGGATGGATAAGCATGACTTTATTGTAGCTAAGATGGAGTGAGTCACTTAAGATGAAAAATCAAAGGTGGATATGCTTTCCAGAATGCCAGTGCTATTCGTGCTAGGCAAAAGCAGGAGCACTCAGTGAGTGGCATGTTATTTCCATTGGAGATCAAATTGCTGTTTTGAGCGCTCTTGTGTTTATGGTTTCCTGCACCGCTGGAAATTTCCGTGTATCTTTAGAATAACTTTTAATAGCATGTGCTTTTAGGGCGCAGCTGTGAGTCAACCTGCTGCCTTCTTTCGAGGTAGGCACACAGATTTCAATGCTAACACAAGACAGGGCTGACAACTGTCATTTTGGACATTTTAGCCTTCAAGTGCTCATCTCGTTGACATACCAGGAGCAACATTTGGACTTTTGGAAGGAAAGTGAAATTGCTGCCAGAGCGTATCACGCTCACTTGCAGTGGTATTTTCCTTCCAGCCAGCGCCTTGATTCGGTTTGTGAGTGAAAGCAGGCCAAGAAGGATTAGACGGAGCCAAAATCATTTGAAACAAGAAAAGTGGAACTGATTTGAACTTGTCGTCTTTGTTGAGAAGAACCGCTTTACAAGTTTTGTCTCTCTGTAGCCACGAAATATTTGACATGTCTTTTACTCTCATCTTTTGAAAAGCATTTCTCAAAGCATCACACCAGAAGAAAGTAGAAAAGAAAACAAAAAAAGTCAAGCTGATGAGGGACCACTGGGGAATTTAGCCGCTCCCTTCTGATTAAGACGTAATATTCAAAGTGAAGGACCCCGTTAGCGTGACACCACATCTTATTAACGTCAAACAATAACAATCCAAACCTGAAATGATCATGACTGTGTTGTCTTTCAGTTGTCTCTTGGCGATGAACAGAGTGAAGTTACGCGCAACAGCCAAGAGTCCAAGGAGCTTGTGTACTTGGTTCATATTTCCTGCCAGGTGAGCTTGTCCTCATAAACAATCACACAATTGACACTAACATAGAAAAAAAGTCATCCAAAGGGTTTTAAATTCACAATGACTAAATTTAAAAATATATATATATATATTTTACTACTACTGAAATAGTTCACAACTCTTTAAAAATATCAAAATAGGTAAAGGCCAAGCACTCTATGTGGCCGCACTGTGACGATCACTCGGGCTGAAATGTTTACGAGTTCCAAGTCAGTTTCTTGAGTTTCCAACAGAGCATATTTTGTGGTGTACTCTCTTGACTTCATTATTTAGAATGATCCAAAAACTGAATTATTATGGATGGAAGATTGGTTTTCATCTTCCCATGTCCCAGTTGAACGTGGTTCCATTTCTGTTTACACGGCATGTGCATAAATGAACCCAAACAAACAGACGTACTCCAGCTGCAGAGTAGCTTTGCCCTTATTTCTTTTTTTTTATTCCATCCGCAGAAGGTATTCCTTTTCCTCGTCCTTGAAAATGACACACAAGTATGTAGTTGGAAATTCCATCTAGTACTTCAAGCCGCTTGAAATATTTTCAATCATCCTTTATATAAAAAGAGACTGCAAATAGTTCTGTTTGGATTTTGAATGGAAATATTGATTGGTGCAGCATAGTTTAGTTGTGTGGATGGGAACCGGATTCCCAGTATGAAAGTGGGCCAGTAAAGCTTAATGTGTGTTCACTCAGCCTACGGAGACTTTTCAGCCCCGCCGAAAGAATCAGTGGCTTGAGTGCTGTGCTGAAATCTCAGTGCTCAGATTTTGGCCCCAGTACACACAAACTTTTTCAGGCCACAAGATTCTCCCACTTGGTTAGGCAATTTGGAGCTTCGCCTTAGTTGGCGTTGAAAGAGACAAGAAAAATGGAATGGCAGTGATGACGCTAACGTTAGCCTCTGCTAACGTGCACGCTTTTGGAATGTGGGAGGAAGTGCCGCAGGAAAAGCGGAGCTGTGATTCAAATGAAACCTCAAAACTCGGGCAGATGTGCTGACCACGAAGGCCCAGTGTGCAGCCAAGCTTTTATAGAAATTGGTCAGGTAGCTTTTGTCACGCCCAAATGAATCATCATTACTCGACACTTTTTTTTTCTTTTTTTCAGGGTCGGAGCTGGATTGTGAAGCGTAGCTATGAGGATTTCCGTGTGTTGGACAAGCACCTGCACCTTTGCATATATGACCGTCGTTTCTCCCAGCTGCCTGAGCTGCCAAGATTTGACAGTTTGACTGATCAAGCAGAGGTGAGCTTGCGTGCATGTGGACTGTAAAGAAGTCCTTCCAAGGATGTCGCATGACACTCTTAAACCTTTTCCAGAAACTCAATTTTACAGTTGTAGTGCTCCAACAAACTGAGTCAGAGTCATAAACAGAAAAAATGTCAGGGGGGGGAAAAAAAAAATCCCTCTATTTAATAAGCTTTCAGCTGATGACAAAAAGTTTTTTGTTTTATTTCAAACTTCCCCTTTAATTGTTCTTTCCATGTTAGTCTGTTTCCCAGATGTTGTTGGGTTACCTCTCCCGGCTTTCAGCCATTGCTGACAACAAGATCAACTGTGGGCCCGCCCTCACGTGGATGGAGGTACATAGTGCACACTTATCTCATTTGCAGAAGAATCAGTGTGTGTGTGTGGGCAGGGCAGTAGAGATGATGTGGAAGGAGGTTGACTCAGCAGTTATTGCCTTTCCATCCATAACTCAACAGACACTGTCACGTCTTTTTTTTGCAGGTTGACAATAAGGGTAATCATCTTTTGGTACACGAAGAGTCATCCATCAACGTGCCGGCAATTGCAGCTGCCCATGTGATCAAGCGCTACATTGCGCAGGCTTCAGACGAGCTGTCCTTTGAGGTGACTGACACCAGTCCATACACAACGCTCAATGGCTTTGACAGCCAGCGCTCAAAGAATGCATTCCATTCAACTTCCTAGTCCTCAAGAGACCAAAAAAAAAAAACCACTGGAAACTAGTTGCCTCTTCCAGGAGCCGTGCTCAATTTGACAAACGTAACAAGTGAAATGAAACATGTTTGCCAGAGAATCCAGTGGTTCTTCGTTCTACTGGGTTCTGAGCATTTTCTCTTGCCTTCAGGTTGGTGACATTGTTTCAGTCATTGACATGCCTCCGAAAGAAGACACCACATGGTGGAGGGGGAAGCACGGCTTTCAGGTGTGTTAGCATTTGCCTCGTCTGCTTTTCTTGATGGCCAATGAGGAAGCAAAGTTTTGAATTAATGCTAGATGAACTCGATCCCGCTAAAATAAAGTTCACATTTTTTGCGATGGTTTGACTTTTTTTTCCTATTTACAACTCAGCTGTTTCCAACAGTCATTAGTGCTCTGATTTTGTTTTTGTGCCTTCTCTCCCTCCCTCCAGGTTGGCTACTTTCCCAGTGAGTGCGTGGAGCTCATAAACGATAAAGTGCCACAGTCCATGACCAACTCGGTGCCAAAGCCAGGTAGTGTTTGCCCTTTCCTTTCCAAGCATTTCGTGAAATGTTGTCGGAAGGAAGCAACGGTTCACGGCACTTGAGCGATAAGGCTGGCTTTTCGGGGAGTACTTTGTTTCAACTTTTGAGTTTTGACTCAGCACTTTCTCGTTGTATAGAAGCCAATCAACGTGTCAAAAATATGACTGGAATACTCAAATACATATATGTGACAAATCTTGAGCACAATATTCTGGCTAGGACGGACTGCACATTTTTTTTGTACTTGTAAATTTCAACACCAAAGGCTGATTGATGATGACTTTAATTCACAAGAATCTGGCTGGCCTTGGAATGAGACTATTGCAGCTGGCTGCTAACCACCAGAAAGAAGCATAAAGCGCCTGATGAATCACAAATGCTTCTCATGAGCTTGTAGTCAGATGTGGCACATGGACAACACACAAGTGAATATTTCAATTGATGTCTGCACACTTTGGTTGGAGCAACACTGTGTGTTTGGGTTCTCTTGCATGCACATGGTACTTTTTTTTTTTCTAAACTCCGCTGCTACGGAAAGCATTGTTAACCTGAACGGGCAGAGCGAGGCTTAAATTGATTGTCAGAAATACAACCCGCATTGCTTGTTCTCACCGCTTTGATGCATCTTTAATCGCGACGTCTCCTCACACACACACACATACACACACACACGCTGGAAGTGTACGGATGCAGTACTTGCATGTGTCTTGATGTGTTTGACTTTGACTCCTCTGCCTCAGCGTCCCCGTGCTCTGGCCTGCCGCCCGCCTCATGGAGTCTCTTCCCTCCCTGTGCGTGTTGGTATACAAGTATACGTACTTCCACCCGCTCCATGCATCCCTCGCTCACTTACACATAAAAACTGTGATTGTGTTGCAGTTTGTTTGTCGGATTACACACGATTTGAGATACGATGACCTTGTTGTAATCGAAGACTGCTTCTAAGTGCTTCTCTCCCTCTGCTGCTTTTCTCATGTGTCCATCCGTCCATCCATCCGCCCATCTTTCTGTTGGTCCATCTGCTCGTCGGGATGCATGCAGATTTGGAGATGGAGAGTGTAATACAGGACAATGCATGGGTGGCCGACCCGCTTAACCACTACAGCCTAAGTTCAGGTAGAAAAAGCTCCTTGTTGTGCTGTGCCCTAAACGACAATGGCTTCAAACCCACAGTAATGTTTGTTTTGTGCTATACTTTTAGTTTCATGTGAAGCAAATATGTCACATCAATGATGGTTCTATTTCTAACTTTTGGTGAGAGTCATAAAAAAAATGTTCAAATAGAAATTGATGTTCAATATAATGTTCAAATATAAATGTGATCATAATGTTGGTTGATGCATAAATTTGTAGGCCCATGTGAAAAGAGATATGTGTTAGATTCCCAAAAGTTGCAAACAATAGTCCTATTTGCATTTAAGGTTAGCCCTGCCCATCAAGCTCTTCTTCTTTGCATAATAATGTTTCAGGTTTGTCAGAATAATCGTTCCGGGCATCATCACATGCAATTTGTGTATAAGAGAAGAAAGCTGCACGGTTGCTGAATAAGTAGTTGCATCCCCACTTTGAAAAGGGTATTCAGAGAAGAGAACAATCTTGTCTCCAGTTCTCTTTCTGTCTTGGCCCCTAAAGGTGTTATATGCAAATGAGTTGAAGGGTGAGCCAGGTTACTGCAGCATTTCTCCAAAGTGCTCAATGTATCCTGAGTCTGGATGAGGTCCAGCTGTGTTTGTGCAAGTCCAAAACTGAAAGAGCGTGGTAGGGGTGTCACAGTTCTGGGTCCTGACTAGCCATGATTTATTTAATCCTTTCACAGCAAGGGGGGCCTGTAAACCCATCCATTGAGTGCTAAGCTTTGTTCTGCAACAGTATGAATCGCTGTCTCCCTCTCCATGGCGACTAAAAGAGCACATTCCTGTTGGGAGCTACAAGCACTGAAAGAAAAAAAAAAAAATGTACTTGCTCTTCCTTGATCCAATCTGTGCTTTCCAAAGCATTGCTAAGCCCCAGTGTAATGATGGAAACTGATATGACACCAGACCGTTCACCGTGCTCAAAAGCAAATTGATGTGACTCCAAATGCAAACGATTGCAGCCGACGCTTGGGTATTTACTGTAGTCGCCATTCAAAATGCATATTCAGCCTTTTTTTTCCTTTGACACTTACTAGTTGCTGGGCCAAATGTTTTGC
Organism: Syngnathus scovelli; assembly: GCF_024217435.2. NCBI lineage: Eukaryota > Metazoa > Chordata > Actinopteri > Syngnathiformes > Syngnathidae > Syngnathus > Syngnathus scovelli. The sequence continues at coordinate 815,961 of NC_090861.1, forward strand.
AAGCCCCTGATTTCCACGCCTATTGTCATCATGTCTGGGGACATGTGATTTGGGCAGCTGCTTGAGCATAAACTCAATGAGCTCAAACAGCTGCTTATGTGAAGGAGGGAGCGAGGGAGGAAGTCATTGAACAGAAAATGTGTGAGTCTGATTTGTTCCCAAGGATCCCGGCTCATTTCCTGGTGCTCCGGCTCTGGGCTGTGAAATTCTCCAGGTCCCTTGTGTAGCGCTCCACATGAGTAATCTTTACGACTGCATCTCACTTTTGGTGGTGCCGGTGATGATCTATATCATAATTAAGACCACATTGCTCTGTAATGCGTTGTTGGGCAAAATTGGAACGCGAGTGTTAAGTTGAAGTCACATGAAGTGAAAGTGTCTCGTGATCGTGGGCCATCAACAAATCAGTTTAGCTTGACTTTAAGTCCACATGCCTCCTTAACAACTAATTTCAGGAATTACAAACATTTCTGGGAAGCAGTGGGGCCCCCATAGGGGAGAAAGTTGAAAGGTAGTCGAAATGTATACAATTGAACTACAGTACGGCGTGACTGCTCATGTAGCATAATTAATCAGTGTTTAATTTGTTATTGTTACATGTGTTTGCTGTCTGCATCATTCATTGCCCCCCCCCCCAAAAGATTTAAGCTGTTGATGTTAATTCCATGACATCTCTTCCTGTTTACACACAAAATAGGCAGTTGTTTTGCATTGTCTTCCCTTTTTGTAACCTGAAGTGTAAAACAACAGTATGTACTGCTGAATCAGCATTTTTGGCATACACTCATAGCCATTATTTACAGCGCTGTGTGGTTTCACCATAATAAGTCACAAGGTCAACCTTTATGGTATTCTTACTATGGTATTATTACGGTAAAAAAACCCGATGACACTCGGTCACCTGCTCATATTACCCATTGGGGTAGTTGTTCTTTATTATGATCAACTTTGGAATGTTCTCGTTTATAATGTCAGAAGTAGAAGTTGAACCGAGTGTAGGTCTGGAATGTTCCACACATGTTGGAGCACTTGAAGGCAGCACGAGTCGATATGGAAACCAATGCGTGAGCGCAGGCGCGCTCACGCAGACGCACGCGCACGTCTTGTATAGTAAGCACGCGCCTGGAGTTATTTAGCTGACAGAGCAAAGAGGACAAAGTGGTCCGCGTCTCTCGTTTAGTCCGTTTTTCCCCTTTTTCAACATTTGTATGTAGGTGCGAATACAGTCTTGACCCACTTTTGTCCAGTTGCGGAAGAAAAAGACGAGCGTACGGTTGGACCTTTATTTGGTTAGAGCCCGGGGGCGAGCCTCGTACTGTACTGTGGTGGAAACAAGGTAAGAAGATAGATCTATTTGTATTCTGCATTAGTAGCACATTTTTTTTACGCATTAGAATGTCCATTTCAGAGTCGTACTTCCCAGTAATGAACTCTTTGTTTGGCGACAGAAGTGAGGGATTTGCGTGTTGGAATGAATGGCATTCGCCGTAGAAATTAAATCTGGTCAAAGATATGATCTTTCATATTTACTCTTTATCCCTAAATGTAATTACTGTTCGTTTATTTACGCGTGGTTTTCGACTTGCACAATACAAAACAAAGCAGGATTTGATCTTTTCTTCATTTTGTACCACAAGCAATCCAGTAAATGGGTCACAGTGATTGTCTTGGTCTGTAAATATCCAATTACTTATTACGACATACGATGGAAACGTGATGATCACCGTAGCATAAATGTTTCTATACCCTGAAATCTGTTGATAGAAGAGAATACTTTATTTTTTATTTTATTTTTTTATTGCAGCAGTTCAACGAAATGACGTCACAACCCCGTGAATCCATTAATATCAACAGTAAATCATGGCTATTCTGTTCACCTACTGGCCCAAATTCCTGTTGAGTCACCATTAATAGCTGTAAGGCCTGTTATTGGACACTTGGACACGTTTATTCAAACAAAGTCTGTGTTCCTCATGACTGTGGGTCAATAGGGAGGGAGACCCTACGCCGTTGTTTACACAGTCAGTCTTTGCAATGCAGACAGCAGACGTTAAATGTGTGCAAGCACCATCTTGTGCTTTCTCTAAACAATATACGTACACATTTGCTTTCTGAGACAAAACTAGTATGGACTTTCTTGGCACAATAATACAGTACTGCAATGTAATATGTTTCTTTTTTTGTTTATTGCTACAGTCGAAATAAAGTCAGGCATTTGTTGGGGGGGGGGGGGGGGGGGGAACTTTTCCTGGAGAGCTGTAAAGTTTCCCGCTTGAGCACCAACAGTAACTGGGTGTGTACAATTGTTGAATCCAGAGGGGGTTTCGGCCAAACTGAATAGACTTGGCCCTTTTAAGACGATTATGTTGATTTTTGTATTCAGGGCAAGGTGGCACACAGTAGTTGTATCAGATAACTCCGGCTCAAGGCTTTTCTTTGTCTCTATGGAGTCGCTCTGTAACATCACTGGTGCGTTTCTATGGTGCTGGAATTTTCCTGCCCAACTGCTTCCTCTGAAAAGTCTCTCTCTGATTACATTGACAGGGCTGTGGCTTTGGGGTTGAAGCTGGGAAAAGAATGAACATTTGCCATTACGTGGATAATTGTTTTCTGCTGTGATGCTTGGCCTCATGTCCTCCCCCCCCCCCTCGCAAAAGCCAAGCCTCAATGGGGAAAATTTTTGTCACACACAAGCTCCAACTTAAACCTGCCAGTGGACCTTTTTAGGCTCCAACGCCTTTTGACTTGTATCTGTTTAGTATTCAAATGCCAAGGAAGGGCTGCAGGCTCAAATTTCCTCAGCTATCATCATCCCGATCCCCACCCTACACCAGACGGCCACATGTCAAAGATTTATGACTGTTTGAAAAATACCATCGGATTAGAAGCAACTTTACTGTGTTTAAAAGTTGACTTTGTGGCCAGGCGGGCGGAGAGCACTCCTTTGTGTTGGTATTATTTTCTGTGCTTCTACTTCAAATGTTTCCAGCTTGAGTACTAGCTGTGATTTTGTCACATTCCTTGTTTTGAGGAGGACCTCCATCAGCCAGGGAAAATCAAACCAATGATGCAATATAGTAATGACCTCACGGAAAATACATTTTGGGGACAATTGCTTAAATTCCTTAGAATGAAGCCCAAATGATGTTGTGCTCCTGTATTTGATGTGGTGGTTCTCATGTGCGTCCTTCCTACTTTCTGTCCTCAGTGTCCAAGAAGCATGGCAAGCTGATCACCTTCTTGCGTTCCTTCATGAAGTCCAGGCCCACCAAGCAGAAGCTGAAGCAGAGGGGCATCCTCCGGGAGAGGGTGTTTGGCTGCGACCTGGGCGAGCACCTCCTCAACTCTGGACATGACGGTGAGAGAGTCACACTCCAAAACGTCACGGAATTTGATTTCTGCTCTGCAGAATATTAAAATAAATCGATAGATATTTGGTTCGTTTGTTTACATTCCTTTTTTGTCCGTCTGCAGTTCCCCAGGTACTCAAGAGCTGCACCGAGTTCATCGAGAAGCACGGTGTGGTGGATGGTATCTACCGCCTCTCGGGAATTGCCTCCAATATCCAGAAGTTGCGGTATGAGCCTGCAGGAGAGCATTGTTATTTATAGTTGTTATTCATCTCTGCTTACATGTAAATGTATACATTACCTGACTGGAATGTGCTTGTGTATGTGTGGGACGGCTCACTTAGCGGGGTCCAGTTTCACTTTTCAGCCACTAGCACTGTCACGTTGCACATCTTCCCAAGGGAACATTAGTGTTCTTTCCTATTTATTGCATTCCACCGGGAGGATACTAAGAATTAGTAGTCATCTGCGATACTTCAGATCTCAGCAACATTCTTCTGTGGTGTTTGCCATTTAAAAGAAATGTGTTTACAAAAAAACAGCTCACTTGATGTTAGTTTTATTTTAGTACAGTAGTTGCAGCTTTTTTTCTTTATACCCTCTGTCTTTGTTATCTTTGTTTCTCATCAGGCACGAGTTTGACTCTGAGCAAATCCCCGACCTGACCAAAGATGTTTACGTACAGGATATCCACTGTGTGGGTTCACTGTGCAAGCTCTACTTCAGAGAACTGCCCAACCCCTTGCTCACCTATCAGCTGTATGAAAAATTCTCTGTAAGTTACTTCGGAAGTGCTTCCTGTTCACTTCAGAGTCCATTCAAATATTAATCAAATGCCAGATTGTACTTGTGTTACTGATCTGCAAGGAGATTTGTCCAAGTAACAGCGCTTTGTTCATCCGCACGTGTGTGTGTGTTTAGGAGGCTGTATCAGCAGCAACAGACGAAGAGCGACTTATTAAAATCCATGACGTCATCCAACAACTTCCTCCTCCACATTACAGGTCAGAGTAGAAGCACACTGCCCCCCTGTGGCTTATCTAAGGAGTGCGGCTCATCTATTCAATGATATATCGAGAAAGATAAAGTTCATATACTGTATTTGCTCTTGTAGAACACTCGAGTTTCTCATGAGACACCTTTCCCGCCTGGCGGCATTCAGCTACATCACCAACATGCACAGTAAGAACCTGGCCATTGTCTGGGCCCCCAACCTGCTGAGGTAAGCGGAGCATATACGCATTTGTGTGGAGCATTTCGTAAACAAACCATCTCAACGTGTCTTTGTTTGCTTTCCCAGATCAAAACAGATTGAATCGGCATGCTTCAGTGGCACGGCGGCCTTCATGGAAGTCCGAATCCAGTCGGTTGTGGTTGAGTTCATTCTCAATCATGTGGATGTTCTCTTCAGCACCAAACTTAGCTCACTCATTCGCGAGGGAGCAGGTATAACCATCAAAATGTCCCGTGACTCACTGTTGCCTCTACTCACACGCTACGTGTCCACAGGTCATAACTCATTGTCACGACCCAAGTCCCTGCTGGTTTCATCACCCTCAACCAAACTTCTAAGTTTGGAGGAGGCTCAGGCCAGAACTCAGGCTCAGATTAACTCTCCAGTCACTGAAGATAGCAAATATATTGAGGTTGGAGAAGGTCCTGCTGCCCTACAGGGCAAGTTCCACACGGTCATTGAGTTTCCCACAGAGAGGTTTGTCTTTTGGTGAAACTTGTGATTTATTTATTTATTTTTTCCATCTGTCATAGCCAACTTAACAGTTTTCTTTTTTTTTTTTTAATGACAGGAAGAGGCCTCCTGTTAAATCCAAGAAGTCTCCTGTGGGTAGTTGGCGTTCGTTCTTCAACTTGGGCAAGTCTTCCTCTATGTCCAAACGCAAGCTGCAGCGCAACCCCAGTGAGCCCAATGAACTAAAGACCATGGCTCTAGCTGGTGTGTCTTTCCTTTCTCAACTTTTTCACATTGTACAAAAGGCAATATTTCCTGGGCTAGATGCTGATCTCAAATTGATTGTTTTAGGAGGTCGAGGAGATACAGCGACATTAAGATCTGCTAAAAGTGAAGAGTCACTGAGTTCTCTGCATAATGTTGAAGGTAATTGAAGCATACATTTCAATGTATCTGTTCAATCTTACTTGGGTTAAAAACGATTCTCATGGCTCAACAAATGATGTTTTCGTGAAGGTCTGTATTTGTTGTCTTTTTGCTCAGGAGAGTCCAAGGTGTACCGTCCCCGGAGACCCCGATCGAGCAGCGACGCCCTGTCGGCCTCATTCAACGGCGACTTGTTGGACGGTCGACAGCACTGCAACTCGTACGACAACCTCGGCGCCGCAGAGGACAGCGACGGAGATGACGGCCCCATCTGCGTACCTGCTCTGATCTCGCCTCCGCGCTCGGCCGGCGAAGACGTGGACCTCAGCCCACCAGACATCGGCATGGCCTCCTTGGACTTTGACCCCATGTCTTTCCAGTGCAGCAGCAGCAGCAGCCTCCCCGACGCCGCTTACGCATTTCCCCCGCTTGATCGGCACACGGGAGCGGAAGGCTCCACTTTAAAGAGGGGCCCTGGCAGTCTCTGGGGAAAGACCAATGGATCTGACCTCATGCCTTCCTCCTTCCTTGACAACTTGACATCATCCTTGTTGCCCTCAGATTTGAACCCGGCCGCAGTAGAGAAAGCGGAAAGCCAAAAACTCACCACGTCTTGTTCGTACGCTGACAAACCCACACAAGCCGTGTCCCCCATTAGAAGCGTCAAGACCGCCACTTTGGAGATATTTCCCATGGAGATGCCTGAAAGGACTCCCGGTGAAGCGGTGGGACCTCCAGAACCTTTTTCTCCAAAAGACTCTCCTCTTTGTGTAAAAGCTGAGCCGTCTGGAAATGAAGCTTTCCAAATGGAGCTCCAGTCCAAGTTGGCGAGCGTGGATCGTGAAGCGCTAAAGCCAGAGGACAGCGTTCAACTGGTGTCACGTGAAAGCCACGAGCAACAAGGTAAGAAGCTCGCCAATATAATATTCACGCTTGGGTGGAGACTGACTTGGCTTCCTGCAATCGAATTGATTTTTCACTTGTTTCCAGATTCAAAGGATTTCACCAGCACACATTCCCTGGGCACTCCGGCAAATACTTGCGCTGCCCCCCCTCCCCCTAAGGATGCCACCCTCACGCTGGCGCTGGTTCTTGCTGAGTCAGCACATCACACACAGTCCCAGCCTCGGTCTGGCGAGACCCCGACGCCACGTGTTTCTAACGGCCGTGCATCATCGGGTCCGCATTTCCAGACTTCCAGTGAAGAGGGAAGTGAAAAATCGAGCAATGTGTCAGTCGCCGCCATCGGATGCATTCCCTCTTCTTCGAGTCCGTCGAAAGAACAGCAGGTGCTTGAGTTAACCAGCGTGACAACCAGGCCGCCAGAAAGTGCCACGGGCTCGACGACTCTTCGAGAAAACCCCCCTGAAATGGACCCTATTCCCTCAGACACGCGTAATAAAAAGGTCATCCCTCAAAGCACAGCCAACCTGAATTCTCCAACTAGGATGGCGGAAAGTCAGTCCTTGGTGGCACATGACTCGGTGTGTACCACCAGCATTAGCAATAGTAAAGTTAGCATCAGTGGGAGCAGCGCAGCCATTAGCAACAGCAAAGACACCAGAGGCTCACGACAACATCTTACTGAAGTGAGTAATCATTCTGAAAAGTCAACAATTCATATTTACTGTCCACATTTATAATCATTGCTTGTTCTCTCCGACAGCGTTGTGTGATTTTTACTCGACGCAGCTTAACATTCATGTCACTTTCTCAGGTGAAGCCAAAGGAAGACGCCAAGCTCACAAGTGTTGCGAAATCCTCCTCCTCCTCATTAGAGCAGCAGCCTCCAGCAGCTCCCAAAGCCAAAAAGTCGGTGTTGTCACCGACACAAAATCAGCGCCGGCAGCAGCAGCAGTCCCACATGCAAATTCAAAGTCAGCCACTATCAAAGGCCAATTCAACAGCGACACCAATCTCTTCTGAGCACGTGGATCGGCCTTATGAAATCCTAAACCCAACGCAAGCCTGCTGCCTAGAGTCGGCCAAAAAGGAGCCCGCTGGATCCACGCCTCCAGCCCCTCCGGTCCGCACCATGGAGAGCAAACTAGCCACAGCTGCACTCAGTCAAGGTGAAGCCTCTTACCATCCTTCGGAGGCCCTTCATCACCATCCCGTTTCTCCTCGTAAATCTTCCGCACATCCCTACCGCGCCAAAAGTGAAGCCTTTCTAATGGAGCCTCAAGGAGTGGTGTACTACCACCAGAGACCCGTTTCAATGGGTCCGCATCCCGTGCCGCACCACTACAGACCCAACAGCGTCCCCTCGCACCTCCCCTACGCGTCAAAGTCCGAACCTCAGATACCTTACAGTGCCCGAGTAGACAATAAATACAGCACTTTAGGCCCAAGGTCCTACCACCATTCTATGAAGGCCAGAGGAAACCCCCGCAGTGTTTACGGAGCCGCCGGCCATTCGGGTTACAGCCTCGACCGAAATCACGGCTATCCCACGATTCGCAGAGTGCACTCGCTGCACGTTCCCGCCACCATCCGCACCGTACCCATCCAAAGGACGGAAGTTCCTCCCGATGACATGTTCTATTACCATCGACCGGCGTATCAGTGCAAACCCTACCAACAAGCCCCGCCGCAGTCCTCGCAGCAGGCCGACTATCACGTGACTCAACTGCAGCCTTATTTTGAGAACGGCCGAGTTCAGTACCGCTACAGTCCGTCTTCCGGGGAGGGGCCTTATTACGATCCGGACCCTTACGGCACCAACCGTGGCCGCCACGTCCACTCGGCCTGTCCGGATTCCGGGAGCGTTGTTTGTAGAGCCGGCGGAAAGGCTACAGGGTACCACTACCTCGCTCGCAACCTTCTCCCACCTGGAAAGGAGCACAGCTTTGTGAGCAGGGATATGCCACCTGGGCACGGCGGCATCAAGGAAGCTCCTTCTTACCTTTCTTGGGACCCCGAGGAGTGGGAATGTTTGCGCGTGCAGTCTATCCGCAGAGAAAGTCGGGCCAGGCAGAAAGTTAAAGGTCCGGTGCTCTCGCAGTACGACAACGTAGGCTCGCCGGCGTTGTTTGACGTCGCTGGCCACGACACCCTGCACTCGCGCAGCAAGTCCGATCCAGGTAAGGCTTTGTCGGGTACGACCGAGAGCAAAGACGGTCGCTATCTACCCAGACACATGGTCTCGGACCCCAACGTCTTGAAATGTCTGGAGAGCGACAAGCGAGACAGGTCCGACGGGCCGGCCAAGCAAAGCGGCTCCAAGAAATGCCAATCGTCTCATTGCGTTCCCGCCACGCATCAGCAGGAGAGCGGCCAGCATGAAGCCAAACTCAAGGCTTCGGCTGAAAAGCTCAGCGAAAGCGGCGGGCGCTCCAAACACTGGCAGCCGGAACACGCAAACAAGAGGAGCTTCGGGACGCGCTACGAGTGCCACGATGCTGAGCGCCACCACAGCAAAGGGAAAATGACAAGCGGCTATCCCGCTCCGGAGGATCAGCCGGCCCACCGCAAAGCCGATCGATCGCAGCACGTCAACAAAGCCGAAGCGGATGGAGACTACTCGTATCGCAAACCGGTGCAATCCCACTACGACAATTTGGACGATTACCACCCGGTACCTCAGGCCCAGGGCCCCGTTGAGAAGCGCAGCGGCTGTAACTCCTACCCGGCGGCGCACAACAACAACAACAGAGCGTCGTCGTATTCCACAGCGTTGGGCCAGGGAGCCTTCCTCCAAAGTGAGCTGGCTATCCAGAGGCCAGAAACACAAATATGTACGGAATAACCGCAAAGAAAAGAAAAGAAAAGAAAGACTTTGGTTGATCAGCCTCTGCAGGACAGTGGACTGTTGTACCGCCTATATTTTTTGCTCTTCTGTATTTTTAACCAATTGTAAAGGAAAATGGAAGACTTTTTACAGAAAGTCCCGAATGTACCAAGAGCCCATTTTTGCTGTGTTCGTCATAATGTATAACATGAAAGATGTGAGCTACTTTAAACAGGAACCACAAATGTCTATTAAGATACATCAAATAAGATATTTTATAGACACACACACACTAATCTATAGCTGAAGGGGATGTATTTTTTGTAGATGTGGCCACTGGGTTTGAGCATAAATGGGAACAAGTTTTGCATTTTAGAAATGCATGCACTCTCTTACAGAACAGTTCTGTGTACTTCACTGTTCATGACTTTCTTTATTGCAGCACAAGGTCTGAGTGGAGCATTGTGTTATCAGCGTCACACAGGTAGGCAGTACACTGTGTCCATGTTTGTCTTTGGAAAATACGTACGTCTTTGTGAACTTGACAAGAATCTGGCAGTTCATATCGCGTGTCTTTTTGTCTTTTATGTTCTTTGTGACTGTGCCATTTTATGTACATTTACTCAAATTTCTGATGGAATGTTTTGGTACTTCATGAGAAGGGGGCAGTGTGTGTGTGTGTGTGTGGGGGGGGGGGGAACCAAGCATAGCGGTGCAGTAAAAAGCAAAAGAGATGGTCAATTTTAGGTACAGATGTGAAAGAGTTTTTTTTTTTTAGTTACATTTCATTTCCCCATTGCGTTGATCTATTTGTGAGACCTGTTCTATCATTAATAAAAGTTGAGCATTTGTTTTCCTCTAAAACAACAAACATCACACTTTGTAGAATTGTTTTTGGGGGAGGTATTTTACTGCTCTTGCCCATATTATGCAAACCATTTATGTAGGTAATTATTGAAATGTGTATTTCAGGCTGAAAAGCTACGTGTACACTCATTTGGTACTACCCAGTGGAGTTAAAAACAAACGAGTTGTATTCTGTAATGGTTTTATGCAGTATATCGCTTGCAAATGTTGCTCCTCCTGCCTTACCTTAACTTAAGCCTCTTTCTTTCAAGTTGGGCCAGAAGTAAGGCACTGTGTACTTCAATGTGAACTACTTGTCTCTAACCATTTTAAGTTTAGATCTAAAATAAAGAAAACTGTTGGGGAATAGCACTTAACAATGTGTCCATGATGTTGCATTTTTTTCTTCTTTCTTGGTTTAACATCTTAATTGCTCTTGGGTGATAGACATTCAGGTAATAATAACACTATATCACGTACTGACAATTTAATTTTCAATTTTGTCTTTAAAGGTATATCTCTAGAGTGCTAATGCCATTTTAGCGGCTGCTCAACAGCAATTCTCAATTTCAAATATTTAGGAATCACCTTTACTCCAGCTACATTTCATCTCTATAATATGGATAAATAAGACATTTAGAGCAAGGATTATTTTAAATGTAATGTTCGAGGGGGCAGCAATTGCCTTCCAATTCTATTTATGACGTGTTTAAGTCAATCTAGATGAACAATTAAGTCAAATAAAAGATATACAGCGTGTTGAAAGTAGTCTGTGATTAATCCATTACGCAGGTTTGCAGGATTCGATTTTTTAAGGTGATTGTGTTGACAGTGTAATCCTACCTGGTTTATAGCAACAATCCCACTCATTTATTTAGCTAAAACGTGCATTTAATATACACTCATCAACTAATAAAATGAGCCAAAATGTCCCCAAGCATCAGAAATAATGTTTACTCTTAATTGCCGCGATCCACATTGCTTGCTTCCAATACAAATATATGCTGACATTTATGTAATGTTAGCATAAATCGTTTGTCTAAGCAGATGAAACAGCCTGTTATTTGGAGGTTTCTCAGGTTACACGTCGTCAAAAGTAAATCTTACATTTGACTTGCCTTGAACTTGGTTACTTTTCCTGAACATATATTTGATCAGTTTTGTTTCGTGAATGCAGCGATCAGCAAATAACTTCCGAAATGCGTATGACTATTACAATATTTGAGAATTATAATGCCGTTGTCCGTATTTGGCAGTGTGAGGTAAATCAAGTGCAATTGCACCGTTTGTTTACATTTGGTGATAGTTGCATTGTGGGAGACATGATTGACACGGGCGCCATTTTGCTCCCCGCGCTTCCTTCCATTGTGTACGAGATAGTAAATATCTGACACTGCAACAACACGCTCGAGTCACTGCGAGGAAACTAGGCTTCAAATACCCTTGGTGAGTCCATTTCGGTCATATTTTCATACCGCGACTCAACGGTCGTATTCTGTGCGAAATTAGTCTGTATCATTTTGTCGTTTGTGTTCAAAATGTCGACGTTTACGATAAAGCGGAAAAGCTGGCCCCTCGAGTACAAGTAAGGAAACGGCTCGGTGCTTCGAAACGCCGACGGGTGTTCTTTTCATCGACGATTTTCACCCTGCTGCTTTGCTTCAGCAGTCGCTTCACATAGTTTCATTGACACTCGCAGTTGTTTTTTACGTTTTAATGATGGTGTTTTTACAGTGAATCTCAGCAAAAGTCGTGTGTCCGACTCAATGTTAATAGTCTTTAACGTTTCATATGCGGCCATAAATCCTGCGGTCCAAGAGGCGAGCGATTATTCATTGTCCCCGCCCTCAACGACAGCAACATGACAGCTCATTGGTTGTTAGGCGAGTGAAAGACAACGCTGATTGGTGGCTTTCAAAGCGTCACAATGTATTGACCACTTGGAGAAATAAACACTTTACGGACTGAATCTCCGTAAAAGAACGTTAAAAGATCAACCAATGGTCAAATAGAACCAGAATCTGAAAGCAGCCCGTTTATGAAAAGTAACTGCTGTAATTATGACAAAGAAACCGTATGAGCACACACAGAACACACGAATGGGCGTCGTCACCGATATGAAAGAAATTTGTAATCAATGTTATTTCCAGGCGCATCAACGTTGTCACCTTGGCAACAGTCACGTTAGCTATTCTTTGGAATCTCCAACTGCAGGATGATTGGAAACCGGGGTTGTTATGTGACGTCATACAAACGCGTGCGAAATCAATGCACCGCCTTGTTGTTTGGACTAGCAAGTAAAGTTCAGAGTTGAGATCGAGTTTACTTGAGTCATTTCAAGGTTCATCCATTTCAGTGACAGTTGTTGGAAAAAAGAAACTTCATAAGTGTAAGTATAGAGCGTTGCTCAAATCATTGAGATTTGACCAAAATAATAGTGACAGCTGTATTGCATTGAGTTGCATTATATGAAGTCATGTTACAGTTGTGCATATGAGTCTTAATCTGTGATACCTCTTCTAGGTTGATACTCTGTGGTTATGGCTCGTACCAAGCAAACCGCCCGTAAGTCCACAGGAGGAAAGGCTCCTCGTAAGCAGCTGGCCACTAAGGCTGCTCGTAAAAGTGCCCCCTCAACCGGTGGTGTTAAAAAGCCCCACCGTTACAGGTAACCTTGGCAACTAACGGAGACAATTATTTCAATACAGCAACAAATAGTAGAAGGTTACACAAATTGGGCACAATTATAATGGAGAGTTCCATGCCGTGAGGAGGTACATTTTAAAGTGCGTATTTACCAAGAGCTTGCTATTGTTTTTTTGTCATTGTTTCTCAGGCCCGGTACCGTGGCTCTGAGGGAGATTCGTCGGTACCAGAAGTCCACAGAGCTGCTGATCCGCAAGCTGCCCTTCCAGCGCTTGGTCAGAGAGATTGCGCAGGACTTCAAAACTGACTTGCGTTTTCAGAGCGCTGCCATTGGTGCTCTGCAGGTGCGTGTGTTTATATTGTTTGTGTTTATGGGTTATTTTCCAATGTGTCATGTGATCTTTTACCTGTGTGTGTCTGCAGGAAGCCAGTGAGGCATACTTGGTGGGACTGTTTGAGGACACCAACCTGTGTGCCATCCACGCCAAGAGGGTCACCATCATGCCCAAGGACATCCAGCTGGCCCGCCGAATCCGTGGAGAGCGTGCTTAGAAAGCACCTTTTTTTTGACATTTGTTCCCTTTTTCTTTCTTGACCTATCCTCACTCCCATCTCAGCTTGTCAGTAGATTCTTAAAAGGTAGATTCACTTTATGTCGATGTCTGCGCTCCGATGTTTCATCGTCTTCACCAAATCTTTTAGGGTACCTTTTTCGTGCACTTCCACCGTGTTGAAGATCAGACGAACATGGGCATGCATATTTGACCATGCTGGCTTTTAGGGGGCGGGGCGTATCCAGACACCACCAGTCACACCTTTGGGTCCACGTGGATTCCTGGGCTGCAGAGGGGCTAGTCTGCTTAAGGGGAGCTGCAACTTCCACAGCAGGGTGCTATTAAAACTAGCCCCAACACTTCTGCCCTGTCTTACACCTGCATAGTCCGTTGTCAGACCCCCCTCCATTGCAGCACACTAACTTCTCAAAGCACAACTCTGCCTCTGAAATGTGTGCAGCCAGTCAGTTTGTGTGCATGTGTGAACTCTAATCTTTTCAACCAGCTGTAATCAATAAGCAAAATATCTTAGGGTTATTGTGCTTATGGTGTCTGTTTTTGTTTTACTCATCAATATCACAAATGATCCCTTCCACTTACAGAATCAAAGCATGAAAACTCCAACATGGTGAAGGTGTTTTTTTTGTTCCTTCTCAGTTTTCAAATTTTTCAACTTTTGGTAATTTGAAAATCAGAACAGGGCTTTTGTCCATCGTTAATAGTTGTATTTGCAAAATGCAGCCACTAAGGGGCGACGTTTTACCAGCAGTCGTTGCCTCGTCTGTCAAACCATAGTTTTGGATTTTCACATCTCTCACTTCTCTATCCCTTTCTCCAAGTTTGTAATACACACTATAATCTCATTGCTTTCTTTTATATTTTTAGTAAATACTCAAGGGTTTCAAATGTATGAATAAGCTGATCTTTGTATTTTCCAAATTTCTCATATTGTAGCATTAAATATATGTCAAAAAGAAACCAAAGTTGATGTGTTTATTTTGCACAAGTGGCATTGAACATGGTTTGCTAACAGCATATAAAAAACAGCACCGTGTTATGCTTGCGGTATAGAGAAATGCCACTAGGTGGCAGTGTAACACCAGGCCAAGTGGCTTGACAGTCCCCATCCTGCAGTCCAGCCTGCGCGACGCACGCTATGCTACAGTCCATGCCTGCTGCATTGTCGGTGAGCGTTTCTTTCATACGCCCTAAATCATCCGAATTCCATCGTGGAAACTGCTTGTCACTCTTTAACACTTAAAATGCTTTAGATCGCAACTTTCAAGACACCTGTGATACTGATTACAGGACACACCTTGGTTGGGCGTGTCACTATGGTCAAATTAGTTTCCAGGGGTACTATCATGTTTTAAATATTCCTTAGCTTTAACTCTGATAGCCTGCAGTGATCTGACAAAGACATAATACATTTGTGTGATGTTTACCCCATATTTGTGGACAGAAAAGTCCATTATTTAAAAACAAAAGAGTTTGCTAAATATTGGAAAATATTCTAAGAGGCAACATGTTGGTTTTATTGTAGAATTTCTTCCTGTAGTTTGTTTTGCAACATTTTTTGCGTGCACACGTACACTAAATGTATCGTTTTGCTCTGCACTGTGTCCCTCCCCCATCACATCTGCTCCTCCCCAGGATTACAGTACAAATGTCTGTCTCTCTGTCTGTCTGTCCCAGTGTGTGTGTGTGGGGGGGGGCACAAATGTAATGTGCCCTCTCTGAGAGGTTAACCAATCAGGATGCACAGATGCAGGGATTAACCAATCACACCACACAAGGAGGGTGGAAGAGATTATTTTGTGCACAGAGTGGGATTAAATCAGTGCAGAGTGCAAAAAAGTGATTTGAAGTGCTGGTCGTCCATTTCTGTTCCATGGAACTATTCAAAAATAGTCACTCCACATACAAAGTAAAATCAGGTTTTATTTATATGAAGATTACATCCAACATCTCTTTGGAGTGACCCATTCACATCAATTTAATGTACATTTTCAATTGATCATTCCTCTATGCAACGACACAATAAAGCGTAATAGAACTCAAAATTCACAAACATGGCAAATGCGATGCTTTAAACGTCATGATATGTCTGGAGTTGGAAGGATCGGATGAATGCGACATACAAACATGTTGTCGCATGTATCGGATGTTTGCGTGGCTGTAATCAGGTCATGTTGGGATTACCAAATTGTCAGAGGAGAGGAGTGTGGCGATGGGCGAAAGAAGGGGGAGCGCTGAGATTCATAGCGATAGGCCTCAGTGGAAATGTTGCAGCCACTGCAAAAAGTACTTGAGTTTTATGATCATAAGATAATAAACTGTCATCGAAGGCGTGCGATTAAAACAAAGGACACGTGAATAGCGAATGGAAGAAAAAAAAAAAGACCAGATGGAGGGAAGGGGGAAAAGCAAGAGAGTTTGGAAAAAGAAGGAGAGGAGCATAGGATAGGCAATAATCCTGACTAATTCACTTAGGGCATTGCTGAAGGGAAGCTAAGAGGATTGGGACACTTCCAGAATCAGATCAACCAAAATAACCAAGACGGACGGACGGAGCAAGGAAATGACGAACACGACGCTTTGGACCTGACCAGAACACGGTGTGTTCATACTGACCTCGAGCTAACTGGAACAAAGCGTCTCAAAGCGTGCAGACTCCTGAAGAAGGATTTTCCGTGCACAATAGCGTATACAGAATAGACCACTTTAATAGGACATAGAACTAAAAACAGAAGATCCTAATCGCCCTGATTCGGACGATGACACTAAACGCAAACATTGTAGAACAGTACACAAACGCTCGAGAATATATAGTTGCGAACAAATGACATTGAGAAAAAAAGAAAGAAAGAAAGAAAGAAAGAAATTCACTCTCAATGTGTTTTCATGACCAGGTCTCCTAGAAATTGATAAAGGCTTTTTGATCTGGTGGTTAGAAATATGTTTTTAGCTCGGTAGCCTCTGCTGTCTTGTCTTCAGATATAAAGCTTCTCTACCAGGCACGTGCACAGATTGACCCCGACAGAAGATGATGCTCCGGCACCGACCCTTTAAGCCCTTTAAGAAGTGCCCCTTCTGCTGACACCCATTTGCACCCCCCTTCATGCGTTACTATTTTAAAAAAGCAAATATTTCACATTATGTCATCATAATTGCCTTCTTAGTGTTTTGACATTTTTTGGAGTTCTTGTGAAAATTGTGCACCTGTTGGACATGTCGCCCACATAAGATTTTTTTTGTAGTTGTCATAATATGTTAAATTGGTGGAAATAGTTATGCAAAGATTTATCAATCTGGCATTTGAAGGGGTTTGTAGACTTTTTCTATCCATTTCCTCTACATTCTCTATGAACACTTTTAAAATTGACAGTATTAATTGCGTTAACACAATAGACGCATAAATAAATATATACACCATTTATTTATATCGTATAAATAATTTTGCTTTTGCGCACCTTCCCCCCCAAAATGTCTATGCACGTGCCTGTTCCCTACACAGCTAGCCTGGTAGTCAAATCAAAGTTATAGAAAAAAGAAATCAGCAGCATGCCTCACACTAACAAAGTGGACGCCGCGCTACGTATGGCGCTTTCTAAAGCACCTGGAACTTCCAGGAGTTTTGGTCCTTATGGTCCAGGCAGTCCATTGTAGTGAATCCCAGTTTCCAGGCCTGCTGGTCCTTGTAGTCCAGACAGTCCACCGAGGTGAAGCCCAGGGAGGAAGCGGTGCTGTAACCCTGCGAAGAAAGCGAGGCAGGCGACTGGCTTAGGGAGCCCCCCATGGAGGGCACGGTGATGGGGCTGAGAGCGCCCCCGGTGCCAGATAGCTGCGAGTGCATAGGGGACAGGTAGGCGCTGCAGTCCAGGCCTGTGAAGTAGGAGGTGGTGCTAGCGTAGCCTTGGGCGTAGGCCGACGGCTGGCCGTAGCTCATCGGGTAAGGGGAGGGCCTCTGCATGCAGGGGGCCGTGGAGGAGGCCAGCGGGTCAGGGAGGGGGGAGATGGCCGGGCTCCAGATGGACACGGCCGTGTTTCCCGAGCTCTGGACCAGACCGGGGCCCGACTGGACCGACGAGGGGCTGAAGGAGCCCGGGTTGGGAACAGGATCGGGGGCGCTGGCCTCCTGCACCGGGGAGGCCTTCTTCTTAGGGGGGCGGGGTTTGGACTGCCCGCTGCTCTGCTGCTGCTGCTGACGACACTTGGCCCGTCGGTTCTTGAACCACACCTGGACACAGACCGGGAGAGGGTCATCGCCGAGCACTTTGTGCCTGCTTAGTTGAACCTTTTTTTTTTTTTTTAAGCTAAACAAACTCACATCATTTTTGTTGCTCAAATGTCAGTCTTAACAGTGTGTGTGTGTGTGTGTGTGTGTGTGTTCATGGAAAAGCAAATCTTAAATCCATCTCTTTTTTCTATAATGCTTGTCCTGGTCAGGGTTGTAGGGAGACTTCACGTGACATTTGTTGCCAGCCAATCAATCACAAGGCACATTTATTTTGAGACATTTAGAGATATTCATATTAGAAATGAATAAATGCGCCTTTTCTATGTTTTTTTTGTCCCCAAAAGCACAGCTTCTCTCCTTTTTTGTACCTATATTTACAAAGTTATGAAAAATATGTTGTCGCTCTGATAGACTATTTGGAATGATTTCATGCATTTGAAGGACACGCCTTGTTTCAGTGTTGATGTCTGACATCCCATCTTGACTGTATTGTAACCTAAAAAAATGTTTTTTACGTCCTCTACCTGTACACGTGACTCAGGCAGGTTGATTTTCAGCGCCACTTCCTCCCTCATGAAGATGTCTGGGTAGCGGGTTTTGGAGAACAGGGCCTCCAGGATGTCCAATTGCGTTCTAGTGAAGGTGGTCCGCTCCCTTCGCTGCTTCCTGGGCGTGGCTGCAGATAAAAACATTTATTTTTAAAAAAAAGGAGATGTCAGCATAGAGATTCGCTTCCCGTTGTTTTGCTCTCCCCTTGTTTTCCTGAAGGAGATCGGCGTGACAACAAACAGGCAGACAGACAGACAGACAGTTGGGAATCTCCTCTAGTGATCTTGACTTTGCTGCGAGGAACGTTTCGCGAGTATTTGCTCATTATACTGAAATATTGAAGGCTCAGCTGTCAGTTTCCCCCTGAGAGGGAGAAAAACTTTACTCGCTGCACTTTAGTTTGCGCAGTCAAAGTCGCACGTATTTATCCTCCGGGGCGCCACGGCCAAACGCCTCAGAGTATTTGTTTCAGAACGAGTCAAGTGAGAAGAAGCGTTTGGCCTCCCTCGGCGACATTTAACTGAATATCTACTTCGGGAAAACTGACTGCAGGGTTAAATTAGGAAACAGAAACGCGTAAAGCTCATCTGATTTATCATTGGAACGCGCACAATCGAATCTGCTTTTCAATTTTAAAAGCAGGCTGGATATTTTTTCTTTTTTTTCTAAAGCTGGTCTATGGAACAAATTTTAATTTCACCGGTTATGTTTCAGGTCACATTGACTCACGTTAAATAACAAGCAAATATCTATATTATATTTAACTTATTTTAACTAATTAATTGTTAAACACTCAGGTTCGTTGTGTCGCGTGCAGAAGCAACGGGAGGATAGCTAGACATATATTCATATATATATATATATATAATAATACAAATGAGAAGATGAAGAAAATTGTCTCCGGCCTAAACATAAAAAATAAGCATTTGCCTGTTCTCAATATTTTGTTAGTTCAACACAAATATCATTGCCGAACTGGATTAAACTTAAGTCAAATATACCTCGTGAAGATAAACGGTATGGATGAATGGAATTGAATTAAATGATTTTTCAAACAATGAAATGTTTTCAAATGTATATTTAGATACCGCTTGTGGTTATTAATGCAACACTTAAGTTCATCCACGGAGCAAGCACAATTAAAAGAATATAAAAGTTGTGGGTTTTTTTTACTTACACGGATAAGCGACAGTTGTGTGCAGCACGTCCATCCCCGGGCCGGGCAAATTTAACCCGTTCATGGTGTAATGAGGTTGTTTTATGTAGGACATCATCTTGACTGCAGCCTCTTAAATCCCGACGCTCCTGTTTGTGTGTGGGATGGACGCAACGCAACAGCTGAGGGCGCACAATCCCCGTGATTCCAATCCTGCGCTTTTTAAAGCAAAAACTTCACTTGGTTAATTTGGAGGAAGATGGTGAGTGCCAAGCATCGTTCTTGTTTTCTTCCTCCGAGTTGTCGCACAGGTTGTCTCGGCCTCGAGTTTGACTTGATGGCTAGATAGAAGATGCTCGACTGACTCGGTTCGCCCGCATAGGCTGCTAATTAGAGGGCGCAAGTTGGCTCCGGCTAACCCCGCCCACCGCACGCACGCACGCACGCACGCGCAGACGCAACAGGTGGAAGGCACAACTTGTGCTCGTTTGGTGAAACTCAGTGGAAATATTTAGTCCCCCATGATATACGTATGGTGCACGGATTGGAAAACGAAAAGGCAAATTATAGGTGGAAATTGTTGAATTGCAGAGGCGCACGCAAAATATACTGACTTATTTAGCCATTTGCAGCAGTCAAAGGTTCATATTCATTTGATAACTTCTTTCATTTTTATGTACAATTATCACCTTTAAATATTTTCCCTTTTGCTGTTGACTGATATCACGTGCTCCAAGCTCAGGTAACAACCAATCACGGTTCAACTTGCAAACGTCACATGACCATCCTCAGAAAACAGGTGAGTCTTCTCTGCAGGCCCAAATGCTGTCAGAACCACAGACTGACATTTGCAACTGAAATGGTGTAAACTGGCCTTGACATTCAATGGGTATATTTTTTTTAAAGAAAAAAAGTGGAACGTATGAGGCTAGGTTAAGCATCACTGTTGCTGGCTGGCTGGCTGGCTGGCGTGTTTGAAACTGATTTTTCTGAGCATAGAGCTTAATGAGTCAAAGAGACCAGAAGGAGGCCCTTTAGTAGCATTTGTGGTAAGTAAACAGCCCACCTCTACGTACATAAGGTTAATTACAGCAAAGCATTATACGTACATACTTAGGTCTTAGATGCCCAATGGCTTTAGGACCTGAAACTATAAATACATTTTTATGACATGTCCATTTTCAGCAAAACCAGGAAATATATGATATATATTTTTATATCAGATTCTGTTTTACACCCAGCAGCTGCATTCATGTTCATTGTCGCTCTCCGTCACTCACGTTCACAAACACTTGGTTGCGCAAAACCGACAAAGCTCATTTGATTTATCATAATATGCTTTATCTGAAAAGTCTCTTATCACCAGATAAAGGAAGGAAGGAAAGACAGAACAATCCTTTCAGTGGTGAAGCCGGGACAGAAGCTGAAAGGAACTATTGCCATCCAAAGTGCACCAAGGAGTGAATTTTGACTTGAAGATGGTAAAACATGGTGGAAGAAGGAAACGTGAGCAACATGCAAATGGATATTTTTCATCTCAACATAGGAAGGAGGAAGACAAACTTTGGATTGTTGCAGTTTTGTAAGCTTTGCTAAGAATATGAGAAAATGGAATTTAATGGAGGTATTGTTGTTGCTGTTTTTTCACCTTTATCAACCTTCAAATAATAATGCTGAATTATGAAATTGAATTTAAAACATTGATCGGTCAAGTGAGTTTCACAAGGTCATCGAAATACGATTACGGAAACATTTATATTTTTAAATTGGAAGGTTGCCATCTTCATGGTGTCATATTCATTTTGTTAACGTTTTCCACATGAATGATCATCATGTCTACCATGTCCAAGTGGAACAGCCAATTCTGCAGCTACAACAGACCAATGTGGAAGAAGACTGAGCTGCTCTAATCCTTGTTGGACTATATCCTCCCCCTAACCATGGACTAAAAGCAGCGGCGCAGGCCATGAGGCAAGCTTTAATTTATTATCTATTTATCTCTCTTGAACTGGTACCAGCCTGCGGTACAAGCGTGGATGAAGAAAGGAGGGGAGACACAGGTAGAGATGAAGGGAGGGCTGAAGATGGAAAGAGCGAGAAGAAGCAGGTGAAGGGGCAGAAAGAAGATGGGGGGGGGGGGGGGGGGGGGGGGGGGGAGGATCCCACTTCCCGTCCACCACTGACACACTGCTGTAGTTAATCCAGATTAGAGCGTCTAAAGCAGGTCGGCTAAATCTGCAGGCCAGCCAGCAATACAGAGGCCGCTCGCTGTCAGTCCCAATCACTCACTCGCTCAGTCGGCACGCACTCGCGCACGCACGCACGCACGCACGCACGCACGCACACGCCGTTAATCTCCTCTGTGCAAACCAGGTGCCACCAGCAGCTCAGCAAAGACTCATAGCATGCAGTCAGCCACGCAACCCCCCATTTCTAGTCTAGTTTGATATTAACAAAGATGCAGTCGTTCTTTTTATTATCAGTGATTTTTTACATCTACACAAGATAGATGGAAAAAGGGAGAGAATGTTACCTCAAAGTGATAGGGAGTGAGTGCTTAGTTGGGCAGATCAATTTTGAAATGTAATTGTGATTTTTATTGCTCTTAATATTACAATTGGGATTTGAGATGAGGTTTTTTTCCAAGGTTCTCTTCCCATGTATTAATTATTAACAGCAAATGAATCTATTTACAACAGACGACAACATATTCTATGGACTTCAATGCTTTTATGTTCATTAACATCAAAAACAGTTTTTTTAAAAATCTACTTCAATAATAATTATTGCAGTTTTGTAACACTTTAAAGACTAAAAGACTGCATGTCTAAAGTAACACTTTAGACATGCAGTCTTTTAGGAGCTCAGTATGATTGCAAAATTCAAGTGTGGCATGAACATAAAATAGTCACATTTGATTAAAAAAAAATGACCGCAAACAAATCTGTTGCATTACGCTAGCTAGCTATATATTGTTCACCTATACGTGTATAGGTGAGCCTAATGAGTCCCGACCGAGTGCGGTGTGAGTTGAGGTGTGTCAGTGGGGAGGATGAGTGATTACAATGGACAGTAATCCTGCAGATGGATTAGCAAGTGCTATTAGGAGAAGAGGGGGTGTAGCACACTGTCACCTCTGAACTATCACAATATGGAGCAACAGCTTTACTGTATGCTTGACACTTTGGGATGGACAGACAAACCCACCAAGCGTGCCTCTCCATTGCCATAATATAACACACTATCCATCTCTGAATATTAGGTGCGCTCTCTGAATTGTAGGCTGGTCTCTTGAGGGAAATTAAAAGGGATTTTTAATGATTTTGTCTTACTGGTGTGGGTCTGTGTGACCCAGTCCTGCATGGTTCATGAAGTGACAATTATTGTTTAATCATGAACTAGTTGTGGTTGGCTCATTTCTCATTCAATGACTCCTTCTTCTGGACTCTGGACAGATAAAGCAAACGACCTTTAAAAAAATGAAGCCTTTTATAAAAGTGGAGACAAGTTGATGAGTGAACTGTTACTGCCATCTAGTGGACAGACAATGAAACTTTTGACAAGCGCGAGTGAGTAAAAGCAAATACGTGTAGAAAAAAGAGATAGAAATTAAATTTGCGTTTTAGTTTTTGTCTTGTGTCAACTGAGATCAGTTGGCAATAAAAAAGAAATCGGCCAGTCATTTGTTTAACATTAATGAGCAAGTTACGGCGTTAATGCATTGCCTTTAACAGCGATGTTGCCCCTTCCAAAATGGCCGTTATGTAGGCACGTTGGTTCGCTTGAAGAAGAAGAAAAAAAAGAAGAAGAAGCAGCAGAAGAAGTCGAAGAAGAAAAATAAAAAGACGACGAAGAAGAAGACCATGTTATCCGAAATACGAATAAAAGATGTTTATTTACTCGTACAACGTTTGTTGTTGCCATTGAGAGCATTGTGGGTTGCAGCCAGTAAACGGGAGTAGCTATTAAATTAAAGCCATGCAAAGTGAGAAGACTTGACTTTCCTGGTGGTGTTGGGCAGCTTGTTAACCTTCTACATCATGTTCGGAGAGATGTATCCCTTCGTGGAGGACAGTTTTAGCCGCTTCCCCTCCCAGAGTAACATTTATGGACTGTGTCAGGCCGGGGAACAAGAGCTGCTCGCGGCTACACTCAAAGGGAAGGTTGTCAGCTTCACCTACCAAGAGTTACAGCAAAAAATTAGACCAGTGGCCAAAGAAGTTCAGTTCACCTACATACCAGGTAGATTTATTTGGCAGCTAAATGAAATCAAACCATAAATCAATCTGTTGTTTACTTTCTTGATCTAAGCCAATACATGAGTCAACTTCTAACGTTTCTAAAAGAAAGTTATACTTTTGAAATCATTATTGTGATTTGATTGGTAATTGCCCCCCTAGCCAAGTTCTAATAATATTGATTTTATGATTGACAATGATTTTTAAAACAATATTGCTGAATTTTAATCTCTCATCTATCTAGTTGATGCAGAGATTGTGTCAATAGATGCGTTCAACAAGTCTTCACCCAAAAGCGGCCTTGTGGTGGGCATCACATTCATCAAGGTAAATATTGCAAAGTCAGCATATGATTTGAATATTTGAATCATTGTTATTTTCTAACAGGACTCTGGGGACAAAGCCACCCCATTCCTGAATATCTACTGCGACTATGAGCCTGGCTCAGAGTTCAACCTGGAGTCAATTGCACGTGAGTACACTTGTGGCCACTTCAACTCAATCTCCTTCTGAAATGATGCATCTTAAACTGATGTTAACAGAAAGTTGCCTAAATCTGGAGTTGCAGTTCACACCCTTTCAGCTGTACCACACAGAGTAAGTTCCATTATGCATACACTGAGTACGGTCACCAACAGCTTCATTCAATCTTTTTGTTCTATGTATCTATTTCTCTCGTATTAGAGTGCAGAGTGACGATGGAGACAGAGAGACCGTGTTTCTGCTTAGTGGTCACGACCAGAGGATCCACCTGTATAAGGAGGTTTGTGTGTGGTGTGGGGTATCCCAGATTCCAATATTTGGCTTGGTATAGCGGCTTAGATACTAAGTCTGTTTTAGCTTGACCCATTGGTGATGACAGAACTTTTGTTTTCAACAGAATGCCTCACTCCACCAGTTTGAAGAGCAGCCAGTAGAGAGACTCTTCCCAGAGCTACAGCAATTGCCCAGCAAGTTAGTCTATCTATATCTATATATATATATATATATATATATATATATATATATATATATATATATATTTTCTTGATTGTTGTGTTTCTGCCCCCCTCACAGTGTTTTATGGATGGACATGTTGTGCATACCTGATGGCCGAAGACTGTCTGCATTTGGCTGCCAGAACGGCTGTGTTGGACTGGCTTTAGTCAAACAGTGGGAGCCAGGTGAGGCAACACTAAGAAATACTTTTTTCCCCCCCTTAGACTTGCAGTGGTTCAAGTCACAATCTTTGAGCTAAGAAGTGCATGTGTCTTTAGTAACTTGATGTATTGTGTTTTTAACAGAGGTTCTGCAGAGCTGGCGCGTTCAGTTTGACAGTCCAATCTCCATTGTGCTGCTTTTTCCTCTCTTTTGCCAAACAGAGCCTGAGATGCCCGGCGGAGAAAAAAGTAATGTTTCTTTTTTCTTTCTATTTTTCATGGGAAATCATCAAAAACAAAACTGTCAATTTGTTTGTTTGTTCAGAGAACACAAATGAACAAAAATAGCTTGCGCTAGTTAGCTAACATACTTGGCTAAAAAAAATAAAGTCAAAAGAATGATACCCAATGTATGATATCAACGATATGGCCAGTACCATTAAAACTTAAATGAGCATTGAAGTGATACTATGTTGAAGTCTCTGTTATTTTCTTTCAGGTTTTGGAGTTGAAGGTTACAACCTTCTAGTAACGAGCACAATAGAGATGGCGGTTGTCTACAGGTGATCCCGTTTATCATGTTTTGGTCATGAATGAACAAGTCATTTGAATTTGTGCAGCAAAAAATATATACTATTACACCAGAGTTCCACCAGCCTATTGTTTTCTAGAAATGTCCACGAGAGAGGCTTGTCCCACTCGTTATGCCTCGCTGACAGTGACCAGTGGGATGCTGTGCTTTGTGCTCTGGTTATTGACCTGGATTTTGATGGGCAGAAGGAAGTGCTGCTGGGAACATACGGACAGGTCATAAAGTCCGGAGGCCAACACAAGTCTCCACATTTCTGGATAGATGATGAGAGAGGCCAAATGAATAACTGTGCAAACTGTTTTTCCATCCACCTGTGTAGGAACTTCTCTGTTATAAATTCCAGTATGGGACAGGAGGAGAGGAAGGACGCTTTGAGTTGTTGTGGCGACGGAGCTTCAAGAGTCCTTTGCTGTCAATCATCTACTTGGACTTGACTGGGGATGGTTTGAGAGAGTTGGCTGTCCTCACGCTGAAGGGACTGCACATCTTACAGGTATGTGGTGGCACACAAGAGATTTATGATGGTAATCAAATCCACAGCCGCTGTTCTGCACCGCTGTGTTGTAGACTTTCTCGCCAACTCAGCACAAAAGTGGAAAAAGTGTATTGCTGACCTCAAATGAGCGCTTGGGGAATAATATCAAGTTGACAAATCTTTTATTTGACTATGTGCTCTCTGTGTCATTGTAGCATAGTCTCACCAGCACTGCTGATCTGGTCTTGGAGCGTCTTGCCAGGAGGGTGGCAGCTCTGAGTGTTGACTCCAAGCCAAACTCAACTGAGGGTCGACATACCCATGAAAAGGATATTGCTAAGGAGGACACCACTCTTCATACATCTGCAAATTAACAAAAAGTGTTTTGGTGGTACATTTTAAAAAAAAAATATCAATATTATTTTGCCTTCATATTTACACTCATAACTTTGTAAAGGTATTCAGCATCATTGACGAAAACATTTTATCCAATTAAAGCAGACATATGGAAAATCCACTTTTTAGCTTTTAAATACATTTTAATGTGCACTTGGAGCCTCCAGGATTGTAGAAAAGTTTAATCTAATTCCACCAGGTGCTGCAGAGATCCCTTTATAATCTGTTTGGAGGATATTTTTTAACCCTCTTCAATTTGATCCATTTTCTTTGACATATTTTTTACGTTTTACGTCCCAGTCTTTGGGGTGGTACGACCAAACAAGGTAAAGGGTGCAGCCAAACGGTTTCACAAATCCGCCATCTTGATCGCAGTCCAATCAACTCAAGGATGCAGAAGTGGAGAGAAGGATTTGCGTTTCATTCAGGGTTCACTTCCTTCAATCTATTGAAACGACGGACACAGTAAAGTGGTAAGCTTGAGATGACACCAAAATAATATTTCACTTTCATATCAATCATGTGTTAAATGCATTCGTTAGCTTCTCGCTAACGCTAGCATTAGCTTACTGCTTAACGACTGCAGTGCTTGTTCACAAGACGTGTTCATAAATATTGTGAAATTTTATACAGACCACAACTGAAGGAGTAAAATGGAAAAAGGAAGGCTTTATAATCATGATATGTGAGCTCTAAGACTTTTAATGTGTATGTACTTGGGTCAGGTTACATTTCTGTTGTCCAAAAAGCCAAATTCCATGAGTAAACTTTTGACTTGTCATATGGTCCATTTTTATTTTTCACAAACTGTCAGTGTGTCATATACACGAACAGTATCTCACAAAAGTGAATAAAACCCTGACATTTTTGTAAATGTTTTGAAGGTCCCCAACTACGTTTCTACGTATAACAACAGCTGCGCTTGAGGACATGGAAGAGAAAGATGGGGTTAAATAAAGGTAAAAATATCTTTTTCCCCTCCCAGCGCCGAAGCTTAGTTTTAAAGGCTGGTTATCTTCGTAAAGTGCCACCACCATTATTATAGTTTTTTTTTTTTTTTGGTGGGAGGAGGGCGCAGGTCTGTTTTGTTTTGCGCGTCAACAATAAAGAGCGCGCTCTTGGAGAGCACGTTGAAGACCGCCTGTCCCTCAATGGAATTTATATTTAGCTCAGTAAGGGACGGCGGAGAGTGGAGTCCCACTCGAACCATTCAAGCCCCCAAAACTTGTTCATTTGGCGGTGCGCGTCATCCGGCTGTGCTGCTGCTGCTGGTGAGGGCGCTGTGTGAGTGTGTGTGTGTGTGTGCGCGCGTGCGAGTGAGTGTGTGAGCAAGGGACTAGCACAAATTTATCTCCAGCTCCGGGGGCTGGAAAGATGATGGCCGGGGGTGGCGAAGCAGCGATGGACCACAACGGAATATACTCAACGGCTAACCTGCAGCAAAGCCACATGGAGGCGGACAACTCGGACTCCCGTAAGCGACCGCTGGAAACTCCGGCGGAGGAGGCCGGCTGTACCAAGCGCACCAATACTGGAGGTAAGAAGAACCCAATAACAAGCGGCTCTTTCCGTCGCGATTCTTCCATCCTACCCATCGACAACGCTTTTGCAATCACTTGTGGAACACCAATTTGCGCTCTTGCATGTGAACCCGCTGCTTGCAAAACAAGCCAGCGTAGCTTAGATGCATATTCACGCAGTGTGTTCAACCCCCCCTACGTGCTGCACCTGTGCATTTGGCGCTTTTTTGGGGGAAGGGGGGGAGGATTTGTGTGCGTGTGTGTGTCTGTCTGTGTGTGTGTGTCATGCGGTTGTTACTTCAACACGCCTTGACACAGTGGCCTCTTTATGGCAGGTCGCTTTTGCATATCAATCCAGCCCCCCTCTTTGCCTCGCACGTCCATTCAGAGCAGAAGTGATGGCTTCTATTATGCAAAGTCTTTAAAAAGCAAAGGAGAAGAAAATTTGAAGTAATCTTTTCACCGTTAACCATCTGTTTCTCTGTTCAGTTGTCGTTTGCCGCGCGAGACATAAAAAGGTTTGGCAGCAAGAAAAAAAAAAGATAAATACAGTTTTAAATCTCCCTTGACAAATTTGAATTATGCTCAGTGTGAAATTAAAACAGAATAGGTTTGACAGTGCAGTGTCTTGTGAGTCCTTGAGGTCACACATCTGGCAGGAAGTTCACGGAGAGGTGACAGCCCACTTGAACCTAAACACAAATGCTCTCAGGTGCAGACAGAGCATGTAAGAATAAGAAGAAACGGAATCGGAATCATTGCTCACTAAGTTTATCGTCAATGCCAAATTTGAGCTTTGACATAGAAAGCAGATTTCACTAGAAGAACTTGTTACTTGTCACTTTCCCAATTTTTTTATGACCTGGCAGATTCCCCCTTTAAATGTTGTGAACTTTTGTTTCCGTGCCAGTTGCTGCAAAGAGGACGTCTGCGTGAGTGTAGCTCATTTCCCCCCCCCCCAGGTAATATCATTACAGCCACGTAGTGCACTTCATTCTGCCTCAGTACACATTTATCAACAATCAGTTGACAGAATTATTAACCTCTATCTCCCAGGCACTCTGTCCATTTTGTCTCATATTTTCTCCAAAAGGAGTACTTTATTTCTCACCTCTCCTCTAAAATGTCATCTCTTACTTTATGCCATCAGTCATATTATAATGGATCCAGTCTGCACCCCTGAAATCAAAGGTGCCAAGAAATCACACGGCGTTCTCACTTTGCAAGTTAAGAGCTCACACTTATTTCGAGCTAAATTAATTGATAGCCATTTGCAAGTCCTATAATTGCATTTTCAATGAAATCTGCAGAGAGTCACATGGAAGGTGCATGCGGCGTGCATGTCAGCAGCCATGCACCACCACAATGCTACATTTAATACAATGCCATTCATTTGTGTTAGTGCATAAATTGCAAATGCTACGTAGCGTTCAGCATCACCTCCCATGACATAGGTAGGATTGTAGGACAGACGCTACTGAGCCAGCACTATCATCGCCCAGCGCTTGTCCGCATTTGATATCGATCATGTTCCTTGTAGCAAACTGATCATTAACATGACTGTCAGTTGTAACAAAGAAAAAAGCGCCTGTGCTCTTAGAGCCGAGCCCCCCCTCGTCGAGCGTTAGAAGCCAAAGACACGGCAAATGAGGCTGATCCCTCTTCTTTTATCACCACTGCCCTCCTCTTCTCAAAATGAACATATTTCATTCATTTCGCTCGAGCCTGTGTTTCTTGGCAAGTGCGTAGTAATATACAAAATGCTCGTGTGACTTGATTTTAGGATTACAATTTTTGTCGCTAATGGGGGTTTGGCACAGGAATGTGAGGCCTACTTGTTTTTTTTTTTTCTCTTTGAATTTTTGGGTGGGAAGGACACAGGTGCCCTTGCAGAGCGATGTGACGTGAGCGGACTGTGAATTTGCCAGGTGGTGGGGAAAGAGAGAACGAGAGAGATAGAGAGAGAGAGAGAGAGAGAGAGGGGGGGGATAGGAAAGAAGATAGAGCAAAGTGAAAGCTCCATGGAGTCTATGGGGAAGCTGTGTCTATATACAGTCAGTATGACACTGGTCAAATATTCTAGAAGGCTGCAAGACCAATATTAGGCCTGGATTCACGGTAGATGATGATGATGCAAAAGCACCTCCCTTTTTTGCCGGCAGAATGTTGTGTTAAATGACGCCGGACCCGCTGTGTCTACACGCAGCCAGTTGAAAAGACACGCACATTGCGGCTCTTTATGTGCACTCTCTTAAGATCCCACTCGGTGTGGGGATTTATAGGCGTAGTGATTGGCTTCATCACCCCCCTCCGCCATTCTGCGGCACTGCCATTTGCAATGGTTGATGAGCCCCTCCGCCCTCTCAAACATGGCCGTCTGAGGGACCGGGGTGGGTAGGGGGGGGGGGGAAGGCGAGTGGGTGGCGTACGGCAGGCACGCCGTCTCCGATCACGCCTCCTCCACATTTTTTATCATCCAGCCTAGGTTATCAATACAATGCTTCGGTCAGCGGTGAAGGTCACGCTACACGCTTGCCCGTTGACGGCCGAAGTGGCCCCCCCCTCTCAATGCTTCACCTTGTCGGGTTCCGCCAAAAAAAAAGTGAGGGAAGGGACTGCCATACTTTATAGTGCTGCGTCAAAAGAGGCGGAGTATGGGAAGAAAATTCAATTTTTGGGACTGGCTTTCTGGGGGTGGGGACGTGACGCGGCGGCGAGAGGAGACCAGCCATTGGCCGAGCGAAGTGCCATTCCGGCGCGTTGCCGCAGATGGACAGGCCACTCGATGAATATGGATGAGAGCAGTGAAAAGGGTGATGCGGCAGGGAAGACCCCCCCCCTCCTCCTTCACACCGATGCAGGCTCGAACAATGCGTGCCGTCTTTCACTGAAAACACTGAGAGTCTGCATTAGCATTTTTGCAGACAATTGAGGCTGTGGCCAGCTGCAGGCATGACTCGGACGCTGCGGTGAAATCTCTTTTTCTGCACCCGCCGATGAAACAGACCTCAGTGGGGAGAGAGAGAAAAAAAAAAAGGTCCAGCGGCCACATTCCTCAACACTACGGTCGCACCTATGCCGAGGGTAACGTTAAGACACCCTTTTGAGATTGTGTCCCGGCATTGATGGCGATCTGACACAGGACCGGAGAAGCAGCAGATCTCAGAATGGGTAAGCCCTCCAAACTCTTTTTTTTTTTTTTTTTTTTCCTCCTCTGACTTGTTGAATTGATCCATCCATCTCCAAGACATTGACTTTTGCTCACTTCATTCATGTGTCCGTGCGCGGTCATTTTGCTTCCGCCTGCTTTTGGTGGCGGCCAGCTTAGTACGTAGATTGAGATGCAGAATGAGGTACGTACCGGTTGTGGGAAGGAGGGAGCGTGGACGGACGGACGGCATCGCCTCCTGACCCATCCCCCTTGGATGACTTAACCAAATCTATTTGGCTCAGCATCTCCTCCCAGTATTGTAAGAAGAAGGGCTTTGAACTAGCACCCCCACCGGCCGGCTCAGCGTCCCAATGTGCCCCAGCAACAGATTGCCGTGTTTACTCTACCACATGATGCCGTGAAAACCTGTTACTGTGATCTCAGACACTAGGTTGGAATTAATTATTGACTAATGACTGCAAACATGACTGCAAGGGTGACGGAGAGAACCGTGGTGGTTTCCTGGCCCCCCCTCGGGTTTAGTTGATGCCAAGCCGAAAGTTACGCAGTGGGTTTGGGCTCGTCTGTCAACAACAGGTCTTTCGACGTTTGGATTCTGCCACCGGCTTCGTCGTTCCCTTCCAATTCTCGGCCGTGCTGACATTTGATAGAATTTCGCCAATAGTAGTCGCGCCTTCAAATACTTGGCAGCGACCATGTCGATGGTGCGTGATCTTTCTTTTTTGCACCAAGGTCATTTTATTCTTTTTCAATGTGAGGATTGCGTAGGAACAGATTGCCAGTGCACGCCGTGAAAATCGAAAGATTAGGCGATGCGGGGAAAAAAAATACACATAGTGGTATTGCTTACATTTTCATTTGGACAATAGAAATAGCAAATGGAGAGAATCTGGTTGATTGACAAGGCGAATTCATAATGTCTAGAAAACGTGGCCATAATTCTCACAACTGTCACGTACATGTCTGTGTTTTGTGGAACCTTTCATTTTGGGTGGTGCACTCCAAACAAATGTGTGTCTGAATGGAACATGAGGGGCATATTAATGTCAAGTGGAAAGAGCCTTACGTTCAGGCTATGCACTTTCTTTATGTTCCATGTTCTCTCAAATATGTTCAATAATGGTGGCAACAGGTTGATCCACTCGTATCCGTTTGTCTTTCTCCTGCCACCGTTGATTGTGTGGATGGGGGGGAGGGCAAAAATAGCGAAAAAAATGCTCATTCCAAAAAACTGTAAGCATGTTCCTTTACGTCTCTGCCGATTGAAGCGGCGTCACCCTTGAGGCAGCCGAACAAGAGTGAACATGACGTCACCGCATCGGAATCGGGATGCAGGGGCATCGTTTGTAACGGGGCTCCAGAATACCACCGAACCGGTCGGTGTACAATGTTTAGTATGACATCATTATGATAGATATTTATTCCGTCTTTCTCGACTCACACAAAATCGTTGCCCCACTCTGGATTTATTTACGTTCAAGGTCAATACAAATTTAGCATCCGTCCGGATTTTATTGGCAGCAATGCATTGTTGTCAATTTCTTACTATTATGGGAAAACCTGAGAAAGGCTTTTGGCAGCCCCTTCCAAAATGGTAGCAATCTAAACTAATTTGTGCTTTTGGCTGCTCTGCATTCCTCTCATGCCATCTTGCTTTGATAGATGGCTATGTTGCTTCATTCATTGCATTGAAAACGTCCGCATCCTTCCTTTACTAATAAGCAAGTAATGCCGAGTGACATTGTTATGGCTTTGCATTTGAACACAGCCTGGTTAAAAGCCACTGGAAACAGCTTAAATGAGGCCCTTGCAAGCCGGAAAGAAGGTCATCATTTCCTCTGAAAAATATCTAGGACAGGACACAGAACACACCACTAGACTGATTTAAACCTTGATATGTATGTGTGCTACTGAAACTGTTTGGCTGTGAAGGTAATGAGACCCAAGTATGGTGGCAAACGTAAGGCTGGTGAACCAAAAATGGCCTGCGAGAGGCTTCAGTGTGGCCAGCTGGATGTTCGCCCGTTCTGTGAAGAGGAATCTTTGGTGTGGTTAGGGTTTAAAAATGTGCAATTCCATATTTGGTTCAGTGTGATGGAATACTATTGTCCATGAAATATGTCTATGTATGTTTAAAATCTAAAGTTCGTTTGTACGGTTCAGGACTCTTATGTAGGCTTCCATATTTATTATGAACATGGAGGGAAATTGAATCTCATAAATGTATTTCATTTCTGATTCTGTATTTCTTAACTTCCAAATACCTATGAACTGTTGTATCACAAAACAAATTCATTTCTAAAGAAAGCTGAGCTCTTTCGTATGATTCATTTTATATGTTTTTTTTTTTTTTTTTTTTGTGGTTATTGATGATCTGATTTTCCTGGTCTGGCCCACTTGACAGCAAATGAGGCTACCCGTGGCTCCTGAACTACTGACACCCCTGCCAGGTGTAAATGATCATCTTGCAGGGCAACTTTATGAAACATGAGCCCTTTTTTACATTCCGCGTCTGTCTGTCTGTCTGTCTGTCTGTCTGTCTCTCACAGAGGAGGGTGAATACTTCCTGAAGGTGCTGATTCCCAGCTATGCAGCCGGCTCTATCATCGGCAAGGGCGGCCAGACCATTGTACAACTACAGAAAGAGACGGGTGCCACCATTAAGCTGTCGAAATCCAAAGATTTCTACCCAGGTAAGAGGTCTTTCATAAGTCTTGTAAAAAAAATAAAATAAAAATGTTGTAGCACACAAGCCATGGTGCACAGAGAGCTTTTGCACCGTTCAAAACTATCTGACAGGAAAAAGATGCAAAAGTATTTATGAAGTCATTCATTGTAAGCAGTGGAGAAAATACAGCAGTAACAATAGTGACATTACCAAGAAGTGAATGTCCCTCCAAAATTGATGAAAAGATAGCAAAGATGGGTCAGGTCGGCTGCCAACAGGCCCACGGCAACATTCAAGGAGCTGCAGGGATTTCTGTCATCATCCTCGTCATAGTGTGTATCTTAAAGTTAGAGAGACCAAAGCCTCATCTCACAAAGAAAATCATTTTTCACGGAAATGTGTTATGGTCTGATGGGAATATGGTTAAATATCTTGGCAGTAATATCAACATTTTTATCTTGGTCTTAATCTTTTTATACCATTTGAACAGGGGTGTGTAGACTTTTTATAGCCACTGTGCGTGTGTACTATATATATATTATGTTATAACCACCAATCTGAATTATACGTATTATTCAAGAGGGATGTGGTCTATTCAGTGAAACACAGACATTGCAACAAGTGGAGGCTGTTCTATCCTCCCCCCCCCCATACACAAACGCCTGAGCCGTAGAGGAGTCTGTGTTTGTCCTTCATGCCTCAGGGGATGCTTCAAACCGCTAGAAGATAAAAAAAGTAACAGGTGCTGTGCACCTCACTGCTTATTAGGTCCAGATGTTTATAGAATGATGCAATCAAAAGCATATCCTCCCTGTACTCCTCATATTTCGAACACAATTTACTGCTTTTAAATTGGAAAATATGTGGTGATCTTGGTCACAAAGACATCTCTTTGTATTGTTCACGTAGTCATAGGCCGCCACCTGCTCGGCCCATTTGCTTTGCCCGTCTCATAATTGTGACGAGTGACAAGATGAAGATGTTCATGGCGAGCGCTGGCTGGCTGGCAACCATTTGATTGGCCCACACAAGTAACAACTGCTCCGAAATAAAGTGCTTTTATTTGAAATAGCTCGACGTTTGAACAAAGAGATATTTCTGCAACGTGCTTTACCTTTGGTGATAAATCACTGGCCATTTTGGCTGATGTAGCATGCTAATACCATTACACACAGATCACGCCCTCATCTGTCTTCCTGCGGCAGTCTGAGCACACACCAGCAGCGGTACCATCACTCACGGGAAAAATCAGGGAGACAACAACCGCTGCAGCCATTTTCTCCTGCAGGCAGGCAGGCAGGCAGGCAGGCAAGGCGAGCAGGCAGTAGGCAGTCGGCAGGCCTCACCTCACCTCACACCGACCGCCGTCAGAAACATGAAAGTCCTGATGGGGACTGTAAAATTAGGCCTCGGACGAGTGAGTGGAGATAGTGAAGAGTGGGGATGATGCATGATTGTATGTGAGAGGGGACAGGTGGGCCGGGCCAGGCCGGGACTGGCCTGGCCGGCCTGGCCCAGAATAGCCTGTTTCAATCTCTCTCAGTAGACGTGACCCCTCTCCCAGCTGTACTGCAGCTCCTCCAACGCAGGCCAAGTTTCCTCTTCCCCTTCTCCTTCTCCCTTCCCTCCTGGCTTTCTTTAAGATTTGCTTCTTATGATGACCTCATACTAAAATATGACTTGCAAGTCTGCCATGGAATGCTTTTTTTTTTTTTTTTTTTTTGTACACATTTGCCTTGAAAACAAATCTTTGTTTTACAAGCCACCCCGAGACTGTTAACACCTGGTAGCTAGCTCACTAAAGCCAGGCACAGGCAGCTTTTATGGCTTTCAGGGACCATTAACACCACACTCTTCAAATGTTGTCCTTTCACCTCTCAAATTTTGTCACTTGTCACAATGTGTATTAGTTTGAAAGAGCTAAGCCTGCTGCAATTAGCGGCTTGTTCATTGCATTCCGCCATATCCTCATACCGGATGTTATGTTTTCCCGAGACACAGCATTAAAAAAGTAGTCTTGCATATACCCAATTTCTATTTTTTAAACTCTGATAGGAAAATCTTCTTCTACTGTTAGTCGTGGTTTTGATTTAACTGCCTCCCCCACGTACATCACATGAAATATTCACTCATAAAGTGAATGTGTCAATTTCACATGATTGTCAAATAAGGATAGAACTCTTTGTTAACTGTCTGAGTCTCACATCATTTAATTTACCATGTGAATTGAGTTTTTGGGAGCATACAGCATCATCTTACAGTCGATTTAAAACTGCGGCGGGATTACATTGCTCGCAATGATATCTTAGGCAACTAAGAAGAAGAATTACAATTTTGTTCATCCAAACTCTAGATGAGAGAAAATCACCGCTATCTTTGACAAAGCTGCGGGACTGAAACTCTCAGGAACATTTCTGTACCCCCTGCGACTCAAGACCTGAAATATTAATAACGTAGCTTAGAGAAGATATGGCCAAATCGATCACCGACAGTATAGGGCACGGCTTTAGGTGGTCAAATGGATAATTGTCCCATTAGATTGGCAGATGCTTGCACGTCATCACTGCGAACATTTAAAGCTGCATTTTTAGGCAACACGCTTGCACGTATCCTCACTATAAGTTACTCTAGCCATTTTTGATTCATTTATTATTTATTTTTGCTTCTGCCAGCAGGCAAAAATGTGATTATGGCTATAGTACACAAACGGTGTTTTAATATTCATACGCAGTGTGGTGAAAGCGCTTTTGTTGGACAATTAGTGTTTCACGGATGTGTGTGGTGTATCTTTTTCCAACTAATGAAAAGGACTGTCGAGGATTAATAGAACATTACACACGCAGTTTATTTTAAAACATACCCTGGATTTTGCATTCCTTTGAACGTGGCTATAAAGCAACAATAGTTGAACTAAAACAGTGTCGTGTTAGGAATTTATGCGTTGACATAAAAGCACACATTAGGTTAAAAGCCTGTGCTGGCTGGCACGCTTCCCTCTGTCACTTTGTCACTTCAAAAATGACCAGCAGGTGCAACAGCACCAACTGTTTGGTCCCATTTCATTTGCTGCCTGCTTATTTGCTTCTCTGCATGCCTTGTGTTTGGATAAATGCATAAACGGCTCCTTTGTAAAGGAGGATTTACTCAGGCCGTCGTGGATCTAAAATACACTCATGTAAACATATGCAGTTAATTTCAGATTTTGTCAAGAAAAAGAAAATTGCTGTAATTGCAAACCTTTTTTTTCTTTGGAGTTCCGAGAAATCACAAAGAAAATGAAAAAATGAATCAGTCACTGCTATTTTCACATGCTGACAATACGGGCGAATGCAAGCTTTAAGATATTTTTGCTCTCGATTCCCGTGACAGTCATGCTGCCCCAGAGATATTCTAAAACTAGCACTTTTCCCGCGCGTAAAGGGCCTGACATATACCTGAGACTCACTGGAGTTTGCTCTTGAGCAACACAGAACATTATCCACACGGGTTTCACACAGCCACATTCCTAATGTGATTTTTACACACTCACTTTTACATCCAAAGATGGCCGCTTGAGTGCTGGGGCTTTGCTCATCATTTGTAACTCACATTATGATGACGAAGGGCAATTAGGGGCTTAGAATAACGCTGGGGGTTGCGCCACTAATTCTCCTATACAGACATTGGAGCCGTGACCGAAGAAAAACTTTGAAAGGTTTGAAAGTAGGTCACGTTCGCACTCCTGTGTTTTGTCTGTGTTGCTTTCTAATGAACTAATAACCATAATATGTCTGTAAAATTAGCCGAAGCAATTTCCATTTTCTCATTGTCGAGGGGTGGCAAGGTGGGTCGCGTGGGCCCGAACCCATCAGCTGCGCGTTTAATGTGTCTGGAAATTCACATCATGCCCAATCCAGCAGAAATGTTCAGCCTCGGAGGTCCGCAATCTCCTGAGTAGCGTTGTCATTTTCTGAGCAACAATAAAATTGAACAGAGAGAGCAAGACAGGAAAGTTGATACAAAAGGGCGAATGTTTTTTTTAAAATTGAGCGTAACAATGTGGGTGGCGAAAGAACCCAAGAGGTTGTTGAGCCTCTTAGAACTGAAAAGCAAGTAAGACTCAGTGAAAGAGTTACATCACTGAAGAGGAATCCTTCGCTTCCCCCCCCCCCCCCCCCCCCCCCCGCCCCCCCCTGTGGCTCACTAACCAAGCATGCTTCTTTCTTTCAGCTGTTTCTCCGTTGATTGTATAAACGGGGGAAGGAAGCAATAGCTGGGTAATTGG
This sequence comes from Syngnathus scovelli, assembly GCF_024217435.2. Lineage (NCBI taxonomy): Eukaryota > Metazoa > Chordata > Actinopteri > Syngnathiformes > Syngnathidae > Syngnathus > Syngnathus scovelli. The sequence goes on from NC_090861.1 coordinate 853,609, forward strand.
GTCGCTTTGTAGAATGTCAAGGAACATTTTCTTCCACTGCCAGGAAGACTTTATATGAATGTAGATTTAGGCAAATCCCATAAATCCATTCCAAGCGTATTCAAGTAACTGATGGCTTGTTTTTGCAATCTGTCATTGTAGGAACAACAGAGCGCGTCTGTCTGATACAGGGTACCGTTGAAGCCCTCAACGGTGTCCACAACTTCATTGCCGAAAAAGTCCGAGAAATGCCCCAGAGTGCTCAGAAGCCGGAACCGGTCAGCATACTGCAGCCGCAGACCACCGTCAACCCCGACCGTATCAAACAGGTGCGTTTGGGTGAAGCCGAGACTTTGCGTACAACGACCATCACCTAAAAAAAAGATCTGCAAAATCACGAAAAAGTATCGATTGGCGGACGATTGATCCCAACGTGACTCATTCACTCCCATTGACAAGCATAGACGTGAAAGATATGAACCGGGCTGCCAGTAAATGAGTTCATCCAAGAGTCTTGCTTACATTTCAGCCTTCTCCGAGAGGCCGATTGAGATATTTTTGTTTGGACTTGGTGGGAGTTGTCACCTCATCCATCACTCTAGTTGCGGTGCGTGCGCTCTCTACTGTATACAGTAGGCACGGTTTACTAAGACTTTATACGTTAGCACTGTTAGTCAGTCTCTGAGGCATGACCCGCAGGCTGGTAAGGTCAGGAAAAAGTGAGGGTATGGGGTTATTTTTACCTTCAGGTTTTCATAGCAAGACAGAGCCATGTGACAGCTGTAGCTTAAACCCCCTAGGATTAACAAACCGCGCAGCGCTAGCAGGTGCTAGCAAAGCGCCGAGCGACTCGGTCCGAAGCGTCCCTTGTTTTGTTTGTGCTCTCAAATGGTTCCATTTTGCCGCTACTATATATATATATATGGTTTATATTTTTCCGCAGGCCAAACTGATTGTGCCCAACAGCACAGCTGGGCTGATTATTGGCAAGGGAGGAGCTACAGTGAAAGCGGTGATGGAGCAGTCAGGGGCTTGGGTGCAGCTCTCCCAGAAGCCGGAGGGCATCAACCTGCAGGAGCGAGTGGTAACAATCAGTGGGGAGCCTGAGCAGAACCGTAAGGCAGTGGAGATCATAGTCCAAAAGATCCAAGAGGACCCTCAGAGCAGCAGCTGCCTCAACATCAGTTATTCCAACGTCTCCGGGCCGGTGGCTAACTCCAACCCCACCGGATCCCCGTACGCCAACACGGCCGAGGTGCTGCCTAACGCAGCGGCGGCAGCCGCCACCGCCTCCAGTCTCCTGGGCCAGGCCGGCTTGACAGGAATGGGTGCCTTCCCTGCCGCCATGTCTAGCTTCTCTGGCAATGACCTCCTGGCCATCACATCAGCCCTCAACACGCTGGCCAGCTATGGCTACAATACCAACACCTTGGGCTTGGGCCTTAACCCCGCAGCAGCCTCCGGTGTCCTCGCCGCAGTCGCGGCCAGCGCTAACCCGGCGGCCGCCGCCGCAGCTAACCTCTTAGCCTCCTATGCTAGCGACGCCTCCGGCAGCGCCGGCCACCCGGCGACGGGGCTGGGCGGCTTCTCCCTGGGTTCTCTCGCGGCCGCTACAGGTGCTTCCAACGGTTACCTAAACGCTTCGTCCCCACTGATGGCCTCCTCCCTATTGGCCACAGAGAAGCTCGCAGACGGAGCCAAGGACGTGGTTGAAATCGCTGTACCCGAAAATCTGGTGGGTGCCATTTTGGGCAAAGGAGGAAAAACGCTGGTCGAGTACCAGGAGCTAACGGGAGCCCGCATCCAGATCTCCAAAAAGGGAGAGTTCATCCCTGGTACTCGGAACCGTAAAGTCACCATAACAGGGTCGCCAGCAGCTACACAAGCAGCGCAGTATCTGATCAGCCAGCGGATCACGTATGAGCAGGGCGTGCGTGCTACCAACCCGCAAAAAGTGGGTTAAAAGAGAGAAGAAGGGAAGGATGAAGGGAAGGAAAGGAAAGGAAAGGAAAGGAAAGGAAAGGAAAGGAAAGGAAAGGAAAGGAAAGGAAAGGAAAGGAAAGGAAAGGATGAGGATGAGGACAGAGCTAGAGGGGGAATTCCTAGAGGGTCACAATGAGGAAGAAAGGGAAATGTCCAAATATTTGTTTAATATTTCAGAATCAAATGAGAGGATCAAAAAAGGGGGAGGAGGAGGAGGAGGAGGGGGAGACACCGAAGACAAGTGTGTGTGTGTGTGTGATATCTGAATGTGTTTTAGGACTGACGCGTCCTGATGTTTTTTAAAAGTTTGTGTCGAGTCCTTTCTGATGATGGCGATCAAAGTGAGCTGAAGTGCTCCACTGCCAAGCTGCAGATTCAAGGGTGAGATATAAAGTTTCACCTTCCTCTAAAACCTCATTGCTGATTTACGTTTCCTCTTAGTTTGTTTTTTTCCTTTTTAATCTCGGTTCAACGGTTTCGATGTCAGTTGCAGACCTCAGCTCCCGGTGAGTTGAGTGCGTCCAGTGAGGTTACAGCCAAAATAATGGGGCTGTTCCACAAATCTTTGTATACAATGCAGAAGGCACTATTATGAGGGAGCCGTTTTACAAAAAAAAACAAAAAAAACAAGCAAATTATTTACCTATGTTGACATTTGTTGAAATCTTATATTGTAATTGAAATTTCAAAATTTGGGTATTTTATATTCTTAGCCATTATTTATTAATATGATCAAATTCAATTCAAACATTTTATTTAAACCTGCCAATGCAGGTTGATCTGAATGTAAAGAAAAAAAAAATATTTGCCTATTTTTTATTTACAGGGATCAAATGTTTTGCAGTGAAAGAAATGTAAAGTCAAGCCCAGTGTGAACTAAACAAGTGCAGTTTGCGAGTATAGTTCAGGGGCTCAATAATCCATGTGAGAGGATAGAGGAGACACACAGGAATGTATCAATATATATATATATATATATTTAACATAAAAACACATAGCTCCCACAAATGCACAAACATTCAAATAGATCAAGTCATGGCAACAAAACCCCCCAAATAACTTGTTTTACCCTTTATTGGTGCTACAGGATTTCCGATATCCCTTCCCCATTACGGCGTCCAAATCTCCCACCTGGTTCAGCCCAGAAAATGCGACCCATGACCAAAGCATTTTTGATCTCGTAAAATTGGCCCAAAAATACCCGACGGTGGTTCTGCCTTATTGCGGTGTACGTGATCCCTATAATTAACGTACGTAGTAAATATTGCACGCTCAAGTTGTGAGAAGTGTGTCCGCTGTTGCACTTCCATCTGAATGCTGCGCGAATCCAACCACATCTGTGAACGAACAAACAAAAACGATTGCCTTTACATTTAAGGGTACCAAATATTCTTCGGAGGCATCCTCTAATGAAAGGGAAATCGAGTGACACTTGAAAAGAAGGCTCGCATCCTTCTCGATTTGCATGGAGACAAAAAGGAGTCTTTGGCGTCATCCGGGCAAGCCTTTTATCGATCCCAAAAAACACATCGGCCAGAGTATCTCGTCAATATTTTTCAATCACTGTCTGTCATGGGATGATAGTTAATCTAAAGTGGGGAGGCCAACTATTTTGAGCATTTCTAAGCACTGAAAAGAATACCTTGGCTTCCCTCTGTGCTGCTATCCATTGTGTTCATCTTGAGTACTCTTAGTCTACGAAGACTGCACTGTGAGACATTACGAACACAATGTGAAGCTTGTCTGTCACTTCTGGGACACGTGCGTGTGTGTGTGTGTGTGTGTGTATTTTCACGTGCACATCTACTGTATGTTACACAGAGCTGAAGATCTGACATCATAAATATCTTCCAATGCCGTCAGCACAGGCACAGCGCTCTTAAATTAGAGGATGTGTTCTGATAGGCAAACTGCTTTTTACGCTCTCAAATTGTGACAGCTGAGCCCCGCCCCCAGATAACACATCTTCCAATCAAAAGTTCAGTTGTTTGAACAAACAAACCACCGTGAGGTTTGTGTTTACAGCTGAGTAATATCCAAGAAAATTTATTTTTGTGGACATTTTTTTTTTCTTCCCCCTTTCTGTCCCTCCCTCCCTTCACTTTTTTTGGACCGACCGAAGGACGGTCCGAGTAACCGTTTGGTTCAGGCGATTGCCGTAACGGGGCGGGCCTCTCTTCCTGGACTTCTTCATCACCAATCTGGCTACGTGTGAAATAGTACTGCCCAGTGGTTTAGCATAGTCGAATCAAATACAAGCACAAAAACAAGGGAGGGGGTGGGCGGGTCGGTTTATCAATGCAACTGGACTGCTTGATTGCAGGGAGCTTATTCTTCAAACCTCTGTCAAAACAGTGCCAAATACAATATCTCTCTGCACCTCATTCACTTTCCTCTTTCTCTCAACATCTTATTCTCCCCCTCTTACACGTTTGTCGTCATTGTCGGGTTGTACCTGTGACCTGCTAGCTCTCTGTGCTTTTCTTTCTTTCTTTCTTTCTTTCTTTCTTTCTTTCTTTCTTTCTTTCTTTCTTTCTTTCTTTCTTCCTTCCTCCCAACCCCACTGTACAGTACACTGTGCTCTCCTCTCCCCCTCTTTCTCCTTTCTCCCGTCTCGTCTTCTCATGAGCGGTGTCGGTCGGGTGTGCTGCTGGTGGGAGTTATGCACTAGGTCGAAAGGGTACGATACTATTTTGCCAGGAGTTCACCGGGCTTAAAATGCACAGAAAAACACCTGCCTCCAAAAAAACTGTGACACCCACTACTAGACCAACCAGCAATTTTAACTCAAAAAAAAAAAAAAAAAGTGTCCAATTCAGTCAATCCGAGAACAGGTAAGATTTTGCAAAATAATGGAAGCAGACTTTTTTTTTGTTTTTTTCTTCTTCTTCTTCCCAGATGAGAGCAGATATGGGTTGAGCATTCATGACTATTCATATGTCGGCTGAAAAAAACGGAGCTCATGTCACAAAAGCGATCAGAACGCACACGTTGGACGAAAAGTACGCGGGGAACTTGTTAGTGACCTCAAGCTGAAACAATGACATCCTTTATGCATATCCTCTTATCTGAAAAATGACTAGACTTCATTTCTGTGGAATACAATATGTCACGTCATATGATCTATATGTACTTTATTGTAGCTATTCTAGTTTGTAGTCTAAATGCAGTCCAGCGTTGTCAATACAATGTGAACTATGTTATACTTGTGTGGATGATGAGAGTGCCAACTACGCCTGATTAAGATTAGCTTTGCGATTTGTTTGTGCATTATGATGACTCATCAAGCGGTCGCTGGTGGTGGTGGCGGTGGTGTCCATATTCCTGTCACTGATGATTTCGTTTGACAGTAAGAAAATGTAAAGAATATTGGAAGCAATATAGTAGCATGTTGTCCTGTTTTTGTGTTTTATGTCTGTTGTATGAACCTTTGAAGTTACTACAATTTTTGAATGAATAGGTTTACATGTACTTTTGTTTTTCTAAGTTATGAAGATGCTGCTATTTGATAAGTCAACTATACAAAATATTTCAGTTGAAAAGATGTCGGGCGATTGGAAATACGTATGCTCCTCCGGACGGGAAGCAGGCGACAAGGTGTACAGAGGACGACGGTACGGTCAAGTCTTGATAAGAGAATAAGTAATAATAGACTCCATAGTACAACCTGTGCCAAACTAGACCTCTGCAGCTTCTGAAATGCTAGGTGTGCGATCAATTGTTAAATATCAATAACTTGTTTAGAAGTGCTGATCAAGTGCCAACCAAACACTGTCTTTTAAGTTGACAAAAGATAATCATGATGTAAGAAAACAAAAAGGACAAGACACTGTCTGTGCATTGTTTTGATCCCATAGGTACGTACATACTAGAATACGAGTAAAAAGATTGTGATTTTTATGGATCCATGTTGTTTTACACTCCATGCATCCCTTGCGTGTTTGTTTGACCTGTGGCTTAAGTACTGCTGTTTTTTCACAATGTCTCTCTATTGGCCAGCATGGACTAAGCATAACATGTTATAAGCATCCATAACATAGCCATTAACAATCCAAAAAATGTGTTTGTGGAGTTAGGTGTTATCTTTTTGCACGTCTTCTAATGCATGGTATCAAAGAAAAACATTTTGGAGGAAAAAAAAGTCGACAAAAATTGGCGAGGCGACTCGTACGTAACATTCACGACGACACTGCATGCAGTCAAATGTAGAGTACTTAAGTTTTTCTCGCCTCATGTTTTTATGAACTTGTGTTTTTAATGTCGTGAGTTGGGAAGGAGTTTATTATTGTCATGTTGGCCCAGAAAAACAGCACTGACACAACAGCACCCATATCTCAGATTCCAGTCGATAACTCCAGACATCATCGGTTCAGGAAGACGTTTAAACAAAACAAACAAAAAAAGGGAAACAAGCAAATGTGAAAATGTAATTGGCTCCTTGTTTTGTCTTTTTTTTTTTTTCGCCTTTTTTAACCGAATCAGACACACGTGGCTGTTAAACAACCATTCATTGAACCAACAGGTTGAGCCTCGTATAACCTGTCACTTTTTGTTTTTGTTTTTTCAAAGCTTCTACTTCTAATCTATGAATGTATCCATGACTTTTGATTTTATCAGGAATGTCACAAACATGTAGAGTTAATATCTATGTCAGATTTCACCTATAGTCAGGTAGGCCTCTCACGGCCATTGTCATGAACCAGATACGTTGAACCCAATTTCCACTTCACTGGCATTATGTCATTTGTTTGCTGTTGCATAATTGCACTTTACTGATTATTCGGTCATAGTAGGTGTGAATTGAAGCAAACCATTTTTTTTTCTGATGTAATTTGTATTTATTAATCCTGTTGGGTGAATGATGGAAAGGGCTGGAGTCTCTGACAAAAATCGAGAAGTAGCACACGTTTCTTCTCTCTCTCTCTCTCTCTCTCTCTCGCTCTCTCACTTTCTCTCTCTCTCTCTCTCTCTCTCTCCAACGCATTGTCCTTCACATTCCCTTCAGCAGACGTTTGTGTCAATCACCGAGTGCTTTGTTTTGAACAAATGTGTGAGAGGGATCTATAGTTTGTCTTTTTTATATCTATCTTTGTTGACTGCTCTTGAAAATTACAAAATATACATCATTTATCCAGCCAATTTTCTTTGGGGGGAGGGGGGCTGAAGGCAACTAAGGGATGCGGGGTTTTTTTGTTTTGTTTTTTATATTACGGTCAAGTCTGAGAGGCGTAATCAGCACCAGCAAAAATGATGATTCTCTCTGCCACCTCGACATGACGAAAAGAACGGAGGAAAACAATTTGAACGCTGAAGGCCGAGTTACATGAGTGATATTTGTGTGCTTCCAGCCCCCCTTTGCATTCACTGCTCCATATCTGAATGCCAAATGGATTACTGTATCATTCCAAAAAAAAAAATCTATTCACTCCACATGTGTTCCGGACATTGGTCGCCCTTTCACAAGAAGGCTAGGACTGCTAAACACTACAGACTGGCTACGGCTGCTTGCCCCCCCCCCATCCACCCACCCCCCCTTAAAAACCTCATCTACCTTGCGCCTGCCTCAGTGTCAAACAGCCACCTATCCGATAGCGCTGTTTGCGTTTCAGTTCGATGAGCACACGATACTGTGTTCACCCTTTAAATGGTATTTCTGACAACTTTCATCTGAGAAAAGAAGATCCTTGCCAATCGGCAATCGTGGCCATTTGATTTTATTTTTTATCCTCCCATGAACTTGGTTGACTTTTTCATCCCCAGGAACTCATGTATACTTTGGATATACTTCACCATGTTTACTGTCAAACTGCTATGATTATTTTTTGTTTTGTTTCTGGTTCTTTGGCTAATGTGCAGGGTTGAACACTGAAAGGGAGCATGCCAGTACATTGCAACATGATTATACTATTTTGATTTGCTTTTTGTTCAAACTTGGGTTTACCTCTGTTTGTTACATCTCAGAGAAAAAAAAAAAATGGACTGACAGCATACACGCTAATTATTCAAGTCACGCAAAGTGATGTATTTTGATTGGGAACATTTCTTTCTTTTTGTGCCAAGGAGAATGTGAGAAGGTGAAGGATTTTCATGGCCCAAATTTTTCAAAATGATATTCACAAACATAAGGGCGATGCCTTTTCGTGCCATTGTGGGGGAATGTGTGAAAGGTTTTTATGGCAATTTTCTTTGTCAGAGTGAGTGCCAAATAATTCTGCACTGAGCCAAAAGGCAGCAAGCCTACATACGTAACTTAATGTTAGTCGATTGGAACGCTTATCGGATCCATTCCGCGTGACAAACATCACCGTAATTTTCAAACATTCGAGCTCAGGCACCATTGTTATGCTGCCAGTCTGTTTTCGGCTTTTGTCAAAGAAACATCTCAGAAGCAGAGTGTTTTCTAGATGATTACTGTTGAAGACAAAGACAGCGACAAGGCGGGAGGGAGGGAGGATCGAGTGGTGGGAAGATTTTCAAAAGAAAAAAAAAGTGTCATTGTTTTATGTGTTTATTTGAACATTATTCATAAATAGATTTAACGGTAATGACTATTTAATGTAACTGTAGTACTGTGTTTGTAAAAGAAATTCAGTGAGTTGTGTTTTATGACTCGTGGACTACCAGTGAAGTCAGCATTTCAGTGTTAATAATGAATTGTTTTTTAAAGATTATTTTTGCGACGGCAACAGAGTCATTATAAATGTTCATTTTAACATCACTTGTCTTGTTTCTTGGTTTTCTCCACCTTGTCCTCTCCAAGTCTGTCTTGACGTAGAACAGCAAACAATACATCCCATGAAATTGAAATGTCTTTGATTTCTGGAGTGTTGCTTCTGAATCATGAGCTGTAAACGAGCCAAACCAATAAATAAATAAACCAGTGCAGACGATACAAACTGCTCAGAACAAATTTAAATTTAACCTTTATTTTATGTAAAGATTAGCAGAGATTTGAGCAATAGCAATTATTATATTCACAAATAGATCATATACACATGAATTTGCATGTCCTTTCAGTGCAGAGGTTCCATTCTGGACTCTTCTGTGTTGAGTTTGCATGTTCTCCCCGTGCCTGCGTGGATACTCTGCTTTCCTCCCGCATTCCAAAAACACGCAAGGTCGGTGAATTCACTGTCGCATCATTTTGAAGCCGTCCTACTACATAATGTTGCCTCCGGATTGTTTCACTGCCACAAATACGACATCAAATGCTTCGCTCAAATACTCACTGTATATTTGAATGCATTTATCAAAGATACATTTCAATCTCCTTAATTCAGTGCTGCTTTCATTTCATGCCTAATGACTGTTTGTATATTCACTCATTGAATATGCAATGCAAGTAGTAATTAATTTCCCAGGCCGCTTTCTGCACATCTTCATTCCAGTCTGAGCTGTGTTGTGAATCCCTGCAGCAAGAGAAAGCCAAGCCACATTTGATTCCTGCTTTGAGACAAGGTAGCAATGGGCTTGAATGATAAAACTGCGTTGTCAAGGAAACAGGTTGTTCTGAAGACTGCAAATATGTCGCACTGGGATGCTACCATATGCAATATTTCACCCCGCAGCCTCAATGCCCCTGAAATAGCCAAACTCATCACTTCAATCCTTCAAAGTCGCACAGGTAATTGCCCAAGTAATATTTACATTCATAATTCAGGGATGTTTAATAAGCAGTCTATCATCAAAATTATTGAAAGCATAAAGTGCAAATGTCATTTAGAAAATCTTGAGGTGAAAAGGCGATGTATTCAAATGATGAATTTGGGGAGGGGGTAGGGGTAATGACTGCTTGAGAATAGACACGCACTCAGGCTCTCTTAACATGGCTCCTGATGTAACCATGGATACCTCTGTTTCATGGATGGAGTAATTTTAGCTGGAGTGGGATCTGAAGGATACATATCCCTCTCTGCACTGCACGTCACATACTATCAAACAGCTACTAGGTTGTAATTCATAGATTCTAATATTTTTATTCATATTGCAATATCGTATGAACTGCATTGATTACCAGTGTTGCTGCTAATTTAACTGGAGCAAAAATATTCACTCTTACACGTTTGTTTCCCCCCAAATATTTTTTATATATTTGTGTCAAACATACATAACAATTATGGCTTTTAACAAAATGAAATACAAAATTCAAACAGGAATAAAATACAATATAGTAAAATAAAAATAGCCAGGGGTTTTCACACAGCTTGTATTTGTCAGTGATGTAAATATGATTCATACAATTTTAATTTTTCATCAGTCTTTGAAAAAGAAACAAACTCGACATTCAGTTTCACCTTCCCAACTTTCCATTGGTCGTGTTTACGCTATGGTCTCATTCCAGTAGATGGCAGTCATGTAAGCGTGAGCATGCAAATAAGAGATTAGAGGTGCGGTTCTGGCAGAAGGACGCATTCTGTTTGCACTCTTGTAGTCCATATTCTCGTCCTACTTGCTCCAATCAGCTTGTGTTTGTGGTGACGGCAGGCCGGACGGACGGACGGACGAACCGGGGGATCTTTAGTGCCAGGCCAGCTGCTTCGAAACTTGCCCAACAGCGGCCTACTTTCTAGCTAACTACTTGCGCACTGCGGTAAGTCTTTGCGCATGTTATGTAATTGTCAACCCGTGCAGGGCTGGAGAACTATTAGCGAAAAGAAAAGGAAAGGAAAGGTTGGTCCGGTTAGACGGGCAAGGTTGGTTGTGCCCTTGCCAGTAAGATGGTTAGCTTCGTGTTAGCCATTAGCCTACTGTATTAGCTGGTTTCGGATTAATGTCGCTCTTGTAGTCTTGGGGTTTCAATTAAAATTGCTGATAATGTATGTTTAAAAATATTGCAAATATGAACTTGACGTGTTTTTTTCGCAATTTATTTCAGCCAACAAAAAGTGACAAACATCACGTTACACTATAGTTATTACGCGTCAAGGAATAACTTGTACAGATGACAGTTTGCTGTTGTAAAGGCTTGAAGGCTTATTGGATTTTGCAAACAAAACAAATAAACTTTGTGGATCGTCTTTCAGCGCTTGGGGTGCGGCAGCGTTTTGCCACCCAGGAAGCATTTGGTGCTTGTGGGCGTGTCACTCAAAACTTAACCGGCCACGCCAAGTTCCATATTGTGTTTTACAAGCAAGCGGCAGTCCGATTTATTGTTATTTTTTCTAGATAATTTTCCCCGTAATATTGGCAATACTGAGTTTGGCTTAAGACAGTTTGTAGTTTATTCAAACGACATATTGGAAGTTTAGTTTTTTCTAAACATGAGCTGTCTTTCCTGATAGTCATTCTGGAAATGACGTCATTCCTGTCAGTAGCGTAGAATTGTGAATGAATGACTTGCTTTGGAAGGAGAACGATTAAAGGCAAGGAACAAGAGTCTGCACCTTCATCAGTGATTGTCTCTGGAAATAGTGCTAGTGCTGGATTTTTGAATAATCTGTCCATTTTTGAAATTCACAGCTGACTAAAGATGTCATTTGCCAGTAAATTCATTGGTGGCCTAATTAATGTCATCGGGTAAGATACTACACAATCATCTAATAGCAAAGCACAGTGTGTCTTTTTTGAACTTATCATTTGAATTGTGCTTTTTGCAGCAACATCGACCCGGCCGTGTTCATGCCCTCGGATCCTGTGAGTGACAGGCGTTTCCTATTTAGCTCAATGTGTGCACGATTAACTCGAGACTAATGCTAATGTTTGCAATGTTCTCAAAGCCTCCACCTCGCAGACCTGTCGCGTACGCCGAGCAGCATGAGAGCGATGAGGAGAAACAGTTCCGCAGAGTCTTCCAGCAACTGGCCGGAGATGTGAGTGGATTGCCCAACTTTGTTTCATTGTTGAAACTGTCTCGTTGTCTACTGCATACTTGGTTCCCCCCCCCCCCATCTTCTGACCTTGATTGTTCTAACTTCATTTTTTTTTTTTACATTACATTTGATTGCATGGCTGCACTTTAAGTTCTCCTTTTTGAATTCTCACAGGACATGGAAGTGAGTCCCGCTGAACTCATGAACATCCTCAACAAAATTATTGGAAAACGTAAATTCATCTAATCTTAATCTAGCACGCGATATTATATTGCAGAAAGAAAAAAACCCTTGTGTGTGTGTTTCAGATGGAGATCTGAAGACGGATGGTTTCAGTATTGAGTCTTGCAGAAGCATGGTGGCAGTCATGGACGTATCCTTCCTTTCTTTTTTTTAGGGCTTTATCTGATGTTTCACAGGTGGCGCAAAAGCTTTTGAAAGATAAGTCACACTAAGTGCCATGTGAACTGGGTGTGTATGCTGAGTAAATTGGACTGAAATACACCTTGGGCAAATATGACATAGTTGATGACCTTAATGATGTTCCAGAGTGACAGCACTGGAAAACTCGGCTTCCATGAATTCAAATACTTGTGGAACAACATCAAGAAATGGCAGGCAAGTATCGCGAACAGCGCATTTATTCTACATGGGTGTTTCCTTTCTTTGCCGTTGCATTCCTGTGGTCACTGTTAATCCTTACCAGTGAGTCACAGAAAAAAAAAAAAGGATTGTGGAACAATGGCAACACAGTCAAAGTATTTTTGGAATTACACTGCAATCAAGTAACACATCTTTATGCCGTTTCAGTTTTAAATTTGGCAAGTTGATTTACAAGATTGCATTTTGAATGCATGTTTGAATGCATGTACGTATGCTCTTGTTGTTTAGGGAGTGTACAAGTCCTACGATACAGATGGCTCTGGGGTTATTGGGGCGGATGAATTGCCCAATGCTTTCAAAGCTGCTGGTGAGTTTTTGCCTGTGGGGAGCCATTATGCATTAAAGTTGTGTTGATTTTTTTCACATTATTATTATTTTATTATTTGAATTTAATTAATTGCATTTTGGGACGTGAATAAAATAGAAAATGAAAGTAGAATTTGATGGACTTAATATGGACTGTTGAAATGGTCTTGTGCAGGCTTTCCTCTGAGTGATCAGCTCTTCCAGATGATCATTCGCAGGTATAGCGACGAGAGCGGCAACTTGGATTTTGACAACTACATTGGCTGTCTTGTAAGGCTGGACGCCATGTGCCGTAAGTTTCAAAGAAATCGGCTTTTACATTGCGATGTTTCGGCGCTCGCGCTAAAATGTACCTTTTTGTTTAGGCGCCTTTAAAACGCTGGATAAGGACAACAACGGGACAATCAAAGTCAACGTTCAGGAGGTAATCCCATCTCACTGAGAACTCAGTCATTGGATGAAATCTCACATTTTCTCTACGCGTGTGTCTTTTCCAGTGGCTTCAGTTGACCATGTATTCTTGAGCCGAGGAGAGTCCTACTTTGTTTACATGGTCTGTAGCTATATATATCAGCATCTTCCAGCAACTTCCCATTTTATTCAGCCCACTCACTGTCTGCAAATGTTAATTTTAAAGCAGTCATCTGACTGTTACCGTATTGTTGAATGTGCCATATTACTTGTAAAGCAGATATGAATGCTGTGTCAATCAAAGAAGCACAAACCTTCACTGACAATGGTCACACCGCTGAAGAGAAAGCTGTTAGCCAGCATGATAAATTGCATGTTGAGCTTAAGTCGTTAGGTTTGCTACTTGACATTTGCTTTTTGACTGTACTCGAGTCCGAATGAAATGTGAAGCGTTAAATCCAAATTATAGACCACATAAAATGTGAAATAGTTTGGCTGAATGAAAAACATTTCAGTTGACAAAAACATTGAAATTGTCAGGATCAATTTTAAAGGGCAAACCTCTCTCCTCCAAAACAGCCATAAAGATGTTTAGTTGTTTGCCTTTTAATTCAAATTTTATTTTGCATTACATCAACTACGTTGTTTTAAGTCTAGCCTGCAAATGTTGGCTAAGTCTTGTAATCAATTAATTTTATATACATATATAAAAAAAAGTGGAAATCTGAAATGTTACCTTCTCTTGTCCTCTCCTGATGGCATGTTTTAACATAGAGACATTATTTTGGTTTACAGGCTGATAGCTGTTTTTGTCATTTGATGTCATTTTATGTTCCATATTAGTGCCACCTGTCTTTTTACATTTACCAACTTCACAATCTGGGAATATGCCTGAACCAGCATAATGTGTGAATGAATACACAATACAGATGTGTATGCTACTAATGCATGCAGCCAATAATTGAGGTGCCTTTTCAAAGTTTTTCTCATTGTAGTTATAACCACTTCTCGTTGAAATAGACACGTGTGCTGTATTGGAAATAAAGGTGTGATCAATGTGTCTTGATTTGAATTGAATTGATCAACTTCTTAAATTACCGACACTTAATTGAGACATGCCTTTTCATCATAAACAATATTACATTTAATAAAAAATCTAATTTATACAGTTCTCGCTCTCTCGGAAGTGATTCTCCTTCAAAATAAGAGCTCTTTTACAATCAGAAAAATGTCATCAAAAGGCAAGCAAACAAAAAATGTAAATGTCTACTATTTTGGACACATCTATGGGAATATGGGTTGTGTAATACAAATGAAAAGTTTTTTTTTATTTGTCTTCTGATTTGTGGGGCATTGAAGCATGATTGCGCTTTTCAGTAAGGCTACCTGCCCTGAACTGGTCACCGGACATAGTTTGAATGGGAGTCTTCCCGCTAGCTTTATTTTAGCTAGCTTGTTGATAAGGGCTCTAAATGCTTCAAGAGCAAATGTAAATTTTTGGACTCGGGTGAGTTGATCTTTTTCCAGTTGCGGTTTGGAAGTTGACCTGCCCTCCAATAGCCAGCATGTGCGACTACTGCGCTTTTTATTTTGTTAGCTTAGGACTAGCATTAGCCTTGGCTGCAAAGAAAGCATAGCTGAGCTTGAATAGCATCAGTGCTGCCATAAAACAACTTCTATCGAATTAAGTGCAGGTATTCTATGTTAATGCCGTATATGCAATCAAGACGTACACTAGCAGTTCATCTACTGCACGAGGTGAGAATAAAAACAGTGCATTATTAGCTGCGAACCTGAGTCAACGTTAGCTTTAGCAATCAATGCTTTGGAGAACTAGCCGAGCTGAAATAATGCAAAAATAATGCAAACGTTACCAACTCTTAGGTATATACGCCAGTTTTTGTCTGATCTATGCATATCCGTGTCTAAAGTTTATTCATGCGTGAGGTCACGCGAATGAGTACTGTATTCCTTTATTTATGCCAGGCTGTCGCAAGTTGTTCTTTGGATCTCCGAGAGCAAGGTTACGATGCACTTCATACTTTATGTAATTTAAACATGATGTTAAATGCGGGTAAAATAGACCAAAGTAGTCAATGCTGCTCATCTGGAGCGCGTGTAGGTTTATTCTCACCTTGTGCTAAAATAGCACGAAATGTTACCCTTGTGGTTCACTTCTTGTATTTTGAGTCACAATGTAAAAAATCCAATGTCATTCTCAACCCTTTGGCAGACTCATCTGGAAGTTGGAGCTGAGAGTCAATTACAAAGCAGCTGAAGAACCACTGACGCTGTTTTGTGGAGGATGTCTTCAACGTTACTCTTCAACCAAGACAGTGTCATACGCTTCAAGAAAAGGAAAGCACGTTTCACATTCAGTGAGGTCCACATACTTTTAGATGAAGTGAGGAAACATCGCTCTGTGATTGTGGGTATGTCTCAAAATGCTCATGCTAAGCTGGTCCGTTTAATAGCTGGACCAATGTTCTCGTGACAACAATACCAACATTTTTCAGGAAAATTCAACCGTGGCGTGCCAACAGACGTGAAGAAGCGCACATGGGCTGAAATTGCAGCTCGTGTCAATGAGATCGGCGAGTGTCAGCGAGAGGTCATTGAGGTCATTAAGAAATGGTCCGACCTGAAGTGCGACACCAAGCGGAAAGTTGCTGCCATGCGGTCAGGCAAGGTGCCAAACCGGGGCATCAACTCGCGTCTCTCTAAAGATCTTAACCAAACCGAGAAAGTCGTGCTCCAGATTCTGGAGATGGATCAGGAAGATCAGATCAACAGTGACTTAGGCCCTCTTTGCGATGACGACGACGTTGAAGAAATGGACGAGGACGACATGGTTGGCATGCAGAGTTCGCCGAACGGTGCTGACGAATCACCTCGCCCTCCGGCAATGTCCCAATCTTCAGGTGGATTTGCACAGTCAGGTAGCAAAGAGGATCCAACTACTGCTTTGATGACTGTTCATCTTCTTGTCATATTTTTGCTTCATTTCATTTTTCAGGGGACTCATCGCATACTGCCTTTGACGTGCAGTTTGAAATACCGGTATCAGAAGGTGAGTTGTCGTCAATGGGATCCCTTTTAAAAGACACACCTTCACCTATGTCTGCTTGTGCCTCCCCCCCAGACTGGGATGATGACTCCAAAAACGACACGCTTCCTTCAAATTTACCAAATAAACTAAGAGGGGATCACCAAGGAAAGAATGGCCTCCATAAACAAGAACAAGCTCATACTTCCTCTCGCGTTTCAACCTTGACAGCCTCAATTCCGTTCAGCGGTCTGCCCAGCGCAAACGTGAGGGAAAGCATGCTACAAAATGCTTCGGCCAGCCTCCAGGAGCAGCATGCCACCAACGTCCTGCTGGAAACGGTTTCCCGCTCGCTGGAGCTTCTGTCCGAGTCGGTGCAGCAGCTTGCGGAAACGCAGCAGGAATTTGTGCGCGAGTCCCTGCAGCTCCAACGAGAAACTGTCCAGGTGCTTCGAGACTTTACGGGCAGCACCATCACGCTCATGCACGATAAGCTCAACGGACGGCCAGCGTTATAGCATTAAGTTGCCGGATTTGACCCAAGACTTGGCCACGTAACGCTTCAATTTCCTTTGGATTTTACACTGGTTACTGTATTTATGACAGTACTTGACTGATATTCCATTGTGGCTAGAGACGGTACACCGTGCAGAAATATTAGGCAAGTGCGTATTTTGACTACCATCATAGTTTCCAACGCCGTGCTGTATAAGCTTGAATGCATTTGTATTATGTATGAGGGATGCTGGGGCACCCCGCAGTGTTCATCATTATTAGGCAACTTGTTTTAAATGGGGCATAAAAGACACAACTGTTTTTAAAAAGAAGATTGATCACATCTTTTTTTTTCATGTTAGTCAATTTTGACTTATTTATTATTCTCACTTTAGCAAATGAAAATAAACAAGTGAGATGGGAACATTTCCATTTTTACTTGAGTTGCATCCTAATTCTACACACTAATAGTTGCCTAATAATGGTGCACACATAGAAAAAGAAAGCCAGATCCTCACTTTTACTCTCTTAAATATTCAAGTTTAACATTTCTAAAAAAATAATTATTGACTGTAGTTGTTTTAAAACAAAATCCTCCAAAATACAGTTTGCCTCCTAATTCTGCACACACTGTATTGTTAGAAAGCCTGTCTGAGCGGTCGAATTGGACTGTTTTTGTGGGTTTGTTTTCTTGCTACTGAAAGTGATACTTCTGTCATTGCATTGAAAAGAATGTACCGCTTTTGAAAGCATTGCTTTGGTTTTATTGCTGAAATTCGAGAGTGGGACATTGAATTTGAAACGTGTCAAATTCAGTGCGTTGTGTCCATAAGTGTTCCCTTGCGTGTGTGTAGAGAGTATCACGAGTACTGTAACCTTGAGTAGTTTTTAGCACCTGACCATTATATGGTCCATATATCTTAAAGCTATACTTTACTTTTTATTTTTACATTCTTTACTGCATTATATATTAGAACTTCCGTGAAAGAAATTTTTCCATTCAGATGTTCAATAAACTATCTGTAAATATTTTGGGCTCCCCCCCATCACTTAAAATGTTGGCACCACACATGCTATGGAAAATCTTTTTTTGCTTTTATATTCATTTGATCGTGCACTTGGAGTCTTCAAGATTGTAGAAAAGTGTTATCTATCCATCTATATAGAGATACTTTTATAATCTGTTTGAGGGATATTTTTACTGCGTTCAGTTTGATCTAATATTTGCTATGAGTTTTTATCGTTTATGTCCCAGTCTCTATCAATCAAGGTAGTAATGGGTGCAGCCAAACGGTTTCGCCAATCCGCCATCTTTATTGCCCGGAAAGACTTTTGTAGTCCAATTATCGCAACGATGGCGAACTGGTGGATTTGCCGTTCGATTCATTGAGCGTCCACTTCCTTCGACCTCTGGAAACGACGGTCATGAGGTAGGCTTGAGATGACACAAAATAATAGTGTATTTCACTTTCATATTATTGCGTGTCTATGATGCCCTCGTTTTCCTAGCATTGGCATCAGTCTTTCTGCAGATTTTAGAGCTGTGCACTCTATGTTTTCACTTCTTTTTGAGGATTTGTATCAGATGAATTGCATCGAAGGTGTTGGTTTATTCTTGGGGAACAATGATGTGTTAAATGCATTAGTAAAATAAACTTGCCTGCGTCCAGTAATACATCGCACTAGCTATGTCCACTAGAGGGCGCTGTGGTAGTTAGTAAAAGCTGCCAACGGATGAAGAGAGCACAGTCACTCAAATGAACATGTAGTTAGTTCTCAGCATACCACATCATTGTTTCAACAATTTGATATGCTCATGAATGCCAGCTCTTGTTAAAATAGGGCGATCAAGCCTTCAAGACACTTTCCGGTTGCACCACGTGTCAGGAGTCCAAAGGAAAACAAAAGGACCAGCTGTAGTCTGCCCAGGAGGATTGTTATTATCTTTAGTAGGTCAGCACAATCATTTTAAAGCAATTATGCTACTGAATGTAAACTTTGTTTTTCAATGATTCATGGTGAAGGTTGAAGTATAATTTTGCATGTGCTGATTGGAGCAGGTGGATGCATTTTTGAAATGTTTGTTTTTACATTAAGACAGTAGGAACTTGTGTTCCCATGAAAGTTTAAGTAGAAGCCTCAATGCTTTGAAATGCACAGTCTGCAATATATTTCATGCTTTCAGTTGTGGCAAAAATAAAGTGGTAGTTCCATTTGAAAGTTGCCTCCTCTGGTTAAACAGTTGCTCGAACTGTGTGCTGCACTTGAATAGAAGTTCAACATTGTAGTGAAGCTTCCTGCATAGCTGGAAGGCATTGGGTAGCCAGCTCGTGTCTCGCTGGGTGGGGTCCTGAACAGGCAGCTGTATTCTTTTTCCATCTTCTTTTGCATTAGCTCGTTAGGGTATCCGAGAACACTGGACTTAAGCCTCACTGAAAAGCTATTATTCTCTCTGAGTGTCTGTAAAAGTGCATTGGACTGAATTGTAAGTTGTTTCCTCTCTACAAAATAACCCTTTAAAAAAACACACATCAACATCAACTTGTAATTTTTATTTTATTTTAAACATATCTTTTAAACAGTCCAAATACTGATATTTTACATATTGTAATTCTTTTTTACTTGATTGTTCCTATCAAGCTGCTTTAATGTAGCATCCCTTGAAAATAAAAATGAAAAAATACATCTTACCCCCCAAAAAAGAGTGCCACAGCAAATTATTTTGCTTACAGTTCCCTAAAGTTGAAAGAACTTGTTGACATCTGGCAAAAAGAGTGATGGATTTAGAGGGGCCCAGTATAAATGGCCAAAATGTATATATCGATCTATCCTTCTGCAAGTCCCCCCCCCCTTCCTTTCCATTGCCACAGTTGACCAGTGTGACCTTTCCTTGTCTTCAGCTATTATGCCTGTTGTTTGCATGCCTTCCATCCTCCCAGCTCCTCCTTTCATCCCCCATCTGCTGCAGAAGCTGAGTCTGGCTTGGGGACCAGCAAAGGTGGGACTGAGACGTGCGTGCGTGCGTGCGTGCGAGGGGGGAGGTGGCCTTGTCTCAAATGGTACATCTGCTGCTTATAGTCAAACAGTTCACTTCCACGAGCCACGGTTGGATTAGGAAGGGGCAGTAACTCTGATGATATACAGCCGGCCGGCCGGTCGGCTTAGCTTTTCTAGGGTTGCCATGATCTATTTTTTCCTTTAGCAACTGTTCATTTAAAAAAACATTTAATCAAAGCTTTCTTACCCATGACATCATGCTTACAAAGAAAAATGATGAAAGTCAATTAGTAGGTAATACCATTGAAATGCCACAAACTATAAAGTCCCGCCGAATCAAACCATCCAAACAATAAACCAAAATTGAGTGAGAAGACCACTCCACTTGTTTCCGACCGGGAATCTCTTAAAACAGTGTCTGGCTCCCGGCGAATCTTTTCTCCACGACACCGTTACCCTGAACCAAAAGGAGAATTGAAGTCAAACATGCACATAGCACGCTCATAGAACTTGAAACAAAATACCATAACAAACAGCAATCAGATTTGAACTTGTTTTTCTTCTGGGTGGTACTTAGTTTGAGGTCAGTAACCTTCTGAGGTCAGTGCCCTTATCTCCTTCGTGAGCTGGCCTATCTGAGTTTGGAGGACAGCTTTCTTGTTTGTGAGGGTGTCTGTCTCAGTGATGAGGGTGTTTAGCTCCACCTCAAGATTGTTTTTCTCTGCAGTCAGAAAAGAGATGTTGGCCTCCAACTGAACAAAAAAAAAAAAAAAAATCAGTCACACACTTTTGTTTCTTTTTTCAAAGTCACACATTTATGTCCCAGCTGGCTTGTGTCACTTTGACTGGCACGTTGTCAGTCGCTCGCTGATGTGGGCAATTTCATCAATCACCTAATGCCTCTTTGCTGTGTGTTTACTGCAATGTGATATCGGCGGAGTCCCAAAAATTGGAAATATCGAGGAAAAAAAGATTTGGTTAGGCAATAGTTAGTGTGTTTCTACTGTATTGCATGTGTGTTTGTTCCATAAAATCCTTCCTTCATTCTTTCCTGCTTTGTATGACAGTTTTGAGACGTTTATCTAAAGATGCAAGCCATGAGCACACCGCCGAGCAACTATTGTCGACGCATCAGACACAAAGCGAGGACGGTGGATGCGGGCGGCCACAGCAGGCTGACTTTTCCCTGGAGAGCCTGCCCGCGCGGCTCAGGTTTGCTGCAACTCCCTCCCCCTTTTCCTTCCCGGGACCTTAGGGAGAAGGTTTTCAAGCTGCTCCACGAGGCAGATGCTGGCCTCTCTAATGGGAGGTCCGTCGGGGAGGGTGTCATGACTCTTCTCCGGTTCCCATGCCCCATGGCACGCTCATGTCACACTCCTCGCGAGTAATACATATGCGCACAGAGCGGCTGCATTGTCCATCTGCTCAGCTGACACAAAGACACCCCCAAAAGATACGCATCAGGCACTGTTGATCCACCAAGCACCTCATATAAAACTTTCTCTCACACATGTTGTAAATGTAGAATTAGTTCATTCCCTGCCATAGTTACAATTTTGCCAAAGAAGAAGTCAATCATAAGACTGTGGTACAATCAACAGGTAGGAACTAGGCGCACTTTCCTTAGTGGCGGCCATGTTAGTAGGGGCATTGGATTATTTTACATTACTGCAGCACATCAATGCTGATAGCACACACACAAAAAAAAAAAAAAAACATCCACAGACGGTAGGTATACTGCAACCTATGGAAGTGAGACGATAAAAACATCCTATTGGGAATAAACACAAAGACATCTTCTGATTTATTGTTCATGTTGTAAGGAAGTCGGTCAGCATACTTAGGCACGCGCCCGACCCCCCCTCATTAGAATATGAATAGGGCTGCCTTCACATTTCGCTTATCAAACGAGAGCGTACCCCAGCTGACTTCAGGCATGGGGCCAGGCTACAACCTGGACGCTCTGCAGGCCTTTGCTTGGCCTTTTTTCTGACATGTCATTTCATTAAAAATAAGTCAAATAGCAGCAGATTTATTGAGTAATCGCCCCCCCCCCCACCCCTCCACTCCACACACACACAGTCTCTCATGAGTTTCTAGCAATTAAGCCAGTATGAAGCAGCTTTATGGTATGTAAACAACACTTGAGGTGTTTTTAACCTCCAACGACAGGTGCAGCAACGGACGGCCAGCCCACCCTGAAAAATTGGATTTGATGAGAGTGTGTGTATGCGTTGGGGAGGGGTGTTGCGCGCGCGTGTGTGTGTTTTTTTTTTGGGGGGGGGGGCACGCTCTGGGAAGACAATAGCAGGGATGGCGCTGCACACGACCGACCATGTGCCGTTTATTATCATACAGCTGTTCACTTAAGAGCCAGACAAAGGCAATGTGATACAGGCACGCACGCGCGCACACACACACACGAACGCTTAAGGGCGTCTGAATAGCCTTTAGTCCTATCCAGGGACCCCCCTCCCCTCCACGCCCGCCTCCAACACACTTTTTGTCTCCCCCACACGCGTCAGAGCAATTATAAGATTCAGTGCTAAAGAAAAACAGTGGACCATATGTGCTATACTTTCTGCTATATATGTATATATATATATATATATAAAAGTAAATATAATAAATAAATAAATAGAATAAACTTTGCCTTTAACAGATGTTATGTTCGAGGCGATTTTTAGGTGTGTAATAGTTGGAAAAAAAATGCAGATAAACAAAAGTATTTTCGCATCCTGTTGTCCTGCAGGTATTTCTACGGTATTTCTTAACCCACCAAATCCATATCCCTCTAAAACGCACACACATTAGCTTCTTATCCATACAAGTGAGTTGGGTCCAGATGTATCTAAATCCCTGCAGGCAGACTTGCTCCCTCCCCTGAGGTCTCCTCCGACTCCACCCACCTCTTTGGCCGGGTATAAAAGCAATCATTACGCAGCAGCACCCAAAACAAAGTAGAGTGCAACGTGTAAAATAGGGTTAGCCACAAACGAGGAGAAAACGCAGAAGGGAGACTATCGTCTAGCGCCATTTATGTTTTGACGGACTTTATCTTTTTTCGGAGGTTTTTTTTTGTGTGTGGAATTACTGCCTGCATCCATATCAATTTGGAAAGCCCTAAAAAAGTCAGAGGAAATGGCACATGCACACCTGAGATACCTTTTGGGTTTGGCCTTGGTGCACGTTGTAAGTGGATTTTCATAACTTGAATGGTCTAAACCTCTTGTAGAATATATTTTTTTAAATATGATGCTGCTTTGTCATTTCAGGTGTTATGCTCCGGAGTGTTTGAGTTGAAAATCAACTCATTCCACACGGCGCAGCGAATTTGCAGACGGCATAGGGATTGCCACATATTTTTTCGAATTTGCCTCAAGCATCCGGAAGATGTGATCTCCGCAGAGCCTCCGTGCACGTTTGGGACCGGGCAAACCAATGTCATCAGGGCCGATCACACGTCCATCTCCAGTAGTGCTCCAATCAGGGTGCCTTTCCACTTCAAATGGCCGGTAAGCTCAACATCATGATGAAATGATTTCAATGGCGGCCATTGGATGGATATTTATTCATCCTGTATTTTCTAGGGGACATTTTCGTTGATTATTGAAGCGTGGAACGCAGAATCCCCAACTGAATACACAGGTAGGTGACATTGTTCTCCCACGTGACCTTCCCGTGATGGCAATATGTTTGAAATCAATTCAAACTTCATTTTGTCTGCAGATAACCAAAACAATCTAGTGAATCGCCTGGCCACCAGGAGGAGACTGGCCATCGGGGAGGACTGGTCCCAGGATGTGCACTTTGGAGAGCAGAGCGAGCTGCGATATTCCTACCACGTCTTCTGTGACGAATTCTACTTTGGAGACGGCTGCGCCGAGTATTGCAGGCCACGGGACGACACGCTGGGTCACTACACCTGTGATGAGGAGGGCAACCGCATCTGCTTGGAGGGATGGAAAGGAAACTACTGCTCTGAACGTAAGTCATAAAGTGTAACCCTAACTCACATGAAGCATGTGACAAAAATGACTGGCACCACTGAGAGAGAAAAAAAAAAAAAGCACTTGAGTTATACTACCCAAGGTGAAATTCAACTTTTCAGTTGTTCAAAGTCGATGAGTAGAACTGAGGCAAAAGTTTGTCCCTTCTGGCAAACAAATACATCACATTTGAGACCTGCCAAAGAGAAACTTGAGACTCTTCTTTTTATTGTAAAAGAGAATGGTGATATCCAGTAAAGGTGTGTTTTGTAAATTTTTGACCCATTGACCTCATGTTTTCTGGTACACAAAAAAGCCATTGCGGTTGTGATGACACAAAACATTTTCAAGGTGATCTGTTTGTATGTAGTAAGGAGATAAAAACAAAAAAACAAAGAAGAAAGCATCCCCAGGCAGCGTGCCTTGCCTGCCAGCTGCTCGGCTTAATACTTAACCAACATTGAAAGGGGGGCTGGGGTCAGACAGGGGGCGGACCCCTATATGTGTGCAGAAGATGTATGCAAAGGCGTGCCTATTGTAATCACCCCCCCCCCCCTCATCTCTCTTTCTTTTTTCCTCCCCCTAGCCATCTGCTCTGCGGACTGCAACGAGAGGCACGGCTACTGCGAGGCCCCAGGGGGCTGTAAATGTCGCATGGGTTGGCAGGGTCCCTCCTGCAGCGATTGCGTGCGCTACCCGGGCTGCCTCCACGGCACCTGCAGCCAGCCTTGGCAGTGCAACTGTCAGGAGGGTTGGGGGGGCCTCTTTTGTGACCAAGATCTTAACTACTGCACCAACCACAAGCCGTGCGCCCACGGTGCAACCTGCACCAACACTGGTCAGGGCAGCTACACTTGTACCTGCAGGCCTGGTTATGGGGGAACGAATTGTGAGCTGGAAACGAATGAGTGTGACAGCAACCCCTGCAAAAATGGAGGCAGCTGCAATGTAAGTTTCCCACAAAATGAGTGTATTTATTTGAACGAGAAGTCAAAATGCTTGATTTTAAATCAGTGTCTATGTTAGTAGACAAAAACAACAAAGTTGGAGCTTCTGCATTTTTGAATTTGAATACAAAGGGACAATGCAATTATTTGGCCACTTTTGAATGCTTTGGTTATTGTTGGGCAGGACCTGGAAAATGACTACTCGTGCACCTGCCCGCAAGGATTCTACGGCAAAAACTGTGAAATCATTGCAATGACGTGTGCGGATGGTCCCTGCTTCAATGGTGGGACGTGTGTGGAGACCATGACGGGGGGTTACACCTGCCGCTGCCCACCCAGTTACACTGGCTCCAACTGTGAAAAGAAGCTGGATCGCTGCAGCAACAGGCCCTGTTTAAACGGTAAGTTTGCGCCCCCTTGTGGGCGTATGAAAGTACTGGCGCTCCAATGATGCTTTCCTTGCTTAATTTGAATTGACTACTTCGACAGTTTGCTTATTTATTTAGCATTTGAGTCTGTGGTCTGCCTGATGCTGACCACGTGCTTTTCCCCTCTCAGGTGGCGAGTGTCTAGACCTGGGCCAGAGCGTTCTATGCCGCTGTCAGGCGGGCTTCACCGGTGCCAACTGCCAAGTCAACATGGACGACTGCGCCTCAAACCCTTGCCAGAATGCTGGGACCTGTCAAGATGGCGTGAATGACTACATTTGCTCCTGCACCTTGGGCTACACTGGCAAGAACTGCAGCGTGCGCTCAGACGCATGCGGCGAACGTCCTTGTCAGAACGGCGGCACTTGCTTCACTCACTTCACAGGGCCCGTATGCCAGTGCCCGAAAGGATTTATGGGTCCGAGTTGCGAGTTCACGCTCCAGCCCAGTTTCAAGCCGGCTCTGCGTCAAAGCTCGCGGCCCTCTTCGGCCACGCTGACCATCTCCTGCATTCTTGCCATCCTTGTGGTGGCTCTGGTGGCCGGTATTATCTTGCTGAGGAGGCGCAGGAGGCTGCAAGGAAGGAAGCAGCTCAGCGACACAGCAGTTTACAATGACCTGGAGACGGTGAACAACCTGGGAGGAAGCGAGAGAGACTCTTTCCTCAGCCCAAATGGTCTGTTCAAGATCAGCAACAGCACAGCCCGCCTCAGCTTTGCGCCCTGTTCGGAAGGAAGGTCAGGGTACAGACACAACCCTGTGGAGAGCGGCCTGGCCAGGGCGGAATTTATATGGAGGGATGAGGCAGGCCTTGGTTCACTTGCTGGGCTAAGGTGAACGCAAGAAAATGAATATTAGCACTTGTCGCTCCTCTGTCTTTGTGTACACCAGGAGCAAAATTGGCGAGTTGAAGAAAGCCGCTGTACAACAACCGACCAAACGACGGACTACTCGAATGAAGATAATTTACAAAAAGTATATCTCTTTGACATTTAAGACCCAAAGAAAAAAACTTATTATGATCCATCTTTCGTAGGACCTACAACTCAAACCAAATACACAAAGTTACAGTACCCAACTGCTGGAAAATTTGCCTCCAATGTATGACTTGGTTTCTGATTGTCTTTTGTTGTTTTTGTTTTGTTTTTTCTTTTGCTTTTCAATCTTCCTTTGCTCATTTTTTCCTTATTGTGCGCACCATCATTTTTATACTTTATTATTTATTTATTTGGAAAAACAATGTTTATGGCTTCACTTTGATTGTCACAGAAATATATTTATATGATCCTGAATGAAGACAAACATTCTTATTTTTGATCAGTTTCATGGGCGATGGAAGATAAAATGTCCCAAAGTTATTAATGGCAGGGATAGAGGGAGAAAGCGATCATCACTTGACTGTTAACTGATCACATTGCCCTGTCATGTGCCATTGTTTGTGTTCATGCCAAAGTGTGTGTGTGGTGTTGTGTTTTCATTATTATTTAAGTTGATCATCATGTGGATTTGTTGTGAAATAAAAACATGTTTGATGTAATGAAGTTGAGACACCTAGTTTACAAGTAGATACTCCTTGAATTTAGAAAAACAGATGATTCATGCCCTAATGATGCATTTAAAAAAATAAACGTTCATAGAGCCACCGATACATAATGGAAAAAAATTGATCAAATTGAACGGGGTAAAAAATATCCCCCAAACAGAATTTAAAAGTCGCTCTGCAGTACCTGGAGGGATTCGATTATTTTTTTCAACAATCCTGGAGACTTCAAGTGCGCAATCAAATATATTTAAAAGGAAAAACATTTTATTTTCCATGATATGTCGTAAGAGCGAAAACTAATTCCATGGCAGTCTCCTCTCTGTTTATTTAAACAGGAATTGAACAGTAAAAAAAAAAAAAAAAAAAAAGAAAGTTACTTTTGTAGTGCAACTGCGTAGTTTACGTAAAGGGACAGTGTTAACCAAATAGCATGAGCGTTAATGGTGTTCCATATAAACATGTGATGGAAGCACAATTTTGAAAACAAAACACAGTCCGGCGGGACTATGCCCTGTCTGAGCTGTCGTCGCCTCCCAACGCTTCGATCCACTTCAGCTTGTAAAAAAAAAAAAGAGAGAGAGAGAGCAGAAGAAGACGCGAAACCAGTCAGACCAGTACACAACAGAGACGACATGGCATCCGACAGGACCGGTACACAACCTGGAGAAAGCGGGGACATTCATTTAATAGATGAAGATCCGTTTGAGGAATACAGCGGCCATGCCCCAAAAAGACATGCCCGGGTTACAGTCAAATACAACCGCAAAGAGCTGCAGAGACGCCTCGATGTGGAGAAGTGGATCGATGACCGTCTTGACGTGCTCTACTCTGGTCAGGTGGGTCCCACGAGAGGGAGGCACAACCGCAGGTAAATTACCTGTGCTGATCTCCTTTTTGCTTCTCTAATTCTTTTTTTTTTTTTTTGCCAAATAATGAATACAACCGGTTAGGTTTATTATTGTTTTCTTCCACCTGAGCCACAAAACAGTTTTGAATTGTCTTTGCAATGAGGCGACAGGGATCATTCAAGGTTTGGCAGTCCTGACTATCTCGCGGTCCATCTTCTGTTCTAAGAGTTAACAGAGGTGGCCGGCCACTGGGCAGGTCTGTTTCTCCTTAGAAGGACACCTCCCTCCCCTGTCTCCCTCCCCTGTCTCCCTCCCTCCCCTGTCTATCTGTAGTCCAATTCTCCTATATCTGTAATCTGTCTCAGGAGTTATTTCCTTACATGGCCTGTCTGCCTGCCTGTGAGGCGAATAAGGAAGGGGAGGGAAGACAGGATGGAGATAAACAAGTGTGCATCTCTACTGATACTGTAGCTGCCCTTTGCCTTCTTTTATTTTACTTATAAAAATCTTCTAATTGGTCTTGAGGCATGCATCCAAACTAAAGTGGAAAGAAAGAGGGACACAGAGTACAGTGGTGAAGATGAATGAATGAATGTGTCTTTCTCAGGCAGACACACAGCCGATAGATACAATAGCTACAATGGCCATTTGTTCGAAGCTTCTGTAGTGCAATTATGCCCAAACAACAGTGTTAGTATTCAAAGCCACAAATGACTGACATGCAATCTTCACTTTTCACATACGGTTAAACAAGATAAAACATCTTCAAGCTCTATGAGTCTTTGCAAGTGAGGAACTTTTCTGATTTGATTGACCCAAAATGAAATAAAAGGAAAACAACAGCTTTTGGGTCTTACAATTATTGATGAATCAATTCAGTTGGACTTGCTTGAGTACCACTAATTCTAAAAACAAACATTAGTCAGGAGTTTGACTTGTGGTATCTACCGCCGCACAAGATTTTGATATGGATGTGGCCTTTCCATGATAACCTTTCAAATGTTTTGCATCTTTATCTTACGACGTGGTATCAGGAAGAAGATATGCCTGAAGAGGTGAATATTGACGACTTAATTGACCTTCCTGATGATGTGGAACGCGTTAAAAAACTGCAGGTAAAGAAACTAACATTTGATGCCGTTATCCATGTGTGGCATATATACAATGAATATGTCCCACATTTTAATATTAAGCATTTAGATCACACTGAAAAGACAAAAGACAAGTCAAAAGGTTGAACGATACAAAGTCAAACAAATTGAAATATGTTCCACTGCATGTAACGTTTTGTATTCCGTTTTTTACAGGAGCTCCTTCAAAAGTGTAACAAAGATACTGAGGTAATATTTGGGTTTTATTCCATACATCATTTTTTTATTTTGTCCTGATCAGGTTGTGGCCAAGGCTGGCCGTTGAGGGCTGTTAGTATTTTCGTATCAAAAAATAAAAACAACAGACAATACACTGGCCCACAATTTAGAAGGAGCAGTACATGACTGCATTTAAAATATGAACAGCAAAAAGCAAATACACACAGTAGAAAAGACTGGAACGTGTACACTAGCGCCACCTGTAGGAAAATCCTTGCATTTGATGTGACACAATTGTGCTGTATTCTTCTCAAGACCTTCGTCAGAGAGCTGGTGGAGAAGCTACAGGGAGTTCATAAGGAGGAAGAGCTGCAGAGTGAAGGCGTGGAGCATCCCGTCATTGCTCACAGCCACCATCGCCATGAACCTTATCACTTCAACAAACCACACCATTTCCACCAAGGCCAGAACCAGACCCTTTGACAAGCTGCCCCAACCTCAATTATATACACACATAACACACAGTCATTAAAAACCCATAACACTCATGTATTTAATGATCCATATGATTTGTTTGTCAAATCCTTGCAAATAGATATACAAAACATTTTGTGTCTGTCTGACGATGACGTGCTTGTGGCACAGTGCGAGAGAAGAAACAAGTGGCTCTTCCGTCACTTCAAACTCATGACCATTATTTCTAAACTATTATTCATTTAAAAGTGTAGTCAAATAGAATGCATGTATGTTTTTACACATCCATCATCATAGTCATGATTAAATTGTGTTTTTTCAAGTATATTAAAATGAAACCACCAAGCTATCCTTGCAGTATTTGTTTGTTGACTACAGTATATCACATTATGGGACGATGGTCAATTACCAAAGTCTCCGTTAGGTGGCAGAAACAATTTTATCTTGAAAGCTTTTGCCATAGGGGAGTCCGGGCAAGTGTAGTGCTCCCTCCCTCCCTCCATCCTGTTCAGGGTCACAGGGGTCGCTGGAGCCTATCCCATCTGACATGGGGCAATAGGCAGACCACACCCTGAATTGCTCGGCAGCCAGTCAGAGGGTCCATATGGAGATGAACTAGCAGCCACACCCACATGCACACCATCATCATCAAGCACTCGAGTCAGGTGAGTGTACCCTGGCACCATCAATCAGCAAGTGATAATGATTGATTTCATTTCACTTCAATTTTTTATTCAACTGTTATATCTTGCCCAAGCATCTACTCCTGGTAGGTTGTAACAAAGAACCACCATGTCTTCTATATCAACTGGTATTTTTTGGTGCCATTTATGTGGGTGGACCTCAAACAAAAGATTTTTTATAACCAGACTTCATGCACAGGCACAAAGAAATGTCCGGCAGTTTCCTTTATGTGACATTAGAGCCTGATTATTACGGCCCTGCTACGGCAATGAAGTTATGTTACAAACGATATGGCATCAACCCAAGCGTCTATCATCATTGCTGCTCACTTCCGCTACGTTGCCACTGATGCATGAATGGAATTTGCACTCAAGGGCATCCATTCATCCTTCAAATTCTGCCACGCCAAGACAGAAGTTAGAGGGATTCATGGAACTGGCAGAGGGGGGGGCTGAAGCTTTGCTGGTGTAGGAGGGGTAGAAGCGACAGGACAGGCCTTTCCTCAGGAAAACATATCACCTTCCACCACAATAGAGCTGGCCAGGAAACCACGGGCAGCCACATTGCTCTCTTGAGTCCACGAGTACTTTCAGACACACTCTCGCACTCATCAGTCACACACACACGCACAAACATAAAGCCTGCACACTCCAGGATGACACGCTACTGAAATACTACAAGGATCATTTTCTTCTCAGGTAAGACTGCATTTTTGGTGGCTTTCACATTGCTCCATCGCTCGATTGTGTTTTCTAAAAATGTTTCTTTATCCATACAGGTGTGATACAGGTAACGTTGCTAATAGATGATGACACTTGCTTTGTCTATTATTACAGCATCAAATACAGTTGAAATATTTGTCATGAATCATTTTTGTATAAAGTCAAGAAACGGCACAGGTGGAGTGATAGACTCATTCTTTTTTGTCCCTTGTTCTTGTTCAACAGTTCAAATCTCAAGCACAAACATGCCTATTCTAAAGAAGCTCCCAGGTAGGTCAAAGAGCTGCCATGAGTTCCCCAGAGTGAATGGTGAACTTATTCTCCCGAGGCTTGACCTGGACCTCAAGGACTTAAATGATCTGAATGAATTGCACGAACTGAAGGATCTGAAAAAGAACCTGAACCCTTTTGAGGACGTTGACTTGGATGAGGATGAGAGGAACGACGGTGACATGGGGCTCATTATGGGAGAGGTCAGGGGTAACCTCCAGCTCAGGTCCTCTCGAGATGGAGAAGAGGAGGAAAACGAGCTGAATGCCGAGAGGCACGGCGCGGGAACTCTTAAAGGAAAGCCGCTAAGGGGCACCCTGGAGCGCATTTGTGGTGTGTCGCCACTGAAAACCCTTGGAAAATTGGGCAAGGGGCTCCGCAAATCTGGACGGAGTGTGTGGGGGCACAGTTTACCCCGCTACAGCCCTGGAGACTCAAACACACTCCCAACACAACGGGAAAAAAGGAAAGGACTACGCAGAAGCTCAGAAGGAATTATGACTTTATTCCGGTGAGGATGGCCACACACACAATTGTTGCCACGTGTGTATATGTGTGTAAATGTGTGTGTGCGGCAAAAATGCGTTCCGTTCAGGTCACTTTCGTCCAAATTCTGAACGAGTTCATGAACTTTTGTTGAGGTACAACCCGAGCCTTTATACTGTAAGACATTCGGCCTATATAACATAATAAAGGCTGACACGACAACGGGACAAAGCATACAAAGGAAATGGCAGCTGCATAAGTGATACATTAAGCGACACATCGCAAAACGACAAAGTGTCAAGAAACAATCTACGTATCTATCCATTTGGTCATGAGTGAGGCATCTGCACCCCCTCCCTATTTCTGTTTTTAATTCTGCGGCTCCTGTGCAGCGTTACCGGCGGCCGTCGCAAGGAGGAGCGCAGAGAAAGCCTGCCCTGTGGGGACCTGAGTGCAGACGGTGAGGCGGAGGCGGAGGCGGAGGCATCTCGGCGGCCCTCTTTCCTCAGGATGGTCACCCTTGGCAAGATGAAGAGGGAATCCATGTCTGACCAGGCTTCACAGGAGACTGATGAGGAAACCGAGGAAAAGGAACCAGTGGTCAAAACCAGAGAGCCCCTCTCAGGTAGACAACCAGGATATCTCTGATCACAAGTGATGCTATGACTTATTGTGTTGAATCCAAAGCTCGTTGGTCGGTCCATAAATTTGAGCTTCCACTGTAATTCTTGGGGACAACTGCCTTGACTATATGGCTCCTTGCCTAATAAATTGCGACTGACGTGAACTCCACGTAATCCTGAGTCATTGGATTCAATCAACAGTCTGTTAAACCAGGAAACGAGTGCACTTCCTATACCCTCGTTCAACGTATTTTTGCTCGACTGACTACGCAGGGAACAATGTTTGTCATGGAAAAGAGACAAAAATAGATCCGACTCGGGAGCCATCAAAGTCACATGGACCTTCGTGCAATGTCCAGGGTTTAGTCTGTAGTTCATTCATTCATGTATCTGAGATCTTTTCCGGACCACTGAAACTAATTTGCTTTACTCTCAACAGTACTGGAGATTTTACAGTTAGTCAACCATCGAGATCTGCTCCTTGCTGACACGCACATCCAGGAGCTGGAACGAGAGTGTGAGCTGCTCTCTCTTTTGCCGTCAAGTCCCGTCGTCAGTCCTGCTCCCTTCGGCGCTTCTGGCATGAGTCCTTTATCGTCTTCATCCTTGGATGAGTCACTCAGCTCCAACGCAACTCAGGATTCAAGCCGTCGTAAAGAGAAAGACGTGGAGCTTCTCTACGAGGCTTTAATGAGAGAGATGTGGGATGTGGTCCGCGAGTCTCTCCGTCAGCCCAGTGCCGGACACAACCTCGGGTATGTGGTACTGGTTATTCAGCAGGAGGAGAATGCGGATGTGGCCTGGGCTGTCAGAGAGAAGAACAAGCTAGAGCGAGATCTGGACGCAGCTCCCCAGATCCAACAAAGCCACCGTCCTCGACGATTGAAAATGAAGTGGAGAGAAGCTGTGGCGGAGGCTGCTGACTGGAGCCTGCCCAACCAGGTGGACACTCAGGCGGGCCAGCTGGCCTCCTACCTGGAGCGTCTGAGGAGTCGGATGGTGGATGACCTGGACGCGGCCAAGAGGAATGCTGTGTCCATTTACCCCGAGGAGTTTTCTGCATTCCAGGTGTATGTGGAAAGTTATCATCAAGCCGTGGCTAAACGTCTACGGACACTTACCCATGGCCCGCTGCAGATTACCGATGTCTATTCACTGTTGGATTGGTTCTACAACATCTACAACCGGTAGAGTACATCAGTCATAGCGTGAAAACCACTCAAATAGCTTTTTTTGAATCACATCTTTCTCTTCCAAGTGATGTCCTGGGAACCATTGGCACCGCAACGCCTATCAACTATGGTTCCCTGGAACCTCTTCTGCCTCAAGACACGGTGGACCGATTGGAAACGGAGTGTCTTAGCATTGTCAAGGTAAGAAAAGTGTTTTATTTGACTGCCCCGCCCGATGTAACAAGGCTCATTTAATGTCTATTGGATTGGCAGGAGAAGGTGTCCAAAGAGCTCATTCAGGTTCTGGATGACGAAGAGAGGCGATGGGCCCAGACGCTACACATTGAGGAGTATCAGTCCCACCTAGCACCGTCGGTCATTCAGGTCATATTTTTTGTCTGGTGACATTTACAGACTTAACTGCTATGTATGATGCATAACTGAGGAATTTTACAATTCCAGAGGCTGAAGGTAGATCTGGACAAATCTACTTCTGTGAACCAATTCCTAGGGGCAAGGGTGGCTCGCTTTAGTCTCATCGGTTTGGCTGACTTTCTTCATAGGTGAGTTGAAAAATCGGGATCTGGGCTTCATGGGAAATTGCTTCTGCTGGACGTAGCTTTGGGCTCTTTGTGGATCCGGATTTTCAAAGCAAATGTTGTGTGCAGTTTCCAAAGGAAAGTGCAGATGTTCCACGAGACCCAGGCAGAGTTTGGCGATCGAGGAGATGGATATGTTTCCAGGACCATAGCGCTAGTCAACTGCTGCCCTCCTCTCAGGTAAAATCTTGCAATTTTATTTTGAAGATGGCTTTCAGAATGTGAATATTCATGTTCTTGTTGGACACGGTAGAGCCTTTGTGGAGCGCTGCAGGCAGTGTGATCCGCAGGCCAGCGAGCCTTCAGCAAAAAGAGCCAACTCCTCCCTGGACAAGATCATCAACCTTTCTGTGAAGGTGCTGGCCGATAGACTGTTTGAGCACATTAGGGTGAGCAAATGTCCAACCGTTTAGTCGGTCGGACAGCTCCCGTTTGAACCGTCCATTGTCATTTCCAGCCATTTTTTGACAAAATGATCAAGAGAAAATGGCTGACCAACACCGATACCTTCGGGGCCATCGAAACCAGCATTAAACAACACTTCAAAAAGTTCAGACGGATGGATCCTCCACCGTATCAGGTATGGATTGTTTGACCAGGTTTCTAAGAGAATATTTTCATTGGATTTTTTTTTCCTTCACCGACATAGACGCTGGTGGGTGAGGTGCACCGCCGGGTCCTGGTCGAGTATGTACGAGCCATCATGCGGGGTCGGCTCATTTGCACCTCGTCCAAGATGAGAAAGAGAATGGCTTTCCGCTTACAAGACGAAGCCAAACAGATTAAAGGGCTCTTTCAGGATTTGGTGAGTCGGTTCTTCATACAAAACAATTTGCTATCGGGTAATGCAGAGATGAAAGTCTGCACTAGGACCGAATAGAATGGCAAGGATGGTTGCAGGCTCCATCTGCCCCTCCAACTTCCGAAGTCAGGACGAAGCCAGACACTGTTGATACAGCAGGGAGTTATGACAAATGGTTGCAGCCGGCGAGTTGGAGATGGATGATCTCAGCTTACGTTAGCACTAACCCGAAAGGGGAAGAGGCTGTAAAACAACTTGGCCTGACAGCGTGCCATTTGCCCTCTTTCTGTGCCCGAGTTCAAACAAGTGTCCGTCACCTCGCTTGACAACAGGAAGCTGCTGTGTTCAGAGGGAACTTCCTGTTCCTGTCAGCTGGCTGACTTTGAAGTGAGTGCGGGATGGCCTTGATGGCCTTTTTCGCTGAAGAGGAGAATGAATTGACTGTGAAAAATGGAAACTGGCAAGGGAGGCAGGGAGGCGGCAGAGTTTTAGTGACGGGAGAAAACGATTATTTTTAGCAAATGTCAAACCAAAGAATTCCGCTGTCTTTGGAGGCAAACAATAGCCAGGAAAAACGGAATTTTATTATTTACTTAGTAAACATTTTTGCTTTGCCTTTGAGAAACTTTGACTCAACTTTATTCATCCCTTAGATGACCTTTTCAGCAAATTCTAGTAGCTTAGTACAGACAACACATAAGAATCTCTAAATAATGGTAACAATATCAAACAAATGAATAAAGTCAATGCATAAAATAATGCTGAATGGCAAACATTATGACGGTAAATAATCCGATTTGCATGTTTGTTTCAGGAATCAAGTTCATCTTGGTTGGACAGTCTCATCTGCCACCTAGCTGATGTTGTTCTCCTCGAAGACACGCCCTCCATCCAGATGGAGGTTGCTGTACTGGTCAAAGAGTTTCCAGATATTCGGTAAGAGTTGAACACCTTTTCTTTATGTGAATACATCTTGTCAGCATGTGTCTATAAGAAGAATTTCTGGATTTATATTCTGCATGCTTGGGCTGTTGTTTTTGGCATCCAGCCAAGGGAAATCTATGCGTATGTATGTTTTTTTTGTCACAATGGATCAAAACAAGGAAAGGCGCATGAAAACATATCATCCATTAACTTTGCTATTTTTGGGTTTGCTATTCTGTTGTGAGAGTGAATAAGGCGACGAGGCCTCAGGCTAGGAGGGGGTGAGGCTCAACTGCCAAAGATGTTTGTTCACAGATTAAGACTTGAGATGACACTTGGCAACCTTAGCGCCTGTGACGCAGAAGTCTCCAAAGAGCAGACAGGAAGCTGCTGCCGAGTACTTCCTGTTCCTGTCACCCAGCAGGAGACAGACTGGTGCCACGTAGGGAGAGAGAGAGAGAGAGAGATAGCTCCCTCCATAGACCTGAGACCCTTTTTATTTACTCTGGTATTCCGTCTTGGTATTTTAGGACATTCCTGCTTCATGAATCATTTCGGTAGTCCTGACTGGATTATCTTTTGTGTTTCATCAAAAACGTTTGGAAAACAATGCCCATCAATCCTACTTGGATGGATTAACAGTGACCTAAATGATACCAAAAATACTTTTTAAGCTAAAGAAAAAATTCTGACAGAATGAATCCGATTATTCGATGAATTGATGGAATAATCGATAGGATAATCAATTCTAAAAATATTCAATAGTGACGGCAGCCCTTCTGGTAAGTGGACTAATATTTGCTTACGGCACATACAAAAAACCAGTAGTTGCTTCCCAGAAACAGATGACTCAGACGGATGTGATAAAAAGTCATTACTGTCCGTCCTGATGACGCCCATGTCATCACCTTCCACTCACCACCTCCGTCTGTCCGTGTCCTTCCTCACACCAGGCAGAAGCACGTCTCCACCCTGCTGAATATCCGAGGCATGATGCGCCAGACGGAGCGTCTGGAAATTCTCAACATAGTCAAAGACTTTCAATGCGGCTCGACCTTAATCAGCCGGGATCACGCCATCTTTACTGATATTCCCATCACTTCGGAGATGCACTGCATTAGCCTGGGATTCCTGCGTCTCGCCATGGCTGTCACCAATTGGTTCTCGGAGCACCGACCGAGGCGAAACCGTAGAAAAAGTGGCGGAAACGCAAGTGGCACTAACGCAAGTGGCACAAAGGCAAGTGGCAGAAAGGCAAGTGGCAGAAAGGCAAGAGCTCAATCCACTGAGAATCAGGACATTGACGACATGAATCAATTTAACAGAGAAGAGTAGAAAAATGGTGTGAAAGTGAAGAAGAGCAGTTGCAGTCATACTGTGATAAGATGAGACATATACGCACCTTGCCAAAAAATGGAGCGTGCTGACCCTATGTAAAGAAACTTGACTTGAGGTACTGCTCCTTCTGATCACACTCGCGTAACACATGACCTTTTGTTTTATTCCTGATCTCAACAAGTCATTAACTCATTCACTGGCAACCCAGTGAATATCTTTGACGTCTATAACTGTCAATGGCACTGAATGAATTAAGAAACAATTCAGCTTCAGCTTTCTAAAATGATAATGCCATCATAGCAGAGGCAATTCAATATGATGCTTTGTTGTTTATCATTTATTTACCTGGCAATATATATATATATATATATATATGGAGATATATATATATACACTGTACCCACGTTTGGTTTATACACAAAAGTGATGTGTTGAACTCTTCACTGTGAATGATATGGATCTATTGCTGGAAACTTAATAAAGACCCATTGATTGGGTAGATTGAGCCGCTTTTATAAATAATAGTTCATAGAATTTATATGTATATAATAATTTATATGTTTATATTATATATCTATTTAAAATGTATATAATTTTATAATAATGAATAACGATGCTTAGGTGTAAAGTTTAGGGAAATGAGCTTCAATATTTATTATTATTCTGGAAATATTGTCCTGTTCCCATCTCCCTGCTTCTAGCTTTAGCTGTTGTGCTCCCTGAACATGGGCGTGTCAAGCAGCAGCTATTTTCAACAATACGTACGTATATCAAACAGACCAGGTTGTGACGCAGAAGCAACACTGCCTCAATATAAACACAAATGCACACGTGTTTATCTTAAGGATATGGCCGATCTTGAAATATAGGGCTCCACCGACCTTACTCGATGACGCTCAGCTTGTGAATATCAAAAAAGGTCACACAACCCCGAGGCCAACAACGGGATGTTTTGCGGTAAACAAAGATTTCCTGTTGTCCTGTGAGGTGCCAACGGATGCTTTAATTGGAGCCAAGTTTACGTTTAGCCCTGGGGGGAATTTCCTCTCGGACACTCTGAGTGAATGTGCGGTGCATGTGAGTTTTCTTATTTATTGTTTTGATGTCAAAGTTGCCCGTGGACTCCATATAGGAATTCATCTGGATAATCAAATCATTCTCGAGACTGTTAAACTTGTCTATCAAAAGTGTATTCATAAAAAAGAAATAATTCAATATCTTAGTTGTTAAAGTTTAGACAATCAAATTCTAGATGACCTATTTTGCCAAGTTGTTAACCTCTAATCAGTGCCTCATTATTTTTGGCCCCCAGTTTATACAATAACGTGTGCGTGTTTGTGTGTGCGTGTTTTAACGCGTTCCATGCAGCCAGAGTACGGACAAGGGAAAAACATTAAATGGGAATCATTTGAATGTTGGCTTTGGCAATGTCAATTGTCTGTTGGATGTTTCTGCGAAATCATTATCAGACATCCTTTCATATATCAAGATAATGGCCTGTTTTTCAGGCATCCCATGTGGGGAATGGCATTTGCCAATGAGAAAGGCAGGTAGGAAGAAATTCTTGATGGAGGTTTCTCCATCTGCGAGCTTTCAAAGAGGAAGAGTAGTCAGTATCACAATGCAATCCCTGGGAAGCACTCCTCTACTTCCTCTCATTAACACGGCCGGCCGGTCGGTCGGTCGTTCGGCCGGCCGGCTCTGCGATGGAAAATCCATCTGGCTGGATTTGCTGTTTGTTTTGGGAAGCAAGCATTGCCCTGTCTTTGTTTTCACTGTCATGCAATTTCATGCGTGCAGACTTTTCCCTTTGTTTTCCTGCCTGTCATTCTTCGTATATCTATAAGGACGCGATCCAGTGCCATCAGGATTCTTTGCTTCTAATGACTTTTTCTTCCTTTGTTGGCTGGTCAAAGTCCATGCACCATACATGCATTGTTTTGCAATTATAGGGATTGATGTTTGGCAGTCTGCCTTATAAGAGAAAGGAATCTCAGCTCGGGCTGATTATATAAATGTGTATAAAACAATATATATGTATAAAATTATATATATATTCCTTTAGCTTAATGCTAATTAATAATGAGTGTTTATGTCTGAAGCTTAAAGGCATGTTTACCTGAGGTGTGGTCAAGTTCAGCAGACACGTTGCGTAACCCACGTAAACTTCCGGCAAGATGCCAAAGCCAGAACCTAGCGTCCTCACCCACGTCCAGAACATACTGTCACTCAGGATGGCTGCCCACTTGAAGCAAAACAATGGTACACTTTGTCACTGCGGTTGGGATATCCTGATTTATGCTATCTGGGGTCTCCATCAAGTGCAACTTTATTTAGCAACGTGGAGGTGCATGCTCCAGACGCCCCCCCGTAAGATTAGACATGGCAAAATGTTCATTTCACTGTGAGCAGACATTAAATCATGGCTCTCAAAGCCAGTGCAGGAAGTTCACCTTTGTTCAAAACTGGACCTACAGTCCAAAATAAACTCTTGGAAAGTATTCATATGAAATTAGTCACTCTTGAAATTTATGACCAAAACATCTGCATGAGAATTTCGATGAATCCCCAAAAGAATGTCCTGGGTGGACATGTGGATATGAATGTTGTGCTGGCCTGTTGCCATTGAGACTGTAAACATCCCAACCTGTGGGCTTATTTGTTTTCCTTTGTTTAAACTATTTTGACGTCTCTATAATAGAGAGAGAAAAACAGGGTGAGGCGTTTGTTGCTGGAGCGGTATTTATGTGAGCACATCCCATTTGCCTCACAAACTTGGCTGGACTGGACTGCTTCCAAATACAAATCAGCCAGCGATACATCCATCAATTCAAAGATAAAAACGCTTGTTTTTGGCCAATAGTACCGATTGACTGGCCGAGAATGAAAGAAGCCTTTTGTGGGACAAAGGCAGCAGTTGTTGTTTGTGAAGAAGTGTCCCCAAGCCCCCCCCCAGCCACCCCCCCAGCCTTTGCTTTGCTAAACATTTTTCTCCTGCTATTTTGCAAAGAGGAAAACTACTTTGCATTTTGTAGTTAAACAATGGTTCCTCTTGTGAAATATGGCAACAGGCGGCTCACCTTTGGCTCCTTGTGCTTTCTCCCTAGGCTTATTTACGCAAGCAGGTTGTGTTCTTCACCCCACCAGGAAGAGGTGTTGCAGGAAAGCCACAAAGCGCTGGTCACATTTAGAGTAAACCGACTGCCACAGACTTGCAAATAGGCCTTGTCTTGTCTGAAGAAGGTGAATAGAAGGGTAAACACAGACATGACCTCTGCGCTACTATCAGGAGGAGGGTCCATTCGGTACCCCTCCCTGCATATTTCCACATTGTTTTGAGGTTGGGCTGACCTCAAGCATAACCCGTGTGCTAAACTCCATGTTTAGACATCTGGATAGGAGTTGAATTTTTATTTATTTATTTACCCTGTGGGTAAAAGCAGTACAGATAACGGATCTTTATTCATGTATTTATTTGGCTGTGTGTCTGATTTGCGCTGCCCCCGTAATATGTGCTCAATGCATACCTATTGTCTGACATGACATTAATTTGAGTCACTCAGCCCTAAATTAGGCCAAGCACGCTTCTTTTACATGCACGCTTACTGTCTTTGGATAATTTGAACACTTGCAGCGCCAAGGAGAGTTATTAATGCAACGCAAACTCTCTCACCCCTCCCTGAACCACAATCAATCTTTCATCAGGAAAGCATTTAAGCAGGAGCCTAATGACTCCACATCCTTCTGCCCTCCTGCTGACAGTGCTTGGCAAAGCTGGCCCGGTTTAACAATCGCTCCCTTCTGCCCTTTGACACATGAACTTGCTTCTCTTTACTCAGACTTGTCAGGGTAATCTGTATGACCTAAACCTCCTTTGGTGATTATTTCAAAATGTGTGCAAAATGTGTGGAAAGAGGACAACTGCACAACCAAACAGAAGAGCCGACGGTGTGCACTTTCTAGCTCACTCGTGACATCTAGTGGGCACATGGGGGAAATGATACGTTTCAAGATTTCATCTGCTATACTTGCCTTTGTACAGCCGGTGTCAGTAGAGAGCTAATGTGAACGAAACCTCGATGAACTGATGGCTGATTCATGAGGCTTTACTTTGCCCATCACTAGGTGGCAACGTGCAGGTGTTGTAGGTGAGAATCAAACTCAGAAAATCAAAGCAAAATGTCCATCTTTAAAGTCAAACAGATTAACTGCAATACAACGACTGCGTTTAATTTGAAATATGCGTAAACGTTGAGTTGAACCTGTCAGTTTTTGCGTTGTGCCCGTGTAAAGAAAAAATCCAAAACAACTTTGACAGGAAATGTGGAGATTAGATTTTCAAAATAAAAGAACTGTAACCGAACATTATCAATTGTATTTATATAACCGTAGGCAGCACTATCAAATGAAATAGTTCTTACCCTGTGAGTGTTTGCTACAGTTTTAATAACCAGCCCCGCATAAAATAGATCCATCCTCATTTAGAATGAATATAAATCAACTTGAATAATTGGATGCATGTATTTTAATGTTGTAATGTATATTTGGGTTTAAATGTGTTGCCGAGGTTTGCAAGCAACAAACGTCTTTTATTATTATTATTTTTAAATAATGCTTTTAATATTGCACATTCGCAGGGTGCAGCACGATGAATGATCTGATTGGGGAATGTTCAATTTTGCTTCAAGGGCATGGATGGATGGATGCAGTGCTTACGATCAAGGCCGACGTGCAGCCTTTGATGCTTTTTAAGTCTTGTTAGTCCTGCCACTCCACTCAGTGCTCCTTCTTCTTCTTCGTGGCGTGGCGTGGCGTGGCGTAGTGGTGCAGCGGCGCAGCGCAGCGCAGCACACCGAGCGACCGAGCGAGCGAGAGAGCGAGAATACCGATTTGTGACCACTTTGGCCTATTTCTCCGCTGCACCTTCCCTCTTCGACTGGGTCTCCCGAGAGCAGCTGTCAAGCGGGCGTGCTGCATTGGCATCGATGGGCTAAAATCCCCAAATAAGATTTGATGTGCGCGACGGAGATGACACAATCCAGAAGAAGCCGGGTTTGTTTTGTGCAGCAATGAAGCCAGGGGGTGGATAGTCAGTCAGTCAGTCAGTCAGTCCGTCCGTCTGTCAGTCGCCACAGAGACGCTGGGCTCCGGCCAAACATTTCTGCATTTTAGCACATATTCCATGCTACGGATTTGCATTTGCTGCATCGCCGATCGACCGTGTTCTCTGGTCTCCATTTTTTTTTTTTTTTTTCCCCCTGCAAA
The DNA here is from genome assembly GCF_024217435.2 of Syngnathus scovelli. Lineage (NCBI taxonomy): Eukaryota > Metazoa > Chordata > Actinopteri > Syngnathiformes > Syngnathidae > Syngnathus > Syngnathus scovelli. The sequence goes on from NC_090861.1 coordinate 895,722, forward strand.
GTGCATAGTGGATGGAAGATGCAGCTGCTTTGAGGACACCCCCCTCCGGATAGCAATTCCTGCCATGACAGGCAGAGGTCTGCTCTCAACCGCGGCTCGGCCGGTTGAAGAAGAGGCAGATTGATTCGAGACGGCGGATGTTATTCTGCCGGTGGAGCCTACAAAAGCGCTCACTCAAAACACGCCGCGATTGTCACTCAGGGAAAGGGGAGGAAAAAACATGTCCTCTCGATCTGCATTACCGTCTGGCAACGACAGGAGTACTGGAGACCATGTAAGTGCAGCTGCAGCCTAAAGCTTGTTTTGGGGGGCATTAGGGGGAGAAATGCGTTCTCAAAATCATCTTCATTGGCATGCATTCGCTGCTATTTTTATCTTACGGGTTGGATGCATAGCGTGATGTGTTGGTTCGTGATTGCGTTGGGACTCCAAAAAATAATTGGATTTATATTTGTGTGAAAAAAAAACCGGGCAAACCCCGAGTGCCTTTGCATGCACGTACAGCTCGGTGCAGGGAAGCAGCCCTCTGCATGCAATATGCGCAGAAAGCCATAAAAGCAGCTGTCACGTCTTATTATAAGGCTGTATGGAGATTGTGATGTCACAATCCCCCCTCACCGCCGCCGCCGTTGCTGCTGCTGCTTCCTCTGTGTGCATGCATGCATGCATGCATGCATTCTCCGGCAATCAGGTGGGTGGGACGGCTGCACAGGCCAAAACAAATGTATAGTGCATACCTGCCTGCCTTGTTCGTATGACGCGAGGGGGGGATTACTGCATGGAATGATGTGCAGTCAGTGCTTGCGCAGGCTGCTTAGCGCCCAACCCTAGTGGCTGGCTGGCTGGCTGGCAGGCAGGCTGGCAGACAGCGACCGCCATGTATGCATCCACTACATTGCAAAGCAGATACATCTTATCTATCTATCTATCTATCTATCTATCTATCTATCTATCTATCTATCTATCTATCTATCTATCTATCTATCTATCTATCTATCTATCTATCTATCTATACATCTATCTATCTATCTATACATCTATCTATACATCTATACATCTATACATCTATCTATCTATACATCTAGCACAGATTGATGTTGCATGTGACCCCCCCCCCCCACCTCCTTGATTGTTAGCAGAGCTTTTAGCACATAAAGGTGGTTAAGCCAGAGAGGCAGTGTGTGTGTGTGTGTGAGGGTTTACAAGATGCATGCATGATTGATTATGAATTGACAGCCACCCTTTCCATTAGAATAATCTTGATCTGCTTTCCACAATGAAGTGATTATGGTAGATGAGTGATTTGAACAGCCGAGATGTTGCCACAGTTGAGGAAGGGTTGGCGCGTGGATTCACATGCTCGGGCCTCTTGTTAATATCATTTTTTTTATTTAAAAAAAGCCCACAATGCTTTTGCTTGTGGCTTCTCATTGCCTATAGTTATTCCAAATGGGCTCTGGATGAGTCGTGAGAGGAGGAATGGCAGTACGTCTGAGAGTTTGTACATGCCTGTTTGTGCGTGTGTGAGTGTGTGTAGATGGCATGCTGGGTGGATGGAAGTGCGATGCCTTGGAGCCCGGAACTGGCCAGGGACTACTGTGTCAGCATCTGCTCCCTTTTTGAGTCTAACCTCCTTTTATTTGTTTGTCTTTGCGTACGTACGTATGTACGTGCTAGCGTAGCTCACCCACTTCTCACTGTGACATGGTGCTTCCTCTGCCTTCTGCTTTTAGCTGTCACTCTACCAATTGCTTTGCCTTTCTTGCATAAGTGTTGATGAATTTTAATCCCAGAAAGTACTAAGTGAATATATGCACGGCTATTTGAATATCACTTGGTATGTAAGCATTATGCTGGCAAATCAGGTTGATTGTGTTCACACCCACAGCGGCGCAAAATGCCCTTTTTAAACTGCACCAAGTAAAAACAAAGTCCCTGCACAGACTGCTTGCTCTGTGTGACGATGTTGGCCAAGTAATATTTATGTTAAAGCTTCCTTTTTTTTTTTTGCAGCATGTGTTGTTGGGAGCCAGCCGTGCGGACAAGGCGACGAGTCAGTCCAGCCGTTCGCTCGGTGCACGGTGCAGGAACTCTATCGCCTCCTGCTCTGATGAGCAGCCTCACATTGGAAACTATCGTTTACTCAAGACTATCGGCAAGGGAAATTTTGCCAAGGTCAAGCTGGCGCGCCACATCCTGACGGGCAGAGAGGTAAGATATCAAACGATTATGGAGAAATCAAGGGAAACATTTGCAATATTTTTAGCCACGCTAATGTTCTCCTAATTAAAACCATCTCCAACTGACCAAGCAGGATGTTTCATTTGAATTGTGTTGTGATAAGATCATTACAAATCTTTCTCTCCCCAAATAATTGTTTTCCAGGTCGCAATAAAAATCATAGACAAAACTCAGTTGAATCCAACCAGCCTACAAAAGGTAAGTTACCGCGCTGTCATGCAGAGAAGAGAAGTGCTTTCCATTATTTACAACTATCCTCTGTAAAAAAAAAAAAAAAAAAAAAAAAAAAAAAAACCTCAAATAATGGTAAGTAACAGACTGGTCAATTGTACCACTTCACAATGACCTTTGGAAGTTTACGGGGAATGGTCGCAGAGCGCCTTTCAGCAACAGATGAATGTTCGAAGTGAAATGACCCTGTCACTTTAATTGATTTAAATCGGAATGCCCAGCTTTGCTATGTGAAGGAAAACCAGGGAAGGGGAAAAAGCATTTTCAACAATTTTCCCGCACTATCAAAGTGGGAGCAAAGTGGGAATTTATTTCAGCCCACACGTAAAGGTCCGTGATTATCGGCAAACACTGCAAATTCCCCTTTCTGTGATCACCTTTTTTTTTCTTTCTTTCTATCTTTGGCTTGCGCAATTGATGACAGCTAACAATTGTCACAGTTTCACAGTGGACAGGCCGTCGACAGCTTTTATGACTACTTGTTTTCCGGACAATCGCATTTGGTTAGAGCTGTATTTCTCAGGAATCGCTCTTGTATTTCTTTTTGTATCCTCTTTATTTACATTTCAGTACACAGAATCATCATTTTAGATATTTGCTTTTGTGGCCAATATATTGTCACTCGAGTTTTTCCAAAACGCTCACCATCGTCAACTTTTTCCTGCTGGTCAGCATGTTGACGTTTGAGCCTAAATGGTGGACACCGTGCATGAAGGTCAAATGAAGCCAGTGCACTTTTTTTTTGGCAGCAATCAAGGGCAACTGCAGCATAGCACTCAAAGGCGCAGTACAGTGGAATGCCGCTTTTCGCTATGCTGTCCTGTGAATAATAGGAATTGGCATCAAATGAGTGACCATTATAAATACACAGAAATAAAAGTGTACATAGAAATCGTTCCTGTCCAGTAGGTGGCAGTATGTAATCCTGTAATCCGCCAATCAAAAAAAACAAAATAAAACAACATATATATGTGTGTGTGTGGGGCCCGCTGTATAGTCATCTGGAGCTGGACAGATAGATATAATACAAAGATGGCACGTCAAAAGCTCTTGTGCTCTGCCATGTGTGGCCTAATATGACTGAATCAGTCAGGTAAGCGTAAAAAGCTCACGTTGAAGAGATGAAGCCTTCATAGAAGCATCCAATCAAGCCATATTTGCCCTTAATGCCGCTTACGTGCACATATGGGCCAAAGAGTCTCAATCACTGAACCGTAAGTCTGTCCTTCTCATACTTAGCATGAGTTGCATTGCTCCAGGGCGACCATTGCAGAGAACGTAAATGAATCAACGAAAAATTGAATCTTTTTTATAGTTACATGCCCAGAAATGGGCATTTTAAATCACCCCCTCCAAAAAAAAAAAGAATTCCTTTAATACAATAGGATAAATGAAAATAATTCTTTCTCTCAGTCTTTGTATTTTTGTCCAACAAAAGCAATGACCTTGGGTTGTTCTGAGGGCTTTTGTAAATAAACGCAATTTCCGATCCGCTGCCCTTTTGATCGCAGACATCCATTAATCCTAGTCATTTTTTTTTTTTTTAGCTCAGATGCTTACATCATAGTCAAATAATTAAATGCTTGACCCGAGTCTTCCTACTTTGGTAGCCAACCAGCTGTTGTGAGAGAGACCCTGGTGCCACATTTAGGTCATGACAGAGGATTTGTCATTTTACAATTTGCCATTGATGATGGTGGCGGCATTTCCTCACATGCCCATGGTTTAATGGCAACGGGAATTCATGTCGAGGGCAAATCTGTCAGCAAATGTACAGGGGTGGACAAGAGAGGCACAGATGGCCAAATCAGGCTCCAACATCACCAGAGAGATTTCGTAGAAATGACAATTTCAACTGCCCTTTCATTTGAGGTTTATGTCATAATTGAGGTCATTTGCTAGGCTGTTGCCGGGAAGGAAAACATGACAATCACACATCGTTACTACGTATATGCCAAGATTCATATAAGCACAGCTGGAGAAGCTGAGAAAGATGGTAGTCTTAATACCTGGGTTGCTATGGCAACAGTGACGTTGGCCTTTGCAAAGAGAGAAGATGGCGAGACATGGAGGAGGAGGGAATAGAGGGAGAAACAAGATGCGATGAGGGCAAATGGGAGAAAAAAGTGAAACCAGCACTCATTTACAAGGAATTGGTTTATTTAGTTCTTTTCATTGGAGGGCCTTGTTCTTATTTAAATATTTTCATTAATTTTTTATTTTCATTATATTTTTGTTTATTTATATTGAATGATTTTTAAAAAAATAATTTTTGGGGGTTGTCGACCGAAAGATGCACATTGGCAATTAAACACAAGCACCTTAACATGATGAGTTCATCTTGTACTTAACTATTGATATCAAACCTAAATGTGACAACACAAATATTTGCATATCATTTTTTTATAATGAAACAAATAACTACATTGAAGTGCCAAAATGTGATGTATTGTATTATATAGATGTTGTGTCTTTCCAGCTCTTTCGAGAGGTACGAATAATGAAAGGCTTGAATCACCCCAACATAGGTAAGGAAGACTCCAGTTTGTATCCACAACGTGACCCGTACGCACTACACATTTTGATTTGGGGTTTCTGTTTTGGGCCACAGTGCAGCTGTTCGAGGTGATTGAGACAGATAAGACCCTTTACCTGATCATGGAGTATGCCAGTGGAGGTGGGTAAAATGTGCCACCAAGAAATTGTAATCACCATTTAGCCACATTTCCACCATTTTGCTAATGGTGAGAAAACAAGTAGGGAACGTTTTGTTCCCCCGCCAACTCCACTGCACTACTGAGAAGAACAAAAGCACTCAAATAGGAAATGCTAATGTGAGCCAGTGGCACATTCCATTTCTCCACCGACCAATCATGGCTGCTATCTGAAGAAATAATATATATATTTTTTCTTTTCTGTTTACCATTCCCAATCACAGGTGAAGTGTTTGACTACCTCGTGTCTCATGGAAGAATGAAGGAGGTTGAAGCCAGGGCCAAATTTCGACAGGTATAAAAAAAAACAACAACATTCTTTTATGCAGCAAACTTGATATGTATTCATAGAATTAAAATTGAAAGACTAATATTTGTAAAATGACTTTATGTTTGCAGATTGTTTCTGCTGTCCACTATTGCCACACTAAGAATATTGTCCACCGAGATTTGAAGGTAAGAAAGCTGAGAAGATGTTTTTGGGCTTTTTGGATTAAGGCTAGTTCAAGACATAATCTCCGACTAGTCTTAATCTTTGTGCGTGAAAATGGCCCCATAGCGTCTTAATCACACAGTATGGAGAGTTTCAAAGTGGGCGAACGCTGGCATGTGTTGGAATAGATTACGGAGCACACGCATGAGTCACGTGAAGCTATCAGTGTTGTTGGACAACATGGAGTCACTCCTCCCCCTTTCCCATCTGTTACATACATCCTTCTTTTTTCCCTCCCATTCGAGGTGACGTTTTGTCTTCCAACCTACCTAATCTCATTTCACTTTCTCCTCCTTCATCCTATTATTTCCTTCATCATTCTCTGCACTCCTCTTCCATACTTAGCTTCTCTTCCTCTGCATCTACTATGTGCACAGGCCGAGAATCTCCTGCTGGATGCAGATGCCAACATCAAGATTGCAGATTTTGGTTTCAGCAATGAGTTCACACTTGGCAACAAGCTGGACACCTTCTGTGGCTCGCCACCCTATGCTGCCCCTGAACTTTTCCAGGGAAAGAAATATGATGGACCAGAAGTGGATGTCTGGAGTCTCGGAGTCATCCTGTACACGCTTGTCAGTGGCTCGCTGCCTTTTGATGGGCAGAACTTGAAGGCAAGTGGGTGGGAAGTGGCACCAAAAGTTGCATTATGGCATCTAGGTTCTTCCAAAAATTCTCACTTGGTTCTAAATTTTAGGTTTGGAGACTTGAGGCACTATTTTTTTTTTTTTACTCCAGTTGAGGTCTTTATCTCTGTAGAATATATAATAATATTAATAATAATGTGATTTTTTTTGATTGACGGGAGTCTAATCTTCAACAGCCTATCACGCCACAAAATAGGTTAGACGCGTATTTGTGTGATGTCCCGTTGTTGACCCCTAAAATGCCCCCACTTTAGCTGGTCATATTTATTGAATGATTTAGTGTTGTCGTAGCAACATCTACACTACATAAAACATGTCCATCAGGGTTCAACAACTATATTGTCAGAAGGCCAGAAATTTACCAAACAGTCACCTTGGGATCCTGACCCTCCAATAAGAATGAAATAAAATCAAATTTTTCCATCACATTATGATTTGATATATAAGTATTTAATTTCATCACTAAACTGAAGACATTTCAGACTATCACCTTGCTGTGAGCATAGCACGATAAAAGACATTTTACTGGATAGTAAATCAACACGCTGTTCATTCACCCTTTGAATGATGGGCACTGTGTTAGGCTATAGCCCGGTCTGGGGGGAAAAAAAAAAAAAAGTGCCAAAAGCTCCCTACAATGTTTTCCCATGAGTTCTGGTTGCACTAGCAACCAGACACCATGTCTGTTGACTCCTTTGCAAGTCAGATTGACCATAAAAGAGGTGACAAGCATTGTATCTGGAGTGAAAAAAATTCCCTTTTCTTTCACTGCCATTCTTTTTCTGATCAAATCAAAATAATACCAACAAAATCGAATAAAAGCTTCCCTGTTTGTAGTCTTGTTGGCCATCTTAGTATGACAGCAACAAATCTTAAATAATCCCTAAAGCTGCTTGCAACTGGCTCTCATCTCACCAGGCAATGAATCACTTAGCAGCATGAGGAAGAGGATGGGTGGAAGCACTTTTTTTTTTTCCAAAAAATTCTTTTCAACTTCCCAACTACTGTATTTTTTTTCATGCAATTATGTATTTTGTCTTATTAAGGATTAAAGAAGGCTGTAGGTGCGGACAGAAAAAAAATTGCAATGGCATACTGGGCCATGACAAACGTGATTTTGGCTTTTCCCCATGTGTTGCTTCAGCATCTGTATTGTGTAACCAACCCAACAGGAGCTGAGGGAGCGTGTGCTGAGGGGAAAGTACCGTGTGCCGTTTTACATGTCCACAGACTGTGAAGGGATCCTTCGGCGATTCTTGGTGCTCAATCCCGCCAAACGCTGCACCCTAGATGTGAGGGGAAAAAAAAAAGCCAGCGTTTGTGGCAATTCAAACACAACAGACTCATATATTTTTATTTTTTTTTTATTTATAAATGTTTTATATATATTTTTTTCCCATGTCTCCACAGCAAGTTATGAAGGACAAGTGGATCAATTCAGGGTATGAGGGTGAGGATTTAAAGCCCCATATAGAACCAGTTGAAGACTACAGCGATCCCGCCCGCATCGGTGAGTCGAGTCGCTTTCATATTATACGGCTTGTACGTTGACTGAAGACGGTCAACGTTGTCAGGGCACGAGATGATTGACATCAGCGTTTACTGTTTGTGTGCTTCAGAGGTGATGGTCGGCATGGGCTTCACTCCCGATGAAATCAAGGACTCTCTGCTCAATCAGAAATACAATGAGGTCACCGCTACCTACTTACTGCTGGGCCGCAAAGGCGATGTGAGTTATATACACACACATCTATTTTTATTGATCATATACGTATGTATGAGGGAATACGGTATGGGTTTGATTAACATCCCTGTTGCCCTTGATACCTGCCAAGTGGGATTGTCATGATTCATAGTTATTCATCTCTTACTGGTTCTTAATGCAGCCTCTCAATAAGCTCCTCTTGTTAAATGCAACCGATTGGCCGGCCACTTTCGAGTCAAACCATTTGTGCCAAGAAATCTCTTAACAGTTGTGAAGTTGGCCATTACATTCTTGCCTGTTGACTTCTTTGCATTTAGAAGCATCCAACTTGAGTACTGGTCTAAAATGTGCCATCTTTCTTTACCCAAAAAAAAAAAAAAAGAATAAAAATTCAATGGACACTGATGTGAAGTTATTTAACCCTAATTAAATCCAACTTAAAACAATTCATTAAATTCTAAAAATGTGCTTAAAATATGATCATAAATGAATGATATTGAAATAAATCACATTTAAATTATATGCCAATCAAATGAAATTTTCGGTGCTTCTCATGCGATTTTAGGAGGGCAGCGAGGCCCGCACAGCCAGTAGCCTGTCGTTGGCGAGGGTGCGACCCAGCCCCATCACCAACGGAACCAACAAACACTCTTCAACAGCTACTGGCTCCTCTTCCTCTTCCACCTCCTCCTCCTCACACAGTAAGACACAGCGCAGTGCCTCCACTTACCACAGGCAGCGACGACACAGCGACTTCTGTGAGTATCTACTTTTGCTTGGGACTTCAGGTGGGCCAACCAAAAGCGTTAGTGTGCCAAGCTCCCTTTGGAAGCCACTCTTCATGCAGAATACTCCTTATATGAATCCCTTGTCTGTCTTTGCACTGCTGTCCTCCACAACAAAGGCGGACCGTCCATGCCCGTCATGCACCCCAAGCGGAGCCCGACGAGCACGGGCGAGAGGGAGCTGCGAGAGGGACGGATGCCTTCGCGTAAGGCCAGTTGCAGCGTGATGGGAAGCCATAGCCTTCCTCCTTCTAGTCCCATGGTTAGCAGCGCTAATAACCCTAACAAGTCGGAGATACCAGACCGCCGTAAAGACATGACCGCCACCACGGTGAGTGTTGTATTTGATTCCCTATTCCGTGGGACCAAAAAAAAAATGCTTCTCACCTTCCTTTTCTCAATGAAGAACAACATCCCTGGAAGCGCAATGACACGCCGCAATACATACGTGTGCACGGATCGCTCGGGTGCTGACAGGCACTCTCTCCTGCAGAATGGCAAAGACAACAGGTACTCATCTGTCTTTTTAGTTGTTGGCTGCATATTTTTTTATTCACGATGCAATAACTCCATTTTCATAGACGTGCATACGGAAATGCTGGCATATCCTGATTCCACGCAGATTCAAGCCATTTACAGTGTTCGTTTTGTGCCGGTCACAAAAATAATAATGAGAAAGCAATAATAATAATTGTAAATGTATAAGAGAAATAGAATAAACATAAGAAAAATAAAAAGAAGTTAAGTCTGGCCTAAGCAAGGTTTTTTTTTTCTAAATAAAAAAAAGAAAGTGCTCAACACTTAGATCAAAAGGCATGGCAGACCACGCAAAGACAACTTAAGTGGTTGCTGAATGATGAATTGTTTCCTTGGTGGAAAAAAAACTTCCGCCAGTGACGTCAAATGACTTTTTATGTTCAACTCTTCAAACTAGAATGCACTCGATCAGTTGTTGTTGTTGTTGTTGTTGTCCTTGAATGCAGCTCTTTGGGCCACCGCATGCCCACGGCCTCCCCTTCCACACTCAGCATATCCGGAGCCGGAGCGGCGTCTTCCTCTTCTTCAGACCGATGCCGCTTGACTCGAGGCTCCACAATCCGCAGCACCTTTCACGGGGGACAGCTGAGAGACCGTGGGCCTCCCATTTATTCGGCCCCGCCCACTTCACCCACGCTGTCCCACCATGATGCCAGCCCTTTGCCCCATGCTCGCACCAGGGCCACCTCCAACCTCTTCACCAAACTGACCTCCAAAATCACTCGCAGGTAACTATCTCAAAGAGAAATAAGACATTCTAATAATGCAGTGAAACATTTCTTCCATTTTTTCAACTTGAGTTCAGCCTTGCTAGGATCGTATGAGAATGTTTTCATATTTGCAAATCGGTCTGTGACCCCAGATTATCCCCGCGTTCCCCTCTTCCTCTCGTCGTCATAATCACACGTGACTAATCTAATCAAAGCGCAGCTTTATCCTTACCACTCCATTCCTGTGCCACACTCTCCTCTACCACTTGCGATTCAATGATCTTCCTTATAATAACCCCTCCCTCCCTCCCTCCCTTCGCCGCCCTTTTTTCTCCATTGTTTCTTATTCTGCTTTCCTACTGTCATGGCATCAGGGTCAACCTTGACCCGTCCAAGCGCCAGGGCTCAAACAAATCAGTGTCGGGTTGCACTCTTCCACAAGGATCAAAAACCGTTAGTAAGTTCCCGTTGTGTCTTGCTTATTTCTTGTGTGCCTGCCCCGGAGCTTCCGTCGTCAGTCCGTGAATGCCTCACTGATTTTTCTGTACGGCCCTATTTATTATTTATTAATTGTTGCCACTCTGCATGTTTTTTTATTTGATTTGATCTTTATTTCATGCTTTTTATAAAGTAGGTTTGAAGCATGACTTAGCATTTAGCAAGAAAGTCTTGATTTCCTTTTCTTTTGTTGTTTGAAGAGTTGTTGCGTCATCCACGTATACTCTGGTTGCATTGAACACACAGATAAAAAAAGGAAATGACTACACTGCTAGCCAAACAGATAGTGAAGTGAATATACAAGTTTAAACACTGCAATAAATATGAACTAGAAAACAGCAAGAATGCAAAATAGCGCCGTCTGCTGGGCTACGGACATTAAATTTTTTTGGATGGCCCTGATTGTGGAAAGAGGCTCATTTTTGACACCATGCTTTTTTTTGTTTTGTTATAAATAAGCCGTCAAACGACATGTCACTATTTTGTGCGTTAGAGACATAACCAACTTGACCCAAATTTGCATGAATGTTGGAAAACGAATTGAGGACCACCATAGTAAAGAGCCAGAACTCTTCATGCATAACTGCAATGAAGGCTCATTGTGCTCTACACCCACACACCCCGTTGAAAAAAAACAATGGAACGTTGATTCAGAGTGGAGCACACATGTCTGGTTCATGCAGTTTTCAGGCCTGATTAAGTGGGTTGATCGATCGTAATGGCTGGCTTTCCTTAGAGCTGCTGCACTTTGAACGACCCGTCGCCTACGTTATGTGCTCAGTGTTGCCAGAGAGTTTTCATTATCAATTTGCGGTGGTTAATGCCTTGAAACTCATTAAATGTTTCTTCCATGTGTTACTGGAATGTGCATTGTGGTGGTACGTACTATGAAGAGCATGCTTTAAATTGAAAGCTTGGTGGATAATACGTATGTATGGCCTGCTTGTGCTTGTTCCGAACGTCATCTCAATGTATTTTGCTTCCTGTTCCGGATGAGTTCTTACGGCGTCTATCTGTCTTGCAGGGTCTCAAATGAATCTGAGGGAATCAGGAGATTTGCGCTCACAAGGTCAGTGAGCTCCGTTTGATTAGCTGTCGTTTAGTTTGCGTGCAATAAAAGCGGACGTCTCCTTTTGCAGTTGCCATCTACCTGGGTATCAAAAAGCGTCCGAGCCCAGGACCGTCGGACGTGGCCGGGATCTAAGAAGCGGTGGGCGGCGGGACCCTGCGGAGGTTGTGCTGGCTCTGCGTGAGGCAGCACTGGGATGCGGCTGCCAGGTGCACCATGCCGGCCCCTTTCTGCTCTCCTGCACCCATGGCGTGGCAGGGGGCCGTGTGGCTTTTGAGGCCGAGGTGTGCCATCTTTCCGCCGGCGCCTCCGGGACTTCAAACGGGGTGCGCTACACACGACTCTGGGGGGCACCACTTGCTTTTCGGGACGTCGCCACCCAAATATCCAAGGATCTGGAACTCTGAACGGAGGCTGCTGCGGCCCGCCGGGGATGTGTCAGTGTGTGTGCGAGTGTTTGAAAGGGTGCGTCAAATGGGAAGCCAATTTGAAAAGGGTAGAGCGAGGCAGCAGAGAAGCGGCAAGGGGTCTCTTCCCGGCACGTAAACACGCACGCACGCACACTTGACCCTTACAAAGACACGCGCAGCAAGGCGAGCGCCCCCTCTCTCAAGCCCTCGCCCCCTCCCCCATCCAATCACCCCGCAAAAGCTCAGCTCTCCTGGCTGAGAAACTTCACCCACTGGACCTGGATTTGACTGAATCTAGTTAAATATTTTTTTCTACTACTCTAGCCATAATTCTAATATTATTTTTTAATTTATTGCTCTGATAGTTGTTTTTAATTCACTCTTATTTTTACTAGTGCAGAAATACATTGACTGACAAGCTCATCCACTTTTTAATAGTGATATGGGTTCATCTTTCCGTATTCCATTTTTCATACACTTCTGGAGATGGGCCGGCTCGGTGCCGTGGAGTTGTGTTGTTTAGATGAGTCCACATTGCTGCGCTGGATTAAGGTCAATGATGAGAGCAGAACAGAGCAGAACAGGGTTTGCCAGTCAGAAGCTGACTGACACGGTCGGTGGGCTTAACTCGCCGACGGCTGTTTTTGGCTTCACGACACATTTTCAGGTGGCAGATGAGCAGAAAAGTGCTTTGGCAACATTGAGGGTTCAGACAGCTCATTCAACGAATGGAGGGTTTTACTGAAAAGATTTTCTCATCGTTATGCCCAATAATATTCATAACCTGGCCAAAATTGGACTCAATTTCCTTTTTTTTTTTTTTTATGAACGGGTCTTAAGGTGGAAATGGTACTCGAGAGGGGATAAATGACTGTTTAAAGTTGTTTTAAGGGATATTTAATTGCAACATCTTCTATTAAGCTTGTCTTAAAATATCTGGTAAAAATTGATATTTCATATAATTACATTGCAAAGGATTGGTACGTTTAACTCTTAATTACAAGCTAAAAAGAAAGGAGACAAAATTAAAATGTTATTTCATGTTATTTATTTTATAGCTTTTTCTCAGTGTTAAATTTAAAACATGCAAACAGCAATGCACTTATTTAACACCTCCAGAATTTGGCCAGGGTATGAATAATCAAGGGCTTAAGGAATGTCCGGTTTTCTTGTTAAGGTGCTTGTCTGAAGCATTCTAATGATCCTGGTGTGTCATCCCTTCACCTTTTCTTCAAATGCATAGCACTTATTCTGACACCTAGTACTTGACAGAATCTGTAGCCCTCATTCACTTCAGTATGATTTCATGGGGCAGCTGAGGATGCGTCCATTATTAGTGACCATGAGGGTAGGAAGCTGTTGTGCTATCACAACAACTCTGCACCATCACCAAAGTGGATGAGCCAAGTAGCAAAAGCCATCACATGAAAACACACGCCACCTTCTTCTTCTTCTTCTTCTTCTTCTTGTGGCTGGCACACTATCTAAACTTGTCTGTCCATTCTTGATGACTGCGGGCTGTTGCGTACAAAAGGGGAGTATCCGAGAAAGGCCATTTTGTTTTCCCGTCTTCTCGTTAGTCCAGTTGCCTTTAAAGTGAACTACCCCAGCGCCTTCACACACACACAGTATATAGTATTTAATGTACAAAAGACAGAAAGAGCCACGACTGCTTTCTATTCTCTCTCTCTCCCTCTCTCCCTCCCTGTTTTTAGTGAATACCGTACTGTGATATTGACGTAGGCTGCAGAGATCATGTTGTTTGGCTGCTGATTTACTGTTAATACTATTTCTCAAATGTGGCTTTTCTCATGGTGACCCCAAACTACCATCCATCCATCCATCCATCCATCCATCCATCCATCCATCCATCCATCCATCCATCCATCCATCCATCCATCCATCCATCCATCCATCCATCCATCCATCCATCCATCCATCCATCCATCCATCCATCCATCCATCCATCCATCCATCCATCCATCCATCCATCCATCCATCCATCCATCCATCCATCCATCCATCCATCCATCCATCCATCCATCCATCCATCCATCCATCCAACCCATCCATCCCATCCATCCCATCCATCCCTCACGTCCATGTCATTTCCATACCTACTATGAAACAGGGATGCCAACCTCAACACGTTCAGTCATCTGCTTTTCCCCTCAACCCTGAGACCGTGTTTGTGCTGGGAGTCATTATACAATCACGTAACAGACCAATGTATGACAGCTTTTCATTGCTGATTGGTGTGTGTGTGGGTGTGGGTGTGTGTGTGCGTGTGCTCTTTCAGTCGGCGAGGAGGGAGGGTCGACCCCCTCTTTAAGGCGAAAAGCAATGTGGACACTGTCCCTGTCCTCTGCCTGGGCGTTAACTCGTTGTGGTATATCTTTGCATTAGGTAATATAGACCTCAATGCACTTTGCTTTGACTTGAATCAGCTCCTTCCAGTGGAATACCCACAATTAGCCACTGGAGGGCGCCAATGTCTTAAATGTGAAACACTTCAATTTGTGGATATTTGCACAGGTACTTCATTTATTTTTTAGAATAATATCATTAAAACAGGATTTATATCAGTCAGTTGATGACTGTATATACAATTTATGAAAATAGTATATATCTTAGAGCTCAAGGTTTATTTATAGCTAGAGCAAGAGAACGTCAATCTAATTTCAAGCTGTTTCTGTCAGTGACAATGGGGAAAAAACCAACCCACTTGCAATCATCCCGCATGACTTCAGTGTTTGGATTCAAAGGGAGAAATGATGCACAGCTAGGAGTGGTAGCTTTGCCGAAATGCAGACTCAACCTAAATCTATACAGTGTCAAGAAACGTGTGCTCGACGTGGCTGCAAGCTTTCTTTCCCCTCTCGCACGTGGACAGACAGCTTTTGGGTAAAACAGTGGCTTCATATTGTTAACTACAATCAGGGCAGCAAAAAAAAAACAACAACACATAAGCTGGGTCTGTTTTTAGAAATCTACCCACGTGACCTACTAGAAGAGAGTTCATTTGAAATCCCTATTTGGATTGGGAAGCGTAAAACATCCTTGATGTTATTTATCCAAGCCCTGTGTTGCATTTAAGCCATAGAAAGACACCGACTGTGTTGTGTATCAGGTGAAGCATTGCAGTGGAACCAAGTCAAGATGACAAAAAAAAAAAAAAAAAGGCTACCAAGCAAACAACTCAACATTAGTAGAAGATGGAGAAACAATAAAGGTGCAATCTAGCCAACTTTTTTTTAAAACCTTTGTAGTAAAGGTACAGTATTTTGAATCAAGAACGGCTCAGTATTTAACATGCACTGTTAAAAAAAAAAGACTTTGGAAGGGAAAAATGATGTATGCAAAAGAGCTTCAATGATGACAAATTTGGTTGCCTTTTTACTGCTTTGCTCTTTGAACTCCTCCCCAACAATAACAAAAAGCAACTGTAAACTGAGCTTGAGTGGTTGTGATATCTACAGGAGAACATGGAGCTGAAGGTTAATAAAATTCACTGATGTTGGCATTCCTTCTTTCACTTTGTCTTAGTTTGATGTCCAAAATGTCAGCAGTCTGAATAGTTGGGTCCAGAAGAACCTTTTTTTTCTTCATGTTATTTTTCATTGGCAGATTGGATCCATCTGCTACCCAACTGCAACTAATAATAAAATAAATAACAAGCTGAAACGGTTTTAAAAAAATCAAAATTATTTGACATAAAGAACACATTTTTCATATATTTGTTAATGGGGCATTTTTTTTTATTGAGCAGTGAACAGTTTCAATAATTCTCATTTGTTTATACCAAAAAGTAGGTATTGCCACGTTTGCCAGGGGGAGCCTAGCTCAGCATGGATTGATCCTAGGATGTTACCAACCAACGCAAGAGAACGTGAAAAAAGAAGGAAGGAGGTAAGAGTCTCTCCATGAGCTGCTGTGAAATGGTCATGAGAAAAAAAACAACAAAAAAGACAGGGTTGTTCCTCTTTACTTCTGGGCAGGGATCATGCTGTCGATGGCCTCTCCCTTCTCCAGCTTTTTCTCCATCTCCACCATCAGCTTGACACCATCAACCACCATCTGGACCTGATCCACCTCGGAAGATCCCAGACGATCGGCGTTGGAGATGTCGAAAACGCCACCGACGGACGCGGTGTCGACACCGCCTTTAGAGGAGAAGATCAGGGCAGATGTTTTGAAGAGCAAATTGGGGACTCGGCCGCTCTGAGAAGATCCGCATTCATACCTGTGCCACGCTTCTGCAGACGCAGCCTGGTGAGGATCTCGTCAAACTTGGCGTGTGTGCTCAGCTTAGGCAGCTTGACGTGGACGCCGCCACGCAGACCGGTTCCCAGGTTAGAGGGGCAGGTCAGGATGTAGCCCAAATGCTTGTTCCACATGAAACCATGGTTGTGCTTCTTGAAGATCTCCTCAATCTGGTAACCCAAAACAAAGACGTGAAAATGTTGCTTTTGATTCTTCTAGGCAGTCTTTTCCATTGTACCTTCTGAAGACCAACACAGAAACGCTTGAAGACTTCCCTCATGTTGCCGCCCTTCTGCATGGAGATGACACGAAGGTGATCCTCCTCATTCACCCACACCAAGAAAGTCTTGTTGTCATTGTGCCTTGAGACAGAAGTAAAGAAAAAAAGCCACATTATATATATATATCTAATCTCAATTCGATTACATACAAAAGAGACTAGATTATTATGATATTATTCAAAGTATTTTTAAATTGTGCTGCAAAAAAAAAAAGGGGCATATCTGATACGGTTTGATGGTTGACACTCACCAGATGCCTCTGGCGTCGGGCCAGTCACGGGCCATACCAGCGCAAGTCAGAAGGGGGGAGACGGGCTTGTCAAACAGGAAGTGGTCAGCAATCAGCTGCTCCTGTTCAGCATCAGTCATGGTCTTCAGGGGGTAGTATTTGCCCTTGAACTCACCATCCAGGCTGGTCAGAGCTGGTGAGGTGGAGGTTTTTGTAGAAACATAGGGATGTTTTAGAACCTAGGGATCACCATTTCTAAGCTAGCTTGCTTTTCATGAGATCAGCCTTTTTGTTTCCTGTCCAAATGTTTGAATGCATTGGCTCGTACCCTCAACGGACAGCTTCTCGATAATTCTGCGCTCGCCACGGCTGTTGTGGGGCGGCAGGGTGAATCCCTTGATGCTGCGGCCGGTACGGACGCGGCTGGACAGAACGTAGTTGGGGTCCAAGTCATCACCACCCTATTGACAACAACAAAGTTTGGGGAACATTAGTGTCAAGTTTTAGTTTAGGTTGTTTTCACCAAACGACCTTCAGGTTCTCGAAGTTCAGGTCGGTTTTGTGGAGGTCGTTGGGGCCGTATCCACTATGACGGTCGGAGATGATGGGGTCCAGCAGCTCTTTGAAAACCTCATAGGACTCCTCATCGCCAGCAACGCAGCCAACAGTCATGATGAAGGGGTGACCTAAGGAACACATTGGTTGATTTGAAGATCAAATCTTTTCCATTGACTGACGCATTTGTCATACCGGGGTTGTCAACACCAGTCTGGATGACATCATCCAGGGTGTAGCCACTAGGTGTCTGCTTGTCCCTCAGCTTGCCATACATTTCCTTGGTCAGAACCTTGGCCATGTGGTTGTTGTGCTTGGACAAGTCAGGATACTCTTCCTCAACTTTGTAGTTGAGCTTGAAGTTGTTGTGGGTGTTTCCAAAAGGCATGGTTGCTTTTTTCACACTGCCAACAGAAGCAAACCCAAGATATGTCAGAAAGCTGATATGATTATGACCTGAAAAATGACATGATATGGAATCGCTCAAAAGAGACAGCTGCACTTGTTTTATGTGCCTCGCAGGAATCTTGGTTCCATGTCTTACACAGTTTCCAATGTATCATATGTCCACTTAAAATAAAGTCTGTTGGGAAGGACGGAGAGCTATTTTTAGCTTGGTCACGTCCGCCGCTAAGTGAGTTGCCCTTTAGAAAATTCACAACATTGTACTGCTTAGCACAAAATCTTTACATGAGAAAACGTTTGTGTCATGCTTGGGATCAAATTCTGTCCAAGTCATATATGACTGAAAATCTGCAGCCGTGCCTTTCTCAACTCATTTGCTGCCAACCCGGTTAATATTTTTGACGTCTGTTACCGTCAATGGCACTGAATGAGTTCAGTTTTTGTCTATACAGACATATTTGACTTGCAATCCAAACGAATGCATGCAGTGACATTTGAGATTTAATCAACTACAACCAAATCATTCAATTGGATAATCACAAACGACTTTTTGGAACGGCTTGATCTTTCCATGAGAATCGAGAAATGTATGCCAAACGGTCTTGATCCGCCAAAAGAAGACACGGAATACAGTTTAAAAAAAGTCCCAGAACCCTAAAACCATTTCATATGTGTCCTTCAGTCAAAAATCATCGAATCCATGCAGCATCATAGCAAATATCTTATTGGCATCTGACATCCTTCTCAGAATCCTCAAATACGGCATCTTCATCCTCCTTGCTGAATCTACCCAATAAAATGTCATATTTACCTGCACACTAGACAAGAATAGAGGTAACAGTCCTTGGGATCAGATCCTGTTCACTGCGGCCAAATTAGGGGTCACCCGGATTTGCGGCTCTTTGCTCTCTGTTTATATACTGGGGCTGACACTCAAGCCTTGCGCTTGCCATTTTAGTGCCTGCTCCGCTGTGATTGGCCAAGGCCTGTGCACGAATACTGCGATACAAACTTTATGACAGGGGCACACCACAGGCAGCCGAGAAGGACGCCCACAGCTGTAGCCACACACACACACACACACACACACACACACACCCGCAACCGCCCATACATAGCACCAATGGATGGCAGTGAAGGATTGATATGAAAAAAGCTGAGCAAGGTTTTTGCAAAGCGGAGAAGGGGTCTGGGTGTCAGGTGTGAAAGTTGGGAAGGGTCGGTGGACTTTTTCCATTCATCCACATTAGCTTATGTAAATACGGCTGGAGGAAATATTTAGTCATCAGATCAGTGGGATCTTTGTCTGCATGACGCCATTTAAAACATTGTTAATGATGTTCTGTTTTTTTTTTTCTTTTAACCATGTTAAAATGCTAATCTAGCACCAAAAAAAAAATCATAATACTTTTTCATGGCACTGTATGTATGGGCTTGGTGACTCTATAGGTGCCAAATCAAAATGAGAAATTTTCAGCCATCCGTACAATTCCGGTCATCACGTAAAAATGAATACAAGCCATTAAAAACAGACCCCAACTACACACGTATTCTCTATTATAAAATAGCGACAATCATATAATATTCGATTTTCTTCTTCAGTTACAAGGTGAAAATAATAGTGGTGGGTGGGTGGGTGCTGCCCATGACACCATATACCAGCAGCTGACATTTGAGTCTCTGCCACTCAGCGTAGTGCTGTGATGTATGTACTGTGCATTCCGCAAACACCACCTACACAATTCCTCACAACATGCAATGTACCATCAAGACACAGAAATACCACCTAGTATTTCAATAGTATTGAAAAGTTGAGTACTTCATAAAAAGTGATCGTGTGATTTGCGCTATTGCAGATTAGGCCTATTTAAACGCATATACAGATTGTCGCTTGGAAAGGAATGCACGCCAACTGCACTGACCTAGGTCAGAATAGCTCAGTGTCAAGCTGCAGCTGCGTCCATTGCATACCAAGAGCAAAATTTTATATATGTTCAGGACTAAACTCTCTCAAGTGATATTTGAATGCACGGGAAAGTAACATTAGAGGCTTGGCAAGCACAAACAATGACGTGCAAAGCCTCTATAAATAATAGTACTTGAATAGAACACCATATTTAACGCTTCATTCCGCTTCCCCCGCTCGGATGAAATCAAGCACCTGTTTGTTGGCTACTACTGTGAGAGAACACAAATGCAAAATAAACGTAACTATGAATCATGATCCATGGCAAGTTACAGCTCCAATTTTACTCAACTCAAAGTGAGCACAAAGTCAAATTTGAAATGGAAACACTTTGTTTTTTTTCCAGTTGGAGCATGGCGCTATAGTGGCAAAATCTTTCCACTTGGTGATTGGTGTCTTTGTAACTAAAACCAGCAGGAGTCACATGTCCGTCCATCTTGTGGACAAGGAATGCTATAATTATATCAGGCTAGCTTGCTTGGCTTCGCCTACACCCTGACAAGCATGAACTCATCCCCCGACCCTGATTTAGTTTCATCCCATCAGTCCACGAGCCATCTTAACCTTCTCTTGACCTGACAAAATGTATTATTTGACATGGTCAGCTGCACACTGAATATTGAATGAGGTGAATCTTCGAATGCAAATGAATACTTGGCAAGCTTTACAAATCCCAAATCAGAGTGGCAGGCTGGTGGGGTGGTATCTTCTTTGGCACCAGAAAGCTGGTGAATATTTTCAAGCGTGAGGGCATGAGAAAGCGAGCCAGGAGAGACTGGAATATCAAAAGGGCCTTTGGCACAGGAGGCTCAAAAGCTATTAGCACCAAGGGATGTTCGGAGAGCCGTGCTGCTCTGTGAATGAAAGATGCACTTAACCCAAACATATCTTCTGTGTTAGTTTTTTCCATCCTGCCTGCCAGTGGCCCAATAGTCTTTTTGTTTACCCCAGTTGTGATTAAGTATTGTATACTTCAAGGTCATACTACAATTAATAGAATATAAATGTATTCTGTGGAGAGAATGAAAGGATTTAAGAGCAGTGCGCTTTCACGTGCACATGCGTAATAGAAATGCTCAGAACAACTCACGTGACACCATAAAGTCTTGAAAGTTGTATTAGGTTGTTACAATTCAACTGCCTCATTTTGAATGCAATACAATTTAATACCGAAGTTTAATAAATATGTGTTTATTAATTTGTTAAAAAAAATATATATTTATTCATATTTTTGTTATAAATATTTTTCTATATTTGAGAAATATTTGTTTAGGTGGTAAGGTAAGTAGTCATGAAGCGCTTAGATTGGGGTTATAGGATTTATCTTATTAGCTCCTTTGAAGCCATGAATGTATGTCTCCTGTTAAAGTATGCTTGTTCAACTGCTTGAAGTGGATTGCCTCATAAATCATCAGGCAGCTGTCAGGCAGTGTTATGTAACATCCATTAAGCAAAGAGACGAGAACTTTGGAACACAGCTACTTTCTGAGCAGACACAACATTTCTGCTAACGAGCGCTTTGACCTTTAATGTCTCCTCCGCGGATTCATCAAGTCATCCAGTCGACGTTCCTCTGAGAATTCCCTCACGCGATAAAAAATCCCCCGAGGAAAAACGACCTGAAAGGTCACGCCACATCTGAGGACTTGTTTTGTTGTCGTTGCATCACAAGATGATGATGATGATGATGGCAAGCAATATTTCAGTCTCTTCTGAATCCTGCAACACAACTAAACAAATTGGTGACTTTCGGTGGGTGCGTGTGTCATTGTGACGTGGCTATGACTGTTGTGAGCAGGAGCAGGGCGCTGTCCAAGGTACTGGGACGAGCGGGCACGTGATACCAGACTGCCTGGACAATGCAAAAACTTGGTGGACAGTATTCTTCAAATGTCATTCTTGCCACACAAAATACACGGACCGAAAATCAATATGTCCGCTCCCAAAACGTTGCTAAATCTCTCAGCTTCATTGCTGGAATATTTCCCTAAGAAACACAACAAATAATTTAACTTTTAACAGTAGAAACATGTTAATGTTGGACCAAAAATAAGCCCAAAATAAATAATAAACATTTCATGTAAACTCTACAGGGAAATATGATTGTTTTAAAACTTTGAATTTATATTTGTGAACGGTTAAGAAATCGTCGCAAAATATTACAGTGGCATTCTGTGCTATTGTGTGTGTGTGTGTGTGTGTGTGTGTGTGTGTGTGTGTGTGTGTATTTGTGTGCGCATGTGGGCAGGATCATCCAATTTGGGGTATAAAAGATAGCTGAAGGGCTGGCATGGGGACTCAGGTGTATGCACCTGACACAGGTGAGTCTTGACTAGTTGACTGCACACACACACACACACACACACACACAAACAGCCACACACACACAGCCACGCATGCACACACTGCTCTCACTCAGGATCTTCATGAGCACTTACATTTGATTCAATGATAACGATGTCATATTGAAAGTTCAACGATTGAATGCGATTTGTCGTTAGCGTGCGGGGAGTGCGCTGACATGAGCGAAGCCGGGTTGGGGAACGCCAGCGCCGTCATCCAGTACCGAGACTCGCTGGGCAAAGCGGTGGCCAAGAACCTGCTGGTGCTCTCCACAGGACTGTCCATCAACTACGTCAACGTGGGCCTGATCTACACCTTCTGCAAACACCAGGTAAGACACCATCTTGGACTTTTGGGGATGTTTAACATGCACCTGAATTTTTCTATCTATGTTCAGATCTTCTTCTCGGACCCTCGCTATATCCTGTTCTTCCATCTGGTTGTGAATGACATGATCCAGACGACCGTGAGCATCATCCTCTTCATGATCAGTTACATCCTTTACAGGATGAGCGTGTTCGCCTGCACCGTTTTATTCCTGGCGGCCGTCGTCACCAATGAGAACACGCCCCTCAACCTGGCGTGCATGGCGGCCGAGTGTTACATCGCCGTGTGTCTTCCGCTTCAGCACGCTCGCATCTGTACGGTCAAGAGAACTCTGGCCCTCATCGCCTTGATCTGGACCTGCAGCCTCATGTCCATCCTGCCGGACCTCCTGGTAACGCTGGCCACCGAGCCGCCGGAGTACTTCTCATCTCGGGTCTTCTGCACACGATCAAACTTATTCCCCAATCCGCTGCTGGCTGAGAAGCACAAATATGTGTACATTATATACCTGTTGCTTGTATGGCCGGTCATTTTCTTCACATACTTCAAGATTTTCTTTGTGGCCCAATCGGCCAGCAAGGATGCCAAGAAGGCTCAGAGGACCGTCATGCTGCACGGTTTTCAGCTTCTGCTGTGCATGACCACGTATGTGTTTCCAACGCTCCAGCAAGCTCTGTTCCGCTGGTTCCCCAAGAACTACTCAGACTCTTTGTTCGGCTGCTTCATCATCATTCACGTCCTGCCCCGCGCCATCAGCCCCATCTTATACGGCGTGAGGGACAAGTGCTTCAGGAAATACCTCAAACACTACTTTCTCTGCAACTGCGGCCCTGACTCAGCAGAAATCCAAAGCAAGAACAACGGCACAGCGCCAACAAATTAACTAACTACAACTATGTGTGTGTGTGTGTGTGTGTATGTGTGTGTTCTCGCATTTATGAAATTGATGCTCCGCTACAGAGAACGCAAAATTTCATTTCCGCATCTAGTCAAAAGTCTAAACAAAGTCACTTGGTTGAAATTCTCGTTCAATAAAACAGGCACTCTCTGCTTAAGTCTTCCTTCTATTTCTGAAATGAAAGCCTAACGTTTGATGCACCCGCAGCCTCCCTCCCCAAAATTGTCATTTTATAACCTCACCGATTTTGTGATGGCCATCGGCATCCGGTATCAAGTCAAGTCAAATTTATACAGGCCCTAATCACAGAATCTCAAAGGTCTTCTTCACATGCCAAATATTAACAACATGCCCTGAGGCCAAGGAAAATCTCCCAAATCTCTTTAGCTTTGAGATCATTTGAATCGGACTTGGAGGTCACCATCTTTTTCATGTCCTACTTTTGAGCCCTATAAAAACGTCCGGGGGGGATTTCAGAAATTGTCCGGGATTTTGTTGGACTGCCTCAAACATAATACATGTACACTACATTGTCAATGGAATTGCCACTCCGTTCCCAAAAAAAACGGATTTCCCCGGTAAAATGGCAGAATGGTTTATAAAGCTCAATTCAAATAGACACAGAAGCGCATCTTTGACAACTTGCAGAAAAGACACGAAGGGGGATTGCCGATAATTTAAAAAAAAAAAAAAAAAGCTTACTGTGCCTTTAAGAGTCTGGACAGCAGCTTTTATGGCCTTGTTTACGTTGCAACGCACTGGGTGTGGTGTGCACACACTCACTCACACTGCAACAAATGTCCTAAAAAACTTCCTGCTTGAAACACAACACACATTGTTGCCTGAACCATGAGTGCCGCTGAGTGGAAAAAGAAATGTGAGGATGAGTGGAATGTGCAGGGCCTGCCGGCACCACAAAGCCTGGACTGGAAGTCTGTGCATGAAGCCAAACCATTTGGGAGGAATCTGCTCAAGAACCCGTCTCCTCATGGTAACTATAACACAACTGTACTAGCTTACCTGAGCAAGCCATTGCGTTTCCATGACTGAGTCTGACTTTTGGGATGATTTGTTTGCAAGTAGAACTTGACAGAGGAATGCCACTTTATAGTCATTGTCATTTGTCTTTATGATCAAACACTTCATTGAAATGTGATTTAGGAACTGTAAAAGAATGTGGTTTAGCACTAAATGGATCCAAAATGTTTCTGGGGTATTTTCAAACCCAAAAATGAGCACAGGGGAGAGTGTCTGGTTTTGGTTAGCATAATCAGCACTGATGATGTAACACTTAACCCCCCTCCCCCCATACAACATGCAAAAACGTGTGATTTTGGGTGTGACTGCAACCTTGTAGTAAGACACATGGCTTTGTAATATTTGCTAACTCAACAGGTGTGGTGTTTGCCCCTTTGTCCTCAATGCACAGGCTTGAGTAAAGATATAGCTCCACCTGAACCCGACCTGCCCGAATTTCCCATGTGTGGCCCTCCCATTTTTCAACCGGAAGGTAATGACACTGATTTGCATGTCTGTCAAGTGTGTGTGATTTCATTTGAAAATTTCAATTTGAAGGTGACTTCACTGGCTGGACCACCAACATAGAGGTTCTCCCTAAAGATACCAGTGGCATTCCAGCAGGGGCGGTGATCTGTGCTTTACCGAAGTACAGGTAATGTGTGGCGCAGATGCTAAGGGAGGAATAGAATCAATTTAGCATCATGATCTGCAAAATATTCTCTTTCTTTGTCAGTTGGTTTACGCTGGAGCAGACTCTGGATCTAAAGGCTGAAGGTCTATGGGATGAGCTGCTGGATGAGTTTCAACCACAAATAGTCATTCAAGACTGGTGGGTGACTCACTCATCATGGAAAATGTGCAACATTATCATATGGCTTCTTATCAGGCTGGTTCAAATGACGCATGTCATAAAGGTTTCTGCAAATTGTGCATGCATGTAATATTTAGTTTGGTGTACATAATTCGTTTTTTCAGTTCAGGTTTCAGTGCTTGTGTTTGCAGCCTGAAATGAAATGAATCTATTATTATTATTATGATTGAACTAGGTATGAGGAGAGTCAACTGCATCGGTCAATCTACCAACTCCATGTGAAGTTATTGGGTGCGGACAAAAGCACGGTGATCTCCGAGCACTCTGTCAACCCCACTGAGGACTTGAGCGCCTATTCCCTCACGTGGAAGGAGGTAAGTTCCTTCTTCCTCCCTCCCTCTATCCACCCAATGTGCTCTTTTGGCTTGACGTCCACATGTGTTTTTCATTGCCTGCCTCTCTTTTGACCTGTAGGTGTCACACGTGTTCTCTGGCTATGGCCCGGGCGTGAGGTACATTCACTTCTTGCACAGAGTGAAGAACCAATTTTTGAATGGCTTCTACGCCACAAGGTTTACTGGCAGCTCAGTTATTGTCAAACCACTCAAAAGCAGCTCATAGGAGCATCTTTTCTGAATCGGCTGCTGGGATTTGCTCAGATGATAGATGATAGCAATACATTGGCTGCCTTGGTATGCTTCACAGAAGCAAAACAAAAGTTTAATCAAATTGAATAAAATGTGCAGACTTTTCTACCAAAACTGAAACAATTGCTTATATTGTTACGTGTTTTCCATATATGCTGAAAAATAAAATTTCCCTCCTAGGCTACTATATACGATGCAACTCTTGCTAGAATATGTTACACATGGAATGGAATAGATTTTTTTCCCTCTTCTATTCTATTCTATTGTGTGGTTGCCCTGCTGGGCCATGCAATTACGCACACCAAACTTGATAAAACAAAACTTCATCCATTATAATGTATGCAATTTCTAAAACGTTTGCATTCAATGATTAAGCATCAAGTATAATGTAAGTTGGTAATACATTTGGGACAAATCCTGTAGATTCAATGTAGCTCACAGCATATAGTTTACGTTAGTATATTTATTTACACGGGCCATGCCGAAAAAAATACGATCAAGAAGATTTATAAGAATAAAAAAGATTGAAAAGAATGAATCTGAACCTACTCACAATGAATCTAATACGAACACGGCGATCTTGATCGTTTTCGCATCAATTCAATGATTAATTCGAGTCGGGACAACTGGGAGGAGGAGACAGTGTGCGCGTCGTCACGTGACCAAGCATCAGCGTCCACCGGCAAAGTTTTTTCGGCGACTTTTCCTCCAAGACGATCCGGGATAGTCGTGATCTTGCATACTTGCAACAATGTCACCTACCAACGGAGGAGCTGTACCATAAAACCAGAAGGTAAGAGACTTTACAGATGATATCTTACGTTTGTCCTGGAGAAGTGCGAAGGAACTGGAGCCACAGCTGACTTTGGGCAACAGCTAGGTAGGTAGGTAGGTAGGTAGGTAGGTAGGTAGGTAGGTAGGTAGGTAGGTAGGTAGGTAGGTAGGTAGGTAGGTAGGTAGGTAGGTAGGTAGGTAGGTAGGTAGGTAGGGTTGCACTGGTTGACAGTCATCTATCTGCAGGGCACACAAAGAAGTAGTTAAGTCGACAAAAAGAAGTTCAGACTCACATCTCAAGATATTTTGCAGTTTTCCATCAAATTGGGCTCGGTCAAGCCACATGAAATAGTCCTGGAATATTCAAAACAAAATTTTCATTTGAAACATCAACAACTATACAAACTAGATAAAATGTCATTTACATTTTGCCATACATTAAAATTGTTGAATAAAACAAAGAGTGACGCCTTTTCATCTTTTAAAGCTATCATTTCTGATTGGAGATGCGGAGGCAAATTTTCTACTTGTTCGGAAACTGAAAATAGTATTTTAATCAATGTTTGTTTTTAAATTGCACAAAATCTTTGTAACTCCAGGTTTCACTTGTATTTAGGCTGTAGACTTAGTCCCATAAATTGAACCTTGCACAATAAAATGCAGATTGAAAACGTATCTATCAGTAATTCGGTGATAACATTTACTTTGCAAATCAATTCGCAGTGTGCACTCCTAAATGTTCTTTTAGTGGCCCTCAAATTTGAAGTTACGGGCTACTCTGCTCTGTTTTCTGAGGGGGAGAAGAAAAAAAATCCAAGCAGGCGTTAGGAGAACATGCAGCCTCCACACAAGGAGGCAGTAGCTGAGATTTGAAACCCAAACCTCACAACTACAAGGCAGATCCCCTAACCAACAATCCCTCATACAGAGAGGTTTTGTTTTGCTTCCCTTGATCAGCTACATGAGAACAACAATAAAATCCTCCAGTTTATATATATGTCAGAATTGACCACTCATGCTGTCTCATTGCAGGTTTATCCAATGTTGTGGCTGGTGCAGGAGAACATCATCTATCCCGGTATAACTGCAGCCCATGTTTGAGACAGTAAGTAGCTCAGGTTTGCAAATCAATTTTATTCTATTTTTATTTATGTTTTACACAGCACCCACCACGACTTGATTGATTATAATATAAAATAAAAAATATGTACTGTGGCTCTGAGGATAAAAGCTAAAAGTTGACTGCTAAAGCTTGCTGCTATTTGGCTGAAATGCAAGCTCGCTAACCCCCCCCCCCCCCCTCCCCCCCACCCCCCACTGTAGCAACCCAAGTGCTCCAGCATTGTGCACAGGCAATGATACGCGTGCCATTTCAGGTGGCACGGGACAAAGGGCTATACTATACCTCACGTTTCTCTCACATTTCCCCTGGATCAATCAGTAAAACGGTGTTGTTATCTCCCCCACTGAAAACTTTTCATCGCCATGATTTAGTAAAGATGTTTGAAAGGCTCTGCTTTACCCAAATAGTATTGATTAGTTGTCTCATATTGCTGGACTGGGCTATTTAAATTTTAGGGAACTGTCCAAAATCTATCATGTGCCATATAAGTTGCTGATCGTGTCGTTTACGAGAGGAGGAATTTGCAGAAATGCTCCTAGATTAGTGAAAGCCCCTGTTTTTGAGAGAACTAACTAAAAAAAATGTCCATTTTGTTTTCATTGTCTTGACTAGTTCATTACATGTTAAGGTCTGTTGATCGCCTCTGCACGTTTTGTTAATATTTAGTTATTCTTAACGAGGCTGAGACCGGCAATGCCGGAAACTACGATGAATAATAAAGGGAACTAGTGCATAACGTGACTTTTGTGTTTCTCTAGGTAGGAAATAAGTTACCTTAGGATGGGTAATCATTCTTTACACCTGTGAATCTCAATCTCGTCCACACCGGTCAAATTTGGGGTTTCCTATGTGATCATTAAAAACAACAGCAACTAATTCAATGACAGTGCAGCAAAAGCCAAATGCCCGTAAAGTGGAGAGAACTGGTAACTTCTAAGGTTGCCAATGCCCAGACTGAGTATCTTATGTAATGGAAACCTTAGAAGCTGCTGTCTCCTGGCTGTCAGTAGCTTGTCAAAAAGCCCTATGTGTCCACCTCATGTCCGGCTTCATTAAGCCTCTCTCATTCCATCTCTCTCTCTCCCCCTCCTGTCCTGTCCTGTCCTGTCCTGTCCTGTCCTGTCCTGTCCTGTCCTGTCCTGTCCTGTCCTGTCCTGTCCTGTCCTGTCCTGTCCTGTCCTGTCCTGTCCTGTCCTGTCCTGTCCTGTCCTGTCCTGTCCTGTCCTGTCCTGTCCTGTCCTGTCCTGTCCTTTGGAGTTAGCATCCAGGAAGACATTTTGCACCTTAGGGACTCTCAAATGTTTTGACTAGAGTGTTTGTTTACTATGAGTCAAAGCATTTTTGCTTTTCCACAGTGCATTATTAATGGTAAGCCAAAAATCCCCTCTGCATATGATATATAACAGCAACGAGATGCCATTTTATATATTGTGTACAAACAAAACAATTTTTCCTGAAGGGAGTTAACATTCCACATTATCAACTGTAATACAAACTTAAAAGTTAATATTACGACCTAAAAACAATATGATTCATATACATTGTACTGTTTGCTTTAATTAACTAACTAAGCAGCCTGAGTTGTTGCTCTTTAGCTCGCTTGGAGTGCTTAATTGTGCCACTGAGGAACGTACAATAATGAATCGATGTATTCTCCATTACTAATGAAAGATCACTTCAGTTCACTGATGGGACGTGCATAAGGAAGTAGTCTAAATAGAGCTCAATGAAGTCAGCTAAAAGTACTGTATATCATTGAACATGTGCAGCGGAGGGAGGCATTGTCCCGGCCATGCTGTAAACTAAACCTTGTGATTAAACGGGCTTGTATTCCTCTCCAGATTGATAGCCGTTTTGACGTAGTGGACACACTACGCGTGGCTTACGTTGCTTTTTCCTTCTTCAAAAACAAGGATGGTGGTCATTTATATGCAGAGGGACAGACGCAACACAGCAGACGGAAAGTCAAAACCCTGAAGTGATTTTCTCTCAAAGTATGAAGTCAATTTAACAGACCTGAAAGCATTCTATCTGAATTTACAGACTTCTTGGGTCTTTTAAAAGCATCTGTATATATATTTGTGTTCTACAAACCACATCCTTCCTGTTGCAGATCACTTGGCCACGTATCCATTGACTAACATAACAAAACACGGGTTACGTGGGCCACTGCAAGCTTGCTAAACATTTGCAGTGATTATGCATCATGGAAAGTTTTGACATATAATGGGTACAACCTTATAATTCTTTAACAAACCTTGGTTAACCATGTGCTTAATGCTAACATGCGACCAGATTATTAACCTCATCAACTGAGTCATTTCTGAGTAACTTTTTACTACTTTGTGTTTTGTTTGGAACATTTGTGTATAAGAGCTTCTGGTGTAAGGTGGTTCTTAGTCTGAGGTGGTGCTGGTAACCATAGCACTGCTTGGAAAGTGAAATGTGATGCAGCAGCTCTGTTAGCTGTCTTTCTGAATCACAACTGTATAACGATCAGGCAGAGCTCAGGCTGCATCAAAGATGCAGCAGCCAAGTATCCGTTTCCAGTCACAATGCAGTGGAGCTTCACCCACGTGGGAGGTCGCAGGAACAGCCCGTCACTCTCACCTACCGAGCATCAACTACCTGCTTTACTTTTCAAGTGACACCTACTTAAATCCATATTGTTTTCCTTATTTGGAAATGCGTTGCTTTTGCCATAATGAGTTGAAAGCTCTTGTTTGCTCAGCAGCTTTAAAAGCTATAATGGCCATAAATAAATTAGGCTACCACACACAAGGTCCCGAAACACTCTGGCTGTTTATCGGGTGTGAAGGAGACTGGTGTCAGTTGTAAACGTGTGCACAGCAACTGATGGGAACATTTTGCATCCTTGTACACATCATATTAAACTCGTTTCTTTAAAAATCAATATTACAGAGACATTGTTACGAAGCTCTGAATATTTTGAAAAAATAAATACATTGCATGTTCTTAATTGGGATTAATGAGCATTGCCAAAGAAAGACAATCCCAAGAGCTGCATGGCTTAACATTGTGGCTTTAGTTTCTCACAGGTCATTTTGATAGGTTGACAGGATGACTAAGACAGATCAGTTTACGATTAGCTAATCTCCAAGCCTTTGTGTTTGTGGCTATATGCTAAGTCTGACACGTTTAGCTTGAATAAAATCTGGCACCATTTCCTTCGATTCTTTCAAAGTTTTGCTTCAGATGACATCTATTTTGAAACATTTTTTCTGTTTTTTCAGACTTGTGACCCAGCGGCTCCCCCCAGGCATTTCTGAGATATGGAAGCAATACCTATCCACATTTCAACAGTCCCTGTTCTTCTTCTCGGGCTTGTTCTACTGTCCAACCCTTGCACCTCCTTCAGGCCACAGGTTATGGAACGAGCATCTGGCCCTCCACAGTCACCTAATATCACAGAATCTGGCAGGCGGATTTGTGCGGGCCATGTGGTGTGTAAACCTGGGATTCTTTTGCCGGTGTGGTTGCCACTCAACCCTCCTCAAGGGGAGAGGGCAGGAAGAGCTATCATCTACTTCCTCTGTCTCATGTACATTTTCCTCGGAGTGTCCATCATTGCAGACCGCTTTATGGCATCAATTGAAGTCATTACCTCTCAGGTATGGCTCACTATAAAAAAGAAAAAAATCAGTCAACGTTGGCATTTTGATGACATCATTGTCAGATTTGGACATCAATCTCGATTGCAGGTGAAAGAGATAACCATCACCAAACCCAATGGAGAGAAAACAGTAACGACTGTGCGAATCTGGAACGAGACCGTCTCCAACCTCACACTCATGGCTCTCGGCTCTTCTGCTCCTGAAATTTTGCTTTCTGTCATTGAGGTATACAACCAAAATTGTTACGTGACAATAAAGCGCCCTCATTTTCTAACAACTTTAAAAGTAGAATGTAGACTTACCTTTGCTTTGACGTCTGTAATGGCACTGAATTCGTTATTTTTTTTTTTTTTGACTTGACAGGTATGCGGGCATAACTTTGATGCAGGGGAGCTGGGCCCAGGCACCATTGTCGGAAGCGCCGCCTTCAACATGTTTGTGATTATCGGCATATGCGTGTGGGTGGTCCCCGACGGAGAGTCTCGCAAGATCAAACACCTCCGAGTGTTTTTTATTACATCCTTCTGGAGTATCTTTGCCTACATTTGGCTCTATCTCATACTGGCCGTCATATCGCCTGGGATCGTAGAGGTGCGTTTCCACACATTTGATGGCAATTGCAAATGACTAAAAGCTGCCATTGTGTATCGCAAGGTATGGGAAGCCGCAGTG
Organism: Syngnathus scovelli; assembly: GCF_024217435.2. Lineage (NCBI taxonomy): Eukaryota > Metazoa > Chordata > Actinopteri > Syngnathiformes > Syngnathidae > Syngnathus > Syngnathus scovelli. The sequence goes on from NC_090861.1 coordinate 927,711, forward strand.
ACCCTGCTTTTCTTCCCGGTGTGCGTGTTACTGGCTTGGATCGCTGACCGTCGCTTGCTCTTCTACAAATATCTTCACAAACGTTACCGTGCTGACAAAAGACATGGCATTGTGGTGGAAATGGAAGGTGGCCCTGAGATGATCATCGATGAAAAAAACTCGGATGGCATTTCGTGCCCCAGAAACTCCTCGAGTGTGACGGTGTCTGTACAAACGCAAAGTGAGATGGACCAGAGCCAAGATGAGGTAGGGAAGACTGTTTTTTTTTTCCTCATGGCAAGACATGTGTTTAAAAGACGGAATTATTTTCTTTCATTGATAGGTGGTTCGTAGACTCAAAGAACTACGGGACAAACACCCTGAGAAAAACCTAGACCAGCTCATCGAAATGGCCAACTACTCCACTTTGGTTCGTCAGAAGAAGAGTCGAGCTTTTTACCGTGTCCAGGCGACTCGCTTGTTGATAGGTGCTGGAAACCTTCTGAGGAGACATGCTTCTCAACATTCACGCCGTAGCGGACAAGGAGATGACAAACTTACATGCTCCCACATTTGTTTTGAAAGTGCCCAGTATCAGTGTATTGAGAACTGTGGCACTCTGAGCCTTTGGGTGATCCTGGATGGCGGTACATCCCAGAATACATTTTATGTGGACTACTGTACAGAAAATGGTTCTGCCAATGCTGGAACTGATTATGACTTTATTGAAGGAACCTTGATATTTAAGCCCGGAGAGACACGGAAAGAAATCAAGGTGAGCAAAGAAAAAAATGGCGTGGGAATAATATTTATAACAATAATAATATGTCATAGAACACAAAAAAATATATATATGTTTTTAGCTGTGATAGGAATTGAATGGCAAATGTAACTTAATCATAAACAATATTTTTTTTTTCCTAGGTAAAAATTTTGGACGATGACGTCTTTGAAGAAGACGAACATTTCTTTGTCCGTCTTCAAAATTTGAGGTTAGAGCAGGGTGGTGATGAAGGGACAGGATGTTCACCCAAGGGCAGACTAGTGGAGCCGCTGGTTGCCACTGTCACTATCTTGGATGATGACCATGCTGGCATCTTCACCTTTGGTCAGGGGGTTTTGCGGGTGAGTGAGAGCACAGGCACACTGACGGTGACAGTGGTGAGGAACTCAGGCTCCAGGGGTACCGTTTCTGTACCATATCACACAGAGGACGGCAGTGCCAAAGCTGGAGTGGACTACGAGCAGGCCAGGGGTGAGCTGGAATTTACCAATGAACAGACCAGGTGAGGAAAAGAAAAGAAAATGTTGGCTTTCCCCCGGAAGAACGTACATTCTTGCTGTTTTAAACATCATGTGATCAAATATTTGATATGTGCATGTTGGTAAAAACAATGCTGAAATGTTACTTTTAGCTGTTGAGATAATGATGATTCCACATTTCATTTGGCTGCCCATTCATAATTTGGGGACTAACTTGTGTATATCTTGTATGCCTCCAGCAACACCTTGAAAATTCACATTCTGAATGTAGAAGAGCATGAAAAACGGGAAAATTTCTTCATAGTGCTCAAAGAGCCTAAATGGCTAAAACGAGGACTCTCTGGTAAGTCACTAATAAGTGTTGTTTGTTTATTGCACAAGCTATTGGTGGAGCCACTTTACATGTTTATGCTTTTAGGGTTATGGAATATGATTGCTTGATTGGTGTCAAATGATTTGTTGTCATACCAACATGGAAACATTGATTTATTTTTTACAGCATTACTGCTTAATCAGGGTAAGACACTTTTGTTGGTTGGTTGGTTGCTTTGAAGGGTGCAGTGTTAAGCATTCTTAGTTTCTTCATTTCTGAGCCAACACTGAGTTTTGACATGCATGTGGGTATTTTGTAAATTACAGCAACCATTAAAATTTGACTTCCGGCAAATATTGATGGCGGCATAGCATCTCCTAATCGACGTCAATGTCTGCATAATCCTTGACAGGTCACCCCAGCCCTGAGGAGGAAGAGGCTAGGAGGATCTCTGAGATGGGTAAGCCCATTCTCGGAGAGCACAGCAGGATGGAGATCATCATAGAAGAATCCTGTGACTTTAAGGTGTGTAGCTGGCTGACTACCTTACAATTAATCCACTGTATATTGTATTTCTGACGACCGCACCCAAAATGGACCGTTTCATTTCTTTTTATTGATTTCATTTCATTTTTATAGTGGGACACAATTTAATATTGACATTTTATTCATTTGAACAAATTATGAAGGTGACTTCCTTCCTAATCTCATCGATTTAACCATGTATAGATTGACTAAAAATATGGTACTTTTTCATCAGACTTCCAATGGCACGCTTGACCAGGTACGGTTTCGGCGGTGTGCTGTTATCGAGTATTTCTCGTTTCAGTTTCTCATCACACACCTTTGGATATGCAGAAAATGCTGCGTATTTATGCCTCATGCCTTTTCTTGACATGATTGCATGACATAAATATAAATGGTATTGTGGCTATTTACAACTAAGATTGCAGTGAGCCACTTTTGGCACACGGATCTTATGTTTAACACCCCTGAGTCTCTGTGTGCTAAGCCTGCTCTGTTTGGCCTTATCTTTAAACACTGCACAGAGCTGGAAAATATTATTTCGAGACATATGCGGTACAGCTAATCCCGAACACTCTTTCGGGTAGTGTTGACCTTCCTACATTATGCATGATGTTTGGATCATTGTTACAGGCAGCTTTGTTACATAATCTCTGTGTAAAAGAGGAAGGTGTTTTATAATAATCTTCATCTTCATTTGTGTAGTAGTAAATTATTGTTTACATACAGAGTTATTGAGAGATTTTCTTTCTTTCTCTATTGTTGCATTTTTAATCTCTCGGGGAAAAAAAATGCTTGCAATTACTGAACAATCCTAAAGTAGCCTATTTCATCTGACAGAATACTGTGGATAAACTCATTAAAGATACAAACCTAGCAGCTGTGATTGGCTCACGTTCATGGAAGGAGCAGTTCATTGAAGCTGTCACCGTCAGTGCAGGTCAGTGGCTATCATTAAAAAGTGTCCGTCCGTCCGTCCGTCCGTCCTTATCTGCTTTTGGAATTGACACTTTTTGTTGTCGTCTTTCTAACAGGTGATAGAGATGACGAGAGCGAAGATCAACCGATGCCCAACTGCTTTGACTATTTCATGCACATGTTGTGCATTTTTTGGAAAGTCCTCTTTGCTTTTGTCCCGCCGACTCAGTACTGGAACGGGTGGGCATGTTTTATAGTGTCAATATCAGTGGTCGGGATCCTCACAGCCATTATTGGAGACCTTGCCTCCCATTTTGGCTGCACAGTTGGCCTGAGAGACACGGTCACTGCTGTGGTCTTTGTCGCCCTGGGGACTTCACTTCCTGGTACGTACAGCCTGGAGCGCTTCTCATCGATTTCATTCATTGCAGCCATTTTTAATACTGAACTTTGAATCCCCAGATACCTTTGCCAGCAAAGTGGCTGCAACCCAGGACCAATATGCAGACGCGTCAGTGGGAAATGTAACTGGAAGCAATGCAGTGAATGTCTTTTTAGGTATTGGCGTAGCTTGGTCTGTGGCTGCCATTTATTGGGAAGTCAAAGGTAAAGTTTTTCGTGTGGATGTCGGCTCACTGGCCTTCTCTGTCACACTTTTTACCATTTTTGCCTTCTTCGCAATGGGAGTGTTGATGATCCGCCGGAGGCCCTCTATTGGGGGTGAGCTGGGAGGCCCACGGATCCCCAAAATCCTGACATCACTCTTTCTCTTTGGACTCTGGTTCCTTTACATTTTCTTCTCTAGTTTGGAGGCCTACTGCCATATAAAAGGCTTCTGAGAAAGCGTCGATGGGAACGCTCATTGCACAAAGATGTACAGTATTCTTTTGGAAAGAACTGATTTTTAGAAGACCTATCACCACCTCGGGCATGTTATCAAATAAATATGTACTAGACTTGAACATGCAAACCTGCGTATCTATTGCAGCAAGAATCCATTGTATTAGTACTGAGTATATTGTGTTCATTTCACGGTTGTCAAAATGAATTTTATGCTGGCTTGATGCTTTATGACTCATGAACTGCATTAGAAATTAATTGTTTCCCCTTTATGTTTATTGGGGCTCTTGAATGAAATGGCTCACATTTTAAATTAGCTTCAAAATAATGGATTTTACCACCCCTCTGCTTTTCAATTTGCTTGATTTTATTTTGTCATGACATATCTGCATTTGGTTGTTGTCATTTATTACTGTATATGATGGATTTACCCTGTTTATGTGCTCTCAAATTGATGTTTTTGTCATCAACTGCAGGTTAGAATTGCTACTAAATTGTAATAATTTGCTACTAAATCGGGCTACTAAATGTGTTTCTCTAAGCAATTTGGGCCATTTTTGGCGACTGCAAATGACTCCTTTTGGATTACTAATAAATGCAGACATTTATACTTCTTCTAAGTCACATTATGGCAAGGATAGATTAGAATATAATGATTCGCCCTTAAAAAAATCATCTGTTTTGATTTGTAAACTGCAATTTCATGTTCCGTATTTGTAAATCATTGCATGTTCTAAAACACAACTAAATATCATTACCGATTAAAAATGTCAGAAATAAACACACGCGCACACACAGGCGTCTGAGAGCAAATCCCTCTCCCATCCGCCAGGGGGCAGTACTGCCATCTCCATTGAACGGGAGCGAGCCATTTCCTGTTTCTCGTTTAAACGTTGGCCGTCGAAAAAACGTAAAACGAGCCTTTATATGAGCTCTTCGATCGATTATTTGCAGGGATCTCCACATTCCTGTTTTTGAAAGTGACACTAAACGTTATGTGATTTTTTTTTGCTAATGTACATATGGTCAGTTGGTTCAATGCCATTGTTACAAAAAGAGCACAGATTGTCTTCAATGTTAAAACGTGATCTCAGTGGTTCTTTGCAAGGATTTAAAAAAAATGTGTTTCCTTCTTTTTCAAATACATAGTTCTTAAATCGTTTGCTGTAGCCTCATCAAATTCCTGCGAAAGTTCGCACGTTTGAAACGTAAAGTTGCGCTGTCCCATTGATTTTGAATGCATCATTAATCTGGCACAAGGGGCAGGACAACATGGCTGCTACTGCGGGTCGCTTCTACGGAGAAGGAGGCAGAGCAACAAAACGACAGAAAACTGAGGACGGAGGGATGACAACGGTAGACGTGCCTTCTTGTTGCATTATTTCATTGTTAACGCACTTGTTTATTTCACGACATGTGGATTTCGACACATGTATATCGTTACAAAACCTTCATGCGCTTCAGTAGCCAAGAAGCTAGCGGTTAAGCAAACACAAATGTGATCACGATTGTTAGCCTTTTCCAACTAGTCTTTTTCCTGAGAGTTGTAGATAATTTAGTAGACGAGCCGTCAAAGTTAAAACATTGTTATATCCCTAAAATTCCAAATCGAATTGCTTCTTCCCCTCCCGTTAACGTCGAAGTCAACTGTTAATAATTGCTAATGGTTTGAGCTAACCTCAATACACTTTTCATTCAAAGACCCAATTTGGGTGCGTGTCATTTATTCTGGTAGAGATGGGTTTATTTGCCACATTGCTTCGCTCGTTGTTTACGAGCATCTTTGCGATGACATTATTTTCAGGAAAGCTACGATGATCCCCATAAACCTTTACCCTCCCCGGTGGTGCACATCAGGGGCTTGGTTGATGGTATTGTGGAGACTGATTTGGTGGAAGCCTTGCAAGAGTTTGGGACGGTCAGGTATTCATCCACTAGCACATTTTGGCTTTGAAGGTTGTTTCATTCATTATTTCCTTACCAAGATGGATTTTTACCTCCTTGTCATAGTTCTGTGGTAATGATGCCCAAGAAGCGCCAGGCCTTAGTGGAGTATGAGGACATGAATGGATCCTCTTCTGCTGTTACATATGCAGCAGAGAACCAGGTTTACATTGGAGGTCACCCTGCCTTCATCAACTATTCCACGAGCCAAAAGATCTCCCGGCCAGGAGACTCGGACGACACGCGGAGTGTGAACAACGTGTTGCTACTCACCATCATCAACCCTATCTACCCAATCACCACGGTAAACTGAACTTGAAGTTTGGAGAGAAAGTATATTTGTAATGGTATTTGATTGTTCCAATTGACTTGTACAGGACGTGTTGTACACCATATGTAACAACTGCGGGCCTGTTCAGCGGATCGTCATCTTCAGAAAGAATGGCGTTCAGGCCATGGTTGAATATCCTTTTTTGTTATTGTGGACAATATGTATTGTGCTGTTTAAAAAAAAAAAAATATATTACAAATAGAAAGCTCAGGAATGACTATGAATCTGCTTCAAAAAAGAAAGGTCACCTTAACAGTTGCTACATTTGACTCTGTCCAGAGTGCCCAGAGGGCCAAAGCCTCGCTCAATGGAGCAGACATCTATTCTGGTTGCTGCACGCTGAAGATTGAATATGCCAAGGTATAAGACGGATCATGCCATCATTTGTACAAACATTTACTCTTGGGCTTTCTTTTGTAACTCAATCCACAGCCAGCACGCCTAAATGTCTTCAAGAATGACCAGGACACATGGGACTACACAAATCCTAACTTGAGTGGCCAAGGTAGGTTTGTTAGCATCCCTTCCCCCTTTCTACTTCCTCTTTATCTTTCATGTCACTAAATGTTAGGTTTCTTTACTATGGGAATATTGCCTTTGATCGCTATTGATTTCCTCCACTCGCTCGCTCGCTCGCCATGCTTATTCTTTTTCCAAGGCATTATTCCCCTGGTACAATCACAGTTGAATGCATTTTCTTGCTACACAGCAGCAGCAGCAGCCACACGGTTAAGGGCATGAGGGGTAACCTGATTGGCAGCCAATTGTTTTGTCCTATGCATGAGGAAAGACCAGTGCACTCTAGTCACAGCATCATGCACAAGTTTACCATTCACCTCTTAGGTCCCACATTCCCTCGAGAGCATGAATGACACAGCTGCACAGCGGAACATTTCCGGTCCACTAGATACTGTCAAACATATTGGAGATTTTAGTCATTGTTAAATGAAACACATCATTTACAAAATGGACTCTGATCTCAGGACTTTAATCCTAGTTTGCCGAAGTCAAAGTATTGTGTTCACATTGGCATGATATTCATTTTGAATGTGGTTGATTTTTAATTTGACTAAGTAATAAAGCGGCCACTACGGCCAGTGTTCTTGATTGAAGCAGTCATAAAGCATTTGAATCAATACTGTTGCGTTGCTCTCGTAAAGAGCGATTGATAGAGCAAGCGCACTCTTAGCGTTTTGAATTATTCAACGCTTAAGTGAGATTTGGAAAAAGTCTCGTGTGAAATAAAATTACAGCAGGCTGAAGTCATATTAAATTTTTGTTCAAAGTGCACTCATGTACACGATAGTAAATCTGAAAATGAAGCACATAACCTTTTTAAAAAAATATATCCTTTCCTGGGATGTTTGGTATTATTTTAACGTATTAGACACACTGTTCAAATATATGCCTTGCTGTCAGGTGTTTCAACAGGAATTGAAGGTATTTTCTTTGCAATAACATATTCGATGTGCCCACGCTAGTCTAAACACCGTGTTCTGACGTGATTAATGTGGAGTGGCAGATTGTTTTTTTTTTTTTTTAATCAGAATATATTTTTGCAGAGAAAATATTAATCTCGAGATCCCCTTTAAGGTAGCACTTCCATGTGTTGTTTCAATTGAGTCGCTACATTTCTAAAACTGGCTACAATCAAGCAAGTTTGGCTGAAGAAAAAAAAAAAAACAACAACCCTCAATCAAATGAACTTGTCTATTGTAACATTTGTGCTGCCTTTCGAGGTACTCCTCATGTTCTGGCCATGCAAAGCCATATACAGACTGACCTCATTTCCCAAGCAGACACATGCTGCCAAAGCCACAACAACCTCGACAGCGACAATACATCGGCACCCGAAGCCATAAGTCATTGGGATACATTGGACACAGTGGGACAACAAACACTGGAACACAACCTCAAGGCAGTACTTCATCACCTCTATCTCCACTACAAGAGAATGATTCATTTTATTTTGGGGGTGATGGACAATCAGAAATATTCAAAGGCCACGCAAACACCACCTATAGCCGACACAGCGCCATCTTGTTGATAAGCATCTACCACCACCACCACCATCATCTGGTTTTCCAGCACAGCACATCTTCAGAACCTTGAGGAGCAACCACTTTTGACACAGCACATTGATTGGTTGTTGCCGGACGCACTTCCTAGCCCCGGCCGGGGGGGGGCCCTCGGGCTAGTCCTTCTGTAACACTACAACAGGGATCCACAAAGGAGTTTTCAAACACTCAAGGGAACAGATGACACAAAAGAGGCCCCGGCGTCTTGTCGAAACAATAACGCAGCACGCCTCCCCACCTTCCTGTGCGAGCGAACGAACGAACACGCGACAGACACTACGACCCACGACCGCATACAGTGCGGAACGGCCATCACAGCACATCATCATGCAGATATACAAGCAACGAGCACTCTTCCCTTTTTCTACAAGTGACCGACCGCCATTAAACCAAAACAAAGTCAGTGGCCATTTTTATACCAGAAGAAATATCCAATGAAGACACAAGCATGAAACATTCAGCAGGCATAAGAACACAGATGCAAACAGATTACAAATCCTCTTCCAAAGCGCAGCATTTTTGGACTGGTATTCTGTTTTTCCCCCTTTACCTTCCCACCTGTTTCCCTTCTGTGCTGTTCTGTTTCATTTTCCTTTTTTTTTTTTTTTTTCTTTCTTCTTCTCCCCCTGCACTGGCCCACAGTGATGCCTTTAACACCTCCCGTGTGATGCAGGTTTGGCTCAGTGTGTCTGTGGACAGACAGCCCACTCTCAAATGATGCACTAATCCTGCTTTGTGGTCACCACGGTAAGCTAGAGATGCTTGTCATAGCAACTTTGAAAAAATGAAAAGCAAAAACCAAGCATGGATGTGTGGATGTACTTATCTTTGGTGGTGGGGATGCAAAGAAGGAAGACGTGAAGAAGAAAAAAAAAAGGAAATTGGAAAGGAGTTGAGCTTGGAGGGTAAGCGTCCTTTGCTGAAGACTACCCCCTATCTACCTACCTACCTATCCACTGTGTCCAATACTTCATGTATGGTGCTGTAAGTACTGCTCAGTGACAAGTTGATGTAATTGTTAAAAACTGACTTCTACAGTGGACCAATGTTCAAATTTGCGCTTGTTTAGTCAAGTTGCTGTACCAAAAAAAAAAGCTGATGGCAGCGGTAGCAGCTCAAATATATTTTAATGAATGTATGATGCAGCTCGAGTTGGATTGGATAATGTGGTCAACACTGGTCAACAATTTTTATTGAGTCTTTTTTTTTTTTTTAAACGGAGATGCAAATAAATGTTTCTAGAATTTTTTTCTCTTATTTTTCAAGCACATCAGGTTTTCATTGTAATAATAATAATAATATATGCAGTATATTTAGTACTGTGATGTTTAAACATTGTTAGGTGGCATTCTTCCCTTCATGGCGTCCTAGCTATTATATACAACACATGGTAAAATCTGTTTGACGCACAAGCTTTTCTAGGTCAAAAATGAAATCATCTCACAAACCTGATGTGCCACAGTAAATGTAAAGACATTTTTTGGAATCACAATAATGTTTAGAGACATTAAAATTTGCTGTTGACTAGTGTAATTGTGACATTTCTGTTTTTTTTTTTTAATGAAATTAAGAAAATCGTTTTCATGTCAGAGAGCAAATGAATGACTGTGCTGTATTGTGGTTAAAGTACATAACATGGTGATCACAGTTCTTGTCATTACAACTGCTGCATACCAAAATGTTGTTTTGTGGTCACATGGACTGTTTTGTTATGCAAACTGTTGCACACTTCTAATTTTATTTGATTGTAATTATCCATGTGTATCAAATGTGTCCACCCCCCTGGTTGTTCTTTTTTATTTGACATGTATATGTGTACCTGCACAGATGCTGACGGTGAAGGCAATTGGAACAATTCACAAGGTGTGTTTGTGTTTGAACTAGGGTAGCACTAACAAAAAAATCTCCATTATGTCATAGTTGGCTTCCGAAATCATACCGTCCGTCCGTCGGTCGGTCGGTCAACAATTAAGATGCAAGTTGCATGCCTGTCACCTTGTCCCATAACACACAGTCACCAATGTCATTTTTCCAGCACGATATGTTGTCGACAAGCTCTTTGAATTGCTATTTTTGACTGTACCCTACGTAGACCCAAATGCAAATCCAAACAAACGCCAAAGGCAGCCTGCTCTTCTCGGGGACCACCCACCTGATTATGGTATTATTTTGTTTTATTGCAATTTAAGGAATGGTGCACGGGGTCATTTGTTTGGTTTTCTCTTTTTACCATAAAGGTGGCCCTCAGGGAAGCTATCATGGCTACAGCGATGACAGCTACGGGCCTCCTTCCCACCGCATGGGACCCGGTATGGGCGGACGAGGCCGTGGTAACCAGCGCTACGGCGCCGGATACGGGCCACCGCCCCCCGAGTACGGCCCTCATGCGGACTCGCCCGTACTTATGGTATACGGTCTTGAGCCGTCAAAGATTAATGCTGATAAGGTCTTTAACATCTTCTGCCTCTATGGGAATGTGGAGAGGGTGAGGAATGCTCCTTTTCAAAATTGGTTCAAAGACAGGTTGTCGGCATGTTGTCACCTGCATATCTCCTTTTCCTGCAGGTTAAGTTCATGAAGAGCAAACCTGGAGCTGCAATGGTGGAGATGGGGGACTGCTATTCTGTGGACAGGGCTATCTCCCATCTTAACAACAACTTCCTTTTTGGACAGAAACTCAACGTCTGGTAAGGGTGATAAAAAAAAAGTGAGGCCTTATTATGATCCAGGTACTAATCGATTGCTTTTGCACGGTAGTGTGTCCAAGCAGCAGGCTATCGTGCCGGGACAGAGCTACCAGTTGGAAGACAACAGCAGTAGCTTCAAAGACTTCCATGGTTCTCGCAACAACCGCTTCACCTCACCAGAGCAGGCAGCCAAGAACCGAATCCAACACCCCACCAATGTTCTACATTTTTTTAACGCACAGCCTGACATCTCTGAGGAGATCTTCAACCAGGTCAGAAAAGCCACAAGGCTAAAAAATGTCTAGCCTTAGTAAATGGCAGGTTTTTGTGATGGAAAAAAACCAACAACCATGAAATCATTTCAAAACGTTTTCAACCTTTGATGTAAACTGTGATCTGAACAATACAATATTTATAGAATAGCGGCCCAACTCGGATTCGGGAAAAGTCCGAATAGTACTCTTCACACTGCATGAAAAAAATCTGATGTATGTAGCCGCAGTGTGAACAGAGCCATAAAGATTTTTTTTCTTTCTTGTACAAGCCATCGATCACATTAACAATGTACACGTATTGACATGTTTAACTTGGGCTCATTTTTTTATTTTATTTTTTTTACATCACAAAAAAAAGGGTACGTTTTTTTTTATCCTCTCTAACAAAGTACTACAAGGTGGTATTGGTTTCATTTTCACTGAGCTATGTTTTCCTCTTCTAGATCTGCGATGAATTAGGAGTTAAGAGCCCTTCAAGTGTGAAACTTTTCAGTGGGAAGAGTGAGTAAAGACCACGAGTAGAAAATGTTTTTTGTGTTAAGGAATGGAATTTTGCAGCGCCAGCTCACTCATAATGAGATTCAAATACTGTTCATTAGTCAACATATTTGGGTTTCCAACCAATCTCAAGTGTTCCGAAGCGGTTGCGCTATTGAACGAAAAACCAAAACGCTATTTGTTTTCAAAATAACGGCGCTGGCGATGCAAGGATTCCACTCGACTGCAACACTATTGTTCATTCTTGAAAGGCATACGAGCTCATATACAGCCAAAGGTTTGAATCAAAAGATGTCCAACATCAATCCAAAAGAACACAAAGCCTAACAGTGTTTTTGTACGCTAATATGTCAGAAATGAAATGAAAAGAAATGATCACAGCTTTGAGTTTGGTGTTTCCATGAAATCATTTGTCTTGTGTGGCACGACAGGTGAGCGAAGTTCATCAGGTTTGCTTGAGTGGGAATCCGTGAATGATGCCATGGAAGCCCTGGCAATGATGAACCATCACCAGATGAAAAACCCCAGTAAGGATTTCCACACATCATTCATTATCTTGAGCTTCTCAAGGAATGTGTACAATGCTTTTGCCCTTTTCTTTTTCTAGGTGGGCCTTACCCTTACACTTTGAAGTTATGTTTCTCAACCACCCATCATGCCAGCAGCTAAATACAACCGCTTCAAACAATGTCACATTTTATTTCTTTTCATAAACTCTAATGTAGTTCTGTTCTTATGTCCTATTAAAACATTCACTCATTATTGACATAAATAGGAATGTTGTGTTTTATGATATTTTTGTGATGACAGTATTTCTTCTTTGCAATGTATCAAGCCCCCAATCTGAAATCTTTCGATGTCAACCCAGCCTTTTGTTTTGAAATGGAAGGGATTTTACTGTGCGAGGTCAACAACCATATAATGTATTTATTGGCAAGCTGTGTAATGAGCAAATTGCAGCTATGTGATTTTAAAAAAAAAAAAAAAAATCTAAACATGACTGTTGTTTGGTTGGGATCCTCTTGTGCAAATGATCACTTAACATTTAGTTAATAGGTACTGTGAACATTTTAAGACTAAATAAAGAATGTGGAAACATTGTAGGAGTGAGCTGTGACCTAATGAGTGCAGACAAGTCTGAACAATTTTGACTATACAGTACAGTAACACAATACATGTAATCAATATCTCAAATGGGATTTTTTTTCTTCAATATTTGAATTGTGCATGAATTTTTTGATAGAAAAATCTAGTGCATGACGATATGAAAATTTGAATTGTACTGTGAGGAAACAGTTTCTGATTGAATTTCTGACCCCTGTCTCTTTTTCTGTTAAATGGCCACACCTACGAGTTGCATTCGAATTTGGGTATGTGATTACAATACCGTGTATTAAACTATAGTTAAATCCTCAATTGCCTCGATGTTAGTCATATTGAAGATTTCAGTTTCGGTCAATTTAGAGGAGCTGAAAAGCCTCCAACTCCCATGATGCCCCGGGCCGCAAAGTACGTAGGTGTTTCCGGTGTCCTGTGAGATTTTACTTCCCTCTGCACGGATCGACGCGACCAAATCAAGAAAGAAGACGTTGCAAACAAGTAAATGTGCTCGAATACAGTGGTCTATTGAGCTACTTTTCGCTAGACGATCATTTGAAAATGTGCGCTATGTGGTGAGCTGCGGTCGAAGAAGGGAGAATCGTCGCCAACGTTGATCGCAAGGTTTAGGCCTAGCAAAGAAAGTTTGGTCGAGGGCCTGTAAACAACATGTCCTCCACATCGCAGCCCTCCTCGAGACGCCAATGGTGCTACCTCTGCGATCTACCCAAGATGCCCTGGGCCATGTTGTGGGAGTTTAGCGAAGCCGTATGCCGGGGATGCGTTAACTACGACGGCGCGGATCGCATCGAACTCCTCATTGAAACAGCCAGACAACTGAAGAGCACGCATGGAGTTTTGGAGGGCAGGTCTCCTGGCCCACAGCAGGGCAAGCCCAGCTCGACCGGATCCATGGAAGCCGGGCGTCCGCATGGAGAGCGTCTCGACAGGGGTAGGGGTGAGTACGGTGCATCTTCTCGCCTCCCTAATGGTCTGCACAGAGCGGAGGATGTGGCGTTATCAGAAAGCAGCCGACAGAGCCCCAACACTCGCAGGGCGATGGCCAGCGCTGTCCCGAGTCTCCACGGGACGATATCCCATGCGTTGATTGCTCAGGGCTTAGTCGCGTCCCCACATGGGCTCCTAGCGCCAATATCGGGCTCCAGGACGGGGGCCGCTCCTATTGCCGTCTCAGCTGGCCCCATCATGAGCGACGCTGCAAGAAGACAGGCTGTGGCTCTGGGCGTGGGAGCGAGCACGTCTGCTTTGGTGAGCATCGACCCAGCGGCGTGGAGGAGCAGCGAAATGATGGCTGAACTCAACGAGGTAGCGCGCAGCAAGGTGGAAGGCTGGCCCAACAAACCAAAAGTTGTTCGGGATGTTCTCCTGGCTTTAAGCACCTGTGTGCCCTTTACTGTGCGCTTCAGGAAAGACCACAATCTGATGGGCCGGGTTCTGGCTTTTGACGCCAGCGCCAATCCAGAGTTCGAGCTCAAGCTTTTTGTGGAGTACCCCGTTGGCTCGGGGCTGATCTTTTCTGGACTTCCGGACCTTGTCAGGCAGATGTTCCGCGACTCCGCCAAGGATGCCGGTAAAGCGGTGAACTCTGGCTTGCGCTACGTGGAATACGAAAAGCGACAAGGGAGCGGAGACTGGAGGGGACTGTCGGAGCTTTTAAACGACGGCGTGCGCATGTTTAAGGAGCCGCCCATCCCCGAGGTTCTTCCGCAGCCCGATGCCGGCCCGCCCGTGGCGGTGGCCGCCCGCTCCGTCCCGGCCAAGAGCGCAACTCGTCGCCGCAAGGCCTCTCCGGGCTCTGAGAACGGCGAGAGCGAAGGAAGACCCGATCACCCGTCCAGAGAGGTGTGGTCCAGAGGCGCTTACCCGGGCATGGAACCTCTTTCGGGAATGGCCGCCCCTCCGGACGGCCCCCCTCGTTTACACAGCCAGCCTTCGCCCATGTCTGCGCTTATGGGTGTCGCCGACAGCCTGAGCTCCGGCCAGGTGGCCAGAGACAGCCCCGGCATGTCCTCGGCCCACTCCTCCGGGGCCGGACGCACGGCCACCAGCAGCCCCTCCGGCGCCGCCGCAGCCGCCTCCACCTCAGTTTCTCAGGCGTCTGTGGGCCTGAGCAGCAGCACTGGCGGCGCCGGCAGCGAGTCGACCACCGGCGGGAGCCAGGGCGCCCTGCTCTGCTGCACCCTCTGCCGAGAGCGCCTGGAGGACACCCATTTTGTCCAGTGTCCCTCGGTACCGCACCACAAGTTTTGCTTTCCTTGCACCAGAGGCTTCATCCGCAGCCAGGGCCAAGGAGGAGAGGTGTACTGCCCGAGCGGAGAGCGCTGTCCCCTGGCCGGGTCCACCGTGCCCTGGGCCTTCATGCAGGGCGAGATCTCCACTATTCTGGCTGGGGACGGAGACGTGACAGTAAAGAAGGAGAATGACCCGTGACATCGCCTCGCCGTCCTCTGAGCAATGGTATGACCACTATTTTTTTTTTTTTTTCTGTCCTTCCATGCTTTGCGTAGGCTTTATGCCGGTGTAGAAGTTAGATTTTCTATCCATCATCACATGAACGTTCCTGTCCTGTCCTACCTTGTTTCTGTAGTGGCTGTTGACGATGATTCCAAAGCACTTCCCTACCGCATCCAGCAGAGTCTGCCCTCTCTGCAGTTCAACATGTGCCTCTCAGGACCCAAGAGCTCCCGCGTCTAAGAGGATGATGAGACTGTTGGCTTAAAGGACACAAGACTTCATCAAGCCACTTTCAAAGTCTACAATAGAAAGCACACCCATTTTTATCAAATTAAACAAGAGCCCCTCCCCTCCCTGTTTGTTTATAATATTGGCAAATACAGATGGATCACATTGATACTGTTCGTTTGACCGATATAAGCTCCACACACACACACACACACACACACACACACACACACACACACACACACACACACACACACACACAAACGAATGTCAAACATGTTCTCAAAAGAATTTTTTCTTTTTTAAAGCCAAGGATTGGATTGATGTAATCTCATTCTGTTCGTGTAGGTCTGTCTGTCAGATATATGAATTTCCTTTCAATATGGCTGTAATTTCTATTTTTGATACAATTCAAATTTCATTCATTTATGCTTTGTTTATAGTAAGAAGACCAAAGATGGCATCATACTCAAGTGTCATTTTTTTATTTTACTGGTTGTATGTTGTATGTACTTAGAACCATGCCACCACTCACATTTTTTATTTTAGTGGTTGTATGTTGTATGTACTTAGAACCATGCCACCACTCACTCATTTCTTTCACAGAGTGAAGCTTTATTTACCTTCGCAAAATTTGACAAGAATTAGCACCACCATTTTCAAAGGTTAACAACATACTTGTGATCTCAGTGGATGAATTATACAGTAAATTGCAAATTACAGTAGTTGAATTGCTGCCTGGCTGTTGTTTACTGTTCATTTCTGTTTAAAAAGTGCAACAGATGCTCAGACAAACGTTTTTTTACAAACTTTATTCAATAAATACCAAACAAAACCCACAGTATTTGTCTCCTTTGTGATTTTTCTTACCGCTTTACTTTTATTAACATAATGCTAATTACAATACAAACACCAACCAAGTAGTGGCACCGTTTGGCAATCTGTATTAAAATTAGGTATCTAATAACATGCCACTTTATTAGGGAAATATGGTCAAAGGTCACAGTTGTCAAGCTCTAGTCCTCGGGGCCGCGTTCCAACATGTTTTCCAAGTGAACCTCGTTAAGCGCAGGTGCGTGAAAACTTTTAGCTTCTTTCACGTTCAAAAGGAGCTAAAAGTTTTCACGCACCTGCGCTTAACGAGGGAATCACATGGACACTCCATTAGGTACACCACCATTTTCAAGTGTACCTAATAACAGGCCACTTTATTAGGGAAATATCATGGTCAAAGGTCACTGGTTCAAGCTCTAGTCCTCGGGGCCGCGTTCCAACATGTTTTCCAAGTGAGCCTCGTTAAGCGCAGGTGCGTGAAAACTTTTAGCTTCTTTCACGTTCAAAAGGAGCTAAAAGTTTTCACGCACCTGCGCTTAACGAGGGAATCACATGGACACTCCATTAGGTACACCACCATTTTCAAGTGTACCTAATAACAGGCCACTTTATTAGGGAAATATCATGGTCAAAGGTCACAGGTTTCAAGCTCTAGTCTTCGGGGCCGCGTTCCAACATGTTTTCCAAGTGAGCCTCGTTAAGCGCAGGTGCGTGAAAACTTTTAGCTTCTTTCACGTTCAAAATGAGCTAAAAGTTTTCACGCACCTGCGCTTAACGAGGGAATCACATGGACACTCCATTAGGTACACCGCCATTTTCAAGTGTACCTAATAACAGGCCACTTTATTAGGGAAATATCATTGTCAAAGGTCACAGGTGTCAAGCTCTAGTCTTCGGGGCCGCGTTCCAACATGTTTTCCAAGTGAGCCTCGTTAAGCGCAGGTGCGTGAAAACTTTTAGCTTCTTTCACGTTCAAAAGGAGCTAAAAGTTTTCACGCACCTGCGCTTAACGAGGGAATCACATGGACACTCCATTAGGTACACCACCATTTTCAAGTGTACCTAATAACAGGCCACTTTATTAGGGAAATATCATGGTCAAAGGTCACAGGTTTCAAGCTCTAGTCCTCGGGGCCGCGTTCCAACATGTTTTCCAAGTGAACCTCGTTAAGCGCAGGTGCGTGAAAACTTTTAGCTTCTTTCACGTTCAAAAGGAGCTAAAAGTTTTCACGCACCTGCGCTTAACGAGGGAATCACATGGACACTCCATTAGGTACACCACCATTTTCAAGTGTACCTAATAACAGGCCACTTTATTAGGGAAATATCATGGTCAAAGGTCACAGGTTTCAAGCTCTAGTCTTCGGGGCCGCGTTCCAACATGTTTTCCAAGTGACCCTCGTTAAGCGCAGGTGCGTGAAAACTTTTAGCTTCTTTCACGTTCAAAATGAGCTAAAAGTTTTCACGCACCTGCGCTTAACGAGGGAATCACACGGACACTCCATTAGGTACACCGCCATTTTCAAGTGTACCTAATAACAGGCCACTTTATTAGGGAATTATCATGGTCAAAGGTCACAGGTTTCAAGCTCTAGTCTTCGGGGCCGCGTTCCAACATGTTTTCCAAGTGAGCCTCGTTAAGCGCAGGTGCGTGAAAACTTTTAGCTTCTTTCACGTTCAAAATGAGCTAAAAGTTTTCACGCACCTGCGCTTAACGAGGGAATCACATGGACACTCCATTAGGTACACCGCCATTTTCAAGTGTACCTAATAACAGGCCACTTTATTAGGGAAATATCATTGTCAAAGGTCACAGGTGTCAAGCTCTAGTCTTCGGGGCCGCGTTCCAACATGTTTTCCAAGTGAGCCTCGTTAAGCGCAGGTGCGTGAAAACTTTTAGCTTCTTTCACGTTCAAAAGGAGCTAAAAGTTTTCACGCACCTGCGCTTAACGAGGGAATCACATGGACACTCCATTAGGTACACCACCATTTTCAAGTGTACCTAATAACAGGCCACTTTATTAGGGAAATATCATGGTCAAAGGTCACAGGTTTCAAGCTCTAGTCCTCGGGGCCGCGTTCCAACATGTTTTCCAAGTGAACCTCGTTAAGCGCAGGTGCGTGAAAACTTTTAGCTTCTTTCACGTTCAAAAGGAGCTAAAAGTTTTCACGCACCTGCGCTTAACGAGGGAATCACATGGACACTCCATTAGGTACACCACCATTTTCAAGTGTACCTAATAACAGGCCACTTTATTAGGGAAATATCATGGTCAAAGGTCACAGGTTTCAAGCTCTAGTCTTCGGGGCCGCGTTCCAACATGTTTTCCAAGTGACCCTCGTTAAGCGCAGGTGCGTGAAAACTTTTAGCTTCTTTCACGTTCAAAATGAGCTAAAAGTTTTCACGCACCTGCGCTTAACGAGGGAATCACACGGACACTCCATTAGGTACACCGCCATTTTCAAGTGTACCTAATAACAGGCCACTTTATTAGGGAATTATCATGGTCAAAGGTCACAGGTTTCAAGCTCTAGTCTTCGGGGCCGCGTTCCAACATGTTTTCCAAGTGAGCCTCGTTAAGCGCAGGTGCGTGAAAACTTTTAGCTTCTTTCACGTTCAAAATGAGCTAAAAGTTTTCACGCACCTGCGCTTAACGAGGGAATCACATGGACACTCCATTAGGTACACCGCCATTTTCAAGTGTACCTAATAACAGGCCACTTTATTAGGGAAATATCATTGTCAAAGGTCACAGGTGTCAAGCTCTAGTCTTCGGGGCCGCGTTCCAACATGTTTTCCAAGTGAGCCTCGTTAAGCGCAGGTGCGTGAAAACTTTTAGCTTCTTTCACGTTCAAAAGGAGCTAAAAGTTTTCACGCACCTGCGCTTAACGAGGGAATCACATGGACACTCCATTAGGTACACCACCATTTTCAAGTGTACCTAATAACAGGCCACTTTATTAGGGAAATATCATGGTCAAAGGTCACAGGTTTCAAGCTCTAGTCCTCGGGGCCGCGTTCCAACATGTTTTCCAAGTGAACCTCGTTAAGCGCAGGTGCGTGAAAACTTTTAGCTTCTTTCACGTTCAAAAGGAGCTAAAAGTTTTCACGCACCTGCGCTTAACGAGGGAATCACATGGACACTCCATTAGGTACACCACCATTTTCAAGTGTACCTAATAACAGGCCACTTTATTAGGGAAATATCATGGTCAAAGGTCACAGGTTTCAAGCTCTAGTCTTCGGGGCCGCGTTCCAACATGTTTTCCAAGTGACCCTCGTTAAGCGCAGGTGCGTGAAAACTTTTAGCTTCTTTCACGTTCAAAATGAGCTAAAAGTTTTCACGCACCTGCGCTTAACGAGGGAATCACACGGACACTCCATTAGGTACACCGCCATTTTCAAGTGTACCTAATAACAGGCCACTTTATTAGGGAATTATCATGGTCAAAGGTCACAGGTTTCAAGCTCTAGTCTTCGGGGCCGCGTTCCAACATGTTTTCCAAGTGAGCCTCGTTAAGCGCAGGTGCGTGAAAACTTTTAGCTTCTTTCACGTTCAAAATGAGCTAAAAGTTTTCACGCACCTGCGCTTAACGAGGGAATCACATGGACACTCCATTAGGTACACCGCCATTTTCAAGTGTACCTAATAACAGGCCACTTTATTAGGGAAATATCATTGTCAAAGGTCACAGGTGTCAAGCTCTAGTCTTCGGGGCCGCGTTCCAACATGTTTTCCAAGTGAGCCTCGTTAAGCGCAGGTGCGTGAAAACTTTTAGCTTCTTTCACGTTCAAAATGAGCTAAAAGTTTTCACGCACCTGCGCTTAACGAGGGAATCACATGGACACTCCATTAGGTACACCGCCATTTTCAAGTGTACCTAATAACAGGCCACTTTATTAGGGAAATATCATGGTCAAAGGTCAGAGGTGTCAAGCTCTAGTCCTCGGGGCCGCGTTCCAACATGTTTTCCAAGTGAGCCTCGTTAAGCGCAGGTGCGTGAAAACTTTTAGCTTCTTTCACGTTCAAAAGGAGCTAAAAGTTTTCACGCACCTGCGCTTAACGAGGGAATCACACGGACACTCCATTAGGTACACCGCCATTTTCAAGTGTACCTAATAACAGGCCACTTTATTAGGGAAATATCATGGTCAAAGGTCACAGGTGTCAAGCTCCAGTCCTCGAGTGGCCGCGTTCCAATATGTTTTACAAGGGTTAGAGTTAGCTATTTGATCTATGACGTCTAATTATGTTTTAATTGGCGAATGTAAAAACAAGGAATAAAACACCAAAGTTTTAAGATAAATGTTTATTTAAAAATAATACTACAAATAATATCAAAAGTAAATTTCAAACCAGCAATCTAATGTGAAATTGCAGTAGATATATTGGATAACAATATTTCGGCGTATAGATGCATGTACATCTGCCTCACAGTTTAAAAAGTTGTCTTTGGATTCCACCTCGGGCCCTCCCTGTGTGGAGTTGGCATGTTCTCCCCATGCATGGGTTTTCTCCAGGCACATGCACGGTAGGCTGATGGAGCACTGGCAACGGCTTGATGGTGTCTCTCGCCTCGTGCCGGATGACCGCTGGGATAGGCTCCAGTACGCCGAAGCCCATTATAACACGTTCACTCAAAACAAACACTGTACTGAATTGATTTATTTATTGCAAGACTGTATTGTTGAAGTATAAATGTGTAAACACCAAGCAGATCAAATCTGAAACGACACTGTTACAAAATTCGCTCTTGAAACACAGGATATTGTACTCATAGTTTTCTTTTGTGTGTGCTCAGTGACGACGCAATCACTCATGGTGGCTTTCACACGAATGCCCGCTGGATCCGACGCTCAGATAGGACATCTGCCATTTTCCAGCGCTTCCTTAGCTCCCTTCAGGGTCTCGCGCTTCACACATTTCCAGTAGCCAGAGATGCCATTCTGTGGATGCACCTGTATATGTTTATCACATAAAACAAAGCAAGAACTCTTGGAAAATGCCACGTCGACTAGCAAAGAGGATAAGAATATAAGTCTTCGGACTCTGATATTCAACGTATCAATGTGTGTTATTTAACGTGGTCGTGACTTCTTTTTTCTAGAGCATGGGAACCTACCTTGAGCCCACGCAGCACTCTGTCCTTCATCACTCCGATGAATTCTTTGTGGCTCAAGCAGTTGTCGCCGTCCATGTCAAAGAGCTTAAACACAGTGTCCAACACGTTCTCAGACAGGTCGTGGCCTGTGGCTATCCTTACGGCCCGCTTGAACTGGGCTGTTTTCAGAAGATGGGGAAAAAAAAGAAAAAAAATGGCCATCATCTCCCTTGCTGTGTCTTCTAGCTGGACAAGTGATCTTTACCCATTCCCACAGGACGGTTGGCTTCACTGATCATCTTCATGGAAAAAGCAAAATCCTCCAGGTTGTTTGTGAACAGGCAGAAGGCTTTGAACTCCTCAAATGTGATGCTCTGCAGAGGGCAATGAGTATGTTGCAATTGACAGCCAAAGAGAGACCAATTCGGCTGCGAGCGTACCTGACCAGCAGGGATCCTCTTCCTCATGTTTTCCCAGTAGACCTCATTGTCTTCCTCATTGGTATAATGGAGCAGCCACTCTGCAAAGTCCTCCCGCCGCATGGTATCCATTCCTTTGGAGAACTGCAGGAACTCCATCTCCTGAACCTCAGCCTGTAGGTCCTCCATGAACCTAAGAGATGGACAAAGCGTTCCGGATCGCTAACAGAACTCTGACAGTGTATCAAGCAAAGTGAGTGGGTGTCCCATTACTTTTGAAATTGTTGATACTGTAGCTTGTTTTGCCCGTTCTTTCCAAAAAAGTAAGCCTGCAGCGTCGTGTTCACTTGGTCACTGTCCTCAATTGCTATCTGCAAGAGTCCAACATTTTAGTACATCAACAATTTTTGGAAAATAAATAAATAAATAAATAAAAATTTCACCTCTGTGTCATCCTTTGAAATGTTCCTTTTACTGTTTCCAATGATTTTCTTAAGCTGAAAAAAAAAAAAAAAAAAAAATGATGACTCGCTTTCAAAAACGAAATCAAATCATACTAGCTGCTGAAGAGGAAAAAAAGAAAACATGCACTTCTAATCTTGGAAAGCAGTCTCTTTGTACAACTGCAAAAAAAGAAAGGCTTACAGAGGAAGTCAAGTGAAGAATTCACATGCTTACGCAGGACACGGGAATATTGAAAGGAATGCACTAAAGAGAACTGCTGAGTCATGCTACACAGATGCAAATGGGACCTGGAATAGTTGTGGTCCCCTCACCTTCCAACTGCGGCAGCATCAAGCAGCGTGTGACATTTAAGCCCACAAAAAAAAATCCACTTGTGAGGAAGACTATTAAAATACACGTTGTAGTACAACTGCCATTTTGTTTTACCTTCATAAACTCCTTTTTGTCCACATGCTCGTTGCCATCCACGTCGAGCATTTTGAACGCGATGTGAAATCCCGTGCGTGGCTCTGCAAACACAAAGCAGCAGATAAGCTGAGTCATTAGAATGTATCATTGAAAATATCTTGAGGAAATCGTGATTAGCATAAAATGACGGTTCAGGCGGTGTTTTAGTCATTTACTTACTTGTCAGAATAGTCAGCAAGAACAGGTATTCTGTGTAGGATATCAAACCTGCATAATGACAACATGTCACAATTCTAAATGAAAAATACAATCAAATAATAGAAGTACATTCGGGCAAGAAGCCTATTCAGCTTACCGTTGTCTCCCCAAAGTCTGAACAAAGTATTGCCAGGCCAAGCTTTGGAAGCAGCGACTGTCATCCGTTCCACTTCCTACAAAGATGTCAGACAGTTTTTATCCCTGAACTTACTTAGCTACCCACCCAAAGTGGGGAAACTCCACTTACCTTTTTTGTTAAGACTCTCTTCTGGAGCTTTCCTACAGCACGGGGAAAAATACCAATAATAAATATGTGGTTTATTGTTTTGTAAAGTGTAACATCAATAAATGCAAGCTTACGATCAACATTCTCCAGCATGACCGAGTAGAGGAAGTCTCTCGGTGTCATGTAGGGCTCTTCCTGATAGACAATTGAGGCAAACTGGATGAAACGCCTCTTTCGGCCTGACATTTGGGGGGCTGCGGTCTCCTGAAATCACGCCAAAATGTTCACGTATTATTTCAACTATTAGTATTATTTGAACTTGTATGTTGTGTGTCCAACAAGCTTTGACGCACACACCAAACATGATCCTGTTACCACAACAAAGGAGGGAGGGTCGCTACTTTGGAACGTAAAAGGGTTAACAATCGCGTTAGTCCTTTTAATACGGACTTTGACGTTGTCACAAGCGATGCACAATAGAAGTATGCAACAGTCATTTAAAACAGGTCATGCATTATTATGCACAACAATTTGCGTCCGTCCATGACACTCACCTTTTGCTCTTCCGCGTGAACGACGGCGAGAGGAATGCTTTTGTTTACGTGGTATTGGTAACCTATGAACCCAGTTGCGACGGCTGTGCCACAGACGACAGCTCGGCGCCATGTTAAAGCTCGAAAAGAACTATAAGAACGCGACCCCCTGACAGCGTTCCTCAACAAGAAGGTAACTTTTCCAACGAAGGCCATTTTCTCTCTGGGTTGGGCGTAGTGTTGGCTCGTGAGTGAACGATTCGTTCAAAGAGAAAGAATCTTTTCAGTGAACGAGAGTGAACGAATCACTTCCTAAAGTGATTCGTTCTTTTTTTCCTTTCATATATAACTTCAACCAGTAGGTGGCAGTAATACTCATTGAAGCTGATGCTACCTCGCCATAAAACATCAAGGAAGAAGAAAATCAGCCAATCAGCAGCGCCAGTGAGCGTTAGATGGAGGAGGGACTTTACGAGTCAGTGACGTAACTTCCCGTTCACGAACGAATTGTGAATCACCAATAAACGAATCACTCAGTGAGTGAATCACTCACTTCTTGATACCTCAGCGAATCATGAAGCAGTATTAAAAAAGCAAAATGAAAAAAAAAAAAAAAACAAGTCACAAACTTTATGCAGAAGTGAGAGAAAATCGACAAAGTACAGCCCGTGGGCAAGGTCGGGTCCCGAACCATGGTTCCATCGTGTAAGAGGCAATGACGTTAACCACTCGACCAAAGACTCGTGTCCATAGCAGTGACAAAAGAGCAACCAACGTTCACCTCAAGACTGAAAAGTGCCTTCAAAAACCTAAGTGCCACTTTGCCCACCTCCTACCCAGCCCAAATTCAGTCTGACCAATCAAAGCGCAGAAGCAGTATTTAACAAGCAAAATGAAAAAAAAAAAAAAAAGTCACAAACTTTATGCAGAAGTGACAGAAAATCAACTAAACTAAACACTAAACTAAACACTAAACTAAACACTAAACTAAACAAACACTAAACTAAACACTAAACTAAACACTAAACTAAACACTAAACTAAACACTAAACTAAAAACACAACACTAAACACAACACTAAACTAAACACTAAACACTAAACTAAACACTAAACTAAACACTAAACTAAACACTAAACTAAACACTAAACTAAACACTAAACACAACACTAAACTAAACACTAAACACAACACTAAACTAAACACTAAACACAACACTAAACACAACACTAAACACTAAACACAACACTAAACTAAACACTAAACACAACACTAAACTAAACACTAAACTAAACACTAAACTAAACACTAAACTAAACACTAAACTAAACACTAAACTAAACACTAAACTAAACACTAAACTAAAGACTAAACACTAAACACTAAACTAAACACTAAACTAAACACTAAACTAAACACTAAACTAAACTAAACACTAAACTAAACTAAACACTAAACTAAACACTAAACACAAAACTAAACACTAAACTAAACACTAAACTAAAACACTAAACTAAACACTAAACTAAACACTAAAAACAAAACAAAACAAAAAAACAAAAACAAAAAAACATACAATACAATACATACAATACAATACCATACAATACAATACATACAATACAATACAAACAAAACAAAAAAAACAAAACAAAAAACACAACAAAACAAACAATACATACAAATCTTGGGATTTCCTGGGTTGAGCTGGATGAAGTGGCTGGAGAGAGGGAAGTCTGGGAGTCCCTCCTAAAGCTGCTGCCGCCGCAATCCGACCTCCGGATGAGCGGTGGATGGCTGGGTTGCTGGATGGATGGGTGGATGGATGGGTGGATGGATGGATGGATGGATTGGGTGGATGGATGGAGTGGGTGGGTGGATGGATGGAGTGGGTGGGTGGGTGGATGGATGGATTGGGTGGGTGGGTGGATGGATGGATGGATGGATGGATGGATGGGTGGATGGGTAGACTTAGAACACATACAATACACTGCCATACGCTACCATACACACAATGCATACAATACAATACATACAATACAATACCATACAATATCATACCATACTATATGCTCTGCATCTGGGAGTTACAATTATAGACATTGAGTAGAGTGGCAATGGCATGATATTTTTGCAACTATTACACATACCAACTCCAGTTTTATATTTAAAATATGTATACAATTATCAGTATATTGTAATGAGTTATAATAATTACAAAAGTATCCGAATTATAATCATTTAATTTTATCATCCATCAACTCACTCAAAAATGTCGGCATGAATCGAGCAGTCGACTAAACGGGAGAAAATCACGCTCGCATAACGGAAGGCGGGCGGGCGCCATCTTGGAATAGGTTTGAACATGACGTAACAAATTCGTCACATTCATCAGTTTGCATAACACGGAAATAGCACACTATATGTAATGCAACATTGTTAATTTGACGAAACAAAACGCCAAAGAGATTTGAAATACTGTAGCGGCAAAACGACAGTCGCGGTGGCCGGGACGAGTGTTTAAAGATTTTCAAGATATTTGTTTGCATCAAACAAACAAGGCGTCCGTCGTGAGAAACGGCAATGAACGACAAACATTTGATAGCTTACCCGAGAAACCGCCACACGGTCGGTGGCGCCTGCATTTGATAACTCGCCTTGAATCCTGCAACAAACAAACAAGGCGTCCGTCGTGAGAAACGCCAATGAACGACAAACATTTCCTAGCATGTTAGCTTACCTGAGAAACGGCCCGCTGCGCGGGTGATTGCACCGGTATTTGACAACTTCCCTTGAGCACACCTGTCCCCAATTCACCCGAAGACATGACGTCACATCCGTCAATTCAAATCTTCCTCGCCTGCTCGTCCAATGGTGCTTTGCACACTAGCGTACCACGTGACAGGCCACTTCACGCGCGGGCGGTTGCACCTCAAGACTGAAAAGTGCCTAAGTGCCACTTTGCCCGCCTCCTACCTCTGCCCAAATTCAGTCTGACCAATCACAGCGCAACTGAAATTGGCTTGACCACGCCCACCTTTCCGACAGGCAAGACTGAAACCTGTCTTCAAAAAAAAAAAAGAAAGTCACACACTTTATGCAGAAGTGAGAGAAAATCGACAAAGCACAGCCCGTGGGTAAGGTCGGGTCCCGAACCATGGTTCCACCGTGTTAGAGGCAATGACGTTAACCACTCGACCAAAGACCCGTGTCCATGGTAGTGACACAAGGGCAACCAACGCTCACCTCAAGACTGAAAACCCTTCAAAATAGTGTTGGCTCGTGAGTGAACGATTCGTTCAAAAAGATTCTAAAGATTCAGTTCACCTAAAAGAACTGGAATGCACATCACTACTTGGGGAGCTTCCGTAGTTGGTCTTTTAGCAGGCCCCGCCCACCTCCACATTGGGTCACGTGACTAGCAGCTATTTACATACAATAAAATAAAGTATGAAAACGTTATTTAAAAACACACACAAAATCATACATACACAAGACCAATGCCGCTGGAACGACCTGGACTAAAGGAAGACATCCGTTTAAATTTGGTCAATTTTAAGAAATAAGGAAATCATGAATATTAAAAGAGGATTTTTTTTTTTAAATGGCAATATTTTTTCATTTTTACATAGCTTGGAAATGTATTATGATGGAGGAGTTTACAGGTGCAGGCCGGAGGGGGCTCGGCCCAAAGGAAATTAACAGATGGAAATATTTAAAAACACTTGAGGTCACCATTAGATTCAGATTTATCATATATATACACGTATATAAATTAAATTTCCTTGAAGGGGATTTACACTGTACATGAAAGTATTTGTAACACCATCATCAGTATCTATAAAAACCTTCAGAGGGGAAAGAAGACAATAGCAAAGTGAAGGGATGGACTGATTTTATACATCACCATATTTCATATTTCCACAGACAGATATAATTTTGATGTAATTCGATTCAATAAACAAATCATAATGTTAATGTACATTCTTGAAGCATACATCAAGTTGTGCAGGACTTGTGCCATAATGTATACACGTCTGATCATTTATTTTTTATGGAACAGTCGCCCACCACCCTGCCCGGCCCCCCCTTGCTGGCACTACAGTGCTAACAAAAGTTCCACGAGCCTTTTTTTAAATTTAATTTATTTTTTAAACTCTCATACGTTTCACCCATTCAGTAACATTTTTTTAAAACTATATATTGGAGGAAATTCGACCTTTTAATTACTATTTAAAAAAAGCTGCAAGTGCAGCATCGATAAGTTCGTGCTCTACTCTTTTATTGTACATAGAGAGACAACTAGGGGTACAAACTTTGAAATAAAACCCCCCTTAAATTGATTTCCGATTGAGGTCTGCAGTGGAATTTGAATTATTGGAGTGTTTTACTGGTGGAGTTCAAATGTACAAATGGATGCGAGATTCGTTCAACTCGCAAGAAGAGAAATGTGTTGTGTCTGAAAATCCCAGGACTCCAATTTTGCTTTCAAACTACTCAGCTAACTGATCATATCTTACAAATAATAATAAATAAAACTAAATAAAAATAATAAAGAGTCTAGTGTGAGCAGAAATGTCTTCACCAGAATATCTTTTAGGACTGCAAGAGGCGCTGGAGTCATGACACCTGTGACCTTTTGAGTAGGAAACATTTAAATGTGTCATGTGAGTAGAACTGCAGATCATACAGTACACAATGTGTCCACATATTCAATGTCATGTTAGCATCAGCAAGTTCGGAGGTTTATTCATGTCTTAGCAGCAGGTTTGAATGTAAAGTAACAAAGACATACATACACACTTTAAGACAATCAATGAAGGAAACAAAGTTTGCATTTTTTTTTTTTTTATCAGTCACAGTTTGTGCTGTCTCTTCAGGTGTGTTGCTCAAAACATGGTGGAAAGGACGGGGGGAGAGAAAAAAAAAAAAGAAGTCCCCAGCGTGCTTCATAAAAGTGATGGAGAGCAAACATGGATTGGAGCAACTACATCCACATTGTAATATTGTCGCTCCCGCATGAATGATAAAACGCTGTATTGCAATGACAATTCAATAATCACCAGTCTTCTTTAGTGCTCTTTCATCAAT
The DNA here is from genome assembly GCF_024217435.2 of Syngnathus scovelli. Taxonomy (NCBI): domain Eukaryota; kingdom Metazoa; phylum Chordata; class Actinopteri; order Syngnathiformes; family Syngnathidae; genus Syngnathus; species Syngnathus scovelli. The sequence continues at coordinate 956,499 of NC_090861.1, forward strand.
CCGTATGACATGGCACTTATGTTGAGTGAGTGACAGGAAGATAACATTCACATCGTAAAATCTTTTCTCATTTGAATAATTTGAAGGCTGCAGAAGGACACTGCACACATTGTCACTACATTCCTCATGTGGTGTCCCAATACTACTGAATTGGAAAGTATCTCTTGGTGTTTACAAACAAAGGAAGACTCTTATTTATATATATTTTTTTTCTTCAAGGGGCAATGATGATAAGATGGACCACTTCATCTCAACATTTACACCATGCCACAATCCAGCTTTAGTGGATGACTTATTTGCGCAGGTTGTGTCAAAATGGCCGCATTTCTATCCTTTTCTTCCCAAAGATGTAAAAGAATGAAGACACGGGCAACAAACAGTATCTGACAGAACCCTGTGCTTGCCATCAATAATTTCTTGATTAACACGTGTTGCTAATACATACATTGAACACACCTCTCACAAACACACTGACAACTCAATCAACTAGATGGTCTCATTTGGGCTGTGGGCCAATATAGCAAACAGAAGAATATAAAAATACAAGCATATTTGGAGTATTTCCTGTTGCTTTTCCCTGGTAAACGTGGCTCATACGACTAGATATCGGTGTACTTATATACGCTATGTAATTCATTAGAGACTTCTAATTTGCATACTTTCCTTTAAATGTCATGTTTTTATTAGAGTGGATTAATATAAATGTTTTGCTTTAACCCATTTCACTTTAGTGTACTGTTTTATTAGCGCACAGGGTTTATTGATATACACACAAAGATATATACAATTCATGACTTCAAATAGATTTGCAATTGAGCTCGCTGTTGACAAGCTGCTCTTCAAAATAAAACGGTACACAGCTTCTCCCTCACTTTCGGCTTTTTACAATTCTTCAGACACAATGGTACATTCTGTGTGTGTGTGTGTGTGTGTGTCGGGGGGGGGGGATACTGTCGATGATAAGAAATAAAGAGAGTTTCTCATCATTCAAGGAGGAGTCATTTGGAAGTGTGGATGGAAGACAAACCTACTTTGTGAGTATGATTGCAAAAATGTTTCCTCACATGAAATTATTGCAATTTTCTCCAAATGAACATAAAAAAGTCAAACAAGTGCACTAAGAGACTATTAGATTTCATGCAGTGTTCAGATTTTGTGTACAAAGGCATTATGTCAAATAGTGTCACCGTGAGCATTTCATAGACAGCTCCCTTTCTTTTTTGTTTTTGTTGTTGTTGACATGGACGGAAAAAATCATTTGTATTTAACGACATCCCAAAAAAAGATAGGTGGCTAACACCAGCATTCCGTTATAATAACATGATCTATGATTACCATGTGATGGGTGGGGTAACACGTCTTCAAGATTCCGTACTGTATGTTTTGAAGTATCTAAGGTGCAAGACGGGGGGGGGGGGGGGGGGGGGGGACCATGAGAAATCATATCAAATCATCACATTTGCAACTAACTTCATTTTCTTTGATCTCTCACTACAAGAGCGAAGAACTTAAAAAAGTATATTGCTTCAAAAGTTTAGAATTATTGTGAACAATTCTTTTTCAGGTGGGTCTCGACTGACAGACAGACAGACCGACAGACAGACCGACAGACATGGTGTAATCAGTCACTGAAACATATGAATCCAATAGATGAAACAATGGCAACCCCCCACCACTAGGTGGCGCAGAGCAAGCACCGCTGCACTGCTTTGGGTTTTGGGGAGGTTGGCTGGGAGATGGATGGATGAGTTAGGATGATAACCTTGTCCACGGGAGGGCGGTAGGTAACCTCATTGTGTTCCAACTCTGCAAACATGCTTCCTTCCCATTCATACAAGCAACCAGCAATGAATTGTCAGCAAGACTCTTTCTTCATTTGCTCTTTCCAGATGTGCTGGAGCCCCCCGCCCCGCCCTCCAGCTTGTCAGCGATTTCAGACGTGTCTAACTTGTCGGAGCCGTCCCCTTTCTCTGACCTCTCCTTTTCGGATCGCTCCTCGCCCACGAGCTCCGATCTCTCGGACCTGGCGTCGGCGTCGCCTTCGGACCTCTCCTTCCTCTCCGAACGGTCATGGTCCATGCCCGATGTGCCGGGTTTGTCCCACTTGGCCATGGCCTCGTGCTCAGCTATACAGGTGGTGATGTTGGAAGTCCAAGCCTTCAGATCCTCCTGCAGAGAAAGCAAGCAAGCCACATGAGCGGTTTACTTTCCCATATGACCTTTTTGGGGGGGCTTACTAATTCAATCAAATGAACAAAATATGCATTGAGCTGGAGATTTGCAGTAACAATGTATTATAAATATTATTATAAATGTTATAAATATTAACAAGTTATATGGTTCATTTTTGCTTTATTGAGAGGAATTACAGACGCATTCATATTTCAACTCTGCCTCAAAAATCCATCATATCATTTTTTTTTAGATTTAGTTGACCTCAAAAGTGGCACGTTAAAATCTCACAAAAAAGATAAAGATCAAAATTTGCCTTCCCATAAATCTTGATAAATGCTCTTACCTCATCTTTTGCATGGAATACTAATAAATTATTTCCATCGTTGACTCTGAGAGAAAAGAAAAACAGAGGCAGTCCGTTTCTCATGCTTTATAAAGAATTCAAGTTAAAGGAGCAATATCTTGGCTAAATCATCTTTTTGGAGCTTTGAGTCATGTTAAAATGAAAGTCCTCACCAAAACATTCTCTCATCTTGGAGCATTCCTTGCTCATGCCTCCTCTTTAAGCAGCAGCATCCGAGAAAACAACCGCCTCCTCACTTTGTGATGTCACAAAGTGAGGAGCCACCCCCATACTAACTAAACACCCCCCACTTTCTCAAGGTATCTGTCCATCATTAATATGCCTATAGTTAATTGTGGAAAGCTTCAAATAGAATGATAGAGCTCCTTTAACAGATCTCAATGTATGACAAGACACCATCATCATCTATCTTACTGAAGAATGAAGACGTTCTTCTTTTTCTTGTATCCCAAAGAAGGATCAAAAGAGCAGTTGGAAAGGTCAACCGATGGCTCTCCGTTATATGTTGTGTTGTGATTCCTGGCGTCCTTGTAGAAGGTCAGCTTGCCCTCTTTCAGCACGCAATAGACATTCACCCAGGATTTGCTGAGAAAGATAGAAGATTTGCTTTTATATTCACTTTATCGTTAAGATGAGTTCCATACCTGGTGGGGCTTCTCTGCTGAGCTTCCAGATCAGAGCTGGTGGCCTTTTTGCGATACAGGAATCCTTCATTGTGTGCTGTGTGCGACGGCGGCTGGGGCGTCGTCGGGGCGCCGGTGGCCGGAGCCGATCGAGAGCGCCGACTTTCCTCGGGTTCTTTCGGGCGGGGCCTCCTCCTGGGTTTGGGTCGGTCTCGAGCGCGAGGGCGACCGTCAAAGCGTGTGACTGGAGCTGAGAGGCTGCTCGGAGGACGATAAGGTTCTCCTCTGGCCTGATGAAGCACATTTCAGAAAATGACACACACAAGGAACTTGCAGCGAGCATTCTGCTTCATTGTAACTTACATGGGCTGCTTCTCGCTCCTGGACTTGTTCTACGATTTCTGCCATTGTAGATCTCTTTTCCCTGCAGTGATAGAGGACAACGTGAGTCGGCCATGAAGAGAGGATTTTTTTATTTTAATATTGTTGGAACCCAAACAAATGTCTTGTACTTTTTCCGCAAAAGCAAACAATTTTTTTTTTTTACATGTGCAGATTAAAATAAAAAAAATGTGAAAAATATAATAAAATAAATGTAAAGGGAGTTGGAGTGCTGCTATAATGACTGACTTCAATGTCACACTGACAGTGACTGTTGAACTGTAATGTTAAAGAGTGAGGTCACACAGAGCCCAGGGCATTTTCAAAATTCAATTTTCTTTTTTTTCTTTTAGTCATGCCTTACATTTGTGTGTTAAAGCAAAGGCACGGTGAGAATCTGCCCAGGGGTGGCTTGGACTAAGCTTTGGTATTTTTCCAGACATCTCCAAGGACACACTTCTATTTTGCCATAGCTCAAGATAGTGGCGGGAAATCGGCTATCAGCGAAAATCCGTCAGGTCTGACCAGTCGACTTACCCTGAGCGTTTGTCAGAGCCATCTTTAACAGAACCCTCCAGGTCACTGGAGTCTTGTTGGTGCAGCCTCTGCTTGCCGCTCCCCTCCTGCTCACTAGACGACTGCCTCTCCAAGCGTCTCCGGTAGCGTTCCTGGCGCACGATCATGGGAAGCTCATTCAGCCTGGCTTGGATCTCCTGCTCGCTGGACGTCTGTCTCCCCAGTTTGTATTCCCTCTCTCGTCTCAGGTGGTCCATCTGAGGGTCTGAGCGGCTGCCCCGGGGATCCCTCTGGAGACGGCCGTGGAGTAGGTCCAGTCCTGATTCTGGGCCCATGGTGTCTGCCATGGGGATATCGCCGTACTGTTCCCGCTGGACTCGACTGGCCTCTAGGAGGGGGTTGACAGCCTTGTGGATGTGATTGATCCCGGGTTGCATGAAGTCAGCTTTCAAGTGTTGCCACGCGTAAGCCATTTTCGGGTCCATGATTCCACCGCTAGGCGCCAGGTATCCCGAACTGCCCAGACTTCCGCTGCTGTAGTGATTTTGTGCCAGATAGCCCGAGCTACCCATTCCTCCTCCACTGGTGTGATAATTCTGAGCGATAAATCCTGAACTCCCTAAATGTGGCTGCGGGGCCAAATATCCTGAACTCCCTAAACTTGGATGTTGTCCCAAGTATCCTGAACTCCCCATATTTTGAGGTTGTGTCAAGTAACCGGAGCTTCCCATATTTTGTTGCGTCAAGTAACCGGAACTTCCCATATTGGGCTGCTGGAGGAAGCCAGGAATGGCTCCACCGCTTTGCTCCTGAGCCAGGTTCCCCGAACTTCCTAAGCGCCCGCCGCCCGGATGGCTTTGCATGGCATAGCCGCCGCCGCCGCCGGAGCTGCCCACGCAAGCCGCAGACAGTCCGAAGTAGCCAGAGTTCTCAGCACCATCACTTGTTTGGTTGTTTATCACATGGTGAGCGGAAGTGTCTTGTCCTCCACACTTGGAAGTCAGCACTGAAAAAGCAGAGTCACTCCCACCTCCAATGGCTTGATGGTTCATCCCAAGATATGAGGGGTTCACCAATTTTCCACTACCCTGCGGCTCCAAACTGTGATAGCCCGATCCGTTTATGACCGGCTTGTAGCTGACGAGCGACGAGGACAACCTCGGGGTCGGGGCGGCCGGTTCCACGCTGGTCTGTAAGGGTGCGGCTTCTATTTGGGCGTGGACCGTCTGCCTCATGAACGACGGAGTCGAACCGAACGAGGAACCGCCGCCGGGAGTCAGGCAAGATAGCGGGAACATCCTTCGACTGGACAGCGGCGTCTTTTTGTCTTCCTCTTTTTTCTTCTCAGCCTGAAAAATGACGTGGTCATAGCTCATTTGGTTTTTTTTTTTTCTGGTGGAATCAAACTAACTGAACAACTTACTGCGGAAAGCTGGCGGAGAGAGCTGAAACGTTCTTTCCAGGTTACAGCAGCTTTGCGGAAGGCTTCGTGGCGAAGGATGAGCTGCTCCACCTCGTCGCTTTGGGCTGGGGTCTGTCCCCCCTCTGGCTGCTTGGAGGTGATTGGAGGCTCCTTTGCCTTCAGCCAGGCTTCGGCCCTTACTGTCTCTTGGGCAAACTGGAATCTCTCATGTTCTGAAGAAGATGAGACGCCACAATTGCCATCATGCTTCATTGATCTAACATTGTGTTGTATGGAGAAGCAAGCTACTGACTGCGTTGCAAGCGTTCCTGGTGTTTGTCCCACTTCTCAACAAGATCCTTCTGCTTGGCCAGAAGGGCATCCAACTTCTCTTTAATCTGCAAAACGTATGATTAGATGACTTGAGCGCTTGTGTGCTTATGTCATTGATTTTGTTCCATCGCCTGACCTCCTCCGACGCAGGGTTGCCAGCGGCTATGAGGATCTTGCCGAGATCGGCGCACTGCTGGATGGTTTTGCTGCGGCCGTCTATTTTAACTTTCTGCTCGTGGTGTTGTTTCATCATCACCTCCAATGCGGTCAAATCCCTGAAAGGAGAAAAGGATGTCGAATGACACATTTGACATACAAACAGTGGACAAGATCTTACCTGGGCTCGTCCCATCCAATTTGGCCCATGATGCCTTCCATCCACATGAGATTTTCGCGCACCACTGAGAAGAACTGCACCTTGTCTGTCACGGAGGTGACCTGGACACGACTGGCCTCGCAAGAGCTTAACAGCTCCTTCCAAGCTCCCATCACTTCGTGCTCTTTGACCATAATGGCCTCGGCCTTTTCGCCAGCGTAAATAGTACGCAGCTGCGCGGCGTTCTCCTGGAGTTGTCGTACCTGAACCGAGACAGAAAAAAAAAGCTAAGTCCACTAAAACCAGAATGATAAATGATGGTTTATAGAAGAGACGCTAGGACTTGCCTGTGTCACTAACAGTTGAAGGGCATGCTCAAACGAGTGCATAAGTCTCTGCAGGGTGGCTGGATTGGTGATGTTGGCTTGGCATGCCCTCACCTCTGGCAGCTGCTTCATCTTCCCTGCAATCTGTGCCAAAACCTACAATGCCAGACAGAAGCGCTTTCAAAATATCAGCCAGACAAAAAAAAAACAAAAAACAAAACCCCCCCCCACACACACACCTCTTTGCAGTCAGTGAAGAACTTGTGGAGCTGGTGGGATGCGGCCAGCATCTGTCTACGGGTCTCCATCAACTCCAGGAGGTCGGCCCAGGATTCGTTCAGTCCATCCTTCCATTCAGCGATGGTTGCTGCATCCGAATGCCCGCAGTCGATCATTTCGTTCACCATTTTGTTAACCTGCTCCATCCGCTGCTGACCAACGCTGTTTGTTTCCGAGGCAAATTTGGTAAACTTTTCTTGAAGTGCCTGGGGGGCGGGGGGGGAATAAATCGATCAATCAATCAATCAATCAATGCTTGGCAACGTATTGCCTATTCCCCGTTTCTCACCGTAACATGCTCCAGGTCTTGGCCAAGATCGGTGGAACTTGCTACAGCCTCACGCTCGGTGATCCATTTCTCTAATTCCTCCACGTCCTTGTTGAGCTGATAAAGCCAGTACTGCTGCTCCAGCTTGACCTTCCGGTGCTCCACCATGTCTTTCAAAGACACGTACAGTCTGTCTATGTGGGACTGCTGCTTGGTGATTTGCTCACTGAGGAAAGACAACAAATTCAGTAAAGGTCTGTCCGATAGGTGAAGAGAAAGTCAAAGGATGAGTCATGTCACACCTCTCTGGGTGTCCGAGCTCGAGCAGCTGCTGGCATTGCTGCGAGAGCATCCCCACGGTCTCTGCATACGTTTCCACCGTCTGCTCTAGAGCCAGGTGAGTCTTCAACAATTGCAGGGTACTCGCCTCGTCCTAAAAAACAGGAGCAGAAAAGCGGCTGAAGTGTACTCACGTGGCGTGGCGTGGCGGCTTTACAAATCATTTGACAGACTCCCGGCATTGTCCGTACTGTGCCTTTTTCGTCATTGGCCTGCTGGAGTTTTTGACCTGACAACCAGGACTCCACTTTGGCTGCCTCGCTGTAGTATTGTTGAGCCTGGAGTGCAGCATCCAGAATGACACATCTCCTTTCCAGCTCCAACTGCAACACCTCCCAAAGCTGCCGCACATGGCCGGCCCCTTCACGCACAAACTCCACTTCGGGAGTGCGGAGCGATGCAATAATTCCCGCTCGGTCCAGAACCTCCTCAACGCGAGCTCGCCGCCCTGTCAGCTCCCTCTGGAGAGTCTGGAGAAGAAAAAAAAGAATCTCAGGTAAATCTCAAGAGCGGTTTGTATAAAAATGTGTCTTTGTGATAGTCACCTGGTTCTTTTTGACGTGCTGCTGCACACTCTGAAGATTATTTCCATATTCCTTACATGATGCCAGCGGAAGCCTCTCTTGAATCCAAAGCTATCAAATAATAAAAAGGAGATTAGCAATATTTCCAAATGAGAAGATTAGAAGCCAACCCACCATCTCGTCTTCCAGGTCTTGAGCCACTTGGTGCATCTCTTTGGAAGCCAGCAGGATGCGGCGTCTCTCCTTCAGGGGTTCAATAAGGCGAACAATGCGGGTCTCCACCATGCCTGACTGCTCCGCGCCCTCCTTGTCACCCGCCATCAGAGCTCGCTGGGGAAGGCAAACGCCCTGCAAGCTCCCCAGTTCCTCAACATCCTTGTAAATGTCACCAAACTGAGACTCCATAGCCTATACCAAAAGGAAGCAGTCCACTTTTAGTTACAGCAAAGGTTCAATATTTCTTATTGGTGTACTCGCCTGGAATTTCTGGAGCTGCTCATTGAAGGTGGGCAGATGATGCGCCTGCTCGAGTTGGGGGGGCTGGCGCTCCAAGTGGGAGAGCTGGTCGTCCAGGTCCGAGTAGCTTTTCACCGCTGGCTCCGGCTTGTTGTTTTCAAAGAGCTGCCGAGCCTTGGCTTTAGTTGTGCTCTCCAAGTCAGACCAGCACTCCCTGATCTCTTCCAGCTTCTGCTGCACCACTGTGCGCAACTCGGGCTTCTCCTGGATCAGCCCCTGGCCCTCCTAAGAAAAACAGCAATCATTGTTAAAAAAAAAAAGTTGATTCAAATCATTGCAGTGAGTCTTAAGAGTGAATATGCATTATGTGGATGATTGTCATTTCTTGGCTGGGTGACTCGGAGTTTCACTCCATTAATGTCAGCCGTGGCTTCAAGGGATGCTTCTTATAGGATGAGCCACTGCCACACTCACGACAACATATGGAGAAGATGAACACTGGAAAAATCTCATTATATCATTCAAAACATAGCACGAGAGCTGATGAACCATTGTCATATGCAATTGTTTGGCCAGGGAGGAAAAAAAAAAAAAGACGCAGTAGCTACATCAATTTGCTTCTGCGGCCAAAAATAAGATGGAATAACACAGCGACCCCCTGCTTGCAGAGACGCAGGCAATGGAGCAAACTTTGGCCTCGGGCTGACCTACAAATCGTGCATGGTAAGTCTAATACACCTTGTTGTGTCCTGTATCTGGGCTTTTTTCTCGCAACATGACCAATTCTGAATCAAAAGATGCAGCATGATCAATGCAGCGGGCGTTTTCTTGCTAGCACAAGCTTATCAACTTCTTGACAGGAAACATTGATTCCATCCACTAAAGAGTGAGAGATGAACATTTTTCATTTAACAGTCTTGGTGAAACTTTGCAATGGGAATTTAGGCTGAACTGCATTGGTTTATTTGTGAATAGTGCTTTATGATTTTGCAGGTTCAAATTGATACACCAACTGTTTTTATGCAGCATTATTTTCCTCAATATCAAAATAAGAGTTCATTCTGAGAGAGAGATTCCCATCTCCCTCTAAAAGCGCCATCAATAAAACAAGCTTGATTACATTACAGTACAAAAATACTTTCTATTGGTACAGTATGCGCATCTTAACCATTGGCGGTGCAAATGCATAAGAGAAAAAAGATGATAGTATATTTTCTTATACTTTGTACAACATCACATTCTGAAGAGGAATATAACAATTTGCAACACACTGATAAAAATGTTTGCATTATTCAGGAGCTTTCCAAACTCAAAAGAGCATTCCGGCAGTATATATTCTTTTTTTATTATTATTTATTTTTATTAAATCTAAAATTCCTTTGACGTATACTACATGCAGCTCATCTGATACATTACCAAACAGTAGTAGGGCTTGTCTTCAAGGACCATGGATATAATTAGTTACATCACTATCTCATGAATATTTCATCATGGAGACAACAGTAAATTCATGTATAAAGATCATTACAGTCAATGGAAGCAAGTTAATGATTCAACTAAACACAACGTCGGCCGGCACGTTGTGGGTGAAACGAAAATGCATTTGTATTTCACAATATCGTCCGAGATTAGATTGTATCTGATTTTTGCATTCTTTTATTCTTCTAATACAGGCAAATAACTGTATGTATGTTATGAAGCCTTTTGATTGGAAAGTGTCAAATAAGCTAAAAGCTCTTCAGTGCATATATTCTCAAAAGAGATCATCATCCACCGGGAAGTAGCAAAATATTTTGCAACACGTCCAATGCTAACTTGGCTAATTTACATGTCAATAGCCCACTTTAGCAGAGGACACGTAGCTTGGTGGCAAAGTAGGTAACGGCGTTTTTGTCTTCAACAAATCCCGCCTTTCTATACGAGCGAGGAAAAAATGAAGATTATCTCTATTGATCACTGCTGCCGTGAACGTCGTGTCCCCAAAATCAACTGTGAGCTGAACGGGCTGACGCAATTGTGCTTCTTTTTTTTTTTTTTTTTAACAATGCTGCACGAGAGGCCAAAGCCATGGTGTCACCTGTGAATGTGAAAAGCAAACATTGCTAACCTTGAGAATGTTATTCAGGATGCCCGCCGCCTTTGCCCAGAAAAAAGGCGATGATCAATGAGTGACGACGAGTCTCCCAATTTGGGCTAGCTTCAACTTAGACGTGCATTCTCATTCTGGTGGCATGCACGCACGCACGCACACATGACACTTCCACCTCACCATGTGACCTCTCTCTCTCCATCCTGCATCATGGCTCGCTCGCATGTCCTCACCTGTTCTATCTTGGCCAGCCATTCCTTGTTCCGGGCCAGTTCTGCCATGAAGGCCTGGTGCTTCAGCCACTTCCTGTGTAGCTTTTGAGCCTCATCTCGCGCCGTGTCTCGGGCCATAAGCATCTTCTCTTCACCCTCTGTCCCGGTCGCTCAGCTAGGGGAGACAAAAATAGCCACCATCAGGAGGCCAACGCTTGAGCCGGCCCTTTCCCTCAGGACGTCCTGCTTGCTTCTTCTACGCACGAGCCACCCTGCTCTCCCCCGGCTCTGCAGGGGCCTGGGTACCTGTGCTCTCACCACCCACCCCCACCAGACACTCTTTTTCTGGAGGGGGGAAGAAGGGAAGAAAAAAAAAAAAAAAAAATCAAGATAAGCACCTCAGCAGTGGTAGCAATGGAAGCACTCCAGCCCTTGGTTTGGATGGCCCAGGGTCCTCATGCCCTACTACTTCATCCGTCTTGCGGTCCTGATGCTGCAGTGCCTGCTAGCCAGGAAAGGCAAAAACAACCAGCAAAAAACAAGGAAATGAGCCAATAGCAATGCTGCTGAGGAGTGTCACACACATCCACGATAGCTTGCCGGTGGCCACTTGTCTTCTAGCCTCAAAATGTCAATTAAAATCCAAGGGATGAGAGAAGATGTAGCCACAGAGAAATCTCCCCAGCCGGCGCAAACCTGATCATCCAGCACTTGCTAGTCCTGGTCAATCTATAGTCCTGTCTAGTGAAGCAGTAGACGGGAGGAGGATGAGGAGGAGGAGGAGGAGGAGGAGGAAGAGTTGGAGTGGGAGGAGCAGGGAGAAGAGGATGCAGAGGCAGTGCAGAGGAGGCAGGAGAACATAAGCTATCTGCTCTTGAAATGCATCATTGCTACCGCGCCAATGATGCATGCTGACGCGAGACGGCAGACAACATTCTCGCTTCGCTTCGCCTCGCCGTCCTCCCGCTAGCCGAGCAGCTCCAGCGCCGTTGGCGCATGCTGCTGCAGTCCTACCTCTCAGCAACCAATGCTCTGTGTGGGTGCATACGTGTGTGTGTGTGTGAGTGTGTGTGTGCGTGTGCATGTGTGTGTGTGCAATCACAATCAGCACTGCAGTGCCAGAGCAGCAAGGGAGAGAGAAGGAGGGAGGGAGGGAGGGAGAGAGAGGCAGGGCGATAGGGAGAGGCAGGCAGGAAGAGGGAATATAAAAGGGGGAAAATGAGGGAAGAGGTAAAAGATGTTGGGAGGTAGTGATGTGCTGATGAAAGACAGAATGGAGGAAAGAGCCTACGTCACCCTTCAGTGTCACCAGAGACATTTCTCTGCACTAGAAAATGACTGCACTCGGGAGCAGGAGCAGGAGCAGGAGCAGGAGCAGAAGGAGCAAGAGCAGGATTTGGGATGGAGGAGGGGTCATTGTAAAGCAGTCAATGAGAGGGAGGTTGCATGCACACACGGGCAGCTGACTGATTTGGATCAGTGCTCACTCTGCTGCTGCTTGAAGACAGTCTGCAATGGGGGGAGAGCCCCCCCCCCCGCCCCCCCACACACACACACTCTTACAAATCCAAAACAAAAATCAGTGTGTGCTGTAATTTCAGGCCAGGGCGTGAAAACGCCTCACATTAAATACATTTATTTAAATTCATCCAGGGCATTTTTTACAAATGTATTTTTTTCTAATTTTGCACTGTTTATTCATTTCATTTTTTTACTATTTATTTTATAAAATTAAGAGAGAATTATTTTAGAACTATGTCCATGTGTTTATGGGTCATAAATCAGTGAGTTTAATAGGTTAGGGAAACCAGATGCAGCACAAACTTTCTTTATTGTGGAAAAAGGGAAGTGACAGAGTTTAAGTAGGGGAACCGGAAGCAGATGTTGGTGATGACCTGATGAGGAACAAAAGTCAGGCAATGAGCGCTGATAACTATGGGGCGTGGCTGTGAGTGTCATTGACGGGGCGCTGACCATGGTGCTGAAACTGGACTGACCAGTGTACTGAAGGAGCAGAAACGTACACGCAAATTTTTTTGGCAGAGCGTAACGTCACGTAACCAAACCTTGAAACCTCCAGTCTGCGGAGAGTCCACAACTTTTATTTTAGTCAAGTAGAACTTGAGGTCTTTTGCAGATGGTACATACCAAACACGTTTTGTAGCCCACTTACACCATCTAGTGGGAAAAAATACTTCTTACACCAAGTGGTGGTGAACTGGCATCAAATTTTTTTTCATATCGTTTTTTAATATTTGCTCAAAGTATGTCAATCATTAAAAAAAACATGCATTTGCACAGCCATTTTAAATATTGTGTGGGAACGAGCAGTTAACCTTGACCACATGTTCCGACACTGCGAATGGGCCCTTTAATGATAACCCAGTGTAATGACTGACTTCTCTGCGGAAAGAATGTCTAACGGACATACATCTCTACCTTTGAGAACTTTTTTCAATGCAAAGCTTCCGAAGTGCAAAAGGAGTAGAAAGAACCCATGGTGTCTTCATTGCCATGTGCAACCAAATCAAACAATCACTGCCCTCGCATTTGCACTTTTCCTCCAGTAAATCGAGCCGGAATGATTCATAACGTGATTGAGGAAGCATGGCTGCATTCCTTTGCAGAGGAAACGGTTAGACGTGTCATGACATCAGATCGGCATGACATAAATCAACAAGAGAGCTTTACAATAATGTTCGACTTACAGCTAGATTAGAGAGTGCACGGCTGTCACTGACCCAAACATTAGTTTTTTTTTTGGAACACCTTACATTTATGAGCTTATTGACAAAAAGGTTGAATTAGTCTCATCAGTTATTTGTTTAAACAGAGACCAAAAGTCCTCAAAACATGGAGACAAAAGATTAAACGTATGCTGCAAAATGTGTATTATTATACGTATAGTTCTTATTATATTTTAACTACCACTGCGAAATAAGCATTAAAATAAAAGGTGCTCTTAAATAGGCCAATTGCAAAAGTTACACAATTACCACTAGATGACAGTATTGCTTTGCAAAGACTTACATGCATACATACATATGTTGACAGACATTTTATAGAGGTGAGAAAATTCCTTGCAATGGGCAAAAACACGCATTAACATACCAGCGCAAAGCCAAGGCTAGGCGAACCCAGACCTTAGTCGCTTATTAGCCCTAACTACCCCCTTTGGTAATATACATCCACGTTTGGCACACAGACCTCTAATAACAAACGGATAACAACCAGTCATTATTGGGGCTTGAGCGGGAGATTTACAAATTCAGTGGCAATGGGCAGGTAGCCCTTCCTTGAAAATGGTTATCCCATCACTGGTGAGCTGAGTTGTGTGATCAAATCTTGTGATTTATTCCTGGCGGCTGATAATTACTGGTGCGTTGTCACCTGTCAAAAAGGAACGAGAGTCCGACTCTGTAGTCGGTCGGCGCGGTCTTTACGACACCGCAGTCAATCTCAAATGTTTGTAAAAGCCATAAATCCATAGCATGTGATAAAAGCTGAACATTTCAAAAGGTTTGGGAGATTTAAGGTATGGAAAAAAATCAGCAGGATCATTTGTAGGTAAGTACGTAGGTGTATGTTTTTTTTACACATGCACACACAAAGGTATTATTAGAAGTCAAGACTTGTGCTTAAAAAATTTGTAGTCAATTAAAAAAAACACTATTGATATTTTTTTTTTTTTTTACACGCTCTCCGCCATCACAAAGACATTATTAGAAGACAAGACTTAAATAATTGGTAGTCAATGAAGAGAATCAAAACACATTATATTGAAGAGTAACAGGTTCTGGAAGACAGACGGCCTCAGCCATCAGCAATTACAGGTTCCTATGTGGCCTTATTTTTCTTTGAAGTTGAGGCTCTGCTCGCCTGCCTCATTGTCCTGAGGTGCTGCCCAAGCCTGATTTATGAGGATGGTTTTCAGGGAGGATACTCTAAATTACATGCCCTCTTAAACCTGGGGGGGGACTGGCTCATTGCTCTTGAGACGTCTAATTGCAAGACAAATCCAACCTGTGTTAGATAAGACAGTTCCCAGAGAGAAAAGGGGAAAGAAAAGATCGGGTGGCTCATGTTGTACAATGAATGACGTCTTCTTGCTTTTGATACAAATGACAAAGTTTTGCACATTTAAAACGATAAAGACAACTCAGGAAAAAAGTTCCTGGATTCATATGTTTTGTTTATGCTGAGACGCAAGTGTTGAAACTTGTAAGGGATGTGAGGGAGAGTCAGAGGAGGAGGAGGTGGCGACAATGCCATTTGGCTGGAGGCTACTCATAAACCCGGAGAGGGAGAGAGTGCACCATTCCTCACAGGTGACTGTACCATGTGACTTCAGGAGCGTTAAAAAGCAAGCCAGCCAGCCAGCCCGTCCCGTGCAAGAACCAGAGGAGTCGGAAAGAAGAGCGTCGCAGGGCTGTCGGCACAGCAGCAGCAAACACCGACAGCCCAGAGATTTCTTTTCCATATCTCCAACCGGTGTCCACAATGAGCTGCAGCAGCATCGCAGAGTCGGAGTTTTCCGAGGAGGAATCGGACCTCGGCGCACTTGGCCAAGGAGAGGGCCGAGCGAGTCCGAAGACGCCGTTTGGAGACAGCGAGAGCTCAACGAGCAGCCCCGATGACCCGGAGGAAGGCCAGAGCAAAAAGCGCTTGAGGCCAGTCCGCTCCAAAGCTCGACGGGTGGCGGCCAACGTCCGTGAGAGAAAACGCATCATGGACTACAACCAGGCCTTCAATGCTCTTCGCGTGGCTTTGAATCACGACCTGAGCGGCAAACGACTCTCAAAGATCGCCACGCTGCAAAGGGCCATCAATCGCATCTCTGCGCTCTCCGTATTCCTGAGCACAAACCCTCCGAGCAAGCCTTGCGCCCATCGGGAGTGCGACCGCTCACCGGCGGCGGCGCCCATGACGGCACCTCGACTTGATGCCATCGCTCATCTGGAGCATCAGAGCTACGTTCCGTGGCACGCGTCCATCTCCCAGCAGATGCAGCCCCGAGAGGGCCTTTACGTGGATAACTTTGCTTCGTCATGTCCCCCTTCACCGCACTACCCTTGTTATCCGCCGGAGGGACAGCTCTATGGCGGCCATTGTGGCGGGCACCCGCCCAGCCCTCTGCCCGGAATGTGGGGCTCCTGCACCCAAGCGTGCATTGACACTTTTGTGGAGCCGTCTCCAGCATTGGGACGTCCCTGGCAGATGAACTATTTGCAGGAGTTTGAGCACAAGCTCTCTGCGGGATCAGACACACTGCTGTGAACATTGTTGGACAGTTGAATGATTTTAGTGGGAGAGGTTCATTATCTGCTTTTGTTTGTTTCATTCTGCTGATTTAATCAACTCAGTATTAAAATTCAGTCCAGGTCAGCGTCTTTTACAGACTATAACGCACACTTAAAATCCTTTTCTTAAAAATCAATAGTGCACGTAAACTTATAAGCAGGTGCACAGATTTGAAAAATGTGAAAAATATGGTGAATAAATTCACAATGGTCATATGCAGATTGAAAATTCCAAAAGAATGTTTCACTCTCCATTTATTTCTCATTGAGTGTTGAAGATCCGCACAAGTGTATTTGTGCTACACTGTTATGCAAGAATCACAACCATTTTTAAAAATATTTATTTACTCTTTTGGCCTAAAAGCTGTGACTGTCTATATATTGTTTGTATATTTTTAAAGTCATTTTAAAAACTTCCAAATTAAATGCTCATACGATACGACTCCTGTGTTCATTTATATGATTGGGTTAGCTTTACTTTATGCACAACTCAAATAGAACGTTCCATGTGTGCAAGGAGTGGGTGTGTATTTGTGTGTGTGTGTGTATTTGATTATAGCCTAAGGTCAGCAGCCTTGACTATTCCGTGTCTGCGATGACAGAGGTCCTTCACTCGTTTGAAAAATGTCCTTGCAAGTCCATTCTTGTCATTTTTCTTGGCAAAAGTCAACCAAAGAATAAGAGCATAGGTCAACCTGCAATACAGCATCTTTTTAGACTCAGTTCCTCAGGAAATTCCGGTTCCACGTACAAATTAAACAAGCGGAAGAAATTAAAAGAGCATCATCCACCTCCCACTTGGACTTTGTTTTGTCAGTCCAAAAAATGTTTTCCCTGCCAAGTAGCATGTCATGAATATATATATAAGGAGCGACAGATTTATGTGGGTTCAGGAAGGAAGAGCGAGCGAGCCCCATCATCAGTGTGGTGAAATCCCCTGTACTGGCCCGAAGGTACCAATAAAGTTTTTTTTTTCTTGTTGTTCTTTTTTGAAACAGCTCCCAACAATTGAAAGAAGAACAGCAACAAGCTTGAAGGTGGAAGAGCAGAAGGAAAGGGAAGGAGAGATAAACCATGAGGAGGAGTGGAGTGATAGGAAGAGGAAACATAAAAAAGGAGAGTGACTTCAGTTTTTGACTGTAGTTCAACAGACGTGAATCAATGGGAAAACTTGACTCACCAGCGCGAGACGATGTGGGGAGGGGAGGGGAGCTTTCAATGACAGCATGTCTTGTTCTACTCCCTTTTTGGCACATCACACTCGCTGCACTGCCTCGTTCTGATCTTGTCTGGCTCTGGAGATCTTCAAAGATGCAATCATAGTATCATGCGGTGGAAATGAACGCAATAAAAGGATTTTCATATTCGTGCATTTGGTTTTACACACCAGCGTAATTGGAATTTTTTTTTTTTTTTTTACTACAAGTTGCTCTAAATTTGCAGTTGGCACCAAATTATCTCCACTGACAGCAGGCACTTGCTTTATTGTCACTTAAGTGTAATCTTTTGCAGTTGAGCCTTGGCAGCGTAATGCAAACAGGAACAGAGGAGGCAAATTGAGGATTTTTTTTCACAGGTTACTCCTGGGGAATTGTACGGAATAACATTATTCATATAAATATACATATAGATATTTTCTTTTTCATGTGGACTTGTGAGTCAAGCTAGAAGTTACCTCATCTCTCCAACAAATGAATGGAGCGTGCCAATGATGCATCTTTCTCTCAGACAGACAGACAGACAGACAGACAGATCCGCCTCCTCAACACCTTTGGCCGTCAAACTGATGGATAAGAAAACAAGCAAAGATGAGAGAAATGATGCAAAGGCACAAGCGTGTGCTTGCGTGATAATGGGATGAGTCAACCCCATGAGTGAAGATGCATGTATGCTCTCCATACGTGCTCTCACACACTCACAACCACTATGACATCACCACTTATCTGCCTCTTATGAAGATAAAGATGTTTTTATTTTCGTCCCTAGCAGTCTCAGTAATGTGACATTTTTCTTTTGTATCAGTTAGATATTCCCTTTCATTTATTGTTTTTCATTGTTGCACACTTATCATGGAAAATTCTCACCCTGTAAATGTTGAAATGTTATCGCTGCCATTTTCCAACTAATGAAACAAGTTGTAGCTTGTCTTTTTATTGGGCTGTCTGACATCACAGAGCAGCAGGCAGTATCATTAGCAAACACTAGATGGAAACACTGGACCACAACAAGAAAGAGATAAAAAAAAAGACTATATACATATATAACCATTTAAGTGAAAGTGAATTCTTCCATTCTCCCACTATTTTAACATTACTGTCACGCTAGCCCCTCGGCTTTAAAACCTTAAGCAGGTCACTTACTTAGCAGAGGGTGCCTAAATAATTACAATAAATTGTTCTCTTCTGCGCCTATCTGTTCCCATATACCAGGCCCCATCTCAGGAATATAAAACGACACCTTGTTAAGTAATTGGATGACTACTTGCGCCGCGCTGTCTTTAATTATTCTGGGTTTTTTTCCCCTTCTACTTCTAATCAGCCTCTGACAAATAGATTTTTCCAACTAGATTGGTTTTGAACGCCTGTGCATAAAATGATTTATTTATTCAACCTGACAGAGTAGATGGGTGGAAAGCAAAAAAAGTCTGTGATTTAAGTCCAAGCAATCAGATTTTTTTTCCTTTCTTTTTGCTCACAAATTACACAAGTAATGAATAAACGTCTTCCAAATCTTTGGAATATTGAACCGATGCTGCTGTTCTCAATCACAACCTCAATTGTTTTTTAATGTTTTATCTGATTCATTCTCTAGGTTTACTTGGTTTTACTCTACAGTAGTTTCCTTTTCACTGAGATGTTCTTTTTGCTTGTAATGCCACTGAAATTTGGTAATTGAACCATTTCTCTTTTCCAAGCTTGAGACAGATAGGGCAATTATTGAAATGGAAACTACGTGCTAAATGTGACGAATAGGACCTAGCTGTCTAAAGAAGATGGATCAGTACAATGACCATGTTTTTATTTTTGTGTGTGAGATGGTAACATCAAAGAGCAAACATCATTGTCAAGCCATGTTCCAAATGGATCAAAACACCATTAAAATGTCATTAGGATTAGCTTACAAAAGGTGACGTGGCAGGTGAGGCACTGACATTAGTCAGATTTCAAATTAATGAGCAAAACAGGGTCACTTATTTGCCATTAAATAAGCAGACTGGCATTAAAAAGAGCTAAACTACTTTTTTTTTTACCCCATGCATTGGCCTTCCTAAATTGATTAGATCCCTTGTCGATTGGTAGACAGTTTTGGGGAATTTTCGTAGCTTAGATTTCATTTAGAGCATAAAGTTTAGTTCATGATTGATTATGCATTTAGATGCATTTTGAAGCGCATAAATTAAGGGGAAAAAAACCCACTAAAAAGGTACGAACACTTTTAATTCATTATAACTAATAGACGTCAATGGGAGTGAATGAGTTAGGGTTTTGGATATTGGGGTTCAATTCCAGAACTGACCAATGTCAACACACAGTTGAGATTCATCTGGCAGGCAAAACGGTCACACTTTGCAAAACAGATGTAAATCACAAAGGATGATCCAACACCCCTTGAGCAAAAAAAAATCCAAAACAGCTCTACTCTGTCAGCCTCTTAAAATCTCTGATGCAACAATAGAGGCCGGCCCATGACCGACCGCAACGCGCACACATCGCACCAACTCCTTAAAAGATGAATAGAATATCCCGAAGCTACTCCGAGCGCCATTATTTCTACTTAACATGCAGTCAGAAAAAGTATAGTTCACACAGGGGTAATGAGGCACGTGTTAACGGCCGGGACCAGCGCACAAGTCTTTCACTTAATGGGGCACTCCAGGGGAGGATCACAAGCCACTAAGGTCCTTATTGTAGAATAACGGCCCCTTTTTTTGAGCTGCCCCATTTTTAAAAAGTCTGCGAGAAATTTAAAGCCGATGGGCCACTGGGCTACGTTAGCGTCTTCAGAATAGCAATGAGAAAACACCCAAGGCTCAAATACATTATGCAACAAAAGTACGGAACTGTTTATTAGGCGAGAGATCATGTTTGTGCTTGAGTTATCCAAGAAAAGAAAAAAAAATCCATGCAATTCAATAAAAAATAAGTATTTTAGACATAACAAGTGCATTCGTTTTAGGAATTGTATAAATATATATTAGTAACAGTATAAACAATCTGAATAATGCATATCAATATCATCAACAGACACATTTGGTTTTACTTTTGCTGGATTCTACTATCCGAGGAGAAGCTCAGTCCGCTATTTGATTTTTTTTGCTGCACTAATATTGACATGACGCTTGTTGCACTGCCTTTGGTTCCAGAAAAGAAATTGTTCAGCCACTTTAAAAGTCCCTTGTTTCCTTGAGCACGGTTCTGCTCCAAAGAAATCACAGGTTTTCTTTTCTCCATCAAATGATTTGTTTGCAATTTTTTTTTTTTTCAAAGGAAAATGAAAGGAGCCTAAATTGCTGAGTTAAACACATTGCAGAGGCCAATGCGATGATGAAGCATGGTCAAATAAATGAGCTGTGGGAGCGCTCTTCAAACACTACTTGCTATCTTGCTGCTTCACTGGCACTCATACAAATTGAAGTTTAAAAGTCGCGCCCCATGAGAAGTGTCCAGATCACATTTCCTCTCTTTGTTTATATGACGTAAGCCAACATGATTAGATATTGCTCCAAGACCTTCCCAATTGCTTGTAGTCACTTAACTCCCATTTATCACTTCAGATATTAGTTTGGCCTCCTTGTCATTACATTGAACTCCTAAAAGGTAATAAGTCTGAAGCTTGTGCCTGAAGAAAGCAGCAAGCTGAGTGATTGATGCTGGAATGAAACAAGACATTAAACAAGGAGTAAGTGTGAAAAAAAAAAAAAAAGAACAACAAAAGGTTTGCCATGTGTGGCGCAGCAAAGCGGGAGCTCATTGTTTAATGGGCTGAAAGTGCTGCCTCTGTCGTTGTGTGGGAGAACAAAGACAATACAGTACCATTTTTTTGGCCGTCTTCTCGGACATCCCAGATGGTAAAATGAGACTAGGAGCCAGTGTTTGATTTGAAAGAGAAAATGTGCAGCTCTCACCACGCTTCATCTGCTTGCTTATTTCTACATGTACGAGGAGATGCGGAGCACAGATTGGGGAAAGGAACCCAAGTTCCTTTAAAGAAAATCAAAGTAAGTGTCGGTGATCAAATCACGCTGCATCCCAAAAACTTCATTTGCACAAAGACATCAATACCAATGATTTCAAATCTCACCAATCCATTTGGGCACAAATAGCCTGCTCATTTGCTCAAAATTCTATTAATGTTGTGTTTTGCCCTTGGTGAACAGTCAAATGCAAATGAAGTGCAAATGTTGTAATACAGTGAAATCAGTCACACAGGAAAGCGCAGCAGATAAGAGATCCCGAGTCTTTTCATTCTGACGAGTGAGTGTGAAGATGACCTTTGAGAGAAGCAGGGGGACCGAGGGATGGTGGGCTGGCTGGCTGGCTGGCTGGCTGGCTGGCTGGCTGGCTGGCTGGCTGGCTGGCTGGCTGGCTGGCTGGCTGCATCATTATAACCTTGACTGACAAGTAATGTTCTGTTTTGCATGGGCACACTCTGAACAACAACAAAAAAATGTTGGTGAAGCGATCAGAAGGGCTTCTCTGTGAATTACAGGAGGGATTTTCTGCTAATGGTGCCTGCAGCAAAATTAATCTCCTTTGAAATTTGAATTCCTCAATTTGTATACTGGCTCTTAAGAGTCACACTAAGGCTTTGATGTAATCATTGCAAAAGCGTTTGGAAGCTTATGTAGCCCCCAGTTTGCTCATCATGCTCAGAAAATACCAAGGAGTAAGCACACACACCTTTTTTTTTTCTTCTTCTTCTTCTTCACCGGTGCCTGGCTGACTAATTGAAATGTCTATGCTGTGCTGTAGCCCAAGAACATGGCTGATTTAGCGACAGTCATAAAACTCAACCCCACTCATAAAAATAGACTGAGGGGAAAAAATAAGCTGCTTGTTGCTGTTTGTCTCTCCACTAAGTAATTATTTTTCCTGTCTTCCCTTAGCGTTTCTTGTTCTTTAAAGTGAAGAAGCACGCAAATACAGATGGCCACAGGGAAAATTAATTTCTATTTCCAACAGGTTATCAACTGGCTAAGGTAAGTGGAATGTGTTTTTGTTCAGCGAGGAAACGAGATTATTCTTCTGGTCCTGCAGCTACTTTCAAAGGTGAAGTCGACAAAAAGAGATTCAAGAATCGCTTATTGACCATTCATTTTATATTCCACATAGTATATATAGTCCACATTGTATCAAAAGAGCAGTCAAGCATGGCACCTGAATGCCAACAGCAAATCCTCGGACTCAGTCAGACCCACCCACCCGTTCGCTCTTCCTTGCTGGTGAAAAGGTTCCCCGCTTTCAAAAGGAGCCGCGACAAAAACAAACATAAAAACAATTTGCAACGGATGCACACCAGTGAAGATAAAGATAAAGTTGGCAGAAATCAAATTGTTTTTGAGAAATGAAATATGGGAAAACAGTCCCCACATACATATTCACTTTTGATCTTAGACATCTATGGGTGTCATTGGCAGTGAATGGGTTAAGAAGTGGATGGGTAGGCTGAAAGAGAAAATTCTCGGCAAGACGGGAGTGGAGAGTTCAGGAGGCGAAAAGGAAAGTTGCTGCGAGGTAGGTAATCCCCAGTAGACGTAGCAGCGTGTTTAGAAGACAGGAGGGTCAACAACAACCTCCCTCACAAGGAGTAAAAGAAGCGAGCTCATCTTTGAAGCTGTCAGTGGGAGCTGCAGGAACCAGGTGGAAGCAGGAACCACAAAGTAGGCCACAGACAACATCCAAAAACAGGAAGGAAAACAATTGAATTGTATCCAGCCTGCATTTCATATGTTTATGGTGACTGGATGCCGTCCTTGCCCATTCAATCAAAATGCTTCTTCGACATGTGCCAGGTTTTAATGACTTGCTTCGGGGTGATTATTACAATGAGCGCAGCCTTTCGCAAAGCACTAATGGCGTGCTTCACAGAAGCTATTAAAGAATACAATTTGCAATGTTTTGTAATTGCGGCACCTCGTGTATTCTCCCGTGTGTTTACACAGGCCATCGCCGATCTTTTGTTTGTTTCTCGCTGCACATAAATCAAGCACGGAAACAAATGTGGGATGTTTCCATCCTTTCTATCGCTTACTACTATTGTCTGAAATGCAAATTGGAATGACCATGCGTGAAATAATAGGCGTGAAAAGGAAATACGGTTGAAAGCCCAGGTCTTGCACTCTTAGCGTGACAGCAATCGATGGATTAAAAGAGCAGGAAATGAGCTAATGGATGTTGGATAAGATGGGAAAAGGGAACCTGGCCAGGATAACATTGGACTATGCACAAGATAAGAAAGAGGCTGCATGAATAGAGAGAGGGCATTGTCCTGACAAGACTTCTTTTTTAACTCATTCACTGCCAGCCCACTTTAGATCTTAGACGGCTGTCTATAGGCGTCACTGGTAGCGAATGGGGGAAAGAGAAAAAGATTCTCAAGTGCCGTTAGCAGGCAAGTGATACAAATCTCAAAGAAGAGAAGAAAGATGCGGTCCAGTCACCTTGGGCAATGGTAGAAATCCCGGAAGGGGGCCAACAAGATGCTGAATAGCAGTTTTGAAGATAGACGGATATGTTTATCACTTCAGGCTCTCCTCTTTCAGACGTGTGCAGGGTGTGCAATTATTCAAGAGGATTTTTTTTTTTCTCGCTTCAGACCTGTACCCTTACATCTTTGTGAAATAAAAGCAAGCCAAGAGTTTTATGTCGTTGTTTACCCTCGGTCATCTTTAGGGTGTTGTGACAAAGGGAAGCTCTCTGCTGAACTTTAGAATAGCTGAATAGAATCATTGTGATTTCCATATGGCAGTTGCCATGCAGCCTTGCACCTGCTCATCACAAAGTCATCTTGCAAGCTTTTACTAGAAGAAGGCATGTGGGTAGTGAGTAATGGGCAATCGCTTTAGCAACCTAATTCCTCCTTAGCAACTGCAATCTTCACAGACTCTTGTCTCATCACCACGAGACACCGAGTGGCCTACCAGAATACCTGCGATCTCGACAAATGAGTCTAGAGCACGTTACACAACCACACTTTGTGCAAAATACTTTTACCAACTGATACAAACTAAATTTTCCCGACGGGCTAATATATAAAAGCACATTTGATTTTTGTGACCCCTTACAGAAATATGTGTCTCAAATGACAGGAAGGATTGGCAGTAGATATAAATAAATAAATAAATTTAAAAAAAAAAAAAGATGCAGTTAGATAATGAGGTATTGTGCTGCAAGAAGAGACTGAAACATGAGTCCGTCTCATCTACAGCGATCAATATCTATGAGTTTGCATAGAAAAAGACGGAAACAGCAAGAGTTTCAAGGGAGCGAACTTGAAACTGATGAAAATATGCATGATGATAAAAAAATAGCTACCTTGAGTGGAGAGAGGAGACAAGAACATACGCAAATGCCATGAAAGCAAATGGACAAGTTGTCAGTGATTTTCTCTGTCCATCAGCAGGCTAATGTGTGTGTGTGTGTGTGTGTGGGGGGGGGGGGAGGGGGGGGGGTGGCTGGCTGCACTTGGATTATCAAGAACATAAAGCACAAAACGTCATATGAAATCATGACACGGAAGCATCAAAAGGCTTGAAGTCAGTGAACAAAGCAAGTGCGTCAGCATAGAGGGCATCAAAGGAGAAAGTCAAACTTGAGCTGTCTTTCCTTTCTGGGGTTTTTTTTTTTTTAGACACTTATTCAAAAAGAAAGACAAGCATGAAGCATGAAGCATGAACAAGGGCAATTCACAGGCGAGAGTGGAGCAGTGTGGCGTTTCAGTGCCATGCCGGTTGGAGTCGATGCAATTTTGAGCCAGAAGACGGCCGGCCGGCCGGCCAGCCGGGAGCTATGTGGATGACAAGCGTTGGCTCTCTTAAGCAGTGGTTAGTACGCACGCTTACCATTTTATATTCATCTTTCTACCTCACAATTTCCAGCTCTATATAAATAAAGTGGTACTGGTTGTGTGAAAAAGCTTTCTGGCAACTTTCAAGGTGCCCTTAAAGCCCATATGTGTGGATGCATGTAACATTAATGTGTGAAGAGAATTTCCTCAGGGCTTGGAACAAGAAAACCAACAACAAATACATCATTCACTTTTTAACATCCATCAATAAGACAGCGAGAAGACCTCACACTGACTTGAGGGTAAAATTCCCCTTACAGCATCCCCACTTTCTTCAGATGTGTTCTGCTCCCGCCCGCCTGGAACAAATTAACATTTGAAAACCTTCCACTAAATCCATGCACGGATAGTTAGAGACACCACACCACGGCAGGCTATATTGCTTTTTAAAGGCTTAGTTTGAAGGTCAATCAGCCGTGATCACACGCTTTGCTCGTCACTCTTTGATTTGATCTCTTGGCGCATAAGAGGCGCTGTCCGTAGTGCTGAAATATAAAGACGCCAACTGGGTCACACATGGTTGACCGAGACCCAATGCGTCAGCTGTGACTCATATTGAGTGCACTCTTTGTGCTTCACCTAAACTATCATCGCAAACCATTCATGATTTTTTTTATTTTTAGAGGCAGCATCTCAGCAATTGATGTTTGTCTTCATTTACTTGCACCAAGTCAATTGTCTTTCCAACATTTAAGTACGCTTGAGGTATATATTCCCCCCTCTTGCACAGTGAAGCCGCCGCGATGCGCGCACATCATCAATGCAAATCAAACTGGCTCCCTCCAGACACACACACACACACACACACACACGGACGAGCGGTACAGTACATTCTATCACCGTGTAAACGTCTCAGTGCGTGAGAGCAAGCGGGCGAGGGAGAGAGAAAGCCAGGAAGAGCAAGAGAGCGCAAGAGAGGGAGATTATATAAAAGCAGCTTTGGGAACGCTGGCGAGCTGAGGTGACCGGAGGGAGGGAGGGAAGGAGGGAGGCAGGACGGCCATAACCCGTGAAAGAAAGTGATCGCTGCTCTTGGTGCATACACGCTAGTGAAGGTAAGCTTCAAACATTCTCTCATGTAAATACGTAGTGGGCAAGTGTGAGATTGCAGACCTTGGATTATTTAATATGTGACGTGTTCGGGCTCCCGTCATTGCCAGCGCTTGAACAAAGCAGGGAAGGATGAAGATGCGTATCATGTGATGGAACGCATTCCAATGTGGAGTTGAAGCTAACTTGTTCAGCAAACTGTTGCTTGTGTTCTCTGGAGCACCGCACCCCTAGACGTTTTTTGTGGGTGCAGTGTGAGGCAGGAAGAGAACTGAGACCTCTTTTGGTCACACAAAAAAGTGGAACAGAAGAGTCTTTTGAAAGTGACCGTCATTTATCAAACGCATGTCTTGAGCATCTCGACTACAAATTATGTTTGAAGATATTACGGAATTGATTTTTTGAATAGATGGTGTCATTTCCCCGAGTCTTAGATTGTAGAGATCGTGTTGGTAAAATACACTGCTGCAAATAAATGGAACATCTGCACTGAAAGATAATCCAGATTAAAAATGCTATGAAAGGTTAATGAAACAGCAGCATCCAATGGAATGCAGGCTGAGAAATTGCAAAATAAAACAAATCAATGCAATAATAACAACTTTCCAGACTGGGTTATGAATTAGAGACAAATATGAGAAGTGCAAAAACTCACCAAGTAGGATGTTGCATGATGCTGCATGATGCTGAAAGACACAAATGAAAAAAATTTAGACTGTGTGACAAATATATTTTTACATGATGTGCATGTGTCCAAGGGTCGCCCCGGAGTCAGTGACCACAAAGCGGGATATTAAATCCCTCTCTGCTGTGACGCATCCAATTGTTGGACTCTGTGCCAACGACGGACCGAGACTAAATGTCTGCGACGTTGCCAAAAGCTGCAGCTCCTGCCAAGATTATGAAGTAGGTTACTCGATGTGTCATTCTGGCGGCACCTAATCCATAAAATGGCCCTCCTTTTTGATGAGAGACTGTAACCGGAGTGGGCATGGCGGCGGCGGCGGCGCTGCTCTCCAGACTGCACTGCCCCTTGAAGCAGGCTCAGATGTTACTGTTGTGCCTGGGAATCGCCTATCTCATGGCAGGCAGCGTTCTGCTCATGCACCGCTCCAACGTTCGAGTGGGCCAGCCGACAAGCCTCCTGGCGCTTCCTCCCTTGCTGTCGCTGGTGGCACCTCCGACCACCCTCCAGACTGCAGGCTCGGGCCTGAGGATACGCTCCAGATGGGCTACGGTGCAGTTTGCATCTGGCGCTGGTATGAAGGTGGGACGCCACTGGCCTTCTCCAAGCCCGGGAGTCCAACACCTGCATCGCCACTGGTTTCACGCTATATTACCAGAGAGCTCGGAGAATGCGGCTCCTGTCCGAAAGAAGCCCAGCCATAAAGGTACCGACATCCATCCATCTGTTCATCATCATGTCCATCCATCCATCCATCCATCCATCCATCCATCCATCCATCCATCCATCCATCCATCCATCCATCCATCCATCCATCCATCCATCCATCCATCCATCCATCCATCCATCCATCCATCCATCCATCCATCCATCCATCCATCCATCCATCCATCCATCCATCCATCCATCCATCCATCCATCCATCCATCCATCCATCCATCCGTAATTCCGTTGCATTAACAGAAAGCGCACCTTTGTTGTTTTGTCAAACCTTACACTGGTCTACAGTCGAAAACACGCAACGGGAGAGAAGATGCATGGCATTTAAATATCATCAGACTGCTGAATAATGTATGAAGGTGAAAACCTACACATTTATCGTATATACTTGTGTCTGACTGCGAAGATAGCCTGAGGCTGCGGTAAGACAAGGAGCACACGTCATACCTTCACAGCAGACTTCATTGTTCATTCATGAGCAGATAATCATGACCTGAGAACATTTAGAAGACTTTACAGATGCAGAGGCTTTCCATCTTTTAGATTGGAATCCTCGCAGTGACTCTGAAAGTATGTCACCGCTGGATTTAAAACATATGTACATTTGTAATTAGCCCTCACAAGAGCTGCTACGGCCCATGAATTATGCATATGGCTAAGATATGCAATAAGTCTCTTATGGAATTTTATAAACACTCACATATTTATATACACGTGTTTTTCCAATATCTAGCTGGTACATTTATATACCATCAGATTTCTTTCCTGGTCCATCAGTGCTTTGACTATTTTAGCTGAGACGACAAATACAGTGGAAATGACCGCCGATGAGAAATTTACTCTCCTGGCTCATTCTTAAAAAGCATCACACGAGCTCCTAAACCATTTTGATTTTCAAGAGAATACACAATTATCTAGTCACTATGGAGTAATACAGATGAAAAATGTTGAGCGCTGGAAAGAGATCAGTTTTAATAAGTGCCATCTGGCAGAGGTTCTTATAATACAAGTACAACTCCAACACAGTCTTTAATTACACAGATGCATTGTGGTTTGGAGGGGACATTGCCAGAGGGGGAAAAAAAAAAAACGTAAGCCACTCTTATGTCGGTACCTTTTACTACAACTTTAAACAATATGTCTTCATTTATCTTTGGCAGGTACCTTTAATATACCCCAGTTGGAAAAAAAAACGGAATTTCTCATAAATGGGCTTAAGTAACATAAGGAAAAATAAAATAAAATAATAAATTAAAAGTCAACCTCTATTTGTAGAATGAAGAATAAAAGAGGAATGCATCATTGGTTTCCTTGAAAAGCACCATAGAGTGCATCTTTAGAATAAAGAGGATTTTTAAGTGGATAGTTGGCCCGGCCGGCTCTCATGCTGGGATCTCAAAGTTTGTCAAGTCTCTGCTGGTTACCTGGCAACCTCAGTGCAACAAGAAGAATGCTGCAAGGCTAAAACTTTTAGTCATCCCCACATGACCCCCATGGGACTCTATCACATTTGATTTCACAAACTAGAGATGAAAAGATAATTTATGCATTTCAATAACAATACCGGGGGAGTGATTCCACGCCATTAAAATGTGTCAAGTAAGTACGAGAAGACATCATTCTTCAACTAACAATCTGCCAGAACTGGTTTTATGTTAAGACACTCATGCATAAAAATAAGTGCATTGGCATTTCGTGCACACAATGGCAGGCTCAGAGTAAATCATTTGTCACATATCGGAGTCATCCAGCTTCACGCTGGCTGGAATTAGAGTGCATATGTAGAGGTATTGTTTTCCATTTGTTGATACAGGCCAAATCATGTTGTTTATCTGGCCAAATGCCAAGATTCACTTTACCCAAGCAATGCTTCACTATTCGCCGTACGTATATGCTGCCATCAATTTTGAAGAAAGGCCGTTTCAAGTAATTGCGTTATTCTTCTCCTGTTCGTTTTTACACTAGTAGGCACCAAAGATATCAATCTCATTTTTTTCCTTGCATCACCAACGGTGAGGAATATTAGATAAGCGGTCAACAGCAGCAGCAGGGACGGACGGACGGACGGACGGGAATGTGGGTTGTCCTTTTCCTTGTCATATCCAGCTCTGCCATCTGTCTTAGAATTTAAGAAGGCAGCCCAGTGTCAGAGCCAAGCACACTCATTTTTATTCAGTCCGAGAGTTTGGGCCGCTTCCCTCCATTAAGCCCAGCTGCAAGTGCCTTTGGCTGCTTCTTCATTTTGATTAAAGCGCCTGCTGTGTGCGTTAGTGAGCTAGCACTCTAACCTAGGTTGATGCATCAACATGCAAGATGCCTCCTCCACCAGTATCTTTTTGAATGCAGCATCTGCTGGTGTTTCAGATTTTTCATTTTTTCATTCAAGACCTTGCTGCCAAAGCTTAGCACAGTATTGGTAGGTAGCTATGAAGACTTGTCCCAGGTGCTGCTACCCTTGCTTCACCATAAAGTAAACTTGAGATATTTTATGCTTTTACTGCACAATAAAATGAAACTGAATTCAAGCAGTAGCAACTCTATGGTCCCCAAGGTTAGCTTGTTTTGTCATTTCTCTTCTTTCAAACACACTTGGCAGAAAATGATACGTATGTGATATAGGTTGGAAGCATAAAAAGAAATATTTGACATTGAAATTATATTGCAATGCCAATAGCAGTCAGTTATTTAGTGCATATGTATGAAAGGGAATTTTTTTACTTAGTCATTAAAAAAAAAAAAAGCCCACATTATGCCTGGAATTCTCAATGGAGAAAAACAAATTTGCAGATAATGTACTGTGTAGAAGGAATGATGGAAGGGTGAAGAAAGAGTGGAGGACAAAGAGGAAATTACAAGAGGCCTAACTGGCTGAGAAGTGGCTTGGTTGGCAAGCTCAAGGCTCATGTTGGCCAGCAGCACCAAGCAAGCTGCCGCCGTTTGCTTCCCACTGGGAAGCAGGCAAAGCAGGAGGACACTGTCTTCTCCAAAAATGATTTATTTTTTATAACCAAGTTAGTGCAGGACGAAAAGACTAGAATCAATTTGACATTTGCAATTTGGTGGACAAATTTGATGTGAATGCTGAAATATATGCTACACAACAAATTGAGGAATAATTCGTTTTGAAATCAGGGACTAGTAAAAACTCTTCAAATGTTTTGAAAAGGTGAATCGTAATAAAGCAACATCTTTTTAAAGTGAAGACAATTGGTCATTTTAGTTGATGGACAATTTCTCTTTGCTGGCCACATAAAATGATGTGGCGGGCCGGGCCGGGCCGGGCCGTATCTGGCCCCCGGGCCTTGGCTTTGACACCTGTGTTGTAGATAAACAACCAATGAACTGCCGGTTACTTGGAATGGATTTGTTATTTCGGTACCTGACAACACAAATCCCCACAATGCGCCAAAGAGTATTGCTTGGTCGAAAGTGGGCTTTGAGGTTCTAAGATTTTGACTGGATGCTGATGGGGTCAAGAGCCTTAGTAGGCTACAGAGGATATTTCGAGCAGACTGAATTCATCAATTCCATATAGTGGTGCAAAGATTCAGCGCTGCGCTGCCACATTCCTACAGCCCACATTTATCTTCGGCAACACCTTTTCGATTTCGTTTTATGTCGGTAGTAAGGGGAGAAAAGAAAAAAAAATGGAAGCTCAAACCGTCGTAGCCTTGAAATCTTAAAAGCAAAAACATCTTAGAAAACAGACTCTCGGGAGAGATTCTGAAATAAATTTAAAAGTCAACACGGAATGCATTCCAAGCACCCATCGACGGAAAACAGCAATGAATGAAATACATAATATATATAATGGAAAATGATGATTGAGGGGGATATATAATGAAGTCTTCTGAAGAAAAGACACATTTTACTGAGCAAAAAAAATATATATATGTCTGATCCATATAGGGACCTACATTGGTTGCTTCTCGCACAACACCAGCGAGCGTGCCCTTGGAGGAATTCTGCTTTATGACCTGCGGAAAATGACCAGCTCTCTGTGTCATGACACCTGCTCAGAAAGGTAATGCATTTTTTCTTTTTCTTTTCACCAATGAGTGGACAACAGAAGCCTTGCTGTTTGAGTAAATGCTTTGGCTCTCAGGCTCCTCGGTGAAAGCCTCCTGTGTGTTGAGCTAGCGGAGAGCCAGCTGGCTAGATGACAGTAAAAGATGAGGCTGGGTGAAAGAAGCAAATATAAGTTGCAAAAGTAAGAACAGGGGTGCTGCATGCTTTATACTTTAAAGTGATGACAGCTACAGTGGTTCCACTTGATCAAAAAAAAAAAAAATCTAATCTCCGAGCATGATTGCATAACAATGTGGAGAAAAGCAGGTGGATTTCTTCAAAGCAAAATCAGAAAAGGAATGATTCTTTTTAATACCTGCAGATTTGCTGCTGACAACTCAAACAACCAATCAAACCTTAGCCCCTCTTTCACCCCTAATCCACACCGACTCAAATCCTTGCTCGTTAACCGAGCAGGCCAATTACTGCGAGTGGCAAAAAAACCCGAAAAAGTCAAGGCAATTTACGAGAAAGCGTCAAAAGCTAGTATGCAAAGGTCACTTTTGATGAGGTCCTCTGTCTTTGCCCAAGAACAGAGGATAAAGATGGAAAGTGGGGAAAAGAAGTCACAGCAGCCTACACATCACTGCGGACTGATTGCAGCTCAATAAAAAAAAAAATAATAATAATAAGAAGAAGAATTTGGTAGAACTATGACAATGTGTACTATGGATTAGATGTGAAGAGTTTTGACATAAAGAATGCATTGAAATGATCACAAAAGTGAGCCTGTGTGTGTGTGTGTGTGTGTGTGCTGTTAGTGGGTACCAGTTTGCAGGATTGGAGTACGGCGCCGAATGTCACTGTGGCAACAAAATCAATAGCCCGCAGGTTGCTGAAGAGGATTGTAATCTGGCGTGTCGGGGTGAAAGGAGCTCTCCTTGTGGCGGAGTGGGGCGTCTCTCCATTTACAAAGTGCAGGAGCAGATGCCTGGTCACAGAAAATGTGAGTCGTTACTTATTCTTTGCACAAGATCAGCACATACAAGATGAAGTGGGGGGGGGGGGAATCCCCCCAAATGTTTACATTTCGGGAATAGGGGCCAGGCTGGAATACGCAAACTTGCCTATAATGGATGTCCATTTTAAATGCATTGATTCACCAAGACGCATTCTCTGAGGGCCTGCACAAAGCACGTCAGTGTCAAATTGCTGACAAAGCAATTCGACAGCAGCTCAGGCTCAGCCTTTCAATCCATCTATTTCCTCAGGCCACCTTTAAATCGTTGAAAAATATGTTCTATCCCTTTTTATCCTCCCGTCGTGCCCATTGAGGATTTATACAAACATGCCTTGGGTGTTTTTGTGAGCTGTGGAAATAATTCACGATGATTCCCACCTGGCTGTATTCAGCACGCCGCCATAAATACACTGATTAATACAAACAGTGACGTTTTATTTTGAAAAGCAAATGGATTTCTGATAGAATATTGAAACTTGGTTGGTTAGAATTTGTTCTTTTTCAGTTTGATATGATCATTTAATGAGTCAAGTGTAAGGACTTTGCACCCTGAAAGCTAATTCTAAATAATGAGCTCAAATTGGAAATCTCAGTCATAAGTAATTTGTTTGTTTGTTTGTTTTTTGCTTGCTTGCTTGCGCTCCAGTCAAGAACACTCACCACCGAGGCTGCTTCAAATTGGTGAATGCCACCATCAACAACTTCCCTATCCACTCATTTCAAACCAATCTAACCACTCAGTCCTGCATCGAGACGTGCACCGACAAGGTTTGAATACATTTATTTCCACATTTCAAACATAACGATTGTAGCAAGCCCTGTATTGCCTATGGTGGACTTCCATCCTAGCATTTGATTTGAAAGGAAAATACAATGTCAAATATTTGGTAGCTACTAAATATGCCCCCCAAAGCTGTCTGCTTGATTAAAATAAATGTTATCAATGTGCAGGAACATGTGAGAAAATATAAAGGGCACTCAGATGAGTCACGTGAACATTTGTGCATCTACTTTGTAGGAGCTCCCGCTTGCTGTGTTCAAGCATCCCCATTGTTTCTGTACTTGGACGTCGTCTCTCTTCAACTTGGACCAGCAATTTGCTAAAAATCGATGTACGGAGAACACGAGCCTGAGCGCCATTAGTAACTCCACGGCAACAACGCTCAGTATGCAGGAGTACTATCAGGTCTATCATACACCTGTCCTTGGTGAGATATTTAGTAGGATTGAATTCTTGTAGTATATCCACTCATCAGTTTCTGGTGACTTATTACTTCAAATCAATTCACCCTGCACTCTTTCAATTTCTTGTAAAAAAAAAATACAGACTCCAGGTGCAAGGAAAGGATGTTTCTACCAAAGAGATCCAGCTCACTTGTGGCTCTCTCCAGTTTCCCCGGTGCCGGCAACACTTGGGTCCGACACCTGATTGAGCTGATGACGGGCTACTACACGGGCAGCTTCTATTTTGACGGCACCTTGTATAGCAGAGGTGGGAATGGCATCATTTCCAGTGTCTAAACAGCTACCTTGCAGATGATCATTTGGCTCGGCTTCTACTTCTGCCAGGTTTCAAAGGAGAGAAAGACTTCTGGCGGAGCGGTCGCAGCATTTGCGTAAAGACTCACGAGAGTGGAAAGAAAGAGATTGAAATGTTCGACTCGGCCATCCTGCTGATTCGAAATCCTTATCGGTCCCTGATGGCTGAATTCAACCGCAAATGCGCTGGGCATTTAGGACATGCGTCCGATGAGCAATGGAAAAGCAAAGGTAACGCTTCATATTGTCATTTCATTTTTCCATCAGAAGAAATTGTTGTTGTTTGAATCAGGTCCAATTTGTAATGATTCTAATCACGGACAATGGGAGTTAAACACAGACAGAGAGTGATCGAAAACAGCTGGACAAATTGGCAAGTAAGCAAATGATAGCAGTTGTCTGCTCTAGGCTACAATGCGCATCTGCGAAAATCCTTTTTAGTTTTACAGAGCCAATGCTGCACAGTTGCGGCCTTGAATGAGTGCCCGGCCATTCTCCCGAATCTTCCCAGCTTCAGTTGCTAGGCACCAGCTGAGATCATCCGACTTCTACACTATTTGTCCTGATGGGACAGTCAATGAGCTACACTGTTTAGGAAATTAATAGCCGAGTTTCGTTCTGCTCAAGTTCCAAACACTAAAAGAGTGGAAAAGTCCCTTTCCAAAGCAATTAAGAGGTAAGACTATATTTTCCTGGTTCCGATTATTTAGCAACATGAGATCTTCTGGTCTAAAGTGTGCAGAGAGAGAAGAAAATGGTGGCCTTGTCAAGTGCAAAGTAAAAGCAATAACTAGCTCAAAGCGGCTTATCTAGTTACGAGGCCTACCTCGGCCGCCATATTTACAATTTGGGGACTTGGCAATGAGTCACATGGCAGCTACGGCTGGCTGCTTGTTTCCCATCTCTGATACTACACAGGAAGTAGGCAAATTCCCAGGACGACTAAAATCCCCCCCTCCACCCTCCCCTTCCCTATCGATCGCTCTCACACAGTACTGTGAGCTTTGAAAATAAGCTCCTATTTTATCCTCTACGCGCTGAGACAAGGACACAAAAAATGAATCATTGTCACTGAAAGAGATATTCATTTGAGTTGCCAGCCACGGACGGCAATACCACACACAAAGAAAAATAGCCCGGTAGATGTTACCGTCTCCAACAACATGTCAGTACGGAAACGATTACGGAGTCGAGCCCTCCGATTCACGAGTGCAATTAACCGCATGCGTGAATTCATGCTGTCCTCCATTCACACCATAAACACTTTTGTTCTAAAAAACTAATTAGCACTGGTGGGAAATTTATATTACTGCAAATAGTGCGGACTGTATGGTTTGAACAGATAAACATTAGAAAGGGCAGTGTGCTGACCATGAGTTTAAATCTTAATTTGGCTTCAAAAAGAAACGCATGAATTAATCATTTCTAAAACATACAGTATTTTGTCTTCATAAGGAATAAAGTCCCGAGGGATTTATGCTTGCAGTTTAGCGCTTTAGGCAATGTAGAACTTTTCAGGACCAAACTTTGCTTGCAATGTCTGCCTTAGATGTGGAGCCTGTGGAAAATCAAATAAATAAAACGAATTTGCATCAGAATGACGGGAAATAATATTACATCCACCACACTCAACTGAGCAGAGAGAGAATCTGCATCTCAATCAAGTTCACCACATAACACCAACTACGCCACAACTTAGACCAGCTCCAAGCTAATCTAAAGTCTAGTCTACTTTCGTTCAGCATTGGAACGGACATCACGGCGCATCAGTAAACTGGACTCGTGAATTTTATTCAGATTAATCGTTACAAGCATTATAATTCTGACTCATGCCGGCAGCACATTCTGTGCACAAATAGACCAGTCAACTATTTGTCTTTCATGCATTTATCCATTTAGAACACGTTTCCTTGCTCATTATGCAAATATTCCCCAATCATCCTAAACACTTTTGAAAACATACATTATGTATTACCATAACAAAGACAAATCACTTCACTTTCATGTGAAATCATTCCACTGTATTTAATAGAAAAGAAGCCATTTTACAAAGTAGCACAAGCTAATCAACAAAAGAAAGAATAGAGAAATGCATTATGTGCTAATGCAATCCCTGTTCAACATTCTAACATACTGTTGGCTCCACAGGCCTTCCAAATGACAATAACACAAAAGCTTTCGCTAACAATAGCTCAAATGAAAACATGTCACCACATGCATATGAAAAGCTTCCCCTGTGTATCACAATAAAATAACATAAAAGCGGTTATGAAAATCAAGCATCTGTCCAAGCAATCCTGTTCCGCTCTTTATTGCAGAATGGCCCGAATTCGTCTCCAGTTACGCCCCCTGGTGGGCATCCCACGCATTGAGTTGGTTGAAGTTTGGACGTCACCTACACGTTGTCCATTACGAGGAGTTACAGAGGGATCTTCTCCCTCAGCTCCGGCTCATCATGACTTTCCTGAACGTCACCGCGACTGACGAGCGGCTTATCTGTGCTCAGAGTAACCAAGATGGCTACTTTAAACGGGCCCGGCAGTTAACCTTTGACCCGTTTACACCTGACATGAGGCAAATGATCGACACCTTCATTCGTACCGTCGACGAGGCACTACAGAGCAGGAACTTCAGTGGACTTCCGAGAGAATATTTACCCAGATGATGGCATGGAAAATGGAGAGCAAACCACACGCAATGACCAAGTGGTTCTTTGTCAGGCCAGATGTCCTTTGAGTGGAACCAAACGAGAGATTTGAGGAGAAAACAAATCATTTCGGCATCGTACGGTGAACGCCGAAGCCTCTAAGCTGGACCTTTCTGTGAACAACAAATATAAGGAATGCTAAGAGAGGATTTCACAAGATGTGTGTGTGTGTGTGGCACCAGAAGTGGATTATCCAGCATAGCGTCAAAAGAACGAGTGTGCAAATTGAAGATGGAAATAGTTCCCTCATCTTCTCTGTCATATTTTCTTTTGTGGTACACCCGCAGAAGATAGCGGCAGATCTACATAACTATATCGCTCTCAAATTTGTTACCTGCTGCTGCGCACTCGCAACGCTGTCAAATGCATCTTTTAATTAAAAACCATTTTCATTGCATTGTAAAACTCCAGTTGCTGAAATTGAATGACTGAAGGTATTGATTATCTTCATTTCGGAAGCCCACATCAGCTTGATTCGAAATTCCTTTTCAAACAGACTGCGGCTGATGAAAATAGCAAAAATATGTGAATACATTTTCAGGTTTTTTTCTTTTAAATAACATTACAGCTCCAAGAGTGGCTTAGAACGATTACAGTGTGTATCTTTCTTTAAGCCAACCAAAAACATTGACAAGGAAACACACAAATCCTTTGGAGTGTGAGGAACACACACTACATAAGCTCTTCACCAGCATGCCCACCTTTTTGGCAAAAAAGAAAAAAAAAAAAGGGGGGGGGTCTCAGCAGTTATCTTTATGGATAGAGGCAGACAGAACCAAGTTGCATCTTTCAGCTTGGAGGCTGATTTGAATTCTCTTATAAACAGGTGTTTTCTTCACAGACGGTCGGTCGGTCGGTCGGTCGGTCATTTCACAATAAGCTTTGTTGGCAAAGCCCGACCTGAAGCCTCTAAGTCCTCTGTCACAAAAACTTCAATGGATTGATATCTTCTGACATTTGAGTGCCACTTTGCTTGGAGTTACTCTCCTCAAGTTAAGGATGCAAAGCATGTGCCGTTCGCGTCAAGGTGAAAGCCACACCGGAGAAAGACAAGAGAACACTGGAGAAGGAAGATAAGAGTGCTGCTGCATGATGATCAAGTTAAGTGATCTTCCCTGAGCTTGACGACGTGAGCGAGCAGCAGATGTACGTATGTGTCTGCATTGTTCCCATCGCTTCGCTATCACCGGTGTAGGACAAAGACATCGGGAACGGAACATTCATTATAAATCTCTTCTACTTAAATGAGTATCGGTGAAAGAATTACAACTTTGCTTGTTCGGTTGACTACATTAAATCATGCTGAATGATTTAACGCCGGGGAAAAATCGATGGGACTTTAATCATTCGTGTTCTTGTAATTTGGTTGCTTTCCTTCAGCACAAATAGGTAAACAAGGACCAAAAGTCAACACCTTCACATTGTGGTTAACTTTGAATAAATGTAATTGAGCAATTCAGGGCATAGCCAGAATTTTTTCAATGGTACACAGAAAGACAAAAAATAGAGATATAGTTATAATAATCAAATGGAGTGGAATCGAATAATACTCAAATGGAGCCTTGCAGGCAGTCAGGGGGAAAAGAAGTCAACACAAAGAAGAGGCACAACATTCATTCCATGCAAAAGTTGTTATCCTTCCAATCTAGGAAAAACAACACATTCATCATGGTTGATGCCTGAGATGTCTGTCCAATTTTAGCCGAGAAAACTCCACTTCTACTTGAGGATGCATGTTGCGGCATCTCTCTCTCTCTCTCTCTCTCTTCCCTTTTTTATAAACTCTCCCTGGTGAGCCTATTTATTTATTTAGAATTGACTTGACCATGCTCTGTTTAAAGAATAAATCAGAAGTGGTTCACTCGTTATTCAGCACTTCAGGATATACTTTTTCTTACTGAAGTAATTAAAGGATACCTTCTTACATTTAGTACCTAAAGGCATATTATTCTGAAGTTAGTAAAATATCTATAAAATCCAATGTGTTTTTTAATCAAGAATGACAGATTTATGTATTCAGCATACATAAGACTGGATGCATCCAAAACTCAATTTATTTGTGTCGATCTCTAATTACAAATGCTGCTAGGAATTCTTGTCAATTATTCTGTTGACAAACCACTTACAGGAAATGACACACTGAAATATTTATGGGAATCTAATGGAAAGCGATTTGATCATTTTTATGAAAATAACTCTTGATCAATCCAGCCTGCGATAATGATAATTACTTCATTATAATTATTTTCACGTTTTGAGTGATTCACTGTCATTGACAGATTTATGTTGATTTTACAAAATCAAAACAAATAAATATGTAGCCCATAATTAAAAAGATTAAATTGATGAAAATAATTCAAAATGAACTACGCCATGATTACTTTTTGAGTGACAGCGCCACTCTGTGGTGATTCCAGGTATATTTCTATACTCTAGTACAATAATACATCATTTATATGAACCTAGTCAACAGACAGATTTGATTAAGATAAGACCTTTTATAGTCATGCTCATGAATACGTTTTTTATTTTATTTTATTTTATTGGGGTATGCAGAAAACAAAACACACAACATTACTGACATCATTGATTCCGGCGCATAGATAAGAGTTGGCAGGGCACTCAGCGAGACAGAGAGCATCCTTTTTTAATGACATTTGCAAAAACATTGCCGAGGTTACGTTTCAATACTGAAAAAAACATTTCCAAATGTCAAATACCTCTCTACAGACTGGAAAAATAATCATCGCCTTTGCACTTGCGTTAAAAAAACACAAAAGGTTGAGTGGTAAAACCTCTCCTTCAGTAAATGAAATCAATTTGCCCTTTCCGGTTGAATTTCATTACCCAAACAAATTCTACCAGACAAGCCAAAAGGTGACACAGAAATGGAAAATGTCACATGTGAACAAGCGTCTCATTTCCCTCCTCCAGACAGGTGTCAGTCACCACAATTGACTTTCGGGCCAAATTCAGATGAATCATTTCAAACAAATGCCCATGGAAGATCTAGTCTGGTGTCCAAAGAGAGTCAAAAGTCATCAGGGGGGGTCACAGTAAGATAATGAAAAGATTGCTATAGCCTGAAAGCCATCCAACTTGCATGAGACAACTCATTGTGCATTTTGAGTAAATCACAGCGAGCATTATTCACAAATACACAGCGAATTAATGTGCACTTCACCAGAGCATTTGCATAAAACCACTGCTGTGACAAGGAACGCTGGATGGAGCCTGTCACACTTGCGTAGGTGCACTTCTGTCACCTGCTGCTAAATCTCCGTGGGTAACAGTCATGTCAGTCTAATGCCTACTGACAGCATGGCAGCCAGTTGTCATTTTGTAAACAGAGGAATTGATGCTCACTTGCATTTCTGGATTACAAGACGCACCAGATAAAGTTAGGGGGAAATCCGGTTTTGTTAATATAGAAGACATGTTTGTCAAAGTGAGAGTCAAAAATTGGAGGTGTGAAATTGCTTTGGTTAAAGCCCTAAAGGTGGCTGCTGTTATAGGCTATTTTTTTTCTAATTATACTGCTGTCAATGATAATATATTATTATTATTATTTGGCAATGTGAACTTTTCCAATGTACCTCTAGATGA
This sequence comes from Syngnathus scovelli, assembly GCF_024217435.2. NCBI lineage: Eukaryota > Metazoa > Chordata > Actinopteri > Syngnathiformes > Syngnathidae > Syngnathus > Syngnathus scovelli. The sequence goes on from NC_090861.1 coordinate 996,804, forward strand.
TGCCAGAGCTCCTTTTTGTGAAGAAACAGGCCGCAGATGTTCCAATCCAATCACAAGCAGTTTTGGGAATGACCCATACACTGCACCTGCCCTCTAGGTTTCATAACACTATGCTGAAGTGATTGAAATTTGAGATTAGTAGACATTAATATTATTTTGAATTAATAGCTGCACTGATGTAAAACACAGAGCAGAATATCTGCCTGTCTTCAATGGATGTGTTCAACAGGTGTGCGCGTGTCTGTCAGTCTGTGAAGGACAAAGATGTCCCCAAGTCCCGCTCCTGTAACGACGCTTCACGGTGTGAGCAGCAGGACAAGAGGAATGATGCCTGGCTGCAGTCATTACGTTGTGACACTGTGAAAAATGAATCACATAAGTGCACGGGGTTTGTACGGAGAAGTCAGAGACTGGCTCGTAGTCATAACCTGCAGGTCTCAAATCATTTTGTCTTGGTGAAGTCAAGTCACAGAAAAGTCAAGTCCAATGTCTCAAGTGAAATCATTTTTTTTCATACAGTATCTGGTCTTATTGTAAGTGATATGCATATATATATAACACCTCTCAAAAATAATGTGGGCTACTCTAATTAGACACCACTTCATAACAAGTCAATCTTTTAAATGTTTTCATCAATTTATTCTAAATCTATTTTAAATTGTCTGCTGACAGTTTCTTTTGTTTACTGACATTCACTACATTTTTAACCCCATACTTGGAGCTAAATTTAAAGCCTTTGAATTTTGAAGAGTATATGCCCTTGCAATGTTTAGGAACACGTCTTGTAAACAAGTTCTGCAGTCAAGTTGAGCAGTATGCTAATGCTAGCAATGCATTCAACACATTATTGTGTTCCCCGAGAATAAAATAGCACCTTCAATGCAATGCATGCAATAAAACTCCTCAAAATACATCCACAAGAAGTGAAAAAATAGAGCGCACAGCTCTAAAATCTGCAGGAAGACTTATGCTAACGATATGCTAATGAAAACGAGGGCATCATAGACACGCAATAATATAAAAGTAAAATACAGTTTATAATTTTTGTGTCATCTCAAGCCTACCGTTTTACTGTGCCCGTCCTTTCCATCTCAATGAAACCAAGCCTTTTGGCAAGTCCTTCTCTCCACTTTGGCATCGTTGAATTGTTTGGACTACAAAAGTTCTTCCGGGTAATAAAGATGGCGGATTGGAGAAACCGATTGGCTGCACCCTTAATTACCTTGTTTAGTAGTGCCGCCCAAAAGACTGGAACATAAACGATAAAAATGCATAATGGATAATAGATAAAACCGAACGGAGTAGAAAATAATCCCCCAAATAGATGATAAAAGTATCCAGCAAACACCTGGAGGGATAGATAAAAATGTTCTACAATCCTAGAGACTCCATGTGCACAATAAAATGTATTTAAAAGCTATAGAATATATATGGCTAAGGTGCAAATTACTATCTTTCAGACAGTGTGAACAATTAGTATTAGGTTTTTATGGCATTTGTAATATATATATTATGAATTAGAGCAATTATGGTAGTGTACCAAACGGTGTCCATTTAGTAAGTGCAAGTCTATACCAAACAAACATTTTACACAATTCATTTTGCACTAATATTTTCTGCACATGAATTTCATCTTTTTATTTACACAGCCCAAAATGATTCACACAACTGAATTTGCGGTTGTGAAATACAAAATTCACATAAACTCTCAATTTAGCATGGATGAGAAAAACATTCCTTTTACATGTTTTGCAGCCTAATGTGTGTGTGGTAGTGTTGATTTGATGCAATTTATCTAAAGCGTAACACTCGGCCACAAAAAGTACATTTGGAATGTTCCGGACTTATCACAAAAGCCATAGAATGTTGAACAATAGCTTTAACAACAATTAGTCACAGCTAGGCAGAAAGTATGTAATCCAATTATAGCGGCTGTCACAACACAGCCTTCCCTCCCTCCCTCCCTCCCTCCCAAACTCCCCCATGTAGATATTTAATCTGATTTAAGGAATTATTTTGGTGATGTCACCACATTTGTGCAATTTGTTGTGCTTAAGGTGTAACTATATTGCTTCTGCCAATCACAACAATTGCTCTATGCTGAGATGACTCACACGCATTGGTGGCCAGACTGGCTGTGATCCCGCATCATGGGGTTAATGGCTCTGCGTACTGGTGAGGCCAGCCAGGGAGGGAGGAAGGAGGGATGGAGGGAGGGATGGAGGGAGGCAGGGAGGAGCGCCGCCGCAGGTTTTTCTAAAGCTTTTCTGCGCTGGAACATTTGAATGCAGCGCAGCGTCTGTTGTTGGAAATGGGGAGGTGCCTGCCACTTTTCCCAGCAGCCCTTGGGCCGCTGACAGGGAGATGGATGATATCTGCAGCCTGGCCGCATTGCCTCCCTCATTGCACACACACACACACACACACACACACACACACACACACACACACACACGCACAGAAAATATGAGTTCTTGTCTTCTACAGCTCATGCTGCCTGTGGCAACAAAGCCAATATCTTACATATCATGGGGGAATGAAAGCGTCGCTGGTGGAAACAATAAGATTGTTTTGAGAGGAAATTGGCGGATTCCTCCTTTGTTTGTTTGTTTGTTTGTTTTAAAATGCCACATTACACGTGTACACACAGAAAGAGAGAAAAGCTTATCTTTTGCCATCTGTTTATTTAGAGTACAAATCACATACTGGAAAGCTCTGCAAGACGAAATACACATTTTGGAAAACCTACCTGACTCAGAAAATACCCATATTCTTACACAAATGTTTTTCCTTTATCATAAAAAGCTTCTGTCTCTCAGTATACACAATTTGAATGATACTAAATATTGATTTATTTGTAAAGTTGAAATTTTGAAAAGGACATTTGTTACAGAAATTCAACAAACAGCCAGCAGCAGAATTTTAAAAAAGTCCAAAAATATATATACACAGGTCACAATTAACCAGTACAATAAAATAAAATACAGTTTTATTTATATGGTGCTATCTGACAATGACACAAGCAAGATTTGCTTTTCGTGTAGCTCCTTTTCTCCTTTTCAGGGACTTTTAGTGTGCATTTGTTAATTAATGTTAAAAAACCTAACTGACTGTCATTAAATTTGTAAGGCGAGATGCTTTTTACTGCTAACATCAGACGGATCCAGCCGTCACAAAATGGTGGCCAGTTAATGTACACAGGCCAGGAAAGTGTAACCATGCTCTTCCTTTTCTGCCCTCCAGTCTCACGCCCACTCTCCGTGTCTTTGTCCTTACCTGCTTTCCATTGCACTATTGATGTTTTTGCAGTTACCCCCAATCCATCCATCCAGCGGTTTTATCACCTTAGCAACAGTGGCTGCATACTGATGTGGAGCTTGGGGGGTTTGAGGCGCGGGTGGCGCTGGCTGGACTGTCTCCTCCACTTCACTTCAAACCTGCCCACTTTCACTTGCATCTTCCTCCTCCTCATTCTGAAAGAATGAAAAGAAGTCAAAGATGTTACATAGAAGATGGGAGAAATGTTGAGAGGTTGGCGCTGGAGGAGGAAGGCCAGTGTCATCTATCACTGTTTTAAGTGACTGCTGTGGGACAGAGCGAGGCCAGAAGGTCATTTGGTCTCTTCATGTACACAGTGGGCACCTGAGCCGCTTCCAAATGACTCGGGCCTAATTATCTCATGCAGACTTACAGCAGTCTGACTTTTATTCACTTATCGAAATCCGATATCAAGAGGGTCCTACACCCAACAGAGAGCCACCAAGAGTTGCATCTTACCTGTGACCCACAAAGAAGGACAAGCCTTGTGTTCTATAGACGAAAAACATAACAATTTAGCAAATGTGTAAAAAAAAAAAAAGGATCACATATAGAAGTTGCATTTTGGGAAAATCTGCAAAAAAAACTACTTTGTAATATTGGGTACTGTGCATTGTGGTCACTATATACATGTTTGCCATCTAGTGGTGAATGGTGGTATTACAACTTAGAATGACAGACGACCCCTACATATTTGCAGTGACAGATTTTTTATTCCTGTTTTAAAATATTTTGTTTAGTTTTTTCAATTTTTGGAGTGCACCTCTTTACTGGACCCAGTTGACAACACAGAAATAATTTCATGGTCATCCACACTAGTTGGAGGGATTCAATTGTATCATGTACATGAGAATCTGTATGAAATAAATAACGTCTATCTGCTGGCAAATGGGTTACATTTTTTCTCCCATAGCAACAATGCCATGGCAGTTGTAGGTCACATTCGAGTCTCAGTCACAGGATAGCCAACCTAGAAGACAGAGGACAATTATCCCAGCCCGTTACGGTTCAATAAGTCCATCAAGCCGCAAGCCCGATACCGAGTTTCCCTGGCAACGCCTCTCAGGTAAATCACAGATGGGCTTGATGAGAGAAGAAGGGGAGGGAGGGAGGGAGGCAGCAGGGCCCGCAGAACCAAGGGGGGAATTGCACGCCCAAGAAAACCACCTTGAGAGCATCCATGCTGAGACAAGTGGCTCCGAAGGCACAGGGTCTTCTCTATTTAGGCTTAGTTGTCAATCACATCTTACTAGTGAGAGTCCTCGACTTCATCTCTCAACTGTCCTTTCACTTTAAACACCGCTTACTGTAATCTAAGAAGAATCTAATGAAATTAATCGCCCAGAGCAAAAGGGAGGAACTTTGTCTTGGATGCATTTAGCCAATACAATTACAGGGGGCTACCATTTATAATCTTTATTGAATTGCAAACAAAATTGGCTTAAGAGGCGGAGGTGGTCGTGAAATGTCTGAATGTTGTCGCACAGGTGCATCGGTGTGTGTGTGTGTGTGTTCAGGTGACTGTCTGGCCTCCTGCCGCAGTGTCTGGAAATTTCAGACACTCCCCCCCAAAAGCGCCCCCTCTTCTTTCTCGACGCGGCACAGCTATGAAGCATACCTGACGCCCCCCTCTTCTTCCTGCTCCTCTTCATTCCACCCTGCTGTGATAAGAGATCCACTAAACACAAGCGGTTTCACCAAACAACAAAACCTGGGGGGAAAAAAAATAAAAATCGTTGGAAAAAAAAAAGCAAAAGGAAAATCATCCTTCTGATTCTCAGACACTTATCTCATTATATCTGTCAGCCCTCAATTGTAACAAAGTGGATAAAACATGAATCTGTCCTTCTTAATTTTATCAGGGAGCAATGTGGCAAGGTATTGTGCGACTCGACCACCTCGGAACAATGCAGCCTAATCTCCAGCCGTCAGCTCTACTGTTCCGTTTATCAACACCTATTCAAGGGCTGGAATGAGTCCTCTTCCTTTGTCATATTTCTCTTCAACTCTTGGCAATTTTATGTTTTTAATGAAAATGTATTATTATTATTATTAAATAGCCAATTAAAACAAATGAATAATACAGCAGATTATCTTAATACAGTAACCTTTAATTAATTGTAACATGATCTGAGTTCTGTTTTTAATACACAAGGCCATCTTTTGTGACTATTGATATAGTGAGTTAGTGACCTGTTTTTTGAAATTAAAAAATATTCTCTATTTGACAAATGTATTAGTGAAAATGCAAACAAAACACCCAATGGTGATTAAAGGAAGAGCAAAAGCCACACTTGCAAATGAGCTAACATTTTGAGCTTTTATTTCTTCTTCTTCTTCTTCTTCTTTCCACCCGCTTTCATGACAGAGAAGAAAGAGTTTGACTTTCAACTAAGTCGTAATCCCCAGCGCATTGCATTTACAAACTAGCTGGGGGCTAATTTTTACAAGGTGATTTTTATTTATGGGATGCTTGGCAGATTTCACCAAGCTTTGTTACCATTGGGCAAGTTGCCGCTGATGATTTCATCAGAGGCTGGCTTGGGGTGTCAGACAAACCCTAATAAAAGTGTCTGGCTCTTTTGTGGCCAGGCACCAGCTCCGACTGCTCAGCACTTGTCGCACTGTGCCTGGCTGTTTGGTATTCATGGGGCATGGTGTCCCTTCAGCTGTTGCTGGGGGCTCTGTAGCACAGACACTGTCTGATCATTTGGCATCGCCGACGAAACCAAATGGGAACGACGAGAAAAAGGGAAAAAAACATAATTAGGGAGCGCAAGATTGGAGACAAAGACATGGGGAGAAGGGTATTAAAGACAGGATTGAAAAAGTGTTTGGGGCTGCATTTTTAATGTGCATTAAAAAAAAAAAGAAAAAAAGTCAGCCTGAGGAGTCGTCAAATCGGGTCACGCTATAAATGATGAATTACTTCACACCTTTGGACAGCTGTGATGTTTTTTTTCCCCATTACACCTAATTTATAATAATGACGGGATGTCCATAAGAGGCTAATTCAACGTATTCATTCATCTGTTAATATCCATGCTCATTTTCTAGACAGGCCTTCCACATTACTGCTCCAATTTAAATGCGGATTTATAGAAAGTTGCTTTTGACATAATTCAGACTTTAAGCTTTGCTACGTATTAAATTGACACTCACTATGAACATTTAAATGAGTGTTTTTTTTTTTAATAGTACAAAAATAACCTTACAACTTACATAGAGGTGCAAAATCTATAGCAGCAACTGTTTTTATGGAAAATATAAAAAGGCTTCCTCTAAAAAAAAAATGCAGTGCAATCTAAAGGAACTTCTTCTAATGCTTGAGGAAAACACACTGATTTATTACGATGATAAAAAAGAGCAGCAGATGTGCCAGAATGAAGACACGAGAGAAGCACAGTTATTGGCCAAGTCTCGGCATTTCCATGCTGTGCTGTCAGCGCGAGTCTGGGGTGTGGTGCTGTTCTTCCGTTCCTAATCTTCAATATATTTTACTTGCACCGCAAGGTTGAAAAAATACGACTAATAAGGTGTATAGTCATTGGCTGACGACCAGTACAGGGTGTGCCCCGCCTCTCGCTCAAAACTAAAAGACTTCAGCATGCCCTGGTGAGGATAAAGCGCTACAGAAAATTGTTTTTTGTTTTTTTTCCTCAAGAGTACAACAATCTAGCAGACATGCACATTCCAGAGATCACGCTGTCCTTTTCTCGTACAAGATCATATTTCATTGTGTATTTTGGCCAGCGCCTGAAAGTCGATTGTGCCCTCCGCCCGCGTCCCAAGAGCCTAACCCGTGATTTTTTATCAGGAGAGCTCACAAGTTAGGGTCTCAGGGAGCAGGTGAAGTACGAGTCTACCGAGGAGCTGCAGTCGCCTTTTTTTTTTTTTTGCTCAGCTTATATTCATCCACTTTCCAAATACTGAGACTGAAAATTAGCCTGATCCTGCCCATTGCAAATTTATTTTCCTTCCGGAGACAAAAAAAAATTAAAATAACTCAGCATAACTTGTCCAGGGGGCTGAGCGTGATTTTTCATAATGACAGACATGCAATTGCTTCCACATGCAAAATATACCAAAAGACAAATCAGCATCAACGACAAAGAAAGACAAGCGGGTTACATTTGTTGCCGACGACGCACACGGTGACAAAAAGGATGGTTCTAACTTCACCAAGCAGAGGTTCAGACAAACACACAAGCCTGGCTATGTGCAGCGAGCCTTTGTGTTTGAAAAAGGAAAAGCCCTGCAGCCCTGCAGCCAGCCAAGCAGCCTTTTTGTCCTCCCCGGCCGGATCCACTGATCATCAGTCTGCATTTCTCTCCGCTAGGATGGCATGACCTGGACCTGCTCACCTTGACTAATCGCATTTCAAAATAATAATCATATACGCTCGGTTCTCTTCTGAAGCTGCTCTAACGTTACGGCAACCGAAATAATTAAACGGGTAAAAAAAAAAAAGTGGAGTTTCAGAGCTTCCCACTGTGTCGCCATTGTGAGAAAGCATGGCACACAATCAACTGGCACCAGTCAGCATCTAAACAGCAACCAGAAAAATAAACATACACTACCAATCTATAAATAGATGTGAGAAAATGGTAAATGACAGTCAATTTTAACGGATAAATAATAGAGACATAATATCATGTACATCTGACCCTCCCCGTTCCTACCCCATCCCATCCAGACCCCCAGCTCCTCCCCCTCAGAGAGAAAAAAAAAAGAATCAAATAGATGTCTGACTGTCTCCTCTCTGGGGAAGGCCAAGCAAAGTGCAAGCTTCCGGAAATGAACGCTCTGCGCTCAACAACACGTTGCCTGGCACGCTCACTCTTCTGCCTGCCTGCCACCGACTTTGCCTTTTTTCCATCCTCCTTTGTGCTGGAGATGAGGAAGGGATGCGGCGGCGGCGGCAGCGGCACAAGGAGTTAGACGAGGGCAGGGGGGGGGGGGCTGAGGTGTCTGGGGCAAGTGGCCACCAGATGCAGGTCAGTGAGGTGGGAACTCCCCTTCCCCCCTCCTCCCCTCCCTCTGCAGCATGACTCCGTCGCAGTTGTTGCATTATCAGCTCCATCTCAGTGCCTTCACCAACAGCACCTCTACCAAGCAAGCAAGCAAGCAAGCAAGCAGCGCTCCGCCTCTCTGCTCCAGACACTGGGGCGGGCAGCAGACATGTCATGACACTCATAAGCACCCCACTTTCACATTTCCGTCTCTTCCGACTCGCATCCGACAAGACCAGCTCCCGTCACTGAATTAAAAAATTTAAAAAAAGGCAAAAACATTTTTGTCCGGCTGCTCCTGCCTGCCGCCGCAATCAATCCCCCCTCCTCCTCCTCCTCCTCCCCCATTTGACCTCCGCTCCCCAAAGCCTAACTCTCCATCATCCACTGCCTTCCTTCCACTTCTTGCCCCCCCTCCCATGATGACTCCAGGTCTGTACCTGTCTGCTTGTCTCTGCTGTCTGCAGCTGCTTGCCCAAAGTGAGCTACTGCAGCAGGAGTCTGCAGCGACAGCCCTTGCTCTTTCTCTCGCTCCCTCTCTCTCTTACACACAAACACACACACACACACCCAGCCTTTGCTGGTGAACACGTTCCACCCTATGCTGATCAATTTCTTCTCTTTTCCAGCCGTGCTCAGACAAACACATACTGCAGCAAAACTGTCTGCCCGCGGAATGGCGGTGCTGGTCGGGGGGGGCACACTTAGGGAATTGCATGGTCTGGTACCAACGAGCCTTATCTATCACGCACAAACACTATTAAGCAGATATTGCATATATAATTGAGCGCAAACTGTCATCTGAGAAAACACATGAATAAGGCACAAGTCGCAGACACAACAAAAACACCCAAAGCAGTCACACACATATTGCATTGTGGACAAAGCAAAACGGAGCGCTGCAATCGAACAAATATCATTGATATACTCATATCAATGAATGTATATGATGTTAAAAACGCTCACATTTAAAATGACATCTGCCCTGGACAGCTTGTCCGAGTCTCTGACTTTAATTGCTTTCAATACCCTTGATAGATTTGGGCTATGACCCCCCGTGACATCGAGGGGGCAGGGAATGCGATCTGCTGCAAATGTTATCGTTGATTGATTATGCCCTTAAATAAGAACGGAAAACAACAGCGCCTCGATGCTACTTTATACTCCAATTAGAAAATGGCCGACAAAATGGAGCCGCGCTCGTGCGCGGAAACTACAGAAAAACGTCGGCGGGCCAAGTGCAGAAGAGGCGGACGAGTGAATCCTGCAGCCAATGTCAAAACCGTGGCCAGGTTGAAGTCTATAGGAGGGGGATGGTTCCCAGATTGGCTCGCCGATAGCGGCGGTGGCGCAGAAAGGGAGGGAGGGGGGTTGCGATGCGACTTGCTCTGCACTAAAGCCGGCGGGGGCCAGCAGGCGACCGTATAGGTGATCAATCAGCTCCATTACAGCAGTGACACTGCAGAGTCTGGAGCTCGGCTACGACCCGCCCATCACCCCTCCAAGTACACACACAAACATTAGCCGCTTCTTTTTCTAGTCTAGACTGGAAATAGAGAACATTTGAGTGGTGAAAATGGCTCGCAAGAGACAATAGCGTGCAGTGACAGATAAGCCATCCAGTTGCCGTTTCACACAGCAGACATTTTTAGACCCGTTTGAAGAGGGAGCGTTTCAAAGCCTTCCAAAAATAGGACAGCTTGTTTTGTAATTCTTGCACCTACTATGAACCCACATTACACAAGCGCACTTGCACTAACACAATTAGTGCTTCGCGATCGCTCCAAGTATCCAGATGCTTATTTTTTATAAATCATGTCAGCAAATTTAGAGGATGATGGTGTATCAGGGGGGGAAGGGACTAGGAGACAAAGTGTTGCGCAACGCCTTCCCAGCCAGCCAGCCAGCCGGCCGGCCGGCTCGGTCCACCAGCGGGACATTAATGACCATCATGTCTTGTCACACTAGCTGTCGGGCCAGTCAGCAAATCTTGCCCTTGTCCCTGCCCTTCTCCAATCAATGCCATTGATTTGTCCCAGGGGTCAAGGGGCAAGAGCGTATCAATAGGAGAAGAGTGGCTGATGCAGCATTCACAGAGGGGGCCGACTCCAGACAGATCGATGACCCCCCCCCCCCCCCCATCGTCTGCCGTTGGCGTGTTATGTTTATTCATTTGCCATTTACGCGACCGCGTCCAGAGAATACGGGAAGAGGAGCTCGGACAATGCTACAGCTGACATCTTTCATTTATTATTGTATAGTGATTTTAATCAGGGAGTTTATAGAAGAAGTCTAGCCGGTGATCCCGCTTTCCTCGTGTCATGCAATTTGTTACTAAGGTCTCTGCTCGTCTGTGACGTCAACAACTTTGAACCAATGGCTGCGAAAAGTGTCTCTAAAGACACACGCAACGCTCCGGGAAAAAACAGCTGTCCGACTCAAAGGCTGCGGGCTCAATCTGGCACGTCGCATTATTTTATACGGCTTGTAATATTTGATTGGGTTCTCTTTGAAAGTACACAAGTTGTTCTCCCTTGAAATTGCAATTATTTTGTTGATCATGTGGGAAAGTAACTTTACTCAGGGGACACATGGGTTTGCGGGATGGAGCAACAGCAAAGCATTTTCAGATTGTCAAAGTATGTTGTGTGTCTTTGTTTGCCATCTGAACAACAGACAGAGCAGTTTTTGGCATGCATCTTTTTTATAGTTAAGGCAAACGAATGAAGTCACTCAAATTGAAAAAGTCATATGAACACAATAAAAGAAAAAGGGCTTTTAAAAAAATGAAAAAAATATTAGTGGCCTATTTCATTTGACAAACAAGGCTAAAACAAAAACAAAAATCTACTAAAATGAAGCATTTAACAAAAAAAAACTTCATTGAATTTAAAGAAAAGTCAAAGCAAAGTAAAGACTATTTAAAACTTTCAACATTACATCTGGCCACTTGAGGGCAACCACAACTAGCATCACCCATGAGTTTAACACTAAAGTTTTCTGTAAAGAGTGGCCTTTTTTTTTTTTGTATTATACCTTCTAAATGCATCCCGGCCGGCGTAGTCATTTCACTCTTTATTAAATGGGTGTTTTAAATAAGGGAAGAACCTTGAGGCTCTGCGTAGACGGACCTCTCAAAGGAGCTATTATGGCAGCCAATAGGAAGAAAAATGCTCATCTTGAAACATCTCTATCTAATCCCATCATTTATTTGTTCAACCATGCCAGAAATGAAGGCCCAGCTGGAAGCAGTGACTTATAGATGTGCTGCGAGGGCATTTGGACAAGAGAATGCTGAGACAGCATGATTCCAAGCACAGATCATTTGCTCCTCACATCTGGAGGAAAAACTGTGCTTCACATGTCAGAAAGTTTCAAGTAAGTTCATTTTGTCTGCTGGGTACAATAAGGAAAAGAAGTCCAGTATACATACTATATGTGCACTCCAATTACCAGTTGTTCCTTGCTAACAAAAACAGGAGCAACTACAGAGGCTGTACGGCCCATTAAAGGGGGCCTCGGGTTCCTCTTTGTGTTTCAAGCAGCAGGTGTCAGAAAAGTTAGAGCGGGGATAATTATCTTGCAGCAGCCAAGCGTTTGTAGCAACGTCTCTTTTTGATCCTTCAATGTTGGCTCTTCCTATGGTAAAGCAAAATTCACCAAGCGTTGGATCGTTCACACACTAATAAGGAGAGTGAGCTGGATTTTAGAGCATCCTGAGACAGGTTCCTTCTATTCTTCTGATAGTCATCTCAAAATAGCTTAATAGCAGACAAAGGTTTTGTAAATGAGTTCTCCGTGCGCTAATAAATATGATCTTAAGTTATGTGGTGATTTCACTGAACTTTTAATATATGTATAGTTTTTATATTTTAATTTTTGTATTTTATTTTGTAATATATATATTTTACATTCTTTTTTATAATATATATTTTTACATAGTATATAATATAGTTTTATATTTTATGTTTTTTTTATTTTAAGCTTATATAAATGGTAATATACTACGGATTTTGTTGAATGATATTTCAATAGTGCATCAAAAGGCCTCCACTAAATGCTCCACCCACATGAAGTTGAGCAAATAAACGTCTCTGGTCACTTTCTTAGTTATTTTTTTTCCAAGGCAATGTGTGATCATATGGGGAAAATCAAGCAGATAAAGGGCGAGCTCAGGTTGCCAGGGAACTACCAGGATCATATTCCCTCATATTCATATAATCCCTTTTGGCCTTTCAGTGCTGCAACTGGATCACCAGCAGGCATGTTAGTGTAACTTCATATATACTAATCACTGCCGAGGTAAAATTGCTACTTCCAAGGTACGAGACCCGGGTCACACTTGCCTCTTGCTATCCTTGTAACTGTAGTCAATCATGTTTTGCCATATCTTAGTATTGGCGCCATTACTTTATTTTATACGACACAATAACGTATTGTCTAATATTGACAATATTGTGAGTGACAAGGTATCCTCGCTATAGCGAAATGAATACTTATTTACCATCAACACGAATAAACTGAATATACTAAAAAAAGCATCAAGCTTTATGAATGTGTGGGGTCAATATAGTGTGAATACTCGGACTAACCACAATGCACTTAGTCGTCTAAAAATACTGGCCATCGACCACAGCTAAAGGTCAACTCTATCATTAAAGGAAAGCACTGAGATTTGTAAAGTGCAGCATTGGATACAGACTACTGCGGTATTGTGTACATTCTGAAGTCATACGTGTACTCCAAGGAAAGCTAGAAGGTTGTACAGTTAACTCCCAGGGTATAATTCTAAACCATACAACCTACTACCTCAACCCGGATGCACACATTTTCTTCAATGACCCCACTTTAAACTTTACACAGCGCCATCATGCTAGAAATACTATGTGAACATTCATTGAATGTATGTACTGCAGATTTGCAGAACAATAAGCAATAAACCAAATAAAAAAAAGATGGTTTAAAGACGATGTTCACACCACAATGACAGAGACCCACAGAGGCGAGCTTGTGCTGTCAGATTTGCCACAAGATCGGATCTACGGGTTTGCGCCACATGGTTATATAGACTTTTGCGAAACAGAGGCAGTGAGAATGGACTAACAACCCGTTCATGGATTGATTCAAAGTGATTTCTTTAAGGGTTGATCTTAAATATGATCCCTGTTGGAATCATTAAGGAGACAATAGCGTAAACCAACCTACCCTTCATGGATGTGTTCCTCAATTGCCTTTCTTTCTGGCCAGGGTTGTTTTGGAGCTCAAGTCCCTAAAAAGGAGGGGATAAAACAAAAACATTGTTACTACTCCAAATGAGAGTGTATTTGCCACTTGTCACAACAGTTTTGTTTCGTCATTAATATCATCATCAGAAAAAAAAAAAAATCAAACTTGGGTACAAGCAAAAATGATGAAAACCAATTTCTGGGACTAACTGACTTTGGTCGAATATCGTGCCAATGCGTTTCCCGCAAATCCTTTCTTCTAACATCAATGAGTCTAATACAGTGGTCTTACAAGCAGGCCACAGAAGTGCTAGAATGGTCTCCTTTCTGAATGTGAGCGTGGTGAGAGGTTTATTCAACTTCGCCAAAACCGCAGAGAGCTGAGACAGAGAGAAATGCCAGTGTAATCAAGCATGCCACAGTCAGCTACCATTAACTGTGCCAGTGCCAGAGAGCCACCCGCAATGGAATATTCCTACGGTCGCAGTGCGACAACACAGGAAGAGAGCAGACAATGAAATTGCCACAGTCGTGTCGTCTGATTTATTATGGGAATTTTTCCCGATACAAACTAGCAGCAAGAATTTATTTCAATTGCTCCAAGCCTTAAACGTGAGCTTCCATGCGGGGAAATACATGCTCAGCTCAGCGGGGTCGCGTCCGCCATTTTCTGAGTAACAACCCAGAACAGAGAAGAGAAAAGCTGCATCTAAACTTTTTTTTGCTAACATCAGTATCCACCCCCCATGCACGCCTGCCTTCGTGCTGGCACAATGATCAAATCTTGGCTAGAGAGAGATCTCATCATTTCCTACCAGAGAGCCATGCGCCCGCCGTATTCAGCGTAAACTGTGAAGGCATCCTTTGTCTGAATCAAAATATTAGCCCCAGTCTGCCCGCCCACCCCCCTCCCAAAAACTGCCACTTTCTTTTTCAGGAGTCATGACAACCCCATGATGGCACGCTGCCCACTACCCCGACCGACCGAGGAAGGTGGCGGGAAAGGCTAATGTGGTGTGGCGCTATTCTATAAGCCTTCTGCTTACTTAACATTTCAAGTCAAAAGCCATGTTTGTTTCACAACACAAAAAAGAAATCTAATTGCACCTCATTAGAAATATTTGGTCAACATACATGTTTTGTATCAAATGCATTCATGTTTAAATGTATTTTATAACGTGAAGATTGTACATTTTATGGCAAAGGCAACCTCAGCGACACTTCAACTGCACAACTCTCATTAGATCAAAATAGTACGAGTTACCTACTGAATACTTCATTCAAAACCAGACATGACATAATCGTGAAGAATGGAGAGAATTTACTGGTCAATTTGAGTGGCATAAAAGAAACTGAGTGACTTTTGAGCCACACACAATATATCGTGCCGGTCAAGCTGCTCTTAAAGTTGTATTTTTTTTCACCGAAGCAGCAAGAAAACTTTTGATGTCCATACGCACAAATGCACACACACAAATTGGACACTTTTTTCTTGTTTTCTAAAACTGTTGAAATCAAATCTACGCTATGAGGCTAACCATGATCATGCCTGCAGTTGAGTGAGAACCCCGGCCAAAACTAATTAGAGGTTTTGCTCCAATTCAACTCAAGGACCCGTGTCTCACTAAAGAGCAACATAACCAACGGGGAAGGAATGACAGTCTGTTCCTGGAGCCTCACATATGTTGCTTGTCCCTCTCAATTTAACACCAAATTTTGGAGCATCTGTCATTTTTTGGTCACACTTTTTTATCAGACTAAATGATCCAGCAGAAATGAGTAGCGCATGGTTCTCCAGCAAGAATAAACAGTTGACGCAAATGTATTATTATTATTATCATTATTAATATTATATAGACAGAAAATGCCAATGTTTTTGGATCGTATAAAACTTATATGTTGTCACAATATACTTCATCACCAGTCCTCACTGATGCATATATCAAGGCTAAAAAAACAACAACAACAGAGAGGGATCCAAAACATTCTCCTTGGGGGTGTGAGGTTTGGGGGTCATTTCATATCCTGAAAGGCAGCAGAACAGGGTTAAAGTTCAAATTAGAATGGGGGGAGCAGGGGTTAGGAGATCCCCCTTGGGATGGGATAAACCATTGCAAACCAGACAGGGGTGGAAAAATTAGACCAACCTGGTCAGACATAATGTGATAGATGCATCAGTGGGGGAGGGAGAGAGACAAAAACTAATTTGGTTGGATACACACATCCAGTTATTCACAAAATCAGCAATTTAAAATCTACATAGAAAGAAAGCAAGGATCATCAACACTAGACAAACATCGTCGTTGCTCTATTATGCCGGCGAACCCAAAGTTAATTTGCGTTGTTATTCTCAAAAGGCAAACTAGTTCTTTTTGACCTAGCTCTTATCTCCCTTAATTAAATGTTGCCTCAAGCCATCACAGGAAAAAAAAACAGTCAACATGTTCCTCCCCGCAAAACTTTTTATAGTTTGATTGAACACACATTAAATATGAAAATTAGCTCAAATATTTGATGTGATTCAAATCTTTGTTCAGCGTTTGCATAAACCGTGTTTAGCAACAAAAAGCCGAAATCACAGTTTTGTATTTCTTACTTAAAAAGTTATTTCTCACATTGTTGTTCACATTAAATGAGCGTACGTAATTTATGCATCATATATTCCTCTGTGTTGCACATCATTAGAGTGATGGCCCTTTCCAAGATTGCTGTTTGATCACTAATATCCTGTGACAGTCAATTTGGGGTGTAATGCCGCTTTAAAGCCCAGAAAATGGAACATATTTCTTGTGAGGAAAGCCAGGAGGGGCAATGAATTTATCTAACCCACCTGCAGCCTAGCACCAGACTAAACTCTTCAATTTTTACAAAGAATGATTGGCTGCAGCCCACAAATCAGCAGCCAATCAGAAAGCGCGTGTGAGAGTCAGACGACCAGAGGTAAGCAGAGAAGAAGATGCTGAGCTGAAACATGTGTCCGAAAGGCACTGAATTGATTGGCTGACTCCAGGCTGTACCTCTGATGAGCGAAAAAGTGATCGATAGCTAATGAATTTCAAACAGTGGAATTAAAGAAACATAAATGTATCCCACACTTGAGTGCGTAAACTAACCTCAAGCCATCAATGAATTGGGCCATTACAAAGCAAGAGGAATGGATCTTCTTAATTGCCTCAAAGATTTCAAATTCAAGCAGAAATTCAAATGGATTCAACGGCAGTAAATTGCAACTTTATTTTGAAGACTTTGGGATAGTTTGTAGTTTTGTGCAGCCGGCCCAAGGCAAACCTGGAGACCTTGTTTTTATTTTATTTATTTATTTATTTATTTATTATTTAGAAAGCTGGATTCAACTAAACAAGAGATTACAAAACTTCTTAATAGGAAAGGAACACGAGAAATGAATGTGAATTAGCATAGGACTATGGAAAAATAAGAATAGCCGAGACTTTAATTAGGTTCTTGCAAAAGAATCAGGCAGCCATTGCACTAAAAGTCATAAGCAGGCGTGAGAGAAGGAGGAGTACTTGATGATTGCTTGAATGCTCATTTGTACGCTAACACCTTTGGAGGGTAAAAAGTGTGGGCAGATGTAGCTAATAAAGCAGGCGACTTGCAGGTAAATCAGCATGGGCCGCCCCATTAACGTCGAAATGGCTTTCTAAGCACTTTGTGAATAGAACAGCGAACATGCTCGGAATAAATAAATAAATAAAGAAATCATGAATTCACCCTGCAGCATGCAAATTTGAATGTGAAGTGGTAGCATGCTCAAGTTAGAGCAGTTGAGTTTGAATCTCGCCTCACTCACCCATGACCCTGAAGAGGGTAAGCGCTGCAAAACAGTACAAAAAAGAATGATCTCCCAACATGGAAATCATTTTGCGAAGCCTTGAGCCAAAGTATGAATTAGATCCTTGTGCTGGTGCCGTTAAGCCATCAAAACCATCAGCTCATAATTGTGCTTTTGTTTACATTCACATCTAATGTGGTGTTGGGAAATGGCAATTTCAGAGCTTTGTGTGGAACCTAATATCATGTAATTGCTTTCATTATTCACAGTATACAATCAAGCCCGTCGTCGGTAGTGATTTAGAGCCTTATAAATAAACAGATCTGCTTTTATATATATATATTCAAAGCGTTACAATTAATCAATAAAAGATCAAATCAATCAACAACTTTTTAATAATCAATGTTTTGAGGTACTGAGTCGTCTTTCTGCTAGCAATGATGGCAGACAGTGAAAACAGGATGAGACAGAGTAGGGAGGGATTATATGGCTGCCTGGTGTTTCCAGCGGGGGTCCCCCCTGCTGGGCTACATGCTTCCAGCTCCCTTTGTCTGCTGTTAACCCTTTAAATGTGGCGGAAGAACCCATTGAGGAATGTGTCACACACCGCAGGGGTGCTTTTTGTGGCCAATAATGACCTCAAAGGTGTTACGGTGGATTGCTGCCGTGTTATCACGTCACGTTTTGTTTAAAAAAATGCTTCAAGTCAAATCCCAACCCAAAAAAATAGAGTTCATTTTGTTTTCATTTACCATGGCCTGGATAATGACCATGTTTTCAGTCGGAGATAATAAAACAATAAAGCATTACAACACTAATGTGGGCTATGTAGGTTAAAACTGGGCGCTAATTTGCCATTACGCTTCAATTTAATAGCGATGAGAGCTGGTGGAAGCGAGTCAAGACACGAGCATGCGGCACAAGAATTAAAAACTATATCAATATTTATTATGAAAATGTTACGGGAGAAGTATATAAAGTTTTCCTTTCTTCTGTTATTGTGACTGGATTTCTTCTAATAAATGGACTTATAGTTTTGGAGTTTACCATTCTTTGGTCTTACAATAGTTAGCTTTATTTAGTAGTATGGGTCCAAAACTGCAATTCTGAATCAATCATCGGAAAAAGTCAATACGTCTCAACTTAGCTTAGCACATTGCTTTTCATAACCTTGAATCACGTCGGTCGGTACCATTTAAAAGCCGTAACACGGTACCAGTACCGAGCAGGCATTTCTGCACACGCCAAGTAAAAGCAAGCCTCTGAAAGAAAGTTCAATTATTCTGCCCTAACAGCACAAATGATTTATGATGTGGTCTTCTGAAACCAAAGCATCAAGCCAATGGCAAATTACCACTATAAAATAAACCATGATGTGATTGGGTCAACGAGTCCATAGCGCACAAAAAATAAAAAAACTTTCTGGGTGTGTATTTATAAACGGTGCACGAACCAAAAGGGGAATGAAGTCCAGAAAGCCAATTAATGTCCATCCACTGTCAAAGTGCAGCTGTGTGCACAGTCTTGATGAAGTTCTACAAAACGAGTGTCGAGTTAACACGAGCATCTCTGATAAGCCTCATGATCTTTGTAGAATAAAAGCATGCAGATTATATCTGGAGATGAGTGCTCTGTTTGAATGCCAAGTAAGCCGAGATAACAGGTGAAAGGAAAACATCAGGGCCCTCAAAGCGACTCGGAGATGGAAGCAAAACAGACGAGGCTTCTTTTTTCCTTGCCGTCGCCGCTTTCGTAGGAAACGGAGTCAATTAAGGAGAACGTGATGTCATCCGCCGTGCTGGATAAACACCGCCAATGCGACACCTGAGTGAATGCAAAGAGCACAATAACCCTTCGACTCCAACGCTGCTTTTAAGTGCCTCAAGGTCAAGTTGGATTTTTTTTTTTTCCCTAAACACACTCCTGCTGCCTCCTTCAAGCAAAACATCCATTTTCAATTTGAGAGCACTCGACTCCTGCTCAAATTCAATTCGCATGTCACCAGGTTGTTATTTTTTTGGTAAATTACAATTCAAGAGAACATTTTTATTAGCTACGTTTTTGAGGAAATGAAACAAATGTGTTTTCTCCTGAATTGATACAATCAATTTGAATATTTATAAAATGATCCAAATAAATAGGAGTAATCTGAAGCAGATCTGGATTTTTTTTTTTTTAATCCAACATCAAAAGACTAATCGACAGCATTTGAAATGGAGCACGGTGGATTTTCCCGAGTTGAAATCTGCACTCGGATCAGACATGGGAATTTCTGGACGATGAATAAAAAGGGCTGCTTGTCTACACTGATCCGTCTCCCAGTTTCCAGCGCTTTTTTTGATGCTAAAGATTTGACAGTTGATTTGGATGCTTTGAGGGGGAATCTTGCACGTGTCAGCAGACTTTTAAAGCGACATCCTCATCAATTCCACGTGTGCGCGCGCGCGCCTGTTCCGTCCGGCCCAACTGATCTCATGGCAAATGCAAACAGACACAGTGATGACACATTTGCCGCATGACTCTTGTGATGATGTATTTGCAGGGTGACTTCGAATTACTCAGATGAAAGATTAGCAAAATATCCACATTATTTTTTGAAATGATAATATATCAGAGTGCTGAGGTCATCAAATGCAGAGAAAGAGATGATCAAACACATCAGATATGTTTTGAACTGAGAGTCAATATCTTTTCAATCACATTGCAAATTGTTTCCTTCAGGGCAAAAAAAGAAGAAGAAATAATATTCAAAAAGAAAAAGATCTTTTGTCCCATTTTTTCTATTTGACAAGATGTGAAAAAAACAAAAACGATCAAAGACGCCGTCGTCGGCTTTAGTTAGAATAAATTCTTCTCATGCTGTTTAATCCAGTCCCTTCAGCCCCCCCAAGCAGGTGAAGTCAGCCAGAGACTTTCCCACGGTCTAAGAGCAAATCCAGCACCCTGAGCCCTTCCTGAGGGCCGGGCGGCCGGCCGGCCGGCCATCTGTCCCTTCTGTTCCACCAGCAAATTCAACGTTCCAACACACGCCTGCTGAAAGAAAAGCCCAACACAGCCATTCAAGTCGCCACACATTGCTCGTAGCCAAACATCAACAAACACCCAGGCGGGCTCTTGCAATAATTATGCAGCTTGTTGTTTAACACAATATTATTCCAAATGAAAAAAAGGGCTCCAAGCAGGTTGGAGAGAAATTTCATGACGAGGATGTCCCTGCATCTCAACAAAGGACTTCCCCATATAAACCTTGACCTTTGATCCCTCTAATGATAAATCATCCAACTTCCTCCGAGCAATTTTGTTTCTATTTCAAATTTTACCTAAGCAAATGAAAAACACACATTTCTGCGCGTTGCGCAAAAAAAACATCTGAAATATATTCATTCTTTCTTTCTTTCTCAAGTCCATGCAAAGAGAAAAGCTCTCATTTAATTTCTCCTCCCTGATAAGTTGCTCACTCCGGTCCGGCATTTTTTGTTCAAATGCGTGACATTGCCTCTGTGGGAGCATGAGAACGGAGCTTTCTCAATTGTCGGGTCCCCATAGCCGGCCCGTAACCATGGAAGCAGATGCTTGCCCTCCCGGCCGGCCCTCCTTACCTCCTGTCGATCGCAGGCTGCCAGTGAAAAGAGGCTATGCGTGTCTTTCTCCCGGCTCTGCCCGAACTTGCCCCACTCCTCAAAAGGAGCCATTGAACAGGTCACCGGTCTAGACTTGTTTGCACGGTCCAGGGAGCAGCCTTGATGTAACCCTTGCTCTCCTCTCTCTCTTTCTCTCTCTGCCTGCCTGCCTGCCTGCCACAGCAGCAGCAGCAGCAGCAGCAGCAGCCGCCCAGCGAGTGCTCTCAGGCAGAGGGGCGGCGGGGGGGACATCGGAGACGAGGTGCGTTTGAAAAGGAACCCCGTACGATTTGGCCATTGTGCCTTTTCATTCATCGATCGAATGAATATCGAACCTTCTGTCCCCGCGTGTGTGTGTGAAACGGATAGCTTAGCGAGCAGTTTGCCCTCCCTCCTCGCAGGGGCCCTGACTTGGTTGCGATGTTTTCTCCAAAAATGGAAAAACTTGATTTATTTATTCATTTTTGTAGTATCTAAATTTCTGTTGGTATTTGTCATTTGTTCAGATTGAAAAGTGCATTTGCAGGTTTCCATTTCTATAAATGAATTAAGCTATTTTCTTCTTAAGGTATCAAAAATGTTAATTGATTCATATCAATTAAACTATTTAGTGAATGTGTATAATAGAATTAGGATTGTGTGGAAATGACATTATAAAGACGACATAGACCTTTCATTTTGGGAAACAATAAATGTTTAAATTTGACTGCCATAACCTTTATTGCAATTCTAAACAATTAGAAAAAAAAAATACAATCCATACTATTTAGGCAAACTACTGCGATGAAGCAACTGGGGAAATTAAACACACAAGTGGGATGAAGCTTTTGTAAAAGGTGAGATGATCAATGTCAACATATCAATATTGTTCAATCAAGCATAAAGCCATGAATAACGTGACAATTTGATCAATACCATTTATAAATTAAAACTCATTTTCTAGTTAAATTGACATAAGATAGTATGGATTTAATTTTACTTCCAAAACCTGGGGAATTAATTCCATCACACCTTTTACTAGCAGTTCTAATAACATCAGTTTCATATTTTTTTTTTAGTTATTGTATTTATTCCTAATGATATAAAAATGATCCCCCCCAAATTTCAATTCTATAAATAATAGAATAGAATTCTATGGAAAAGGAAGTGGCTTTATGAAATGCTGTTTACGATGAAAACAAAAGTCTGAGAAGCGGCGGACGCTTTCCACTGTCTTGCATGTGACAGGGGCCAATTAAGGGGGCACAATGCCAGCAGAAAAAGAGCAAATTCAAAGGAAAGCAAAAAAAAGCAGTCGAGTAAGAAGCTAAAGCTATTGTGTTTGGCTGCTCCAACACCGAGTAGCAGCTTTGTCGCTGAAAATATGAAATAACTAACCAAATCCAACTAAAGTACAAAAACAAAAGCGAAAGAACATTTTGTATAACCACAATGCCTTTTCAAATAACCATGTTGACAACAATAAAAGTCAAGACTGGAATTTTGCAATCACATTTAAACTGTGTTTGCAAATAATAACAATGCCTTAAGAACCAAATTGTGTACTTGATTTTAATGATGCGAGTCTCTTAAATTTGTTTTGTGAGTTTTTACTAAGAAAAACAAAACAAAAAAACATTTGGAAATGCAAGCTTTTTATCAGCCAATGGTGTAAAGTTGAAGAATCCATACCTATAAAGATTCACAAGAGTGGAACACTAAAGTCGGTAATCCTGGGTTGCCATGACAACGCTAATACCAGAGACAGTTGAATGACCCCAAAAAATGCTGTCTGTGAAACTTAATAAATTAAATTGGGGTCTTTGCAGGGCTTGTGGTAAGCGAATTGATTTAAAAAAAAAATAAATAAATACTCCCGTCTTCACGTACGGAACATTTGTGGACAAAGAGAGAAAGAACAGATCTGCCAAACGTGACATACGACATGTCATCCTACCTGGAAACGCAGGAAGCCAAATGCAAAGTGGAGCTGGGCTATGTCTGCTCTCTCACACACACACACATCATTACAATCCAGCCAAGCAAACAAAATACAAGACAAATTGCAATGTTCCAGTCACACTCCCAGCAAGCAAACTGTGACGACAAGGTGGAAGACACGCAGAGACTCAATGACATTTCTAGGAATACACTACAAATTGCTGACTACTTCTTTTGGAATTCAAAGTGTGCCAACACGTAAAAAAAATGTCTCTGAATAAGCTTTGTGTTGACCGGATATGAATGAAATCCTTCATGGGTCAAGGTCACAGATTCGGAATGAAACTGAGAGATTAGGCTGATAAATAATAAATACATTATCCAAATGAAAAATTAAACACAATCTTCAGCTTTTCCAAATTGCTGGTTAAGAAAAGTGATGTGAAATGGAATTAGCATTAGAGGTTCGATTGCATTTCCAACAGACTTACTTCAAAAAAAAAAAATTCTCTTGCTGACATAGTAAACATTTTTTTGCCATGTAGTAAAACGCTGTTGTTGAGACCAAACGTCAAATGAATCACGTCTATTAGCTCGTTTTTGGTGTTTCCAAAAACAGTCGAAGATAAACAGCCTGGAAATCTGTGAATGGCAGCAGCGTCTATGTGACACATCACGGCAGGGATTCCACCATCATGTCACCAGAGTCAAACATTGTGCTTTGGAAGGTGCTTCAGAAGGTGAATTGCAACAAAGGCCCCACACCATAACCATTAGTCAAAGTGCTGTTTAATTAGGTGGAGAGCAACAAATCCTCCCTATTCAGTGCAATGTCAGAGTGGTGGTGGTTTTTGCTGTGTGAAAGCCCCCCCCCCCCGCCCGTCATAACACGAGAGGAGTGTCCCCTCGCTCACAAAAACGCACACTAATTCAGCTAAGGCCTGCTTGTGTTAACAAGTGATTGTCTTTTCAATAGCTGCTAATGGCGAGACAAAGCAGCATGTGCGCGCACACACGCTCGGGCCCTCCCGAAACACATTTTGCTTTTTATGGACGCTGACCTTTGGGAGGCAGAACTGTCATATATTACTAAATATATATATATATTAATTCTGTTTGGCAAAATGTACATTTATTATATTTATTGTAACTAATATATATATTTTTTTGGTCTACTAAATAAGCTTAGCCACATGCTGGTGATATATAAAAGGTAAGTGAGTTTTGAATGCGGGTGTTGGATTTTAATAATGCCGAGCGCCGGCCGGCCAAAACCAGCATATCCACCGAAGCAAATCTTGTTTGATGGATCCCCGCTGCTATCCCAACACAGCAGACGGGTCTGGGAGGCCCTTTGTGTCAGAGACACTCAAAGTAGGAAACACGCTCTAGTTTTACTAGAAAATGGCACCGGCTATACAATAACAATTTCCACACAACATAAAAGCAAATTATCGTCATCCAACCGTGGACTGTGCACTCAATCGCAATAAAAAAATTAAAAAAAGCATCGGATATATCGGTAATGTCCCAATGATGAGCAAATGAAAATGTATCATTTTGACTTTTATTTTCTAAATTTGAAGAAATAGATTTATTCTGTAGTACTATTTTGATGCATAAGGTGAGATACAAACATTTTAAAGCCATAATATTATTTTGCCATTGCATATTTTTTTGGTTGCACAAAAAAAAAAAAAAAACAAGTGGCTAATATCCTAAGTGAAAATATGAGCATCTTCAGTTTCTTGGAGTTCCGCGCTGTGCCTTTTATAGGCAGCTCAGGCTGGCTCCAAACACTAGCAGCATTCATGACCGGATCAAGTTGATGTGAGATTCTGTCTCTCCTTTGCCCTCTATTTCCATATGAATACGGGATATGCTAAAGAAAAAAACAGCAACGGAGACGGTTGCCCGTGGCAGCTGCCACCGGGTGAGAAAACACACGTTTGCCAGGAATGCCTCCGACTGACACCAAAACAATATAAAAGTGACTCGGTCACGCAATGTCTTTTTGGATCGGCTCACGTTCAGCGACAGTCAAGGTCAGCGCTGCTGTCGCCCTTGCATCTCATGACAGCGTACAAATTGCATAGTCAGATTTCAAATGCTTTTCTATTCACTCAGGATAAATGACGAGTTTTGTTGTTTCGGTGATCAATTCGAAAACGGTGCATTTCATTCATCCATGTGACCTCCTGCAAGGCCCACAAAAAAGAATAGACAATATTTTTATTGTAAATTGATTTTAAACTAAAACCTGCTGACTGGCTGATATAATTGAATTCGAGCCATAAATGAGGTATTCCAAAGTATTGCTTATTTTGTACAAATATACCAAAAAAAAAAAAAGCATTTTTAAGAGAGCTTTTCTGTTCCAAAATAGTTACATGAGAGTGAAATAAATTAAACTGAAACATCTACAACAGCTACTGTAAAATGAAGCTAAATTACAACTTTGCATTCCTTTCTCTGTATGATTGTGTGAATTTTTTATTTTTTACTTGTAAATTACATCCCCCCAAAAAAATCTACGTGAAAACAAAAATTTATGAATTAAAAAACTAAAAAGCATCCCTGCCTTCATATCCAAAGCCTATTGAAAGGCAGTGGGCTTAGAAAAGAGATCAAGAAGATAAAATAAAATCAAGTGCAATAAAATGTGGATGAGAAAAATATACAGCAATTTGTTCAGCCTCGGAGCCGGCGTCAGGCCACTTTGGCCTGAAGTTACTTCGATCCTCCTCATGGCCTCCTGCTTGCTACACACAGTAACAATGTCACAAGCTTCTATTGTTCCATTCCACTGCTTAGCCGGAGACAAACCTTTGTTCCCTGGATCTGTTTGAATGACGACTTAAAACCAAGAGCAACCAGGCAAAAAGGGGGCGGAGTGAAAGAGACAGCTAATTTCAGCCACTGAGCACCAGGAGACCAAAGCTTGCTGCAGTCACATTAGGAGGACCAGTGCCTTCACAACAGCTGGCAGACATACTAAAACCTCAATTCTTATTCACTGCTTGTTTTGTTTTTTTTCCTATACTGCAGTGATGCCTGAAATAAAATAACAAGTCGGCCTGCTTCTTCACTAAGCAGCAGTGGAAGAAATGCTGATGGGAGAAACTCGACTTATATCAGCATAAACTGGCTACATTGAATTCATGTTCTAGAACGTCAAATTATACATATATAAGTAGATCAGCATATGTATTGCCATGTGACAACATCTCGATTCAGTATGCCTGTGGTCATGTCTCAAAATGGAAGCCAGATGTGACAAATGAAAACATTCTAAGCTAGCTATATTTTGCAAAATCTCTGAAATGCATGTGTGAAAATATGCCAGAATTCCAAAAGCTTGCCAGAGACACTGCTCATCATCCAAAGGGCATCATAATGGAGGCCGCAGCACGCTTTGGGGCTGTTTTTCTTTGCTTGGAACCGAGGAGAACCGCACATCTGTGGGAGGGGAGGCGCTGTCTGATAAGGGATTTGCACAGCTACTCACCAGTACGTGTCAGCCTTCCCCATGCACTGCCAGTCTCAACCAGTGCACCTAGTTAGTTGCTCCATGTTTACTTGGTGGAAGTTGTCCACAGGTGCACCAGGTTGGCCTAATTACAGAACCCGGTTGATGCCACCCTCTTGTGTCCAAATCAAAACATGCACCGAGAGGTCAATAACTAAATAAGAGCGAACCCTCGTTTGTTGTTTGTTTATTGAGGCCGCAAATAATAATTTAATATGATTTTAAAATAAAGTGACTCCTGTTTTGATCACCAAAGAAACCAGAATGGATATGTATTTCTACCAGTAATGGCGGGGTGGGTACTACCCCGCAGCCCCCCCCCTCTAGCTCCACCACTGGTGCAGGCATGCAGCTCCTCCTACATCACACTAGCAGAGTGACGGACGGGTGAGCTGCAGCCTATCCTCGCTGATTTTGGACAAGAGTCAGGGTCCACCCTGAGCCTGGACTGCTTGCCAGCCAATCACCAGCCAAATGCATTATGTAATGGAAAACCTGAAGCAGCTAAAGAAAACACAACAGGTAGCTCAAATAGGTTCTGTGGAACTCGGGCTTGGAGGAAAATGCCCACCCACATTGGTGATGTCACATTACGGAGTGAGACTGGATGTGTGACCCCTGTATTATTTACATCAGTGATGTGTTAATTGATTTTTGCGTAATAAGACCGTGGTAGTGCCTAATGCAAATATTCATGACTAGAATTTTGAAAACGGTTGAATACAATTTTGTACAATTTATTTAATAAAAGATAAACAATGACTACAAAAAAAAAGCTTTTATACAGTATTTTAAAGCTATGCAAATTGGTTCTGTAAGCTACACAAAGATTTATGCAACTGTTAGTTTGCACCATTGTATTAGAGCATTATGCAGCTCACAGTTGCAATGGAAATAGAAGCAAAGAGCAAACAATTGCACAAGGTTAGTTATCGCAATAATGTCATCTACCCGCAACATAAAGGTTTGTAGTATCAAAGGGAAAAAAAGCCAAATTCTGGTTGAAGAGGAGAGAAAAAACAGTAGTGCACCCCTCCCTCAATATTCATTGCTCCCGTTTAATTTATTTTGGGTGCATAATCCTTTCACTTTCAACAGCAAATTTAACAGTCCCTAAGGTCTCAGCACCAGACTGGTCAATACAAAACCAGACACCTAATTACTGAGCACACCGCACCGCACTCCTCCTCCTCCTCCTCCTCCCTTCTTCGCTCGCTCACTCGCTCTTCTTCTCGCAGCTGTGGGCTTCATATACACAAGAGCAGCAGTCAGGCAGTATTAGATTTCCACTTCCCAGGTCTGGCTTTAAAAGCTGTCCCATAATGGCCCTTCAGTCACACAAACACGCATTGGGTTTCTCGCAAGAAGTAAGGCACCACGTCCAACAACTGCATGGGAATATATTGACGCTCATTCTATGTAAGAAGAGATTTCTTTGTCTCTCTCCATCGCATGGACATCTTGGGCCAAAAATAGGCCAATGTGGCGTAACACTGACACAAACAAAGTGTATGTTTGCAATTATAAATTGCTAATGCCTACAATTAAGTCGAGTATCATTAAGACGCCGCAATTACAAAGTAATTGATGCCTTGTCGACAGGGTAATAAATTAGAGCCCAAAGTTGATGGCTGTTTAGCTAACAGAATGCAGCTGACCTTTATCACAGCATGATCTACAACACAATGCTAGCATTTATTTATTTATGTGCTGATATTGCTGATTTGAAAATGAGATGATTAGAAAATGGTGTTGACATAATATCGCTTAAAAAAAAAAT